>NC_091284.1:825684517-826378578 GCF_032444005.1 Ranitomeya imitator
ATGGGGTTTGGGTTCTGGTTGACGTTCGGGTGCAATTCTGGTAACCAAACCAAACTTTGGAATAAAGTTCTGGTCTGGTACCAAAACCCGAACTTCCACAAGTCCACTCATCCCTATTCGCAATACCAAAGTTTACTTAAATGTTATGGAAATTGTCTGGCATCGACCAAATATGGAAGAGCCATGGGGGTATACAGAGGCCACTTTGGGGAGGGATCCTAGTAACCCTCTGAGCAATCCCGAATTTAGTAAGAACTAACATTCTTTCTGCCACCACTAGGGGGAGCTCACTGCTTATGACCTATATAAATCCCTATGTAGTGAGCTCCCTCTAGTAGCAGCTCTATATAGGGATTTTGAATAAAAACTAGTCTCACCTTACTAAGTCCCCACTGCTCTTCATCCAATGTTGCCAGTCCATAGACATCCTCCACCAGCCAGATGGGAATGTGCATTTGCGCATTCATATAAAGTACAGGGAGCGGCAGTGGACTCAAGCATTGCTGTCGTTCAAGTAAACTTTGTAATATGTCATTTGATAGAATGTTGCTTCTTTCTCCACCTATGAGACATTTCTGCTCCTCCCCTTGCCTCCTGAATTCATCATTTTCACTAAAATCAATTTGATCAAAACAAGAACAGAGAGAGAGAAAGGCATATGCAAACATGAACCCATGATGCTGTTTCTAATAGGTGTTTTATCTCACTCCATTGCTGGAGTTACAGCTACACTGCTTAGTAGTGGCTTATTGTTCTCCATGCTGCTGCTGTTACTTCTGTACATGTGCTACATAATGACAGGAGAGCAGGAATCCCTCACGTCTGTGTGTGCTGTGTATAGGAGACATCAGAGCAGCCAGTCTCTACTCAATAGCCCAGAGACAACTGAAAATTAGAGAGAGACTGCGGAGGGGAAAAGTGGTGAAAAGCACAAGGTATTTAACCCCTTTCTGACCTCGGACGGGATAGTACGTCCGAGGTCAGAAGCCCCGCTTTGATGCAGGCTCCGGCAGTGAGCCCGCACCAAAGCCGGGACATGTCAGCTGTTTTGAACAGCTGACATGTGCCCGTAATAGGCGCGAGCAGAATCGCGATTTGCCTGCGCCTATTAACTAGTTAAATGCCGCTGTCAAACGCAGACAGCGGCATTTAACTACGGCATCCGGCCGGGCGGCCGGAAATGACGTCATCACCGACCCCCGTCACATGATCGGAGGTCGGCGCTGCTTCTCCATTGTAACCATAGAGGTCCTTGAGATCTCTATGGTTACTGATCGCCGGTGGCTGTGAGCGCCACCCTGTGGTCGGCGCTCACAGCACACCTGATTTTCTGCTACATACAGTAGCAGTGAACAGCAGATCTATCAATTAAAAAAATGCATTAACCTGATCGCTAAACAGCGTAGCGAGAAAAAAATTCAAAACACCAGAATTATGTTATTTTTGGTCGCCGCGACATTGCATTAAAATGCAATAACGGGCGATCAAAAGAATGTATCTGCACCAAAATGCTATCATTAAAAACGTCATCTCGTCACGCAAAAAATAAGCCCTCAACCGACCCCAGATCATGAAAAATGGAGACGCTACGAGTATTGGAAAATGGCGCAATTTTTTTTTTTTTTTTAGCAAAGTTTGGAATTTTTTTTCACCACTTAGGTAAAAAAATAACCTAGTCATGTTAGGTGTCTATGAACTCGTACTGACCTGGAGAATCATAATGTCAGGTGAGTTTTCGCATTTAGTGAACCTAGCAAAAAAGCCAAACAAAAAACCAGTGTGGGACTGCACTTTTTTCCCATTTTCTAGTACACGACATGCTAAAACCAATGATGTCGTTCAAAAGTACAACTCGTCCCGCAAAAAATAAGCCCTCACATGGCCAAATTGACGGAAAAATAAAAAAGTTATGGCTCTGGGAAGGAGGGGAGTGAAAAACAAACACGAAAAAACGAAAAATCCCAAGGTCATAAAGGGGTTAATATCCTGAATGAGTATTTTTCTTCATGTGCACTTCATGTTCACTTTGCGTTTAGTCAACTGATTAAAAAAAATACTGTAGAAGTGTTAATAGTTTATTTTTAAGAATTCATTCATGTGAGAATAACTTATATCTATAATATAACGCTGGGAGCGTCACTCTGTCCGAAGCCTCTATAGACTGCGCAGGCGCAAGCGCCGGCGCAGTCTGGGCCTCACAGAGCGACGCTCCCGGGAGATCGCGGTGTGCGTTCACACTGAGCGCACACCGCAATCTCCAACAGAGAAGCAGGGACCGCCAGGAGGGTGAGTATCGGCCATATTCACCTGTCCTGCGTTCCATCGCTGAGCGTCGCCCTCTTCCCGGTCTTCGGCCTGTAACCTTCAGTTCAGAGGGCGCGATGACGCGCTTAATGCGCGCCGGCGCCGCCCTCTGACTGAACAGTCACGGCCAGGAGACCGGGAAGATGGCGGCGCCCAGCGCTGGAACGCAGGACAGGTGAATATAGTAAGTGCTGGGGGGGCTGAGCTGGCGGCGATATCGGCACCTGACCCCCACAGCGTGCCGGTGTCCCCGCCTGCTCAGGCCCCCCAGCACTCGGCGCCGAGCGGGTCAGAGGCAGTATGGGGACGCAGGATGGAGCAGCACATAAGGATGGGGACGCAGGATGGAGCAGCACATAAGGATGGGGACGCAGGATGGAGCAGCACATAAGGATGGGGACGCAGGATGGAGCAGCACATAAGGATGGGGACGCAGGATGGAGCAGCACATAAGGATGGGGACGCAGGATGGAGCAGCACATAAGGATGGGGACGCAGGATGGAGCAGCACATAAGGATGGGGACGCAGGATGGAGCAGCACATAAGGATGGGGACGCAGGATGGAACAGCACATGAAAGGATGGGGACGCAGGATGGAGCAGCACATAACGATGGGGACGCAGGATGGAGCAGCACATGACAGGATGGGGACGCAGGATGGAGCAGCACATGACAGGATGGGGACACAGGATGGAGCAGCACATAAGGATGGGGACGCAGGATGGGTGCAGCGCATGACAGGATGGGGACGCAGGATGGGAGCAGCGCATGACAGGATGGGGACGCAGGATGGGAGCAGCGCATGACAGGATGGGGACGCAGGATGGAGCAGCGCATGACAGGATGGGGACGAAGGATGGGAGCAGCACATGACAGAATGGAGGCGCAGGATGGAGCAGCACATGACAGGATGGGGACGCAGGATGGAGCAGCACATGACAGGATGGGGACGCAGGATGGAGCAGCGCATGACAGGATGGGGACGCAGGATGGAGCAGCACATGACAGGATGGGGACGCAGGATGGGTGCAGCGCATCACAGGATGGGAGCAGCGCATCACAGGATGGGGACGCAGGATGGGAGCAGCGCATGACAGGATGGGGACGCAGGATGGAGCAGCACATGACAGGATGGGGACGCAGGATGGGAGCAGCGCATCACAGGATGGGAGCAGCGCATGACAGGATGGGGACGCAGGATGGGAGCAGCGCATGACAGGATGGGGACGCAGGATGGGAGCAGCGCATGACAGGATGGGGACGCAGGATGGAGCAGCGCATGACAGGATGGGGACGCAGGATGGAGCAGCGCATGACAGGATGGGGACGCAGGATGGAGCAGCGCATGACAGGATGGGGACGCAGGATGGGAGCAGCACATGACAGAATGGAGGCGCAGGATGGAGCAGCACATGACAGGATGGGGACGCAGGATGGAGCAGCGCATGACAGGATGGGGACGCAGGATGGAGCAGCACATGACAGGATGGGGACGCAGGATGGAGCAGCGCATGACAGGATGGGGACGCAGGATGGGAGCAGCGCATCACAGGATGGGAGCAGCGCATCACAGGATGGGGACGCAGGATGGGAGCAGCGCATGACAGGATGGGGACGCAGGATGGAGCAGCACATGACAGGATGGGGACGCAGGATGGAAGCAGCGCATCACAGGATGGGGACGCAGGATGGGAGCAGCGCATCACAGGATGGGAGCAGCGCATCACAGGATGGGGACGCAGGATGGGAGCAGCGCATGACAGGATGGGGACGCAGGATGGAGCAGCACATGACAGGATGGGGACGCAGGATGGAGCAGCGCATGACAGGATGGGGACGCAGGATGGAGCAGCACATGACAGGATGGGGACGCAGGATGGAGCAGCACATGACAGGATGGGGACGCAGGATGGAGCAGCACATACCAGGATGGAGACCATATACCAATATAAATGCTCGCCACCCGGGCGTAGAACGGGTTCAATAGCTAGTATATATATACAGTGGGGCAAAAAAGTATTTAGTCAGTCAGCAATAGTGCAAGTTCCACCACTTAAAAAGATGAGAGGCGTCTGTAATTTACATCATAGGTAGACCTCAACTATGGGAGACAAACTGAGAAAAAAAAATCCAGAAAATCACATTGTCTGTTTTTTTAACATTTTATTTGCATATTATGGTGGAAAATAAGTATTTGGTCAGAAACAAAATTTCATCTCAATACTTTGTAATATATCCTTTGTTGGCAATGACAGAGGTCAAACGTTTTCTGTAAGTCTTCACAAGGTTGCCACACACTGTTGTTGGTATGTCGGCCCATTCCTCCATGCAGATCTCCTCTAGAGCAGTGATGTTTTTGGCTTTTCGCTTGGCAACACGGACTTTCAACTCCCTCCAAAGGTTTTCTATAGGGTTGAGATCTGGAGACTGGCTAGGCCACTCTAGGACCTTGAAATGCTTCTTACGAAGCCACTCCTTCGTTGCCCTGGCGGTGTGCTTTGGATCATTGTCATGTTGAAAGACCCAGCCACGTTTCATCTTCAATGCCCTTGCTGATGGATGGAGGTTTGCACTCAAAATCTCACGATACATGGCCCCATTCATTCTTTCATGTACCCGGATCAGTCGTCCTGGCCCCTTTGCAGAGAAACAGCCCCAAAGCATGATGTTTCCACCACCATGCTTTACAGTAGGTATGGTGTTTGATGGATGCAACTCAGTATTCTTTTTCTTCCAAACACGACAAGTTGTATTTCTACCAAACAGTTCCAGTTTGGTTTCATCAGACCATAGGACATTCTCCCAAAACTCCTCTGGATCATCCAAATGCTCTCTAGCAAACTTCAGATGGGCCCGGACATGTACTGGCTTAAGCAGTGGGACACGTCTGGCACTGCAGGATCTGAGTCCATGGTGGCGTAGTGTGTTACTTATGGTAGGCCTTGTTACATTGGTCCCAGCTCTCTGCAGTTCATTCACTAGGTCCCCCCGCGTGGTTCTGGGATTATTGCTCACCGTTCTTGTGATCATTCTGACCCCACGGGGTGGGATTTTGCGTGGAGCCCCAGATCGAGGGAGATTATCAGTGGTCTTGTATGTCTTCCATTTTCTAATTATTGCTCCCACTGTTGATTTCTTCACTCAAAGCTGGTTGGCTATTGCAGATTCAGTCTTCCCAGCCTGGTGCAGGGCTACAATTTTGTTTCTGGTGTCCTTTGACAGCTCTTTGGTCTTCACCATTGTGGAGTTTGGAGTCAGACTGTTTGAGGGTGTGCACAGGTGTCTTTTTATACTGATAACAAGTTTAAACAGGTGCCATTACTACAGGTAATGAGTGGAGGAAAGAGGAGACTCTTAAAGAAGAAGTTACAGGTCTGTGAGAGCCAGAAATCTTGATTGTTTGTTTCTGACCAAATACTTATTTTCCACCATAATATGCAAATAAAATGTTAAAAAAACAGACAATGTGATTTTCTGGATTTTTTTTTCTCAGTTTGTCTCCCATAGTTGAGGTCTACCTATGATGTAAATTACAGACGCCTCTCATCTTTTTAAGTGGTGGAACCTTCACTATTGCTGACTGACTAAATACTTTTTTGCCCCACTGTATATATATATATATATATATGTATCTGCGCTGGAGGTACCATAAAATCCAAACAAAGCAATTAATAGAAAAGCTTTCTACATAAAGTTTCTGTCCCCAACATATATAAACAATTGCCTCATTGGGAGATATTAATACGGCATCCAACCTGCATATAAGATGTTAATAATTACCGGATGTTCACATGCAAGTGTACCATGGTCCGGGATTCCTAAATATATGCACAATGGTAGTGTAATCTTCTGCTCTATTTCCAAAAAGTATGCGAGGGAAGGGTGTAAAAAGCCTGTCCCAGCCGGAGACAGTCACCCCCTACCTCACAAGCGTTGTTTCCGGGTCTTCAGCGCGAGACCGCGCTTCCACACGCTGGTTGCCGGAAAAGTGCAGAAAGTCTGCAGGACCTCGCGTGACGTCACATACACGTGATGCTTCACGTGAACGGCTTACGGAGTGCACACAGTGCCAAAAAGGTTCTATCCAACGCGTTTCGGAGTCGGCGGACTCCTTCCTCAGGGATGGACCGGTGCATGTCAGCAATACCTTTTATATCATGTGGCGAGTGGAAGCACTGAGTTTAATTGGCTAAAAGTAAAGAGTTCAAACCCGCTGTTACGCCCATTTAGAATCATATATTGAGTGGAAGCACTGGGTTTTATTTGTTGAAGGCAAAGAGTTCAATCTCGCTATTAAGCCCATTTGGAATCAATGTATTCATTTCAAAGATCCATTTGCTCTCTTCCCTTGACATCTGATGGATGAAGTTACCTTTCCGCCAATCCTTTTTCACTATTTTGATCCCAGTGACCACAATATCTTTTATAGAGCCCTCATGATATTCCTCAAAATGGTGTGATAGGGGATGACCCGCAAATTTTTTGTTGATATTGCGTAGGTCGCCTTTATATGTGAGAATAACTTGCATTTTTAAATGCGGAAGACTGCTGGATATCCTTTCTAATGGTAACGAGATGACTCTGCTCAGTCAGACTTAGTCTACACAACAAAGCTGACAAGTGAGCTGCAAAAAATAGAAAGCCACAGCTTGTTGTGTTTGCTTTAACAAACAAAATACCTCAAATAACCAAGAACCCTCCCGCCCAGATGAATGTATGATTGCTTGGGGTCCACTTGTAATATGGACAATGAGATGACTCTGCAGACCCTGTTCTGTAGGTGCACAGCTTCCTTGTCCAGCTCTCATGCTACCATTGTGGCTTGTGCATGTTCTGATATGACTACGATGAAGCTTTCACTTAGAGTCAACCATAAAATGATTTTTACAACTTTCCCTTCTTGTTGTGGGAACTGGTTTGGCCTCATTAGTTCCAGTACATTTGCAGAGAACTTCAGGTATGCATAAATTACCCGGCAGTATCACGATGTACTGTAATCACCCGCGTTTCTGCTGATTATTAAGAAACCGTACACCAGGAATGGAGACGAGAAAGGAATTTCACTTCCACAGGTGGAGAATCACAAGCAGCAGCCAGAGACGTGACAAAGCAAAAATGCCAAAACACAGAAGAGCTCGCTGCCACCACACTGACATTGTGCTTACACAGTGACGCCTAAAAACGATGGCATCTTCGTATGGACATAGTGACCCCCGTCAGTCCTGTATATGGTGGAATTGGCTATAACCGGATTAAACTAAATTGACGGCGATAAGTCAAGGTCATGAGTCCAGGGTCGGACATATCATTGGTGCAACCTGGGCCGGAGAGGTCAGGGGGCCACTACCACCTACAAAGCAGGTGAAAAAATGCATCATGAGGAGCTATTGGACTGTAAAGGGCCCATATACTATTATTAAACATGGGGGCCCTTCTTGGTCCGTGTCCGCCAGTGCATGTGTCATTGGGGGGATCACCCCCAGCCGCCGTCCTCTGTAGTCATCATTCACATCTGCTCCTTGCAGGTTAACGCATGATCCTGAATATAGTTATCTCCTGCTCCATTTGTCACTGAGAGACCGGGATGTCGCAACAGACATATTTCTTTTACAAGCTCATAATTTACAGTTTCTGCTCAATGCTAACAAGCTGCTTTCCTGGAAGTGCCGGCCTGCAGGACATCACACACGTGCAGAAAAGGAAACAAGAAATTATGGCAAAAATGGGTTTGTTTGGGTCTTTTCCATCATATTCTCGTTTTTTTTTTTTTTTTAACTCGCTGCATTTTTAGACCCCAGAACAACATGACACATTGATACATGGACTACAAGTACCAGCCAGATATCATATCTCCATGAGCCCCCAGGGCTTTATTTACATTAGGATTGGTTAAAAACACCACAAACATAGTGCTGCCTGTGAAGGAAACCCAGTTCCTCCCACGTCACCAATCCGTGACGTCACAACACGGGCACAGCTCTCCGGCGCCCCCTTTGTCTCTCAGGTCAATAAGGGAACTGCACCTAGAGCAAATGGCCGCAGGGGAGACTGCCCTGTTACCCATGCTGGGTATTCTAAGATTCGCAATAAGAGTAAAAGGATCAGCCCAAAATTAATTTATGATTTAATTGCCTTAAGGGAGCACTAGGTAACTACAAGAAATACGGCAAAAATATATCAAGAGTTACAGTCAGAGTAAAATATAACAATAATAATACATGGCTTAAAGGTATAAAGCTGGAGGTCAATTTACCAGGTTGAAGGTCGCTTGTGGAAGCCGGGGAGCTCTGCGTTCCACAGGTATAAGACTTAGTTGCCGGGCAGCCCCAAGAAAGCGTGTGCTTGCTCCCCTCTGGCTGGCATATGCCCTCTTGCTTAGTTCATGGTCATCTTCTTCTGTTGAGTCTCACTCTCCATGTGTCCCAGCTCTTAACCCTGCTGTGTCCCTCCCCCTGTAGCTGGGTGGGCTAAGAATCTCCACCCCTCAGCTTCCCTGCAAGATTTATTCCAATATCTAACTGCTCTCAGGGTGATCGGATCAGTACATGGGCGGTACCAGGGCACGAGGTTTGTTCTGCCGGTCGCCCAGGGACCAAACCCGGACCCATTCGGTCGCTATGGGAGGTTGATCTCCATATCTCAGGTTTCAGAACTCCCATGGACCCAGGAGTTGCACTGTCAGATGCGCAATTTCTTTAGGGCGAGGGGGATATTTTTTATGAGCCTGTACCTCGGACAATGCGTCCATAATTCATGATTCCATGTTGAAGATGGTTCGACTGGAAGGCCATAATACACGTGTATCCTGTGGCCACTTGACAAGCGTGCTTTAATTAAGCCCCCAGGCACCTTCTTGTCCCCTGCTGGTGTGGCTTCCTCATTGAGCTTTGAAGTACCTTCTGCCTGCTACACTGAGCTTAATTCCATTACCATGCTAAAAGGAACTTTATTCATGAGAAAAGGTGGGGGCCAGGAGCACTTATCTCTGCAGACCTGTGACCAGGAGACAAAATGGAGTCACGCCAATCTCTGTTAGTATGCCGGTCCAAGATGGCAGCTGCTCCCTCATCACACCTCCCTGTTTTAGAGGGCGCTAGGGGGCATCACATTCCTGTGTTCCCCCATGCGTCCTTCCGCACCTTCTCCTTGCCTGGACAACCCATCAGCATTACCATGGTCGCAGCCTCTTCTTTCTCTCTCTGAGGCTGTCTCTGCCTCCTCCTCTGTCTCGCTCTGAGGCGGTCTCTGCCTCCTCCTTTCTCTCTGAGGCTGTCTCTGCCTCCTCCTCTGTCTCTCTCTGAGGCTGTCTCTGCCTCCTCTCTCTCTCTCTGAGGCTGCCTCTGCAACCTCTTCTCTCTCTGAGGCTGTCTCTGCCCCCTCCTTTGTCTCTCTCTGAGGCGGTCTCTGCCTCCTCCTCTCTCTCTGAGGCTGTCTCTGCCTCCTCCTCTCTCTCTCTGAGGCTGTCTCTGCCTCCTCCTCTGTCTCTCTCTGAGGCTGTCTCTGCCTCCTCCTATCTCGCTCTAAGGCAGTCTCTGCCTCCTCCTCTGTCCCTGAACGGATAGGGTACCACTGTCGGTCCCTGGGCCACGCCTCTGGTGAACCCTGCTGGACCGTTACCCGGTACAGCCGTCCCTGGTCCCAGACCACCCGCTCGCGGTCTGACTCCGTGGGAGGCTGTGCTGCATGCTCCTTGAGAGCTTTCAGGCTAGGGTCAGCTTCCAACGCTGCCTGAAATCCCTGGCTAGATGTGGCGAGAATGGACGACACTGCCACATCCATTGTCAGCTCCCCGGGATCTGTCTCCTGGCCGCTGTCTGAGGCTCCTTGGGCTCCGACACTCCCACTCCTGGTGACAGCAGCCACGACCTCTGTGCCCATGGGTAGCGCCTGCTTCCCCCCGGCTCCTGAGCAAGTCGCTGGGTCAGGCAGACTTCCCTGCACTCCTGACATCCCGGGTGTGGGGAACTCCTGCCCTGGGGTCTTACCTGGTGGCTCCTCTCCTGGGGCGCCCCGTCCCCCCATGGCCTGTTCCTCTTCCTGCAGGGGCCCTAGACTCAGCAGGCTGGATTCACTTAGGGGCCCTACACTGCCCGTAGCAGCCCCTCCCTCCACCTCTGAGATCTCCCCTACAGTCTCCTCACCTGTCGTGTGTGGTGTCAGGGCATGGAGTACCCTCAGGTTTCACTCCCTCCTCCACTCTTGGAGGCACATTCAACACATCAAAATTCACAGTAGTCATGACATTCTTGGGGAGCCGACCTTGGGGGTTCAGTTGCCACATACTGAGACACTAGCCGCCCCAAATCGGTCCCAAGTAATACTTTGGCAAGAATATTTGACGTTACTCCCACCTCCTGCTTTCCCCTCCCGACACCCAGTCCAAAAACACCTTGGCGACAGGCAGCGCCGGTTCCACGCCTCCAATTCTGGAGACGGAAAGGGTTTTCCCCGGTACCAAGTCTTGAGGGGACACCACCTCAGGACGTATCAGGGTTCGTTCAGCGCCTGTGTCCCGCAGTCTCATGACCGCTGAGCGGCCGATGGTGACGGGTTGGTAATTGTCCAGGGACCTCCCACCACCCCCTCCCACACATGATGAGAGCATTATACTGCCTCTGTACAAATCCCTAGTTAGACCGCACATGGAGTACTGTGTCCAGTTTTGGGCACCGGTGCTCAGGAAGGATATAATGGAACTAGAGAGAGTACAAAGGAGGGCAACAAAATTAATAAAGGGGATGGGAGAACTACAATACCCAGATAGATTAGCGAAATTAGGATTATTTAGTCTAGAAAAAAGACGACTGAGGGGCGATCTAATAACCATGTATAAGTATATAAGGGGACAATACAAATATCTCGCTGAGGATCTGTTTATACCAAGGAAGGTGACGGGCACAAGGGGGCATTCTTTGCGTCTGGAGGAGAGAAGGTTTTTCCACCAACATAGAAGAGGATTCTTTACTGTTAGGGCAGTGAGAATCTGGAATTGCTTGCCTGAGGAGGTGGTGATGGCGAACTCAGTCGAGGGGTTCAAGAGAGGCCTGGATGTCTTCCTGGAGCAGAACAATATTGTATCATACAATTATTAGGTTCTGTAGAAGGACGTAGATCTGGGTATTTATTATGATGGAATATAGGCTGAACTGGATGGACAAATGTCTTTTTTCGGCCTTACTAACTATGTTACTATGTTACTATGTTACATAAAACAGTGGACAGTTTCGGGGACAGGGATGGTGCCTTAAGACGCTGGGGACATACAGCCTTGAAGTGTCCCAGCTGGTTGCAGTGATGACATCTGGGTTCTGCACCTGGCCTGGAGAGGGCAGCAGGGGGGTACACCCCTTGCACTCTGGGGGCTGGGGAAACAGGCAGGATTTGGCTTACCCCCTCTCCAGGAGCTGTTGGCAGGCTTCTTCGGCTCAGGTGCCCTGTTAGTGGCATACTCGTCTGCCAGGGCGGCCGTAGCAGAAGCCCCCTTCGGTTTCCGGTCACGGAGGAATTGCTGGAGGTCCTCTGGGCAGTTCCACAAGAACTGCTCCGTGACGAACAGTTCCTGGACTCCCTGGCGGGTGGTAAGCGCTAGATCCGAGGTCCAGTGCCCTGCAGCTCTCACCAACGCCCGCATGTGGTCGGTCCAGGTGTCCTTTGGGCCCCACTGCAGGCTCCGGAACTTCTTGCGGTAGGACTCCGGGGTGATGTTTTAGTGCCGGATCAGGGCCCGCTTGATGCTGCTGTAGTCCTGCTCCACCCCGGCAGGTAAGTCCCCCAAAACTTCCAGGGACTTATTCCTCAAACGGGGGGTCAGGTATCGTGCCCACTGATCCGGGGCCAGATGGTGTTGAAGGCAGGTCCTTTCAAAGGCCAGCAAGAAGGAATCCAGGTCTCCATCCTTCTCAAGCAGAGAGAATTTCTCGGCCTGGACTTTGGAAGCCCTGGACTCTGGTGGTGCTGGGGCGTCCAGCGGGAGCCCGTGTTGAGCCATCTCCAGTCGGTGCTGGCGCTCCGCTGCTCTCTCTGCCACTGCTTGCTCTGCTACCCACTCTGCAGCTTTCTCTGCTGCTTCACAGTGTTCTGCACACTCTCGCTCCGCCACTTCACGGCGTTCTGCACGCTCGGCCTCCGCTGCTTTCTCTGCAGCTGCCATGAGTCTCATGTAGGCATCTTCATTACCTGCCTCGAGACGTGCCACTGCCGCTGCAACAAGGGCCTCTGATGTGGACAGGCTGGGGCGGGTAGGTGGTGGGTAGTCCCTTGCCAGACTAAGCACGGGTAAATGCCAGATTTATTCAAGTGAATGCTCCTGTGGCATAAATAGAGGGATCCTGCTTAGGGTGGGCCGCAGCATGTGGAGCTGTCCTGTGTCCAGAGGTCAGCGGCGCATCCCGCGCCCAGCTGTGCTGTCCTGGATTGGAGGTGATGCGCCGCTGACCTCCAGACACAGGACAGAGCAGGACAGCTCCACATGCTGCGGCCCACCCTAAGCAGGATCCCTCCATTTATGCCACAGGAGCATTCACTGGACCCATTATAAGGACTTCTTTATATGCTGCGGCTCACCCTAAACAGGACCCCTCTACCTATACCACAGGAGCAATTATTGGACCCACTATAAGGTTATGCCTTAAAAGGACCATTGTCTTGCCTTCTATCACTGCCACTCCTATGTCTGTGCATCAAAAGAGTTAAGTAACCCCATGAATAAGACCCGGGAGGGTCGAAATGTCGGGTTTCTATCTACGAATTATCACAGTGGCAATTGTTGACTTGTTTTCTTGAATAAATCTGGCAAATACCTTTTTGCATCATACCAGCTTCGAGTGTGCGGTATTTTTTCTTCTACTATTGACTTGACCACACGGTCTGTTTTACCAGCACCTCCGTGTCCTTGACCAGAGTGCACACCATTATCCTTGTTCATCTGAAAGCTTGCAAACATATTATTTTCTGGTTAGCCAATAAAGGTATCACTCCCAGAATACTTCTGTCATCATTGGGCAGAAAAGTATTCACATCGATTTTTCTGGCTAACACGGTACCACAATATAATTTGTTATTGTACAACAGATAGTGATGAAATAATACCGCTATACAGTTCTCAAATAACACCAAAGTAGAGCGCTCAAATAATACCATGTGAGACAGTGACCGCTGTCACATGCAAGGGTCGCTATGTGTCCCCCTCAGTATAATACAGGGTGTAACTCAGGATCAGTAATGTAATGTATGTACACTGCGACTGCACCAGCAGAATAGTGAGTGCAGCTCTGGGGTATAATACAGGATGTAACTCAGGATCAGTATTGTAATGTATGTACATAGTGACTGCACCAGCAGAATAGTGAGTGCAGCTCTGGGGTATAATACAGGATGTAACTCAGGATCAGTAATGTAATGTATGTACATAGTGACTGCACCAGCAGAATAGTGAGTGCAGCTCTGGAGTATAATACAGGATGTAACTCAGGATCAGTAATGTAATTTATGTATACAGTGACTGCACCAGCAGAATAGTGAGTGCAACTCTTGAGTATAATACAGGATGTAACTCAGGATCAGTAATGTAATGTATGTACACAGTGACTGCACCAGCAGAATAGCGAGTGCAGCTCTGGGGTATAATACAGGATGTAACTCAGGATCAGTAATGTAATGTATGTACACAGTGACTGCACCAGCAGAATAGTGAGTGCAGCTCTGGGGTATAATACAGGATGTAACTCAGGATCAGTAATGTAATGTATGTACACAGTGACTGCACCAGCAGAATAGTGAGTGCAGCTCTGGGGTATAATACAGGATGTAACTCAGGATCAGTAATGTATGTACACAGTGACTGCACCAGCAGAATAGTGAGTGCAACTCTTGAGTATAATACAGGATGTAACTCAGGATCAGTAATGTAATGTATGTACACAGTGACTGCACTAGCAGAATAGCGAGTGCAGCTCTGGGGTATAATACAGGATGTAACTCAGGATCAGTAATGTAATGTATGTACAGAGTGACTGCACCAGCAGAATAGTGAGTGCAGCTCTGGGGTATAATACAGGATGTAACTCAGGATCAGTAATGTAATGTATGTACACTGCGACTGCACCAGCAGAATAGTGAGTGCAGCTCTGGGGTATAATACAGGATGTAACTCAGGATCAGTAATGTAATGTATGTACATAGTGACTGCACCAGCAGAATAGTGAGTGCAGCTCTGGAGTATAATACAGGATGTAACTCAGGATCAGTAATGTAATGTATGTACACAGTGACTGCACCAGCAGAATAGTGAGTGCAGCTCTGGGGTATAATACAGGATGTAACTCAGGATCAGTAATGTAATGTATGTACACAGTGACTGCACCAGCAGAATAGTGAGTGCAGCTCTGGGGTATAATACAGGATGTAACTCAGGATCAGTAATGTATGTACACAGTGACTGCACCAGCAGAATAGTGAGTGCAGCTCTGGGGTATAATACAGGATGTAACTCAGGATCAGTAATGTAATGTATATACACAGTGACTGCACCAGCAGAATAGTGAGTGCAGCTCTGGGGTATAATACAGGATGTAACTCAGGATCAGTAATGTAATGTATATACACAGTGACTGCACCAGCAGAATAGTGAGTGCAGCTCTGGGGTATAATACAGGATGTAACTCAGGATCAGTAATGTAATGTATGTACACTGCGACTGCACCAGCAGAATAGTGAGTGCAGCTCTGGGGTATAATACAGGAGGTAACTCAGGATCAGTAATGTAATGTATGTACACAGTGACTGCACCAGCAGAATAGTGAGTGCAGCTCTGGAGTATAATACAGGATGTAACTCAGGATCAGTAATGTATGTACACAGTGACTGCACCAGCAGAATAATGAGTGCAGCTGTGGGGTATAATACAGGATATAACTCAGGATCAGTAATGTAATGTATGTACACAGTGACTGCACCAGCAGAATAGTGAGTGCAGCTTTGGAGTATAATACAGGATGTAACTCAGGATCAGTAATGCAATGTATGTACACAGTGACTGCACCAGCAGAATAGTGAGTGCAGCTCTGGGGTATAATACAGGGTGTAACTCAGGATCAGTAATGTAATGTATGTACACAGGGACTGCACCAGCAGAATAGTGAGTGCAGCTCTGGGGTATAATACAGGATGTAACTCAGGATCAGTAATGTAATGTATGTACACAGTGACTGCACCAGCAGAATAGTGAGTGCAGCTCTGGAGTATAATACAGGATGTAACTCAGGATCAGTAATGTATGTACACAGTGACTGCACCAGCAGAATAATGAGTGCAGCTGTGGGGTATAATACAGGATATAACTCAGGATCAGTAATGTAATGTATGTACACAGTGACTGCACCAGCAGAATAGTGAGTGCAGCTCTGGAGTATAATACAGGATGTAACTCAGGATCAGTAATGCAATGTATGTACACAGTGACTGCACCAGCAGAATAGTGAGTGCAGCTCTGGGGTATAATACAGGGTGTAACTCAGGATCAGTAATGTATGTACACAGTGACTGCACCAGCAGAATAGTGAGTGCAACTCTTGAGTATAATACAGGATGTAACTCAGGATCAGTAATGTAATGTATGTACACAGTGACTGCACCAGCAGAATAGCGAGTGCAGCTCTGGGGTATAATACAGGATGTAACTCAGGATCAGTAATGTAATGTATGTACACAGTGACTGCACCAGCAGAATAGTGAGTGCAGCTCTGGGGTATAATACAGGATGTAACTCAGGATCAGTAATGTAATGTATGTACACAGTGACTGCACCAGCAGAATAGTGAGTGCAGCTCTGGGGTATAATACAGGATGTAACTCAGGATCAGTAATGTATGTACACAGTGACTGCACCAGCAGAATAGTGAGTGCAACTCTTGAGTATAATACAGGATGTAACTCAGGATCAGTAATGTAATGTATGTACACAGTGACTGCACTAGCAGAATAGCGAGTGCAGCTCTGGGGTATAATACAGGATGTAACTCAGGATCAGTAATGTAATGTATGTACAGAGTGACTGCACCAGCAGAATAGTGAGTGCAGCTCTGGGGTATAATACAGGATGTAACTCAGGATCAGTAATGTAATGTATGTACACTGCGACTGCACCAGCAGAATAGTGAGTGCAGCTCTGGGGTATAATACAGGATGTAACTCAGGATCAGTAATGTAATGTATGTACATAGTGACTGCACCAGCAGAATAGTGAGTGCAGCTCTGGAGTATAATACAGGATGTAACTCAGGATCAGTAATGTAATGTATGTACACAGTGACTGCACCAGCAGAATAGTGAGTGCAGCTCTGGGGTATAATACAGGATGTAACTCAGGATCAGTAATGTAATGTATGTACACAGTGACTGCACCAGCAGAATAGTGAGTGCAGCTCTGGGGTATAATACAGGATGTAACTCAGGATCAGTAATGTATGTACACAGTGACTGCACCAGCAGAATAGTGAGTGCAGCTCTGGGGTATAATACAGGATGTAACTCAGGATCAGTAATGTAATGTATATACACAGTGACTGCACCAGCAGAATAGTGAGTGCAGCTCTGGGGTATAATACAGGATGTAACTCAGGATCAGTAATGTAATGTATATACACAGTGACTGCACCAGCAGAATAGTGAGTGCAGCTCTGGGGTATAATACAGGATGTAACTCAGGATCAGTAATGTAATGTATGTACACTGCGACTGCACCAGCAGAATAGTGAGTGCAGCTCTGGGGTATAATACAGGAGGTAACTCAGGATCAGTAATGTAATGTATGTACACAGTGACTGCACCAGCAGAATAGTGAGTGCAGCTCTGGAGTATAATACAGGATGTAACTCAGGATCAGTAATGTATGTACACAGTGACTGCACCAGCAGAATAATGAGTGCAGCTGTGGGGTATAATACAGGATATAACTCAGGATCAGTAATGTAATGTATGTACACAGTGACTGCACCAGCAGAATAGTGAGTGCAGCTCTGGAGTATAATACAGGATGTAACTCAGGATCAGTAATGCAATGTATGTACACAGTGACTGCACCAGCAGAATAGTGAGTGCAGCTCTGGGGTATAATACAGGGTGTAACTCAGGATCAGTAATGTAATGTATGTACACAGGGACTGCACCAGCAGAATAGTGAGTGCAGCTCTGGGGTATAATACAGGATGTAACTCAGGATCAGTAATGTAATGTATGTACACAGTGACTGCACCAGCAGAATAGTGAGTGCAGCTCTGGAGTATAATACAGGATGTAACTCAGGATCAGTAATGTATGTACACAGTGACTGCACCAGCAGAATAATGAGTGCAGCTGTGGGGTATAATACAGGATATAACTCAGGATCAGTAATGTAATGTATGTACACAGTGACTGCACCAGCAGAATAGTGAGTGCAGCTCTGGAGTATAATACAGGATGTAACTCAGGATCAGTAATGCAATGTATGTACACAGTGACTGCACCAGCAGAATAGTGAGTGCAGCTCTGGGGTATAATACAGGGTGTAACTCAGGATCAGTAATGTATGTACACAGTGACTGCACCAGCAGAATAGTGAGTGCAACTCTTGAGTATAATACAGGATGTAACTCAGGATCAGTAATGTAATGTATGTACAGAGTGACTGCACCAGCAGAATAGTGAGTGCAACTCTGGAGTATAATACAGGATGTAACTCAGGATCAGTAATGTAATGTATGTACACTGCGACTGCACCAGCAGAATAGTGAGTGCAGCTCTGGGGTATAATACAGGATGTAACTCAGGATCAGTAATGTAATGTATGTACACTGCGACTGCACCAGCAGAATAGTGAGTGCAGCTCTGGGGTATAATACAGGATGTAACTCAGGATCAGTAATGTAATGTATGTACACTGCGACTGCACCAGCAGAATAGTGAGTGCAGCTCTGGGGTATAATACAGGATGTAACTCAGGATCAGTAATGTAATGTATGTACATAGTGACTGCACCAGCAGAATAGTGAGTGCAGCTCTGGGGTATAATACAGGATGTAACTCAGGATCAGTAATGTAATGTATATACACAGTGACTGCACCAGCAGAATAGTGAGTGCAGCTCTGGGGTATAATACAGGATGTAACTCAGGATCAGTAATGTAATGTATGTACACTGCGACTGCACCAGCAGAATAGTGAGTGCAGCTCTGGGGTATAATACAGGAGGTAACTCAGGATCAGTAATGTAATGTATGTACACAGTGACTGCACCAGCAGAATAGTGAGTGCAGCTCTGGAGTATAATACAGGATGTAACTCAGGATCAGTAATGTATGTACACAGTGATTGCACCAGCAGAATAATGAGTGCAGCTGTGGGGTATAATACAGGATATAACTCAGGATCAGTAATGTAATGTATGTACACAGTGACTGCACCAGCAGAATAGTGAGTGCAGCTCTGGAGTATAATACAGGATGTAACTCAGGATCAGTAATGCAATGTATGTACACAGTGACTGCACCAGCAGAATAGTGAGTGCAGCTCTGGGGTATAATACAGGGTGTAACTCAGGATCAGTAATGTAATGTATGTACACAGGGACTGCACCAGCAGAATAGTGAGTGCAGCTCTGGGGTATAATACAGGATGTAACTCAGGATCAGTAATGTAATGTATGTACACAGTGACTGCACCAGCAGAATAGTGAGTGTAGCTCTGGAGTATAATACAGGATGTAACTCAGGATCAGTAATGTATGTACACAGTGACTGCACCAGCAGAATAATGAGTGCAGCTGTGGGGTATAATACAGGATATAACTCAGGATCAGTAATGTAATGTATGTACACAGTGACTGCACCAGCAGAATAGTGAGTGCAGCTCTGGAGTATAATACAGGATGTAACTCAGGATCAGTAATGCAATGTATGTACACAGTGACTGCACCAGCAGAATAGTGAGTGCAGCTCTGGGGTATAATACAGGGTGTAACTCAGGATCAGTAATGTAATGTATGTACACAGGGACTGCACCAGCAGAATAGTGAGTGCAGCTCTGGGGTATAATACAGGATGTAACTCAGGATCAGTAATGTAATGTATGTACACAGTGACTGCACCAGCAGAATAGTGAGTGCAGCTCTGGGGTATAATACAGGATGTAACTCCGGATCAGTAATGTAATGTATGTACACAGTGATCGCACCAGCAGAATAGTGATTGCAGCTCTGGGGTATAATACAGGATGTAACTCAGGATCAGTAATGTAATGTACGTGCACCGTGACTGCACCAGCAGAATAGTGAGTGCAGCCCTGGAGTATAACACAGGAGGTAACTCAGGATCAGTAATGTAATGTATGTACACAGTGACTGCACCAGCAGAATAGTGAGTGCAGCTCTGGAGTATAATACAGGAGGTAACTCAGGATCAGCAATGTAATGTATGTACACAGTGACTGCACCAGCAGAATAGTGAGCGCAGCTCTGGAGTATAATACAGGAGGTAACTCAGGATCAGTAATGTAATATATGTACACAGTGACTGCACCAGCAGAATAGTGAGTGCAGCTCTGGAGTATAATACAGGATGTAACTCAGGATCAGTAATGTAATGTATGCGCACAGTGATCGCACCAGCAGAATAGTGAGTGCAGCTCTGGGGTATAATACAGGATGTAACTCGGGATCAGTAATGTAATGTATGTACACAGTGACTGCACCAGCAGAATAGTGAGTGCAGCTCTGGAGTATAATACAGGCGGTAACTCAGGATCAGTAATGTAATATATGAACACAGTGACTGCACCAGCAGAATAGTGAGTGCAGCTCTGGAGTATAATACAGGATGTAACTCAGGATCAGTAATGTAATGTATGTACACAGTGACTGCACCAGCAGAATAGTGAGTGCAGCTCTGGAGTATAATACAGGATGTAACTCAGGATCAGTAATGTATGTACACGGTGATTGCACCAGCAGAATAGTGAGCGCAGCTCTGGAGTATAGTACAGGATGTAACTCAGGATCAGTAATGTAATGTATGTACACAGTGACCGCACCAGCAGAATAGTGGTTGCAGCTCTGGAGTATAATACAGGATGTAACTCAGGATCAGTAATGTAATAATAATAATAAATAATAATTTTTATTTATATAGCGCCAACATATTCCGCAGCGCTTTACAAATTATAGAGGGGACTTGTACAGACAATAGACATTACAGCATAACAGAAATACAGTTCAAAACAGATACCAGGAGGAGTGAGGACCCTGCTCGCAAGCTTACAAACTATGGGGAAAAGGGGAGACACGAGAGGTGGATGGTAACAATTGCTTTAGTTATTCAGACCAGCTATAGTGTAAGGCTCAGGTGTTCACTCAGGTATGTACACTCACTGCACCAGCAGAATAGTGAGTGCAGCTCTGGGGTATAATACAGGATGTAACTCAGGATCAGTAATGTAATGTATTTACACAGTGACTGCACCAGCAGAATAGTGAGTGCAGCTCTGGGGTATAATACAGGATGTAACTCAGGATCAGTAATGTTATGTATGTACACAGTGACTGCACCAGCAGAATAGTGAGTGCAGCTCTGGAGTATAATACAGGAGGTAACTCAGGATCAGTAATGTAATGTATGTACACAGTGACTGCACCAGCAGAATAGTGAGTGCAGCTCTGGAGTATAATACAGGATGTAACTCAGGATCAGTAATGTAAAGTATGTACACAGCGACTGCACCAGCAGAATAGTGAGTGCAGCTCTGGAGTATAACACAGGATGTAACTCAGGATCAGTAATGTATGTACACAGTGACTGCACCAGCAGAATAGTGAGTGCAGCTCTGGGGTATAATACAGGATGTAACTCAGGATCAGTAATGTAATGTATTTACACAGTGACTGCACCAGCAGAATAGTGAGTGCAGCTCTGGGGTATAATACAGGAAGTAACACAGCCCATGCAGTATATAGCAGCCACGCAGTATATAACACAGGCGATGTAGTATACAGTATAATACTGGCCACGTAATATATAGCACAGGCCACACAGTATATAGCAGCCACGTAGTATATAACACTGCCCACGCAGTATATAGCAGCCACGCAGTATATAACAGCCACACAGTATATAGCACAGCCCACGCAGTATATAACAGTGGCCACGTAATATATAGCCTAGCCCACGCAGTACATAACACTGCCCACATAGTATATAACACTGCCCATGTAGTATATAGCAGCCATGTAGTATATAGCACAGCCCACGCAGTGCATAACACAGCCCACATAGATTATAGCACTGTCTCTGTAGTATATAGCAGCCACGCAGTATCTAACACAGCCCACGTAGTATACAGCAGTGTGGGCACCATATCCCTGTAAAAAAAATAATTAAAATAAAAAATAGTTATATTCTCACCCCCTGGGATCCAGCGAAGCTCTGGCAATACGCGTGCAGCTGCCGCCATCTTCCGTTCCCAGGATGCATTGCGAAATTACCCAGATGACTTAGCGGTCTCGCGAGCGGCTTGGCGGACTACGGAGGGTGAGAATAGCAGGTTTTTTGTTTTTTTTTAATTATTTTTAACAGATCTTTTTACTATTGATGCCGCATAGGCAGCATCAATAGTAAAAAGTTGGGGACACACAGGGTTAATAGCAGCGGATACGGAGTACGTTACACCGCGGCATAACGCGGTCCGTTACCGCTGGCATTAACCCTGTGTGAGCGGTGACTGGAGGGAAGTATGGAATGGGCGCTGACTGCGGGGAGTAAGGAGCGGCCATTTTCTTTTAGACTGTGCCCATCGCTGATTGTCTGTGGCTGTTTTGCCGCGACCAATCAGCGACTTGGATTTCCATGACAGACAGAGGCCGCGACCAATGAATATCCGTGACAGAAGGACAAACAAAAGGACAGACAGAAAGACAGAAGTGACCCTTAGACAATTATATAGTAGATGGGGGTCAGTACATCAAGTTGGGCCCGGGATGGGGATCATTATACCAGAATGGGGGTCATTATACCAGAATGGGGGTCATTATAACAGGATGGGGGTCATAATACCAGGGTGTGGCCCAGGATCTGGGTAATTATATCAGGATGGGATCTTTGTGCCAGAATAGGGGTCATTAGGCCAGTATGTTTCGCAGGATAGGCCCAGGATTGTAGTCATACAAGGATGGGGGCCATCATTACACCAAGATGTGGTCAAGGATGGGACTCATTATTTCAGGATGGGGATATTAATACAAGAAGGGGCCAGGACGGGGTATATTATACCAGAATGGGGACATTATTACAGAATGAGGACCAGGACAGGGGATATTTATTACAAGATGAGGGTCAGGACAAGGGACATTATTACAGAAAGGTGTCAGGACGAGGGACACTTGTTACAGGAGGGGGCAAGGACGAGGGACATTATTACAGGAAGAGGCCAGTGCCGGGAGCATTGTTACATGGAGGGTGAACACAGACGTCTTTATTGGATCTAGAATGCTACAAGGGTCCGTACATCTGACCAACATGCAGGTGGGGGGCCAAGGTCCAAATTTCGCATCAGGGCCCAGTTCCGCCACTGCGTCTGAGCTAATAATTTATCAAAAATATTTGACTCCACTCGGTGAAAAAAAAAAAAAAAATGAAATCTCATAAATGCAATTTTTGGCTCAATTTGCCTTTAGAAAATATGAAAAATAAAAAAAAGAGACCAGAAAGTTGAAAGGATTCCAAAATAGTAAAGACAAAAAACTACAGCTCGTGCCGCGCTGAACGAGACCTGACTATCGAAAAATCAAAATCAAAGTATTAGCTCTTAGATTAGAAGGTGAGGACGAAAGACTGAAAGGGAAGAGGGGGCCCACAAAAAAAAAAACTGGGGACGGTCCTGGGAAAGGTAAATCTGAAGAACTTGACGCCCTCTGCTGATCATTGCATCCTATATGAGCAGAGGGACTCTTTACCTCCTCCCACCCCCCCAGCAGCATTGTACTCAGGATTAGAGGGAAGCAGTGAAAGGGTTAACGCTACTCAACTGTGCAGAGTGGGAGAGGAGTCTGGAACCTTCCATCTGAGTGCACAAATGGGGGAGGAGGGGGCACTTCCTGTATCTGAGCCACACCGGGGTCCTCACAATATTTCTACCTGGTGCTCCATTGTGATACATTGTATCCTAAGGGCCTAGGAAGGGGGGGGAGTGCCCCTGCAGAGGAGACTTTATTAAGGGGCGCTGTAACTTTTGCATCACAGGGATCTCCCCTCCTGCCATGCAGACAATGGTGCACACAAATTCCTGGACTCTCTGCAGCCTCTGAGATTTAGACTGGAGGAAAGATTTGAAGGGTAAGGAGCAGGCGGGCCGCTCTCCTCCTCTGTTCTTTGTATTTTCTTCACAGGGGACAATGCAAACTTTGAACCTGAGCAGAAAAAGGCCGATTCGTTTTGACGTTTCGCTTTTCGAAAAAAAATTTCCATTGTTGGGAGGAGAGAATTTACCAAAATTTTCCATTATTTGTGCCGATTTCACTTGATTTGTTTTCAAATTTTTTGTTGCAAATTTTTGACAAAAATTTTTTTCATCGTGAATTTTGTGCTTTTGCAGCCGATCGTCAGTCCTCAATCCGTAAGGCCGAAGTAAAGTTATGGGAAACTTTTTCTTTCTTTTTTTTTTTCTCCAGGAGTTTACAAATCTTTTCATTTTAAAGCATGAAAAACAGATAGGCCTTTTAATTTATTCTTAGATCCGTCCACCCCCTCTTTCTTTCTTTTTTTTCGTCCTCTTTTTTTTTCCCCTTATGTCAGGAGTTCGAGGCTCCGGGTTTGGGGTTCGGAAAACATTTTGCGATCTGTGACTGCCGTCAGAACTTGCAGGGGTGGGAAAAGCTATTTGCTTGAGAAAAAAGTTTTGAAAAGTTTTTCAAACTTTATTAAGACGTAATGCGATGAATTTAATTTTGAGAAATGTAAAATTTCGTCAAAATTTTTCAAATTTGCAAATGATATTTTGCGCTTTCAACAAAAGGAAAAAAAAAATCATTTTTTACCCCCTTTGAACTCTAATAGCTAATTGCTCAGGTCCAACTGTAGAGGTGAGTGTTTATTTTGACAGTTGACATGTGATGATGTCATCGTATACGACGCTGTGACATCAGCGGTCCCTAGGGGGGTTTACAATGAGCTAAGAGAGAGAACTTGTCCCTAGAGCTTGCAATCTAATATTACGCCTTATGCTATATTGCGTTTGTGTGTATGCACTTAAATATCTCTTGACTACTTCACTTCCAGATTTGTAAATGTATTGGGGACTACAAGTCTCAGCAATCCTTCATGAACCCGTAGCTTATCCTTTAACTAATATTCCATGTATCAAAATCGGTTCTAAATCCAAAAATTGAAAAAAAAAAATTTTTCTATTTTTTTGGAAAAAGGATCATTTTTTGGATGAAAAAAAAAAATAGCATGAAATAGAGGGAATTGTAATACATCCGCCGTCCAGCGAGGGACGCTAAAGTGCAACTTTTTTTTTTGGTTTAAAAAAAAAACTAGTCCTGCAGAAATCAGTTGTGTTTTTTTCTTCTATTCCTTAATACAAAAGCGTAAAGTTTGTCTTTTTTTTTCTTTTTTGGATTTGCAGCATTGCAGTAAATGCTCAGCGCGCTGACCGCTTTAGCTTAAAACGGGGGATGTCCTGATCTCACTATGGGGGGGCGGAATGTTGGCAATTTCCATATATTATTTGTAACAAGATTCCATCTTCTTTTTTTTTCAGGAAGACATTAGAAACAACAACAAAAAAAAATGTTCCCATACTCTCCCCTCCAACCTCGCCTCTTTTAACTTATGCTGTGCTGCTGCTGTTGCAGTGGGTTTTTCTCCCACGTGAAATCAACACACAAGAGACTGTAAAGACCAAAGGATTATTATACAAATATTTTATTTATTTAACTTTAAAAAAAAAAAAAAAATTTTTGGGAGATGTTCAATTCTTGGATACAAGTGCAACAACAGGAACACGTCACCGCAATGCAACGCCAGCCGGAATGGGCATTATTCTAGCTGAAAAGCGGGCGATGGCTACGACTGAAAGCTGGGGCTGAGCTCGAGCCAATAGAGGGTTAAACAGTTGTCAAGGAAACTTTGCGTAAACTTTTTTTTTTTCCCCTCTCGTGATTTTTTTTTTTATCTTACTGCTGAAAAACCAACAGGAACTAAAGTGGAATTAATTGCTGCAATTGTTAAAAGATGAAGATTTATCGACGGTCCGCCGAGGGCTTTTCAGCTCAATCTTTTGGAAACTTTGACGGGATACTATAGTTTTGGAGACGTCCGTTCTTTACCTACATGGATTACACATTTGAATGTATTTTAATTTATTTTTTCAAGACTTTTTATTTTTGCCTTTGAATTTTTTGGGTGGAAATTTTTAGTAAAAGTGAACCTTCCTTCCCTCCCCCCACATCCCATCAACACTACTTTCTTTTTCGGGTGCGTTTGTTTTAAACAATGGCTGAAAAAGATGTGGAGAGAAAAGTTCGAATATACAGGAGCGTGTCTTTTAAAAAACTGGGAAACTGGAATGCAAAAGCTTTTAGTGAAGAGGGAGGCACGGAACTGCCCGGGAAAGGAGATGTCACCCAACCCACATGTCAAAAAACACATCGTCCCCCTGCCAGATCCCTCAGCTTAACTAGGAAGGTGTCCAAGATCTCTTCAGCCAGCAAAGACCAGAATATCCCATCGGTCCGGCAGATTTCTCATCGGTTTTCGCCCCACCAGAGGGACGACGGGGCTGTGAGCGACGATGAAAATTTAAGGAGCTCAGATCATCGTTTTCCGACCGGAGCTTGTGAGGGCAACAGTATAGTGGAACCTTCTCAAGGCACTCAACAAGACTTTATAAACCCTACCGGGAGTGATGGACTCTCCCTGGCACTGCCAGGTAAGTCGCATGATTTTCATAGTCCAAGCTCATGGGAATCTCCGAGCTCAGGGATTTCACTAGATGAAGTGGACACCTTCTGTAGTTTTCTACATCAGCCAGATAACCGGGAACTGTTTGTGACAGAAGGGACTAACTGGCCAAGCGTTACTGAAATGAGAAAACTTTTCGGAGATAGCACTAGGAAAGCTCCATCTAGGGCTTCTTCACTGCCCGATTGTGAAGAACCAAAGCCGGGGTCTTATGTCAGGGAGATGTCAGGGATGGAACCACAAAAATATTGCCCTATTGAAACTGCAACTGCCAAAAACTTTAATCATTACACCAAAGACCAGCCTTCGGGTCCTTCACATTTGCCCAAAAATCCTTCGTCAAAGTTGGAAAGCAACTATTGCAGAACACTGTCGGAGAGTAAAAATGAACAATATACCCTGTGTTTGGATACAAAAGAACACCAAAATATTAACACTGGTCCCAAACCTCAACCTCCTCCCCCTCCTCCAAGAAGCTGTATCCCATTTGGCCTGAAATCTCACACACTTTCATCTGGTCTACCTAAACAAGAGGCAAGGCAGCAATCACTTAGTTTACATTCCTGGCATAGTTCAGGCAAACCACAGACAGCCCCTGATAATGTCAGACTCAAAGACAGCTACAGCATGGATGAGCTGCAGAGGAATACCATGCTGCCCACCATGGGTAATAAAAGCGGTTCCAAGATCAGGTCCCAAGAACCATCGTCAGGAAGTGACGAGGAAGATGGGTTTGATGTCCTCAGGGAAAGTCTCAGGAAACGCTCTACTAGGAAGGAAAATTACTCTTTAGTATGTGATGATAAAGACTTGGATGAGGGGGGATACAATATTGTTAATGTAGCACGTGACTTGGACCAAGGATCAAGTTTGTCAGACTTTTTAGTGCAAAAATTGGTACCAAGTTGCTTAGTTCCTTCAGTCAGTTCTGATGCTTATTCGCCAGAGCTAAGTACTAATGTTTCAACCACTATTCCTCATGAAACACCTAAAAGAAACTCTTCTGAGGCAGTAACGCCAGGTCAGCTGGCCTCGGTGTCTCCAATGCCCACCGTTTCTCGAGTTGCAAAAGTTAACATTCCACCCTTTATGCAAAGTCCTTGCGGATCTAGAAGCAGCAGTAGATATTCAAGTACCGAAACCCTCAAAGATGATGACCACTTCAATGCATATTATGCTGGGCAAGCACGAAACCTTCAGGGAGGGTACAATGTTCATCGATCACCAAGTTTTGGCCAACATGAAAGTATGTCACGACCCTTAGTCCGTTCTAGATCAAAGATATCATGTAGTGTAACCAAACCGAGAAATGAAATTGTTAATGATGGTCTACAGTGTGATCTTGAAAGCGAAGATGCTAAACACAAGAAATCTAGGTCAAACCCAGATATCACATCGGATACCCTAAGCTTACTGAGTTACTTAAAACCAGACTTTTCAGACTTTAAATTAAAAAACAGAGGTCCAGGGACTAGTGAGAAAGAAGGTGCCTGCTCCAGGCTTGAGGCCTGTCAGGAAACTTCTGGACAGCCAAGTTTAATTGTCCGAGGTCGACCTGTTGGGCAGAACCGATTACAACAAGGGAGCCGTCCAACATTAAAAGATTTGACGGCCACATTACGACGTACTAAATCCTTCACATATTCTGAAAAACTGGGATCCCGACGTGTGACCGCTCACAGCTCCATGAAGCAGAGTTCTTCAGAACTCATGCTTGCCACCCTATCCAACAGTGATGGTATATTTTCACATACAGACGTTGCTAATAATGTGAAGGAAAACTATAATGAACCAGAAGCAATGCAGGATAAATACATCCAAGAAGCCAGACAAGTATTTGAGAAAATCAAGCAGATAGGGTCTCAGGAGGACTATAGTTTCGACCAGGAAGTGATTGAACATCTCAAAAATAGAAAAAGACCTGATGTATCTCATGTAAGCGTCACAGAAGATGGTGATGGCAAATGTATAGCGAAATGTACATCCAATGAAATTGGGTCTGATAGGAAGACCTCTGACTTATCTGTACAAGAGTCCAGTTTGACTGATGAAGGCATTGTTACTGAAGTAGACCCTGCGCCTTGTACTTCATATCGAGACCTTGGTCAGAAACTTAAAGTTTGGAAATCAACAGAAATGTACCAAGAAGAAAATGAAATTTTGCATGCCCAGAATGGAGACTATAACACAGGTCAATCCCATACAAGTAATTTAGATAGTACTCAGTGCTCTGACGCCCCACAAATGGATGCTCCACCAACACCTGGAACTGTTAGGCGAAGACGGAAATTTCCTTCACTTGGAAATAGTGGTACAGATTCTAGTAGTGGGAGCAATGGTGAGTCTGGTATTGACGCCTATAGATCTCTAAGCGATCCAATGCCTCACCGGAGTTACTCAATCACGGAAGATGATAAAAAATTCTCTATGGATAGTAACCTCCTCGGATCGTTAAATTCAAAGTCAGGAATCTCAGATTCTTCAGCTACAGCACTATCTGAATGTACTGGTAGTGCTGCCAGTGTACTTTCTTTCAGTAGTGACGGTGTCAAGGATTACAACACAGTCATCCAAAATATCGTTAGTCAACCTGGAGCCCTTGATAAAGTCATTGATGAAAAGGGCAACGGGAAGACCATCAAGAAAAAATCATTCAGCGATCCAAGTCGTCGTGGAGAATTGTCACCTGCTGAAGACTCCAATGAGCCTTCCAAAGAGTTGGAACAAGCCATCTTGGCATCTACCAGTGAACCCATACTATCCGAGCAAAGGGACGAGTTAGAAGAACTGGATGAGATAGAAGAGGAGGCAAAGTTTCACAATGAGCCAGAGCATTCATCTTCTGCTGATCTGGAAGAAAACGGTCTGGAAGGAAGTCAAAGTTTAAGTTTCGACCCAAACCTTGTAAACGTCTTGTCTCCCAGGGTGATTAGACGCAGCTTTAAAAAACGCTCCAACAGAATTGGAAGCCATGATAGCAATAAGGAAGGTGAGGAACCAAAGGAAGCATTTTCTAAAATCAGGCAAGGAAACAAACATATCCGACACACCAGTGAACCGGCAACATTTATTCCAATCGCTCCTCCAGAATGCAAAGTGTTAGTCCACGGTAGTGCCCATTTGACAAACGTAGAGTCTACAAGGCCTACAATCAAACAACACCCAGTTTTAATAACCCCCTTAGAAGATGTGTCCAAGCCAACATCAGCTACCCCAAGTAGCTCTAATAACTTCAATCTCATGGATTTGCCAAGAACAGCACCAAGCACTCCAACCACAACTGAGCTGAAGCCCCTAAGGGTTCCCAAGCCTCTCGAAGAGACCGGTAACAGGAACAAGCCCAATGTGGTGAGTACAAGGCGTTGTTAACTTTCATTCAAATTTACTGTTCATTGTTTCATTATGGTTTGGTTTTTGGTTAATGCTGACCCTTCATAATGTATTTGGTTTTGTTGGCTTTGTTGTACACAACCAGATTATGGCCAATGTGCTACCAAGTGTTGCGGATCACCATTAGTTCATCTAAGGCTGTATTTATCTGGTAGACATCTGTCTAGTTCTACAAAGTTTTACTAAGCAATAGAAGAGGAACATGTTTATCATCCTAATGATAAACATACACCTTATACTACAGTTGTAATCTTCCCTTGTGCCGCCATATGGCATCGTTTTATGAAAGGTAAATTATCCCCAAGATACAGTGTTTCGAAAAGAATTCAGTATGGTCCGATGGACTAGAGTATGGCTCAATAAACTAGAGTATGGCCTGATGGTCCAGAGCATGACCTCTTGGACAAGGGTATGGCCTGATGGACAAGGGTATGGTCCGATGGACTAGGGTATGGTCTAATGGACTATGGTATGGCCCGATAAACTATAGTATGGCCTGATGGACTAGAGCATGACCTCATGGATTAAGGTATGGCCCGGGAAACTATAGTATGGCCTGATGGACTAGAGCATGACCCCATGTATTTGGGTATGGCTCGATGGACTAGGGTATGGCTCGGGAAACTAGAGTATGGCTTGACGGACTAGAGCATGACCTCATGGATTTTGGTATGGCCCGATGTACTAGAGTGTGGCCCGATGGACTAGGGTATGGTCCCATGGACTAGGGTATGGTCCCATGGACTAATGATAGACTACTGTAGGTGCCTTGGGCATGAGCAATTATATAAGCAAAGGTGCATGTTTCAAAATATTTTGATGATATACAATATATCCCAAATGGTCCATGAGCACTCTACATACAGCACCTTTAGAGGACCCTTCATCATGGTGATATTCTCCCAAAAAACAATAATAGTAGAGGAGAAATTCTCCATCATACAGGATGGATGGATAGATGGATGCATGCCATAGGTTGTTTTTTAATTAAGTTGAAGGCATAACGGAGGTACAGTATGGCCCCATAGACTGCTATTGATTGATTGTTCCTTCCAAAACCCAGACACCTTGGCCGTCTGATAACGTAGGTGCTGATAACAAAGTGTGTGAGAAACAGCCTGGAAAACATCTTGAGTGCAGTTTCTACATCAAGGTCCTGGGTGTCTTTCCAAGTTTTGTTTTACGAGTCTGTACTAGAAGTACAGGGTGTATTCAAGAACCTCAGAGTCCTCAGTCATTTATTTAGAGTCTTTTTTATACATATATTGTATTTGCGTATAGTATGAGTTTGTGTTTTTGCTTAGTGATTTATGTATGGAGCAGTCATTTTGGAATTTGACTTGCTCCTATTGAATTAATTACACTCTCCTGAACATTGGCCAAAAAATGTGCAATCGCTACAGAAGTTTAAGGGTTTTGGGCCTGACGGACTTACAGGAGGCTGGCGGCTGGTCTGTGCATCGTGGCCAGTACTTGGACCGTGTCTCACAGGCAAATGAATGGGGCTTTTTGGTCCTGCAATGTAACGTAAAAAAACTTGCTGGCATTTGTCAGAATTAGAATTTGCAGAATTTAACATGGTTTTTTACAATTTCCACTTTTTTTGGGCCTTGGGTAGACTGCGAGGATTGAAAAATGTCTTGATTTTGAAGACCTTGTTTGGGGAGGGAAGTCTTTCACTTTCCTCAATAAGTGCTCGTTTCCTGCTGCGAGGAGTTGGCAGATTAATAAGTGAACGTTGGATCTTTGCAGGGGACATTTTTGAGTGTGTTGTTGAGTAACTCGTGTCATTTATTGATAGTGTTTTTTTGTACTTTTTTTTTGTGCAGTCATACAATTTTTGCTGAGCAATAGCTGTACGGTCCTTAGAGACTCAAGTTCACGATCTCGTAACTTTTCCCAATAATATGGCTTGTATTCTGTATGGAAGAGTACTCACACTACAAAGACCATACTATTACTTGGGTGTGCGTAAATGCCTCACAGGTGGGCTTGTGGATGCAGTATTTGTCTGTTAAAAAGTCCCCGTCACTTGCCATAAATATATAATTTTTCCTACATGGTGTAAATGCCGCTTTTTTCCTGAATCCGGCGATGTTTTTCTTTTGTTCCTGCGCCTCTCCGTTCCTGAGATATGGTCGTATTTCCATCCTTAAATAAATGTTGTTTTTTTTACCAAGTGGGTGTGTTCTTTGTGAAGACGTCCATAAAAGGCTTAATGAACGCACCCATTTGACTAAAATAACTAAATTTCAATACAGAAAAGAGGAGGCCATATCTCAGGAACAGAGTGGCCCAGGAACAAAAGAAAAACATCACCGGTTTCAGGAAAACGGTGGCATTTACACCAGATAAAAAAGTAGACATTTATGACAAGTGACAGGTCCTCTTTAAGAGCACTCATGTGTCAGTGAAAGATACTGTAAGTGGTGGTTCATGTTCAAGAAGGTTTGTTAAAAATTGTTAAAAATTGTGTCTAACTTTTTGGTTTCTCATCTAATGTTGTCTATCATGGTTCAAATTTAAGGCCAATAAATGCCTTTTTGGCTGCTGACCAAGTTGCCTGTGGCTCCTAAAACTTGACATTTGCTGTTCTCCTGACTCAATAGATGGTTGACCACCGTAGATGAGGCGCACAGGAAGACCTTTTGTCTCACACAGGTTTCCTAAAATTTTGGATAATTTCCATATATTGTCAGGTTTGCTCGGAGATTGGTGACTCAATCCCAAATCTTCCTCTCTCAGTTGGACTGGAGACCAATGTTACTTACCTCTCCGTGGTCCAGTGATGGTTTCACGCTGGTGGCCAAGGCTTTCAGCTGTTGGACTTCCCTGGTAATTGTAGCCTGGTGGGAGATTAATGCGGAATTTAGCCTAAGCCTATTACCTGTGAATGCGCAACCCGTTGAGCTAGCCTTTGTCTTAGTCTTGACCTCGACCTTAGTCTTGTCGATGGATTCTGCCTTTGGATCTGTTGTACGGTACTTGTTGCCCAATCCCTTGGGTTAGACCTTTGACCTGTCCTTCTGTTAGTCGAATCCCGACTGCTCTCTCTGCAACGACTCTGGTCTTTGTTCTGGACTGTTGACACCTGCTTTGAATTCCAACCAAGAAACTCCAAACCTCCTCGTGGTCCAGGGTAAAGATTTAGGAAATTTCTTAGATTCTCACTTCAGTTTAGCCAGTCACTAATTGTAGGTGAAAGATACACTTCTCCTGTTAGAATCACCGGTGTCTTACCGCCCATTGGTGCTTGTTGAGGTATCGTAAACTTTAGGCACGTGACATAAAAATAAGTTTTGGCTCCTGTATCTTTCCAGACACATTCTTTACCCCATGTCAGATGGATCACGCAATTTTGGCCAAGTATTCTGATTTTTGATCATTGCCAGTCTCCGTCGTCCAGCCTTGGCTTCTTCTGTTGAGTGGTGTATCTTTGGTGGAGTATTTCCATCTCCTGTAACCGCACATTTTGTCCCCACTTTCCAGACTTGATAAATCTGCCAGTTTATCCCCTGATATTGTGAGGCCTTACCAATCTTCTCTTACTTCCCATGTTCCCTTGTGTTCTCTTTCCTAACACAATAAGTAACATAGAACATTAAAAGAAAAAACTGCAAAAATATGTAAGAAAGTTGTCACGTCACAACTGCTCTACTTCCTGGTTCTTGGCTCGTTCAGATGAAAGTAACATGGAGATTTGGTCTGAAACATAATCCCTTGAATTATTCTTGTCTGGAGACTTTACAAAGATTTGTCAATAAAAAAAAGTAATTCAATAAATTCAATAACGAACGGCTTATGGGCCCCATCAAGTTATAGAATAATCCTGGCAATCCTAGATAATTCTATAACCCAATATCTAAAGGGCGCTGTGCAGACAGCCACTCCCCCTCCTGCTGACAGCCACACCCCCTCCTGCTGACAGCCACACCCCCTCCTGCTGTGCTGATAGGCACGCCCCCTCCTGCTGTGCTGACAGACACACCCCCTCCTGCTGACAGACACACCCCTTCGGCTGACAGGAGCACCCACTCTATTCTTTCTGTGCTGATAGGCCCGCTCTATTCTTTCTGTGCTGATAGGCCCGCTCTATTCTTTCTGTGCTGAGAGGCCCGCTCTATGCTTTCTGAGCTGACAAGAACACCCACTCTATTCTTTCTGTGCTGATAGGCCCGCTCTATTCTTTCTGTGCTGATAGGCCCGCTCTATTCTTTCTGTGCTGATAGGCCCGCTCTATTCTTTCTGTGCTGATAGGCCCGCTCTATTCTTTCTGTGCTGATAGGCCCACTCTATTCTTTCTGAGCTGATAGGCCCCCTCTATTCTTTCTGTGCTGATAGGCCCGCTCTATTCTTTCTGTGCTGATAGGCCCGCTCTATTCTTTCTGTGCTGATAGGCCCACTCTATTCTTTCTGAGCTGATAGGCCCCCTCTATTCTTTCTGTGCTGATAGGCCCGCTCTATGCTTTCTGAGCTGATAGGCCCCCTCTATTCTTTCTGTGCTGATAGGCCCGCTCTATTCTTTCTGTGCTGATAGGCCCGCTCTATTCTTTCTGTGCTGATAGGCCCGCTCTATTCTTTCTGTGCTGATAGGCCCCCTCTATTATTTCTGTGCTGATAGGCCCCCTCTATTATTTCTGTGCTGATAGGCCCGCTCTATGCTTTCTGAGCTGATAGGCCCCCTCTATTCTTTCTGTGCTGATAGGCCCCCTCTATTCTTTCTGTGCTGATAGGCACCCTCTATTCTTTCTGTGCTGATAGGCACCCTCTATTCTTTCTGTGCTGATAGGCCCGCTCTTTTTCTTCTGTGCTATTAGGCCTGTCCTTTTCCCGCCGTTCATGAAAAGCGAAATATCTGCAAAGTTCCAGGATCGTTGTTACCTGGGGAGTGAGAACCAGAACCCCACGAGGAGCCACCGCCACGTGTCCACATCTGCGACAACTTCACAACAGGAGCACGAAGACGTTCTGTTGTCAGCCAACGTTCCTCGCCGCAGTATTCCTCAAAACTAAAGCTTCCTCTCTGTTTTTTGTTTTCGGGAATATTCCAGCTGTCACGCTGCGTCTTATATAGACCAGATCTCTGCAATCGAGCGCAATCAGACCCAATTATAGAAAGCTAAACAAAAAACCAAATCAATCAACCTTCGAGCTGTAAAATGTCGCGGTCCCGGCTGAGACGTCAACCCCGCGCTGCCGTCTCGTAGCATTATAGTCTGTAGGGTCGTGGTACAACTGTGGTCGGGCCGCCCACGTTCACTAACGGGAAACTACAGGTTATTACAGGATAACTCCTGTCATTAACAACATGGGGATAGTCCTCTTTTTTTTTGTACTATATTGCGGTATAATATTGGGGTGATATGGCACTGAGCATTGGCCGATGTGTTTCTGCCTATGGATATATAGTATATTATATTTTGGTCTAATTTACTTTTTATGCACTATATGGCAGTATAATATTTGATCACTGTATAGTGGTATTATTTAGGCAACACGTGACAGTATTGTTTCGGTTCTCTGATAGGATTTCACCTTTGTCTTTTGTGCACTGTGTGGCGCTGTAATATAGGACCAGTTATTTGAGCACTATATTGTAGTACTATTTAGTTGATATATGACGGTATTCTTTTGGTTCTGTTTTGCCAGTTATGAAGCATTATACCGTATTAGTATGACAGTTATTTGGCCACTATATGGTGGTACTTTGGATATAGTTCTGTTACTATTACCGTATATCACCATTTTCAGATCAGCCTCTCTCCCACAGCCGTAAGAATGCTTTTCCAGGGACCTGTTAGGTGGGAGGGCGGTAGGCCTGGCCCAATTCATGCGGCCATTGATGATGTCGCCAGTGGTCCTGGCAGTGGGAGCTCCATGATCAGCCCATCACAGGCTGTAAGAACATCATAAAGGGTTAATCTGAACTTCTGTCCAGGTAATGTCCTAAGGGGTCAAATGCTGCACCTGGCGGGAGAAGACACATTCCTGACAGAGGAGGAGGATCTGGGACTAGTGGTTCTCCTGGGCACCACAGTACCCGCAGGTCTGAGCCGGTGTCACATCCATACAGGAGCTCCATCATAGAAACTGCCGGGGCGCTACTGTCTGCTGAGCTACTGTATCTGATGCTATCCTGGGTGATGCTGTCTGCTGAGCTACTGTATCTGATCCTATCCTGTGTGATGCTGTCTGCTGAGCCGTGTATCTAATCCTATCCTGTGTGATACTGACTGCTGAGCTGTGTATCTAATCCTATCCTGTGTGATACTGTCTGCTGAGCCGTGTATCTAATCCTCTCCTGTGTGATACTGTCTGCTGAGCCGTGTATCTAATCCTATCCTGTGTGATACTGACTGCTGAGCCGTGTATCTGATCCTCTCCTGTGTGATGCTGTCTGCTGAGCCGTGTATCTAATCCTATCCTGTGTGATACTGACTGCTGAGCTGTGTATCTAATCCCATCCTGTGTGATACTGACTGCTGAGCCGTGTGTCTAATCCTATCCTGTGTGATACTGAATGCTGAGCCGTGTATCTAATCCCATCCTGTGTGATACTGACTGCTGAGCCGTGTATCTTATCCTATCCTGCGTGATATTGTCTGCTGAGCCGTGTATCTAATCCTCTCCTGTGTGATACTGACTGCTGAGCCATGTATCTGATCCTATCCTGTGTGATACTGTATGCTGAGCTGTGTATCTAATCCTCTCCTGTGTGATACTGTCTGCTGAGCCGTGTATCTAATCCTCTCCTGTGTGATACTGTCTGCTGAGCTGTGTATCTGATCCTATCCTGTGTGATACTGTCTGCTGAGCTACTGTATCTGATCCTATCCTGTGTGATACTGTCTGCTGAGCCGTGTATCTAATCCTATCCTGTGTGATACTGTGTGCTGAGCCGTGTATCTAATCCTATCCTGTGTGATACTGTCTGCTGAGCCGTGTATCTAATCCTATCCTGTGTGATACTGTCTGCTGAGCTGTGTATCTAATCCTCTCCTGTGTGATACTGTCTGCTGAGCCGTGTATCTGATCCTATCCTGTGTAATACTGTCTGCTGAGCCGTGTATCTAATCCTCTCCTGTGTGATACTGTCTGCTGAGCCATGTATCTGATCCTATCCTGTGTGATACTGTATGCTGAGCTGTGTATCTAATCCTCTCCTGTGTGATACTGTCTGCTGAGCCGTGTATCTAATCCTATCCTGTGTGATACTGTGTGCTGAGCCGTGTATCTAATCCTATCCTGTGTGATACTGTCTGCTGAGCCGTGTATCTAATCCTATCCTGTGTGATACTGTCTGCTGAGCTGTGTATCTAATCCTCTCCTGTGTGATACTGTCTGCTGAGCCGTGTATCTGATCCTATCCTGTGTAATACTGTCTGCTGAGCCGTGTATCTAATCCTCTCCTGTGTGATACTGTCTGCTGAGCTGTGTATCTAATCCTATCCTGTGTGATACTGTCTGCTGAGCTGTGTATCTAATCCTCTCCTGTGTGATACTGTCTGCTGAGCCGTGTATCTAATCCTATCCTGTGTGATACTGACTGCTGAGCCGTGTATCTAATCCTATCCTGTGTGATACTGTCTGCTGAGCCGTATATCTAATCCTCTCCTGTGTGATACTGACTGCTGAGCCGTGTATCTAATCCTCTCCTATGTGATACTGTCTGCTGAGCTGTGTATCTAATCCTATCCTGTGTGATACTGACTGCTGAGCCGTGTATCTAATCCTATCCTGTGTGATACTGTCTGCTGAGCCGTATATCTAATCCTCTCCTGTGTGATACTGTCTGCTGAGCCGTGTATCTAATCCTCTCCTGTGTGATACTGTCTGCTGAGCTGTGTATCTAATCCTATCCTGTGTGATGCTGTCTACTGAGCTGTGTATCTAATCCTCTCCTGTGTGATGCTGTCTGCTGAGCTGTGTATCTAATCCTCTCCTGTGTGATACTGACTGCTGAGCTGTGTATCTAATCCTCACCTGTGTGATACTGTCTGCTGGGCCGTGTATCTAATCCTATCCTGTGTGATGCTGTCTGCTGAGCTGTGTATCTAATCCTCTCCTGTGTGATACTGACTGCTGAGCTGTGTATCTAATCCTCACCTGTGTGATACTGTCTGCTGGGCCGTGTATCTAATCCTATCCTGTGTGATGCTGTCTGCTGAGCCGTGTATCTAATCCTCTCCTGTGTGATACTGTCTGCTGAGCCGTGTATCTAATCCTCTCCTGTGTGATACTGTCTGCTGAGCCGTGTATCTAATCCTCTCCTGTGTGATCCCGTCTGCTGAGCCGTGTATCTAATCCTCTCCTGTGTGATACTGACTGCTGAGCCGTGTATCTAATCCCATCCTGTGTGATGCTGTCTGCTGAGCTGTGTATCTAATCCTCTCCTGTGTGATACTGTCTGCTGAGCTGTGTATCTAATCCTCTCCTGTGTGATACTGTCTGCTGAGTCGTGTATCTAATCCTCTCCTGTGTGATACTGTCTGCTGAGCCGTGTATCTAATCCTCTCCTGTGTGATACTGACTGCTGAGCCGTGTATCTAATCCTCTCCTGTGTGATACTGTCTGCTGAGCCGTGTATCTAATCCTCTCCTGTGTGATACTGTCTGCTGAGCCGTGTATCTAATCCTCTCCTGTGTGATACTGTCTGCTGAGCCGTGTATCTAATCCTCTCCTGTGTGATACTGACTGCTGAGCCGTGTATCTAATCCTCTCCTGTGTGATACTGACTGCTGAGCCGTGTATCTAATCCTCTCCTGTGTGATACTGTCTGCTGAGCCGTGTATCTAATCCTCTCCTGTGTGATACTGTCTGCTGAGCCGTGTATCTAATCCTCTCCTGTGTGATACTGTCTGCTGAGCTGTGTATCTAATCCTCTCCTGTGTGATACTGTCTGCTGAGCTGTGTATCTAATCCTCTCCTGTGTGATGCTGTCTGCTGAGCTGTGTATCTAATCCTCTCCTGTGTGATACTGTCTGCTGAGCTGTGTATCTAATCCTCACCTGTGTGATACTGTCGGCTGGGCCGTGTATCTAATCCTATCCTGTGTGATGCTGTCTGCTGAGCTGTGTATCTAATCCTCTCCTGTGTGATACTGACTGCTGAGCTGTGTATCTAATCCTCTCCTGTGTGATACTGTCTGCTGAGCCGTGTATCTAATCCTCTCCTGTGTGATACTGACTGCTGAGCCGTGTATCTAATCCTCTCCTGTGTGATACTGACTGCTGAGCCGTGTATCTAATCCTCTCCTGTGTGATACTGACTGCTGAGCCGTGTATCTAATCCTATCCTGTGTGATACTGGCTGCTGAGCCGTGTATCTAATCCTCTCCTGTGTGATACTGTCTGCTGAGCCGTGTATCTAATCCTCTCCTGTGTGATACTGGCTGCTGAGCTGTGTATCTAATCCTCTCCTGTGTGATACTGTCTGCTGAGCCGTGTATCTAATCCTCTCCTGTGTGATACTGTCTGCTGAGCCGTGTATCTAATCCTATCCTGTGTGATACTGTCTGCTGAGCCGTGTATCTAATCCTCTCCTGTGTGATACTGTCTGCTGAGCCGTGTATCTAATCCTCTCCTGTGTGATACTGACTGCTGAGCCGTGTATCTAATCCTCTCCTGTGTGATACTGTCTGCTGAGCCGTGTATCTAATCCTCTCCTGTGTGATACTGACTGCTGAGCCGTGTATCTAATCCTCTCCTGTGTGATACTGACTGCTGAGCCGTGTATCTAATCCTCTCCTGTGTGATACTGACTGCTGAGCCGTGTATCTAATCCTCTCCTGTGTGATACTGTCTGCTGAGCCGTGTATCTAATCCTCTCCTGTGTGATACTGTCTGCTGAGCCGTGTATCTAATCCTCTCCCTGGTGACTACACCTCCCATCATGCACTGATGATGAGTTCTGCTTGTTAACCTCTCGCTGCCCTGCCGTCGCTCAGCTCCACATCAGTCGCATTCTTGGGAGATTATACAATAGTTTACGTTTTTTTATGAAGTCGTTTCTGCGCAGACAAAGAGCTGAAGATTCTTCTTCTTCATCTTCTTCTTCTCAGTGTTGGAATTTTTCTTTCTTTTTTCCACGTCAGGTATTTCCAAAAACAAACATGTTGTTCACTGGGAGAAGCCGGAGGTGACGGTATGGGGGGGGAGAGCGGCTCCAAGCCCTCAGGATTGGGGATGGGGAAGTTTAAAGGGGAATTCCACCAGAGCCGAAAGCCTACCGGACCCTCAGAAAAGATAGCGGAGCCCTGGAGGCAAATGTAGGGATGAGGGGGCGGAGCATAACACATGGTTGTCAGGCTCCGCCTCCTGAGGGCAAACATTAGACTTAGGATAGTAAAGCGGGCAGGGGAGCACAGGGGCCAAAGTCTATTAGGGCCCAAATTTGGCCACGGTCAAATGAGCCCTGCAAATGGCACTTTTTTCTTGTAGTGGAGCAGTGAGTTTCCGTCCAGAACCACTAACGCTACTTTCACACTAGCGTTTTCTGCAATCCGACACAATGCGTCGTTTTGCAGAAAAAACGCATCCTGCAAAAGTGCTTGCAGGATGCGTTTTTTCCCCATAGACTTGTATTGACGACGCATTTGCGACGGATTGCCACACGTCGCATCCGTCGAGCGACGGATGCGTCATACTTCTGCGGACCGTCGGGAGCAAAAAACGCTACATGTAATGTTTTTTGCTCCTGACGGACCGCTTTTTCCGACCGCGCATGTGCGGCCGGAACTCCTCCCACACCTCCCCGCACCTCACAATGGGGCAGCGGATGCGCCGGAGAAATGCATCCGCTGCCTCCATTGTGCAATGCGCTAAACGCTAGCGTCGGAATCTCTCCCCGACGCATTGCGACGGGGAGATTCCGACGCTAGTGTGAAAGTAGCTTAACTTTCACACATCAGTTTTTTGCCGTCAGGCAGAATCCGGTGCAAATTGTGAAAAACTGATGCGACTGATCCGTTTTTTTTGCTGGGTCCGTTTTTTTCAAAATACGCCGGATTGTGCCTGACTGCAAAAAAGTGTGAAAGTAGCCTTAAATAGAGCGCAGCAGTCAAAATGGATTTCTCATCGTCTGCTGCACTCTGCGTAAGCGGCAACTGACGAAATAGCAGCTGAACAGATGATGTCAGGCTACTTTCACACTAGCGTCGGAATCTCCCCATCGCAATGCGTCGGGCAGAGATTCCGACGCTAGCGTTTAACGCACTGCACAACGGGTGCAGCGGATGCATTTCTCCGGCGCATCCGCTGCCCCATTGTAAGGTGCGGGGAGGTGGGGGCGGAGTTCCGGCCGCGCATGCGCGGTCGGAAAAAGCGGTCCGTCAGGAGCAAAAAAAGTTACATGTAACGTTTTTTGCTCCCGGCGGTCCGCCACAACACGGCGCAACCGTCATGCGTCGCTAATGTTAATCTATGGGGCAAAAATGCATCCTGCAAACAACTTTGCAGGATGCGTTTTTTTGCCATAAACGACGCATTGCGACGTCTGGCAAAAAACGCCAGTGTGAAAGTAGCCTTAAAGACTCAATACTGTCAGTGTTTAGTGAGAGCGGTTTATGGTTTTTCACACTTTTTCTAACCCTGACTAGGTTTAGAGATAAGGTTATGGATAGGGTTAGGGCTAAGTATAGGCTTAGGGCTAAGGTTATGGATAGGCTTAGGGCTAAATATAGGGTTAGGGTAAGGTTATGGATAGGGTTAGGGCTAAGTATAGGCTTAGGGCTAAGGTTACGGATAGGGTTAGGGCTAAGGTTATGGATAGGGTTAGGGCTAAGGTTATGGATAGGGTTAGGGCTAAATATAGGGTTAGGGTAAGGTTATGGATAGGGTTAGGGCTAAGTATAGGCTTAGGGCTAAGGTTATGGATAGGGTTAGGGCTATGGTTATGGATAGGGTTAGGGCTAAGTATAGGCTTAGGGCTAAGGTTATGGATAGGGTTAGGGCTATGGTTATGGATAGGGTTAGGGCTAAATATAGGGTTAGGGTAAGGTTATGGATAGGGTTAGGGCTAAGTATAGGCTTAGGGCTAAGGTTATGGATAGGGTTAGGGCTATGGTTATGGATAGGGTTAGGGCTATGGTTATGGATAGGGTTAGGGCTAAGTATAGGCTTAGGGCTAAGGTTATGGATAGGGTTAGGGCTATGGTTATGGATAGGGTTAGGGCTAAATATAGGGTTAGGGTAAGGTTATGGATAGGGTTAGGGCTAAGTATAGGCTTAGGGCTAAGGTTATGGATAGGGTTAGGGCTATGGTTATGGATAGGGTTAGGGCTATGGTTATGGATAGGGTTAGGGCTAAGTATAGGCTTAGGGCTAAGGTTATGGATAGGGTTAGGGCTATGGTTATGGATAGGGTTAGGGCTAAATATAGGGTTAGGGTAAGGTTATGGATAGGGTTAGGGCTAAGTATAGGCTTAGGGCTAAGGTTATGGATAGGGTTAGGGCTAAGGTTATGGATAGGGTTAGGGCTAAGTATAGGCTTAGGGCTAAGGTTATGGATAGGCTTAGGGCTAAATATAGGGTTAGGGTAAGGTTATGGATAGGGTAATATCTAAGTATAGGGTTAGGGATATGGTCATAGATGGGGTTAGAGCTAAGTATAGGCTTAGGGCTAAGGTTATGGATAGGGTTAGGGCTAAGTATAGGGTTAGGTTTAATGTTATGGATAGGGTTAGGGTGAAGTATAGAGTTAGGGCTAAGTTGATTTTGAGTAAGGTTAGGTGTACGTTTGGGTTTTGTGCTAGAGATAAGGCTAGGGTTAGGACTAAGGCTACGGTTGGGCTTAAAACTAGGTTTAGGGTTATGGTTTAGTAAAGGGTTAGATATAAGGTTGGGTTTAGGATTAGCATAAGGGTTAAAGCTAAGGCTCGGCCTAGTAATAGAGTTACAGCGAAGTATAGGGTTAAGGCTAAAGGTACCGTCACATTTAGCGACGCTGCAGCGATCTAGACAACGATCCCGATCGCTGCAGTGTTGCTGTTTGGTCGCTGGAGAGCTGTCACACAGACAGCTCTCCAGCGACCAACGATGCCGGTCCCCTGGTAACCAGGGTAAACATCGGGTTACTAAGCGCAGGGCCGCGCTTAATAACCCGATGTTTACCCTGGTTACCTGCGTAAATGTAAAAAAAAAAAAAACACTGCATACTTACCTTCCGCTGTCTGTCCTCCGGCGTTCTGCTTCTCTGCACTGACTGTGAGCGCCAGCCAGAAAGCAGAGCAGTGACGTCACCGCTGTGCTCTGCTTTCCGGCCGGCGCTCACAGTGCAGAGAAGCACAGCGCCGGGGGACAGACACCGGAATGTACTGTAAGTATGTAGTGTTTTTTTTTTTTTACGTTTACGCTGGTAACCAGGGTAAACATCGGGTTACTAAGCGCAGGGCCGCGCTTAGTAACCCGATGTTTACCCTGGTTACCTGCGTAAATGTAAAAAAAAAAAAACACTGCATACTTACCTTCCGCTGTCTGTCCTCCGGCGTTCTGCTTCTCTGCACTGACTGTGAGCGCCAGCCAGAAAGCAGAGCAGTGACGTCACCGCTGTGCTCTGCTTTCCGGCCGGCGCTCACAGTGCAGAGAAGCACAGCGCCGGGGGACAGACACCGGAATGTACTGTAAGTATGTAGTGTTTTTTTTTTTTTACGTTTACGCTGGTAACCAGGGTAAACATCGGGTTACTAAGCGCGGCCCTGCGCTTAGTAACCCGATGTTTACCCTGGTTACCAGTGAAGATATCGCTGAATCGGCGTCACACACGCCGATTCAGCGATGTCTGCAGGGAGTCCAGCGACGAAATAAAGTTCTGGACTTTCTGCACCGACCAGCGATGGCACAGCAGGATCCAGATCGCTGCTGCGTGTCAAACTGAACGATATCGCTAGCCAGGACGCTGCAACGTCACGGATCGCTAGCGATATCGTTGAGTGTGAAGGCACCTTAAGGCTAGAGCTAGGGTTAGGTCTAAGATTAGGTTTAGGGCTAAGGTTAAGGCTAAAGATAGGCATAGGGCTACGGCAAACTTTAGGGTAGGGTTAGGGCTAAGGTTAGACTTAAAGCTAAGGCAACGGTGAGGTATAGGGTTAGGGTTAAGTTTGGGTTTAGGCAGAGTCGGCTCCAGGCTTTCGTGGGCCCCTGGAGAAAGAGTCTCAGTGGGTCGCTTTAAATATTGGGCACCACATACTCCTCCATACAGTATATTGACCCCATATAGTGCTCCATTTAGTATAATGGGCACCACACAGTCCTTCATACTGTATTATGGCCACCACAAAGTACTTCATAGACTATAATGGGCACCATATATTTTTTCAATTCAGTATAATGGGCACAACATAGTCCTACATACATTATAATGGGACCCATATATTGCTCTGTACAGTGTAATGATCCCGATATATTGCTCCATACAGTATAATGGGCCTCATAATATGCTCCATACATACGATAAATAATCAAATACCTCTCCCCGTTCCCTTGCTGCTCTGGTCTCCTCGACATCTTCTGACCCTCTGCACTGGCCTTAACTGAGACATCACAGAGCTCTGATGCAGGGGGAAAATGATGGGAGAGGGAGCATCAGCGAAAGGCTCCCTCTGCCACCATTGTTTTCAACTGTATCAGGATAACGAAACAGTTGCAAGTACGATACGGGGGGGGGGGGGGGGGGGTGAGTGTCAGCACCGACATCAGGCCCCCTTGACCCACGGGCCCTCATGTCAAGCGCTGGTGTCTCAAAAGGCGAGTGCCCCCTCCCTATGTTAGTCCAGGGCCCCAGCATTTGCCTGGGTGCACCAGGTGGTGACGCCAGCCTTGGGTTTAGGGTTAGGACAAGGGTTAGGGCTAAAACTCAGCTTATGAATAGCGTTTTGACAAATTATAGTGTTAGGGATAAGGTTGAGATTAAGGTTAGAAGAAGGGTTAGGGCTAAGGCTAGGCATTGGGTTAGGCATTGGGTTAGGGTTATGACTAAGTATGGGGCTGGGCTTAGAGCTACATTAGGGATAAGGTAATGGTGAAGTAAAGGGTTAGGGTCAGGCTTAGGGATAGGATTATTGTGAAGTATAGGGTTAAGGATAAGGTTGGGTTTAAGGTTAGAACAAGGGTTAGGTCTAAGGCTAGGCATAGGGTTAGGGTTATGGCTAAGTATGGGTCTGGGCTTAGAGCTAGGGTTAGGGCTAAGGTAATGGTGAAGTAAAGGGTTAGGGTCAGGCTTAGGGATAGGATTATTGTGAAGTATAGGGTTAAGGATAAGGTTGGGTTTAAGGTTAGAACAAGGGTTAGGTCTAAGGCTAGGCATAGGGTTAGGGTTATGGCTAAGTATGGGTCTGGGCTTAGAGCTAGGGTTAGGGATAAGGTAATTGTGAAGTAAAGAGTTAGGGTCAGGCTTAGGGATAGAGTTATTATGAAGTATAGGGTTAAGGATAAGGTTGGGTTTAAGGTTAGAACAAAGGTTAGGGCTATGGCTAGGCATAGTGTTAGGGCTACGGCTAAGTATGGGTCTGGGCTTAGAGCTAGAGCTAGGGTTAGGGCTAAGGTAATGGTGAAGTAAAGGGTTAGGGTCAGGCTTAGGGATAGGGTTATTATGAAGTATAGCGTTAAGAATAAGGTTGGGTTTAAGGTTAGAACAAAGGATAGGGTTACAGCTAGGCATAGTGTTAGGGCTACGGCTAAGTATGGGGCTGGGCTCAGAGCTAGAGCTAGGGTTAGGGCTAAGGTAATGGTGAAGTAAAGGGATAGGGCTAGGCTTAGAGATAGGGTTATTGTGAAGTATAGGGATAGGGTTGGGTTTAGGCTTAGGGTAATACAAGTGTTACCTTTAAAAAAAATGTAATAAAATGTAATAAAAAAATTAATAAAAACAACGTATAAATTTTAGTTTTACACTTAAGGTTCAAAGAGCAAATTACAAAGACCTCAATATTAAAACCCATCTGCTTGGGGAGGTAACGGGTCTCATACTGGAAAGTGGCTCAGGTAGAGAACACGGTCACTGGTAAATCTCATCTGAAAAAGATCGATCGCTGGCCGTCGTTACGATTGGGAGACATTGAGAACAATAGTTCATTATGTAGGAGCTGTATGACAGTAGTATAGGTGTTGTATGGCGGCACTATGTACTTATTGTCATCTTAGTGTTTGGTGATAACATGTCAGTGCTTTATAGAGCTATCATATAGATATTTTATGTGTTAGTATCATTGGCAAATGTATTCCATTGCAATGTGCACACTGTAGACTATTGCAATATCATATGGGCACTGTATGGCAGTATAATCACTAATTTATGGAGGTAGGTAATTATAGTATGGAGGTGTAACATGGGCGCTATCGCAGTAGCATGAATATTGCATGTAATACATGGAGCAATCATATGGACCCATATGGGTACTGTATAGCACTACCGTGTAGATATTGTGAGTTACACTATATGGCGGTATGTTGTGGCCACGGTGCAGAAATATTTTAAGCCTGCTTTTTCCTTCTTTCCCCTTTTTGTGTCCAATAACAGAAACATTTCTGTCCCCTAAAATGTAAAGTCTGTATGTGCCCAGTATTAAGCTTTGCATTTCAGCTCCTTCCCAACACAGAACAGCTGTGTAAATCTATTTCAGGCTCTCAGACGCCTCTGTTTTCTCAAGATTGTAACATTATTCCAAGGAGAGCAAAGAAGAAAGCTGAATATTATTCTTATTACTGAGGTGTCGGGATAGTTATGTAAACCCCACAGAAGATAGATGCCCAATTCACAGCGAGTCCAGGATTAGATGACAAAGTGAAGGTTACAAAGACAAATAATCCCGTATACCCCAGATATCAGGATACAACACAGGACCAAAGGATCACAGGAAGAAAAGCCACATTCACCAGGAATACAACTACTATAATCAGGCTCGGACTGGCCCATAGGGCCTCGTCTCCCGGTACTTACCTACCCGCAACCTCCAATCCTCACAAGATCTCCTCCTCTACTCCCCTCTTATCTCCTCTTCCCACAATCGTATACAAGATTTCTCTCGCGTATCACCCCTACTCTGGAACCCTCTACCACAACACATCAGACTCTCGCCTACCATCGAAACCTTCAAAAAGAACCTGAAGACCCACCTCTTCCGACAAGCCTACAACCTGCAGTAGCCACCGATCGACCAAACCGCTGCACGGCCAGCTCTACCCTCACCTACTGTATCCTCACCCATCCCTTGTAGATTGTGAGCCCTCGCGGGCAGGGTCCTCATTCCTCCTGTACCAGTTATGACTTGTATTGTTTAAAATTATTGTACTTGTTTTCATTATGTATACCCCTCCTCACATGTAAAGCGCCATGGAATAAATGGCGCTATAACAATAAATAATAATAATAATAATAGGGGAAAAGGTGAATCCCTGGGCGGGCCCTTCTGTAGGACTGCTCCTAAGTCTAAAAATATAGCTATCATATACTATTATATAACTGCCCCTATGTACAAGAATATAACTACTATAATACTGCCCCTATGTACAATAATATAACTACTATAATACTGCCCCTATGTACAAGAACATAACTACTATAATACTGCTCCTATGTATAAGAATATAACTACTATAATACTGCTCCTATATACAAGAATATAACTACTATAATACTGCCCCCTATGTACAGGAATATAACTACTATAATACTGCTCCTATGTACAAGAATATAACTACTATAATACTGCCCCTATGTACAAGAATACAACTACTATAATACTGCCTCCTATGTACAAGAATATAACTACTATAATACTGCCCCCATGTACAAGAATATAACTACTATAATACTGCCCCTATGTACAAAAATATAACTACTATAATACTGCCCCTGTGTACAAGAATGTAACTACTATAATACTGCTCCTATGTACAAGAATATAACTACTATAATACTGCTCCTGTGTACAAGAATATAACTAATATAATACTGCCCCTATGTACAAGAATATAACTACTATAATACTGCCCCTATGTACAAGAATATAACTACTATAATACTGCCCCTATGTACAAGAATGTAACTACTATAATACTGTCCCTATGTACAAGGATATAACTACTATAATACTGCCCCTATGTACAAGAATATAACTACTATAATACTGCCCCTATGTACAAGAATATAACTACTATAATACTGCCCCTATGTACAAGAATATAACTTCTATAATACTGCCCCTATGTACAAGAATATAACTACTATAATACTGCCCCTATGTACAAGAATATAACTACTATAATACTGCCCCTATGTACAAGAATATAACTACTATAATATTGCCTCTATGTACAAGAATATAACTTCTATAATACTGCTCCTATGTACAAGAATATAACTACTATAATACTGCCCCTATGTACAGGAATATAAGTACTATAAGGCCGGAGTCACACTACAGCGAGATACGACCGAGTCTCGCAGGTTAAAACCAAGCTCTGGCACCGGCACTTCGGAGCGGAGCGTGCAGCTCCATGTATTGCTATGCGGCCGCACGCTCCGCTCTGGAGTGCCGATGCCAGAGCTTGGTTTTAACCTGTGAGACTCAACCGTATCTCACTGTGTGTGATCCCGGCCTAAAGGTACCGTCACACTAGACGATATCGCTAGCGATCCGTGACGTTGCAGCGTCCTGGCTAGCGATATCGTCCAGTGTGACAGGCAGCAGCGATCAGGCCCCTGCTGTGCTGTCGCTGGTCGGGGAAGAAAGTCCAGAACTTTGTTTCGTCGCTGGATCTCCCGCTGACATCGCTGAATCGGTGTGTGTGACGCCGATTCAGCGATGTCTTCGCTGGTAACCAGGGTAAACATCGGGTTACTAAGCGCAGGGCCGCGCTTAGTAACCTGTCATGATCCCAATGGCAGGGGATCACTAAAGGACAAGCACAGATACAAACAAGCTCTAGGGCGATGGAACCTGAGCTGACCGCGACCCTGAACCTAACACACAAATAAAAGTAGCCGGGGAACGTGCCTACGATGATCCTAGACATCTCGCTCCAGCCGAAGATCTAACTTCCCCTATTAGAAGAAACACAGACCTCTCTTGCCTCCAGAGAAATCCCCCACAGAAATTGCAGCCCCCCACATATAATGACGGTGAAATGAGAGGAAAGCACATACGCAGTATGAAAACAGTTTCAGCAAAATGAGGCCCGCTAAAGCTAGATAGCAGAGGATACAAAAGTGAAAAACCCTTCAAAAAAACCATCCTGAAATTACTTGAACTCATGTGCCAACTCATGGTACATGAGGAGCAATTTCAGCCCACTAGAGCAACCAGCAGCAAGAATCACATATCTGCAGGCTGGACTAAAAACCAAATAAAGCAAAACACCAAAACAGGAAAATCCAAACTTAGCTTGACCAGAAGGTTCTAGGAGCAGGGAGCAGAGGTAACAAGACACACTGGATACATTGATAACCGGCGAGGAAATGCCAGCAAAGCCAGGTTAAATAGGAAACTCCCATATGCTGATGGAACAGGTGGAACCCAGAAACCCAGGAAAGACAAGTCACCCAGTACCATCAGTAACCAGCAGAGGGAGCCCAAAAACAGAACTCACAACAGTACCCCCCCCTTGAGGAGGGGTCACCGAACCCTCACGAGAACCACCAGGGCGACCAGGATGAGCCCTATGAAAAGCGCGAACCAAATCATCAGCATGAACATCCGAGGCAACCACCCAAGAATTATCCTCCTGACCATAACCCTTCCACTTGACCAAATACTGGAGTTTCCGTCTGGAAACACGAGAATCCAAGATCTTCTCCACAACATACTCCAATTCTCCCTCCACCAGCACTGGAGCAGGAGGCTCAAGAGAAGGAACAACAGGTACCTCATACTTCCGCAACAACGACCGATGAAACACATTATGAATAGCAAACGATGCCGGGAGATCCAAACGAAACGACACAGGGTTAAGAATTTCCAAGATCCTATAGGGACCGATGAACCGAGGCTTGAACTTAGGAGAAGAGACCTTCATAGGAACAAAACGAGAAGACAACCACACCAAGTCACCAACAAGAAGTCGAGGACCCACGCGGCGACGGCGATTAGCAAACTGCTGAGCCTTCTCCTGGGACAACTTCAAATTGTCCACCACATGACTCCAAATCCGATGCAACCTATCCACCACCATGTCCACTCCAGGACAATCAGAAGGTTCCACCTGACCAGAGGAAAAACGAGGATGAAACCCCGAATTACAAAAGAAAGGAGAAACCAAGGTAGCAGAACTAGCCCGATTATTAAGGGAAAACTCGGCCAGCGGCAAAAAGGTAACCCAGTCATCCTGATCAGCAGAAACAAAACACCTTAAATAAGTTTCCAAGGTCTGATTAGTTCGTTCAGTCTGGCCATTCGTCTGAGGATGGAATGCAGACGAAAAGGACAAATCAATGCCCATCTTAGCACAGAACGTCCGCCAAAATCTAGACACAAACTGGGATCCCCTGTCAGAAACGATGTTCTCAGGAATCCCATGCAAACGAACCACATTCTGAAAAAACAGAGGGACCAACTCAGAGGAGGAAGGCAACTTAGGCAAGGGTACCAGATGAACCATTTTAGAAAAGCGATCACACACAACCCAGATGACGGACATTTTTTGAGAGACAGGGAGATCCGAAATAGAGTCCATGGAAATGTGCGTCCAAGGCCTCTTCGGGATAGACAAAGGTGACAACAATCCACTGGCCCGAGAACAGCAAGGCTTAGCCCGAGCACAAACCTCACAAGACTGCACAAAAGAACGCACATCCCTCGACAAGGAAGGCCACCAAAAAGACCTGGCCACCAAGTCTCTAGTACCAAATATTCCAGGATGACCTGCCAACGCAGAAGAATGGACCTCGGAGATGACTCTACTGGTCCAATTATCCGGAACAAACAGTCTCTCAGGCGGACAACGATCAGGTTTAGCCGCCTGAAACTCCTGCAAAGCACGTCGCAAGTCTGGGGAGACAGCAGACAAAATCACCCCATCCCTAAGGATACCAGAGGGCTCAGAATTTCCAAGGGAGTCAGGCACAAAACTCCTAGAAAGAGCATCCGCCTTCACATTCTTTGAACCTGGCAGGTATGAAACCACAAAATTGAAACGAGAGAAAAACAGTGACCAACGAGCCTGTCTAGGATTCAGACGCCTGGCAGACTCAAGGTAAATCAAATTTTTGTGATCAGTCAAGACCACCACACGATGTCTAGCACCCTCTAGCCAATGACGCCACTCCTCAAATGCCCACTTCATGGCCAAAAGTTCCCGATTACCAACATCATAATTCCGCTCAGCCGGCGAAAACTTTCTAGAAAAAAACGCGCATGGCTTCATCACTGAGCCATCGGAGCTTCTCTGTGACAAAACCGCCCCTGCTCCAATCTCGGAAGCATCAACCTCAACCTGAAAAAGGAGCGAAACATCTGGCTGACGCAACACAGGAGCAGAAGAAAACCGGCGCTTAAGTTCCTGAAAGGCCTCCACAGCCGCAGGAGACCAATTAGCAACATCAGCACCCTTCTTAGTCAAATCCGTCAAAGGCTTAACAACACTAGAAAAATTAGTTATAAAACGACGATAGAAATTAGCAAAGCCCAAGAACTTCTGTAGACTCTTAAGAGATGTAGGCTGCGTCCAGTCACAAATAGCCTGAACCTTGACGGGATCCATCTCAATAGTAGAAGGGGAAAAAATATACCCCAAGAAAGAAATCTTCTGGACTCCAAAGAGACACTTTGAGCCTTTTACAAACAAGGAATTGGCCCGCAGGACCTCAAACACCTTCCTGACCTGCTGAACATGAGACTCCCAGTCATCAGAAAAAACCAAAATATCATCCAAATACACAATCATAAATTTATCCAGATATTCACGGAAAATATCGTGCATAAAGGACTGGAAGACTGAAGGAGCATTAGAAAGTCCAAAAGGCATTACCAAATACTCAAAATGGCCCTCAGGCGTATTAAATGCGGTTTTCCACTCATCACCTTGCTTTATTCGTATAAGATTATACGCACCCCGAAGATCAATCTTAGTGAACCATTTAGCCCCCTTAATGCGAGCAAACAAATCAGTCAACAATGGCAAAGGATACTGATATTTTACGGTAATCTTATTCAAAAGACGATAATCTATACAAGGCCTCAAGGAACCATCTTTTTTGGCCACGAAAAAAAAACCTGCTCCCAAAGGGGACAAAGATGGACGGATATGTCCCTTTTCCAAGGACTCCTTAACATAATCCCGCATAGCAGTATGCTCTGGCAATGACAGATTGAACAAACGACCTTTAGGAAATTTACTGCCTGGAATTAAATTTATAGCACAATCGCAATCCCTGTGAGGAGGAAGCGAACTGAGCTTAGGCTCCTCAAAAACATCCCGATAGTCAGACAAAAACACAGGAATCTCAGAAGGAGTAGATGAAGCAACAGAAATCGGAGGTGCATCATCATGAACCCCCTGACAACCCCAGCTTAACACAGACATTGATTTCCAGTCAAGGACTGGATTATGAGTTTGTAACCATGGCAGACCAAGTACTAGAACATCATGCAAATTATACAGTACCAGGAAGCGAATCACCTCCTGATGAACGGGAGTCATACGCATGGTCACTTGTGTCCAGTACTGAGGTTTATTCATAGCCAAAGGTGTAGAGTCAATTCCCTTCAAAGGAATAGGGACTTCCAGAGGCTCCAGACTAAACCCACAGCGATTGGCAAATGACCAATCCATAAGACTCAGGGCAGCGCCTGAATCCACATAGGCATCGACGGAAATGGATGATAATGAACAAATCAGAGTCACAGACAGAATGAACTTAGACTATAAAGTACTAATGGCAACAGACTTATCAACCTTTTTTGTGCGTTTAGAGCATGCTGATATAACATGAGCTGAATCACCACAATAAAAGCACAACCCCTTTTTCCGCCTATACTTTTGCCGTTCACTTCTGGACTGAATTCTATCACATTGCATTATCTCAGGTGACGGTTCAGACGACACCGCCAAATGATGCACAGGTTTGCGCTCCCGTAAACGCCGATCAATCTGAACAGCCATAGTCATAGACTCATTCAGACCAGCAGGCGCAGGGAACCCCACCATAACATCTTTAATGGCCTCAGAAAGGCCATCTCTGAATTTTGCAGCCAGAGCGCACTCATTCCACTGAGTAAGTACCGACCACTTCCGAAATTTTTGACAATAAATTTCTGCTTCATCTTGCCCCTGAGAGAGGGCCAACAAAGCTTTTTCAGCCTGAATCTCTTGGTTAGGTTCCTCATAGAGCAAACCCAATGCCAGAAAAAACGCATCCGCATTAAGTAACGCAGGGTCCCCTGGTGCCAATGCAAATGCCCAATCCTGAGGGTCACCCCGCAGGAAAGATATAATTATCTTGACTTGCTGAGCAGGGTCTCCAGAGGAGCGAGATTTCAAAGAAAGAAACAACTTGCAATTGTTCCTAAAATTCAGAAAACGAGATCTATCTCCAGAAAAAAACTCTGGGACAGGAATTCTAGGTTCAGACATAGGAGCATGTACAACAAAATCCTGTATATTTTGAACCTTAGTGGCAAGATTATTCAGGCTGGAAGCCAAACTCTGGACGTCCATGATAAACAGCTGGGATCAGAGCCATTCAAAGATTAAGAGGAGGAGGAAGTAGCCAGGCTGCAATAAGGCTAGGCAGCAAACTCTGAGGGAAAGAGAAAGAAAAAAAAAAAAACACTTCCTCAGACTACTTATCCTCCTACTTCAGCCAATACAATTAACACTTTGTGGGCCGGTTATACTGTCATGATCCCAATGGCAGGGGATCACTAAAGGACAAGCACAGATACAAACAAGCTCTAGGGCGATGGAACCTGAGCTGACCGCGACCCTGAACCTAACACACAAATAAAAGTAGCCGGGGAACGTGCCTACGATAATCCTAGACGTCTCGCTCCAGCCGAAGATCTAACTTCCCCTATTAGAAGAAACACAGACCTCTCTTGCCTCCAGAGAAATCCCCCACAGAAATAGCAGCCCCCCACATATAATGACGGTGAAATGAGAGGAAAGCACATACGCAGTATGAAAACAGTTTCAGCAAAATGAGGCCCGCTAAAGCTAGATAGCAGAGGATACAAAAGTGAACTGCGCGGTCAGCGAAAAACCCTTCAAAAAACCATCCTGAAATTACTTGAACTCATGTGCCAACTCATGGTACATGAGGAGCAATTTCAGCCCACTAGAGCAACCAGCAGCAAGAATCACATATCTGCAGGCTGGACTAAAAACCAAATAAAGCAAAACACCAAAACAGGAAAATCCAAACTTAGCTTGACCAGAAAGTTCTAGGAGCAGGGAGCAGAGGTAACAAGACACACTGGATACATTGATAACCGGCGAGGAAATGCCAGCAAAGCCAGGTTAAATAGGAAACTCCCATATGCTGATGGAACAGGTGGAACCCAGAAACCCAGGAAAGACAAGTCACCCAGTACCATCAGTAACCACCAGAGGGAGCCCAAAAAGAGAACTCACAACAGTAACCCGATGTTTACCCTGGTTACCATCGTTAAAGTAAAAAAAACAACCACTACATACTTACCTACCGCTGTCTGTCCCCGGCGCTCAGCTTCTCTGCTCTGGCTGTGAGCACAGCGGCCGGAAAGGAGAGCGGTGACGTCACTGCTGTGCTTTCCGGCTGCCCGGCGCTCACAGCCAGAGCAGAGAAGCAGAGCGCCGGGGACAGACAGCGGTAGGTAAGTATGTAGTGGTTGTTTTTTTTACTTTAACGATGGTAACCAGGGTAAACATCGGGTTACTAAGCGTGGCCCTGCGCTTAGTAACCCGATGTTTACCCTGGTTACCGGCATCGTTGGTCGCTGGAGAGCGGTCTGTGTGACAGCTCTCCAGCGACCAAATAGCGACGCTGCAGCGATCCGGATCGTTGTCGGTATCGCTGCAGCGTCGCTTAGTGTGACGGTACCTTAATACTGCCCCTATGTACAAGAATGTAACTACTATAATACTGTCCCTATGTACAAGAATGTAACTACTATAATACTGCCCCTATGTACAAGAATGTAACTACTATAATACTGCCCCCTATGTACAAGAATATAACTACTATAATACTGCCCCTATGTACAAGAATATAACTACTATAATACTGCTCCTATGTACAAGAATATAACTACTATAATACTGCTACTATGTACAAGAATATAACTACTATAATACTGCTCCTATGTACAAGAATATAACTACTATAATACTGCTACTATGTACAAGAATATAACTACTATAATACTGCCCCTATGTACAAGAATATAACTACTATAATACTGCCCCCTATGTACAAGAATATAACTACTATAATACTGCCCCTATGTACAAGAATATAACTACTATAATACTGCTCCTATGTACAAGAATATAACTACTATAATACTGCCCCTATGTACAAGAATATAACTACTATAATACTGCCCCCTATGTACAAGAATATAACTACTATAATACTGCCCCTATGTACAAGAATATAACTACTATAATACTGCTCCTATGTACAAGAATATAACTATTATAATACTGCTACTATGTACAAGAATATAACTACTATAATACTGCCCCTATGTACAAGAATATAACTACTATAATACTGCCCCTATGTACAAGAATGTAACTACTATAATACTGCCCCTATGTACAAGAATATAACTACTATAATACTGCTCCTATGTACAAGAATATAACTACTATAATACTGCTACTATGTACAAGAATATAACTACTATAATACTGCCCCTATGTACAAGAATATAACTACTATAATACTGCCCCTATGTACAAGAATATAACTACTATAATACTGCCCCTATGTACAAGAATATAACTACTATAATACTGCCCCCTATGTACAAGAATGTAACTACTATAATACTGCCCCTATGTACAAGAATATAACTACTATAATACTGCCCCCTATGTACAAGAATATAACTACTATAATACTGCCCCTATGTACAAGAATATAACTACTATAATACTGCTCCTATGTACAAGAATATAACTACTATAATACTGCTACTATGTACAAGAATATAACTACTATAATACTGCCCCTATGCACAAGAATATAACTACTATAATACTGCCCCTATGTACAAGAATATAACTACTATAATACTGCTACTATGTACAAGAATATAACTACTATAATACTGCCCCTATATACAAGAATATAACTACTATAATACTGCTCCTATGTACAAGAATATAACTACTATAATACTGCTACTATGTACAAGAATATAACTACTATAATACTGCCCCTATATACAAGAATATAACTACTATAATACTGTCCCTATGTACAAAAATATAAAAACTATAATACTGCTCCTATGTACACGAATATAACAACTACTAGATTGTTGCCTGATTCTAACGCATCGGGTATTCTAGAATATGCATGTCCACGTAGTATATTGCCCAGCCACGTAGTATATTTCCCAGCCACGTAGTATATTGCCCAGTCACGTAGTATATTGCCCAGTCATGTAGTATATTGCCCAGCCACGTAGTATATTGCCCAGTCACGTAGTATATTGCCCAGTCATGTAGTATATTGCCCAGCCACGTAGTATATTGCCCAGCCACGTAGTATATTGCCCAGCCACGTAGTATATTGCACAGTGACGGAGTATACAGCACAGAGCCATGTAGTATACAGACTTAAAATAAAAAATAAACATATACTCACCCTCCGAAGGTGCGTTGAAGTCCTGGCCCTGTGTGCGGTACACCCGGCAGCTTCCGGTCCCAGGGTTGGTATGGGCGCAGGACCTGTGATGACGTCGTGGTCACATGACCGTGACGTCATGGCAGGTACTTGTTGCATACCATCCTTGCCACCGGAACCTGCCGCTTGCATGGAGCGGTCACCGGAGCGTCGCGAGGAGCGGGAAAGGCGGCGGAAGGAGAGTATATAATATTTTATTTTTAACATTAGATCTTTTGACTATTGATGCTGCATACTCATCATCAGTAGTAAAACGTTGGTCACACAGGGTTAATAGCTGCGTTAATGGAGTGCGTTACACCGCGGTCCATTAATGCTGGCATTAACCCTGTGTGAGGGCTGACTGGAGGGGAGTATAGAGCGGGCACTGACGGCGGGGAGGAAGGAGCGGCCATTTTTCCGCCGGACTGTGCCGGTCGCTGATTGGTCGTGGCTGTTTTGCCGCGACCAATCAGAGACTTGGATAACTACTATAACACTGATCCTATGTACAAGAATATAACTACTATAATACTGCTCCTATGTACAAGAATATAACTACTATAATACTGCTCCTATGTACAAGAATATAACTACTATAATACTGCCCCCTATGTACAAGAATATAACTACTATAATGCTGCCCCCTATATACAAGAATATAACTACTATAATACTGCTCTTGTGTACAGGAATATAACTACTATAATACTGCTCCTATGTACAAGAATATAACTACTATAACACTGCTCCTATGTACAAGAATATAACTACTATAATACTGCTCCTATGTACAAGAATATAACTACTATAATACTGCTCCTATGTACAAGAATATAACTACTATACTGCTGCTCTTGTGTACAGGAATATAACTACTATAATACTGCCTCCTATGTACAAGAATATAACTACTATAATACTACCCCTGTGTACAAGAATATAACTACTATAATACTGCTCCTATGTACAAGAATATAACTACTATAATACTGCCCCTATGTACAAGAATATAACTACTATAATACTGCTCCTATGTACAAGAATATAACTACTATAATACTGCTCCTATGTACAAGAATATAACTACTATAATACTGCTCTTGTGTACAGGAATATAACTACTATAACACTGCCCCTATGTACAGGAATATAACTACTATAATACTGCCCCCTATGTACAAGAATATAACTACTATAATACTGCTCCCTATATAGAAGAATATAACTACTATAATACTGCTCCTATATACAAGAATATAACTACTATAATACTGCCCCTATGTACAAGAATATAATTACTATAATACTGCCCCCTATGTACAAGAATATAACTACTATAATACTGCTCTTGTGTACAGGAATATAACTACTATAACACTGCCCCTATGTACAGGAATATAACTACTATAATACTGCCCCCTATGTACAAGAATATAACTACTATAATACTGCCCCCTATGTACAAGAATATAACTACTATAATACTGCCCCCTATGTACAGGAATATAACTACTATAATACTGCTCCTGGAATGTCTGTATAATTATATTGAGGGTTTGGTTGTGCTTTGAGCTTCTATATACGGTGTACGCCTGGTTTTGTTACAGTGTGTCAGTGACGATGGTGCTAAGGTTGTTTATTCATAGTGATCTTACTGTCATCATAGTTTTCTCTTCCGTAGATTTGGGGGTCATGTTCCTTTACTGACTCACTCTTCTTGCCTCCGGATGAGTAGCCCTGGATCGTTGCCCTGTTTATCATGCCATATAAAGGCACCCGGCTGCCATAGACAGAGCAAGGGAAGATTTTCAGAAAAACAGCTCTTATATTAAAAATAAACCCTTCACTGAATCTCTTCTGGGTGTTTTTAGCTGAACTTGATTTCTGGAACGACTCCATGGAATAGGAAAGGAGAACAGAGAAGGAGATGGACTGAGCTATGCTTGTTACCAGTCAGCTAATTAGCAACACTCAATGCCAAGAGGCTGCTGCTAAAGCAAAAGGTATTTTAGAGGTTGAAAAATAATAATACAACTATATTCTGACATAATGCTAGGTAAAGCTTCCTCCTCCTTAATATAGGGTGCTAGAGGCCTTTGTAAAGAAAGCGTCAGACATGCACGTGGAAAAGTATGGAGGGGACGCCAAATTTTATGGGTGCGCAAAGTTTTTCCCTATCCACCTTCCCAAAATTCTCATCTTGCTTGCTGTAGCATACAAGGGTAGTGAATCATGTGTGCGGCACTGCCTTCTCCTACAGGTTTCTGCCTCTCATCTATAAGTGTATGAGGTTAGAGATAAGGACCTGCTCAGAGAGCTGTCCCAAAATAAAGAGATAAGTCTCCTGCAAAACAATCAAACATTAATATCATATATGTTTTTGCATACCTTTTCTAGCCCAAACTGAAGCTAATATTACATTTAGGGCAAGGGTTAGGGTTAGGACTATGATTAGGGTTAGGGCTAGGGATATGGCTAGGATTAGGCTTATGGCTAGGACAAGCAATAGGTTTAGGGATTGGACTATGGCTGGAATTATAGATATGGCTAGGATTAGGGTTAGAATTGGGATAAGGGTTAGTGCTAATACTAGAGATATGACTAGGATTAGAGTTAGAGCTATGCTAATGGCTAGGGTAATAGATAGGATTAGAGTAAGAGCCAGGGTTAGAGTTAGGCTAGGGTCACATTGCGTTAGCAGCAGCCCGTTCAGCACATACGCTAACGGGCTGCTGCTAGCGCAAGTGCCTGCGCTACATCACGCTAGCGCAGATGGAGCTTCTGCTAGCTCCATCTGCGCTAGCAGTGACGGACCCGGAAACGCTGCAGCCAGCGTCTCGGGTCCGTCACTCAATGACGGCGCATCACTAGGCGATGCGTCCTGCATTGCATTCAATGGCGGCGTTAACGGAGTACGTTACACTATGCCGCGGTGTAACGTACTCCGTTTAACTTTGCCCCTGAACGCAATGTGAACCAAGCCTTAGGGTTAAGGTTTAGATCTAGTGCTAGGGTTATGTCCAGAAATAAGGTTAGCACTAGATCTAGAACAAGGGTTAGAGCTAAGACTAGGTATGTGGCTAGAATTAGGGCTAGGGTTATGGTTAGGATTAGAGCTAGGGCAATGGTTATGGCTAGGATTAGGGTTAGAGCTAGGGTAATTGGTAGGATTAGACTTAGAGCCAGGGTTAAGGCAAGGATTAGGTTAGAGCTGGGACAAGTGTTAGAGCTAGGGCTCGGGTTATGGCTAGGATTAAGGTTAGGGTTAGGGCTAGAACAAGGGTTAGAGCTAAGACTACGTTTGTGGCTAGGGTTAGGGCTAGGATTAGGGTTAAAACTAGGGTTAGGGCTAGAACAAGGGATAGAGCTAAGACTACATGTGTGGCTAGGATTAGGGTTAGAACTAGGGTTAGGGCTAGAGCAAGGGTTAGAGCAAAGACAACATTTGTGGCTAGGGTTATTGCTAGGGTTAGGGCTAGGATTAAGATTAGGGCTAGAACAAGGGTTAGAGCTAAGACTGTGGCTAGGATTAGGGTTAGAACTAGGGTTAGGGCTAGAACAAGGGATAGAGCTAAGACTACGTTTGTGGCTAGGGTTAGGGCTAGGATTAAGCTTAAGGTTAGGGCTAGAACAAGGGTTAGAGCTAAGACTATGTGGCTAGGGTTAGGGCTAGAACTAGGGTTAGGGCTAGAACAAGGGTTAGAGCTAAGACTAGGTTTGTGGCTATAGTTAGGGCTAAGATTAAGGTTAAGGTTAGGGCTAGAACAAGGGTTAGAGCTAAGACTATGTGGCTAGGGTTAGGGCTAGAACTAGGGTTAGAGCTAAGACTATGTGGCTAGGGTTAGGGCTAGAACTAGGGTTAGAGCTAAGACTATGTGGCTAGGGTTAGGGCTAGAACTAGGGTTAGAGCTAAGACTAGGTTTGTGGCTAGGGTTATGGCTAGGATTCGGGTTAGGGCTAGAACAAGGATTCATGCTAAGGCTAGGGATGTTGTTATGATTAGGGCTAGTGCTAAGGAAAAAAATAGTTGATTAAAAATGAAATAATGAAAAAAGTTTAAAAAAATATATATATTTGTACAGCAACTGTATTGTTTAGCTTTTTATTTTTAACATTTTTTGTCTGATTTAAGCTAAAATCAGAATTAACTAGCCGGTCAGTCTACTTGTTATATCAGTATTTTCTGAAAATACAGGGGATGCGGTTTTGTGATAAGGGGTTCAATACTGGTCTGATGGAAGAGACGCGGAGTGCAGAATAGATGCTTGGCCCGGGCGCTGCAGACCCGCGGAGCGCCACTGGCTGGTCGTCTTATTTTCGGTTTACTCCTGGTTGGTGAGATCATGTGCAAGATTCGAGCCGAGCAATCGAGTGATCACATTGTTAGCAGATAAACATGATACACCGCACTTTACTGGAAAGGAATCGCGGATGCATGGCGGAAAAGGTAGCGCAGTACGCGAGAAAAATTGGTGCAGCACGTGAGGAAAAAGTAGCGCATGCATGCCCGAAAATGTATCGCATCACTTTACAATTTTTTTCCCCATTACTTATGGAATCTTGGACTGAGGCTCAAACTCGGCAGTTTAGAGTCTATATATAGCCCCTTGGCTGTGGTGTCGGTGGGCAGTGATTTGGGGGTGCTCGGTGGTGCCCCCGCGTCACATGACATTCTCTTCCTTTTTTAGTGCTCGAGCTTCTTCTTCTGAGCTAAAAATGTCCATTACGTTGCGTCTCCTCCATAAACAAGTTTCCGACATATCTCGGCTCTATTTGATTCCCCGGCGTTCCGGCCTCAGTTTGGTCTGACCCCTTCGCTGGCACTTCATAAAATACCGGGAGGCTTCTATACTCTGCGGTGTTGGCGGGCGCCTCAGAACATTCTCTATAAATGGGCTAACGATATTTCAGAAACACAATGTAGCGCCCTCCTGACCTACTCAAGCGCAACCAGCAGAGGGTTTGCTGCAATGTATCAGTGTCACCAATACTGTTCAGACTTGGACTTCCATGTTTTCTGAACTGAAACATTGCAACAAACTCCACCTGTGTAAGCAGGACGAGGTTAGGAAAGTCACTGGATGTATCCTGCACCATGAACATGTTTTTTTTTTTTTAACATGCATCCCCAATCCTGACCTAACCCGACACCCCACAAAGCCGTTCCCCGTACACCGCTGCTCTACTCGGACGGATTCTCAGGCTTTTTTTGTGGGGGTAAAATAATTTGTCTGAAAATAGACTGAACAACAGATTTTCAGTTGCAGTTTCCAGGAATAATGTCAGAAAAGGACAATGTCATCATAAAACGAGGATGAGGAGGAGGCGCTGGCTCATTGACTCCATCAACGCTGCCAAATACCCGGTCAAAAGCCCGGCGAGAGGAGAAGAATCCAGGGGTGGACGATGGCTGAGAGAGGTCAGAAGGAACAAGGGTTATTTAGGGATCAGCATGTTATCCTGGCACCCTGGGGCCCTAAAATCTGCGGCCGGGGACCCATCCGTGCCATGGAGGACGTAGGGTGGAAGCCATTGTAGATGTATCAAGCTCCTCACCAGCATCTCCCCACCGCAGGTCAATGGGTGACTTGCCCGAGCGGGTTCTCCTTATACGAGATCCGTTTTATCACTTTCCAAAATGAAGAACAATAATGTGAATACCCACTGGGTTCCTGAGGACACAACGCCAGTGATCTAGAGATGGGTTTCCATCTCAAGGCAAATCATTTGTTCCCCATAACCCATGAATCGCTCGTACTCTCCGAGTCCCTTCCACCAAGCCCCAAACCCCCTTATCCCAAAAGTCCATGACATCTACTGATGTAACTATAGTTTGTCCCCTTTACCCTGTGACTTTTTTTGCTGGAATCTGACATAACATTTTTTAAATTATATTATACTTGATCATTTTTTACTTTTTATTTATGCAGCGCACAGCAGATAAGATAATTTTGTCAGCTGCTGCGCTCTACATAGGCTGCAATCTAAATGGCAAACCTCAATTCATTATAGTGAGAGCTTTTCCATCTTGGTCGCTGACTTTGCAGAGTGCAGCAGCAGATAAGGTGAGTATGTCATGAGCTTCTGCTCTCTACATAGGCAGCAAGTAGGATGACTACGTTTTTAGTTTTTATTTTATTCACTTATATGGTGTCATTAATTCCACAGCGCTTTACAGACATTATTAATTATGAGAGCTTTGCTATCTCGGTCACTGACTATGCAGAGCGCAGCAGCTGATGACAACAAACTCATGCCAAAAAAAGAACCGCCACTCATGTGACAGCTGGGCCGGTGCTTGGTCGGGTATAACTTCGTACTCCATAGACTTTTTTTTTACCAAGGGCAACTGCCTCTGTGGTTCCTACCCAACTCAGCTTCACCAGTGATCTCCATCAGATGTCCCAGTCTCCAAAATCTCCCAGATTAACTCATCACCTTGCCAAGAAGGTGCTTTCCAATAGTCGGGTCTATGACCACTTTTAATAAAAAGCTTAGACCTGACAACTCCTATATAAACAATAAATCATTAGCAGATGTTGAGCCACGTGGATCTCATCACCCCAAGTCCAAACTTTTTTCCAGTTGGTGGAGTCTCCCCTTTAAATGCAGATGACTTCTACATTCTGTCACACTCATCCTCCGGATAGCAGAACTCATCTTGGGTTTTCGGCGCAGCAGGTGTTAACCTTCCCCTAGACCCTCCAAGTCGTTCCTCCTCCTAATTATAATTTTCTTGGCAGTCGGTGTCTCAGACGTTCCGCGATATCCCGTTATCTAATAAAACTTCCGCAGGATTATAAACTTCCTCGGCTCGTGTTTTACACCCCAGCAGTCGGTATAGAGTTGTGAACAGAGTGTTCTTACTACTGACGTGTGTGTAGCTATGGGGCTGACGGGGTCCCTATTCATGGGGGGCTATAGGGGTCCCACACGTATGTAAGAATTGGCAGATTTTGCATAGCCCCATCCATTACAATCTTCTATGGCAAGAAGTCCCCCGGCCACAAGTTGCTCCGAACCTCCCCTTTGTCACAGCAGTCCTTCTGCTTCCTTCTCTGAAGTCCACTCCATCTTTGGAAGGTGGTCCTTCACCTAAGCTCCGCAACGGCTCTCGTCACACCCATCTTCACCCGTTGGTCCAACCTCTCCACTGCCTTCCGTCATTTCTGCCTTCCCACAAAGTCCCAAGCTTGCTATTCACAAGCGACAAGATCCTGCCCTAACTATTGCTCAGACTCACGCAGTACCGCCAAACCGTTCCAAAATGGCACTGAACCTCCTCCTTATCATAACATAAGTCAGAGCTGCCATCTCTCCCGGGAAAAGGGGATACTTTCCAGACCTCTGGATGGATTGCTGAAACCCCCAGATCCTGCCAAAGCCTTCTGGAAACAAGTGATTAAGAATTGGTCCTTTTATCCCATTATCAACTTGAATATTTAAAGAAGACCTCATACCATGCCCTTATGTTATTCCTACTACTCCTCTGAGGATGTTGTTTTTTATTTTTTTAAATTCCTCCATACGGTTCCAGAGATATAGCTCTTTTTATTTATGCATGCTCCTTTTCTGGGGGGTGTGGCTTACAGGATCCTCTGGGGCGTGACCTTAAAAATTTGTTCTAAATAAAAAGACCTATATCTCTAGAACCGTATGGTGGAAATTAACAAAATAAAAACTGGAATAATCAGAAGAACAAAGGAACTGAAACAAGAATAAAAAAAATGGCCACCTGGTGACACGTGTTTCTTAAGGAGGCAGATAATGGGCATGGAATGGTCTGTCCTGTAAAGGGGGCATGGCTACTGCCTTAAAGGCTTTAGTCTCCAGCAATATGACCTGTAACAATGCATGTAGAGGAGATAGTTTATTGATGAAGAGTAGGGGGGTGACCATCACAAATCAAAAACAGAAAATTACCCATGACCACATTGTTCTCTATCATTGACAGGTTCCCGGACTACTAAAAAAAAAATATCATACACCATTTCATATTTCGGCTTCCGGGATTCCATCACAAGCACCCATAGTCATCATTGACCTCCCGCTCTGTAGTGTGGGATTCCTGTATGGGGCAAGTGAAGAAAAGGAGTAGGACCTCTGGGGATCCCACAATCAGGCCTGAAAATTTAGATTTTAAGTGGACCTACGGTTTAATATGGTTGTTTTGAATTTTTCCTGGAATATATTAATACATTTCCTGCAAGGTTTAATCAGTGTCTTTTGGACAATATATCTCTCGAACATTGAAAGTGATGACAGTTTTATTATAAGATACTTCATCAATGAGTAGGGCTGAGAAAACAATCTGACTTCCTCTCTCCTATCAGATAAACTCCGGAATGTTGGGATTTGGGACCTGTGGACTGACTTATTTCTATAGCACCATTGATTCCATGGTGCTGTACATGAGAAGGGGTTACATCAAAATACAAATATTACTTACAGTAAACAAACTAACAATGACGGACTGATACAGAGGGGCGAGGACCCTGCCCTTGCGGGCTCACATTCTACAGGATTATGGGGAAGGAGACAGTAGGTTGAGGGTTGCAGGAGCTCCGGTGTTGGTGAGGCGGTAGCTCCGGTGTTGGTGAGGCGGTAGCTCCGGTGTTGGTGAGGCGGTAGCTCCAGTGTTGGTGAGGCAGTAGCTCCGGTAGTGATGAGGCGGCAGCGGGGTCAGTGCAGGCTGTAGGCTTTCCTGAAGAGATGAGTTTTCAGGTTCCGTCTGAAGGATCCGAATGTGGTTGATAGTCGGACGTGTTGGGGCAGAGAGTTGCAGAGGATGGGGGATATTCGGGAGAAGTCTTGGAGGCGGTTGGATGAGGAGCGAATAAGTGTGAAGGAGAGAAGGAGGTCTTGGGAGGACCGGAGATTACGTGAGGGAAGATATCGGGAGATTAGTTCAGAGATATATGGAGGAGACAGGTTGTGGATGGCTTTGTAGGTCAGTATTAGTAATTTGAACTGGATACGCTGAGGGAATGGGAGCCAGTGAAGAGATTTGCAGAGGGGGGAAGCGGAGGAGTAGCGAGGAGAGAGATGAATTAGTCGGGCAGCAGAGTTAAGGATGGACTGGAGAGGTGCGAGAGTGTTAGCAGGAAGGCCACAGAAAAGGATGTTGCAGTAGTCAAGGCGGGAGATGATGAGGGCATGCACAAGCATTTTAGTAGATTGGGGGTTGAGGAAAGGACGGATCCTGGAGATATTTTTGAGCTGGAGGCGACAGGAGGTGGAAAGAGCTTGGATGTGTGGTTTGAAGGACAGGGCAGAGTCGAAGGTTACTCCAAGGCAGCGGACTTCCGGTACGGGGGAAAGCATGATGTCATTGATTGTGATAGATAGGTCAGGTAAGGAAGATCTATGGGATGGAGGAAAGATGATGAGTTTAGATTTGTCCACATTGAGTTTGAGGAAGCGAGAGGACAAGTAGGATATGGCTGATGGGATTCTGGACAGCAGAGAGGTGACATCTGGGCCAGAGAGGTAGATCTGAGTGTCATCAGCATATAGATGGTACTGGAAGCCATGGGACTTTATGAGTTGTCCGAAGCCAAGTGTATAGATTGAGAAGAGTAAGGATCCAAGAACAGAGCCTTGGGGGACTCCAACAGAGAGAGGGTGGTATGATGAGGTAGTATGGGAGTGGGAGACGCTGAATGTGCGGTTGGAAAGGTACGAGGCGATCCAGGATAGGGCGATGTCTTTGATGCCAAAGGATGAGAGGATCTGTAGTAGGAGGCAGTGGTCAACCGTGTCGAAAGCAGAGGACAGGTCTAGAAGGAGGAGTACAGAGTATTGTCCATTAGCTTTCGCGGTAAGTAGGCCTTTAGTGATTTTGGTCAGGGCAGTCTCAGTTGAGTGATGGGGGGCGGAAACCAGATTGTAGATTGTCAAAGAGCAAGTTAGATGAGAGGTGGGAGGAAAGTTCAGAGTGGACGTGCTGCTCCAGGAGTTTGGAAGCAGTGATATTGGGCGATAGCTGGACATAGCAGTTCGATCGAGGGTTGGCTTTTTAAGGATAGGCGTGATTGTGGCATGTTTGAAAGCAGAAGGGAAAGTAGCAGAAGTTAGTGATAGGTTGAAGAGGTGGGTTAGGGATGGGATAAGTGTGGTATAACTACTATAATACTGCTCCCTATGTACAAGAATAAAACTACTATAATACTGCCCCTATGTACAAGAATATACCTACTATAATACTGTCCCGATGTACAAGAATATAACTACTATAACACTGCCACTATGTACAAGAATATAACTACTATAATACTGCTCCTATGTACAAGAATATAACTACTATAATACTGTTCCTATGTACAAGAATATAACTACTATAATACTGCCCCTATGTACAAGAATATATCTACTATAATACTGCCCCCTATGTACAAGAATATAACTACTATAATACTGCCCCTATGTACAAGAATATAACTACTATAATACTGCCCCTATGTACAAGAATATAACTACTATAATACTGCCCCTATGTACAAGAATATAACTACTATAATACTGCCCCTATGTACAAGAATATAACTACTATAATACTGCCCCTATGTACAAGAATATAACTACTATAATACTGCCCCCAAGAACAAGAATATAACTACTATAATACTGCCCCTAAGTACAAGAATATAACTACTATAATACTGCCCCTAAGTACAAGAATATAACTACTATAATACTGCCCCTAAGTACAAGAATATAACTACTATAATACTGCCCCTAAGTACAAGAATATAACTACTATAATACTGCTCCTATGTACAAGAATATAACTACTATAATACTGCCCCTATGTACAAGAATATAACTACTATAATACTGCCCCTATGTACAAGAATATAACTACTATAATACTGCTCCTATATACAAGAATATAACTACTATAATACTGCCCCTATGTACAAGAATATAACTACTATAATACTGCTCCTGTGGAGCAGCAGTCCCCGTTTGGTGCAGTATAGAGCGGTCCGGCGACTCTCACTCATACTCTCAGGTATCACTGGTGAATGATGGTGGCATGGGGGGACGCCGGGAGGTTTGGGGTACGGGGGTCTCTTCCTCTCTTTGCTGCCTCCAGGTCCCAGTGTGGAGACTTTGTGAGTTTTTCTCTATTCCCAGGAAGGCATGAGAGGGATTTATTACTGCCTGGAAGGAGAAGGGAGGGTGTAAGACACAGGGTTTGTTACTCTTGTGACCTAACCATCTGGAAAGCAGAGACTGTTGGGCTGAATCCTGCATGCAGAAAACTCAAGTGAAAACCATCCATATTTGGTGAAAGCGCTCTTGGTTCAGAGCTCCCAGTCCTATCAGCCTATTAACCCCCAACATGCTGCAGAGCCCATGAACTCGGCAGCAAACTAGTTAATACTAAACACAACGATATGTACAATACATATCATCAATGGCATCTATATACACCGCACATAAAATGTTTCTAAGTAAAATAAAGTTTTGTCCCATGACATACTGCAACATAGTGCCGCTATAATAATACTGCAACACCGTGCCGCTATAATAAGACTGCCCACCACAGTGCCACTATAACAATACTGCCCACCATAGTGCCGCTATAATAATACTGCCCACCACAGTGCCGCTATAATAATACTGCCCACCACAGTGCCGCTATAATAGTACTGCAACACAGTGCCGCTATAATAATACTGCCCACCATAGTGCCGCTATAATAATACTGCCCACCACAGTGCCGCTATAATAATACTGCCCACCACAGTGCCGCTATAATAATACTGCACCACAGTGCCGCTATAATAATACTGCCCACCACAGTGCCGCTATAATAATACTGCCCACCACAGTGCCACTATAATAATACTGCCCACCACAGTGCCGCTATAATAATACTGCCCACCACAGTGCCGCTATAATAATACTGCAACACAGTGCCGCTATAATAATACTGCAACACAGTGCCGCTATAATGAGACTGCCCACCACAGTGCCACTATAATAATACTGCAAAACTGCCGCTATAATAAGACTGCCCACCGCAGTGCCACTATAATAATACTGCCCTCCACAGTGCCGCTATAATAATACTGCCCACCACAGTGCCACTATAACAATACTGTCCACCATAGTGCCGCTATAATAATACTGCCCACCACAGTGCCGCTATAACAATACTGCTCACCAGAGTTCCACTATAATAATACTGCCCACCACAGTGCCGCTATAATAATACTGCCCACCACAGTGCCACTATAACAATACTGCCCACCATAGTGCCGCTATAACAATACTGCTCACCACAGTTCCACTATAATAATACTGCCCACCACAGTGCCGCTATAATAATACTGCCCACCACAGTGCCACTATAACAATACTGCCCACCATAGTGCCGCTATAATAATACTGCCCACCACAGTGCCGCTATAATAATACTGCAACACAGTGCCGCTATAATAAGACTGCCCACCACAGTGCCACTATAATAATACTGCCCACCACAGTGCCGCTATAATACTGCCCACTACAGTGCCACTATAACAATACTGCCCACCACAGTGCCGCTATAATACTGCCCACCACAGTGCCACTATAATAATACTGCCCACCACAGTGCCTGTATAATAACACTGCCCACCACAGTGCCACTATAATAATACTGCCCACCACAGTGCCTGTATAATAACATCCCCTACCATAGTACCTCTATAATACCTCCTATCACCGTTCCTCTATAATCATATCCCCTACCACAGTGCCTCCATAATAATAATAATGTTTTCGGGAGTTCTTTTATAAAGCAGTGTCTACCACAGTGCCTCTGTAATAACAGTACCTCTGTAATAAAAGTGCCTCTGTATTAACAGTACCTCTGTAATAACAGTGCCTCGGTAATAACAGTGCCTCGGTAATAACTGTGCCTCTATAGTAGTAGTGCCTCTGTAATAACAGTGCCTCTGTAATAACAGCGCCTCTGTAATAACAGTGCCTCTGTAATAACTGTGCCTCTGTAATAACTGTGCCTCTATAGTAGTAGTGCCTCTGTAATAACAGTACCTCTGTAATAAAAGTGCCTCTGTAATAAAAGTGCCTCTGTAATAACAGTGCCTCTGTAATAACAGTGCCTCGGTAATAACAGCGCCTCGGTAATAACAGCGCCTCGGTAATAACAGTGCCTGTGTAATAACAGTGCCTCGGTAATAATAGTGCCTCTGTAATAACAGTGCTCGGTAATAATAGTGCCTCGGTAATAACAGTGCCTCTGTAATAGCAGTGCCTCGGTAATAATAGTGCCTCGGTAATAACAGTACCTCTGTAATAACAGTACCTCTGTAATAACAGTATCTCTGTAATAACAGTACCTCTGTAATAACAGTACCTCTGTAATAACAGTGCCTCTGTAATAATAGTGCCTCTGTAATAACAGTGCCTCGGTAATAACAGTACCTCTGTAATAACAGTGCCTCTGTAATAACAGTGCCTCTGTAATAACAGTACCTCTGTAATAACAGTACCTCTCTAATAACAGCGCCTCTGTAATAACAGTGCCTCTGTAATAACAGTACCTCGGTAATAACAGTACCTCTGTAATAACAGTGCCTCTGTAATAACAGTACCTCTGTAATAACAGCACCTCTGTAATAACAGTACCTCGGTAATAACAGTACCTCTGTAATAACAGTGCCTCTGTAATAACAGTACCTCTGTAATAACAGTGCCTCTGTAATAACAGTGCCTCGGTAATAACAGTACCTCTGTAATAACAGCACCTCTGTAATAACAGTGCCTCTGTAATAACAGTACCTCTGTAATAACAGTGCCTCGGTAGTAACAGCACCTCGGTAATAACAGCACCTCTGTAATAACAGTACCTCTGTAATAACAGTACCTCTGTAATAACAGTGCCTCTGTAATAACAGTGCCTCTGTAATAACAGTACCTCTGTAATAACAGTGCCTCGGTAGTAACAGCGCCTCGGTAATAACAGTGCCTCTGTAATAACAGTGCCTCTGTAATAACAGTACCTCTGTAATAGTGCCTCTGTAATAACAGTACCTCTGTAATAACAGTACCTCTGTAATAACAGCACCTCGGTAATAACAGTGCCTCTGTAATAACAGTGCCTCTGTAATAACAGTACCTCTGTAATAGTGCCTCTGTAATAACAGTACCTCTGTAATAACAGCACCTCGGTAATAACAGTACCTCTGTAATAGTGCCTCTGTAATAACAGTACCTCTGTAATAACAGCGCCTCTGTAATAACAGTACCTCTGTAATAACAGTGCCTCGGTAGTAACAGCACCTCGGTAATAACAGTACCTCTGTAATAACAGTACCTCTGTAATAACAGTGCCTCTGTAATAACAGTACCTCTGTAATAACAGCGCCTCTGTAATAACAGTACCTCTGTAATAACAGTGCCTCTGTAATAACAGTACCTCTGTAATAACAGTACCTCTGTAATAACAGTGCCTCTGTAATAACAGTACCTCTGTAATAACAGTACCTCTGTAATAACAGTGCCTCTGTAATAACAGTGCCTCTGTAATAACAGTACCTCTGTAATAGTACCTCTGTAATAACAGTGCCTGGGTAATAACAGTACCTCTGTAATAACAGTACCTCTGTAATAACAGTGCCTGGGTAATAACAGTACCTCTGTAATAGTGCCTCTGTAATAACAGTACCTCTGTAATAACAGTACCTCTGTAATAACAGTGCCTCTGTAATAACAGTACCTCTGTAATAACAGTACCTCTGTAATAACAGTGCCTCTGTAATAACAGTGCCTCTGTAATAACAGTACCTCTGTAATAGTACCTCTGTAATAACAGTGCCTGGGTAATAACAGTACCTCTGTAATAACAGTACCTCTGTAATAACAGTGCCTGGGTAATAACAGTACCTCTGTAATAGTGCCTCTGTAATAACAGTGCCTCTGTAATAACAGTACCTCTGTAATAACAGCGCCTCTGTAATAACAGTACCTCTGTAATAACAGTACCTCTGTAATAACAGTGCCTCTGTAATAACAGTACCTCTGTAATAACAGTGCCTCTGTAATAACAGTACCTCTGTAATAGTGCCTCTGTAATAACAGTACCTCTGTAATAACAGTACCTCTGTAATAACAGTGCCTCTGTAATAACAGTACATCTGTAATAACAGTACCTCTGTAATAACAGTGCCTCTGTAATAACAGTGCCTCTGTAATAACAGTACCTCTGTAATAGTACCTCTGTAATAACAGTGCCTGGGTAATAACAGTACCTCTGTAATAACAGTACCTCTGTAATAACAGTGCCTGGGTAATAACAGTACCTCTGTAATAACAGTACCTCTGTAATAACAGTGCCTGGGTAATAACAGTACCTCTGTAATAACAGTGCCTCTGTAATAACAGTACCTCTGTAATAGTGCCTCTGTAATAACAGTACCTCTGTAATAACAGTACCTCTGTAATAACAGTGCCTCTGTAATAACAGTACATCTGTAATAACAGTACCTCTGTAATAACAGTGCCTCTGTAATAACAGTGCCTCTGTAATAACAGTACCTCTGTAATAGTACCTCTGTAATAACAGTGCCTGGGTAATAACAGTACCTCTGTAATAACAGTACCTCTGTAATAACAGTGCCTGGGTAATAACAGTACCTCTGTAATAACAGTACCTCTGTAATAACAGTGCCTGGGTAATAACAGTACCTCTGTAATAGTGCCTCTGTAATAACAGTGCCTCTGTAATAACAGTACCTCTGTAATAACAGTGCCTGGGTAATAACAGTACCTCTGTAATAACAGTACCTCTGTAATAACAGTGCCTGGGTAATAACAGTACCTCTGTAATAGTGCCTCTGTAATAACAGTGCCTCTGTAATAACAGTACCTCTGTAATAACAGTGCCTGGGTAATAACAGTACCTCTGTAATAGTGCCTCTGTAATAACAGTGCCTCTGTAATAACAGTGCCTCTGTAATAACAGTACCTCTGTAATAGTACCTCTGTAATAACAGTGCCTGGGTAATAACAGTACCTCTGTAATAACAGTACCTCTGTAATAACAGTGCCTGGGTAATAACAGTACCTCTGTAATAGTGCCTCTGTAATAACAGTACCTCTGTAATAACAGTACCTCTGTAATAACAGTGCCTCTGTAATAACAGTACCTCTGTAATAACAGTACCTCTGTAATAACAGTGCCTCTGTAATAACAGTGCCTCTGTAATAACAGTACCTCTGTAATAGTACCTCTGTAATAACAGTGCCTGGGTAATAACAGTACCTCTGTAATAACAGTACCTCTGTAATAACAGTGCCTGGGTAATAACAGTACCTCTGTAATAGTGCCTCTGTAATAACAGTGCCTCTGTAATAACAGTACCTCTGTAATAACAGCGCCTCTGTAATAACAGTACCTCTGTAATAACAGTACCTCTGTAATAACAGTGCCTCTGTAATAACAGTACCTCTGTAATAACAGTGCCTCTGTAATAACAGTACCTCTGTAATAGTGCCTCTGTAATAACAGTACCTCTGTAATAACAGTACCTCTGTAATAACAGTGCCTCTGTAATAACAGTACATCTGTAATAACAGTACCTCTGTAATAACAGTGCCTCTGTAATAACAGTGCCTCTGTAATAACAGTACCTCTGTAATAGTACCTCTGTAATAACAGTGCCTGGGTAATAACAGTACCTCTGTAATAACAGTACCTCTGTAATAACAGTGCCTGGGTAATAACAGTACCTCTGTAATAACAGTACCTCTGTAATAACAGTGCCTGGGTAATAACAGTACCTCTGTAATAACAGTGCCTCTGTAATAACAGTACCTCTGTAATAGTGCCTCTGTAATAACAGTACCTCTGTAATAACAGTACCTCTGTAATAACAGTGCCTCTGTAATAACAGTACATCTGTAATAACAGTACCTCTGTAATAACAGTGCCTCTGTAATAACAGTGCCTCTGTAATAACAGTACCTCTGTAATAGTACCTCTGTAATAACAGTGCCTGGGTAATAACAGTACCTCTGTAATAACAGTACCTCTGTAATAACAGTGCCTGGGTAATAACAGTACCTCTGTAATAACAGTACCTCTGTAATAACAGTGCCTGGGTAATAACAGTACCTCTGTAATAGTGCCTCTGTAATAACAGTGCCTCTGTAATAACAGTACCTCTGTAATAACAGTGCCTGGGTAATAACAGTACCTCTGTAATAACAGTACCTCTGTAATAACAGTGCCTGGGTAATAACAGTACCTCTGTAATAGTGCCTCTGTAATAACAGTGCCTCTGTAATAACAGTACCTCTGTAATAACAGTGCCTGGGTAATAACAGTACCTCTGTAATAGTGCCTCTGTAATAACAGTGCCTCTGTAATAACAGTACCTCTGTAATAACAGTACCTCGGTAATAACAGTACCTCTGTAATAACAGTGCCTCTGTAATAACAGTACCTCTGTAATAACAGTACCTCGGTAATAACAGTACCTCTGTAATAACAGTGCCTCTGTAAGGTGTCGCTCACACGAGAGAAGAAATCGGACGCGTCCAATCCAATAAAAAGTCAGATTGCCCTCGGCCCAGTGTTATTCTATGGGGCAGATCACAATTATTTTCTCATGCTGCGCTGCACTCGGATAGCTTCCGATGCAGTGTGATTCCTGCGGACGCCGGCAGCAGAGGAGATGGAGAAATGACTTTCTCCGTCTCCTCGATTCCGTTGCTGCGATTCTCTGATGTGAGAGAGGCACCGAGCACTGACACTCATCACGATCGCAGCCGAGGGCCATCATCCTCCGATGCCGTACCCCGCTGTGACTCCGGCCTACGCTCAGGACGTAGTGACCTGTTATTGAGTTTAAACACGTTCAAGATCTCTGCTTGCTTTCGTTGAGTGGAAATATTTCTGATTACTTGAAGAACTTTCATTATACAATGATTCTTCTGTATGAAGAGGTTTGGGATCAGTTATGGGGCCCCTTCAGGAGGGTCACCGTGATACTATCACTGCACCTGTAACGCTTGATGGTGGCACATGTGGTTCGTGGGTGAGCCACTGTGCCACAGGACCGTGCCTGCCTAGGAAGGGGGTAACTATGGGGCTACCAGGTGTTCACTGGCCGCACCGGGACCAGGGGACTTTGTATTCAGGACTGGCCGCACCGGGACCAGGGGACTTTGTATTCAGGACTGGGTACAGCGGGACCAGGGGACTTTGTATTCAGGACTGGCCGCACTGGGACCAGGGGACTTTGTATTCAGGACTGGCCGCACTGGGACCAGGGGACATTGTATTCAGGACTGGCCACACCAGGACCAGGGGACTTTGTATTCAGGACTGGCCGCACTGGGACCAGGGGACTTTGTATTCAGGACTGGCCGCACAGGCACCAGGGGACTTTGTATTCAGGACTGGCCGCCCGGGACCAAGGGACTTTGTATTCAGGACTGGCCGCACCGGGACCAGGGGACTTTGTATTCAGGACTGGCCGCACCGGGACCAGGGGACTTTGTATTCAGGACTGGCCGCACCGGGACCAGGGGACTTTGTATTCAGGACTGGCCACACCAGGACCAGGGGACATTGTATTCAGGACTGGCCGCCTGGGACCAGGGGACTTTGTATTCAGGACTGGCCGCACCGGGACCAGGGGACTTTGTATTCAGGACTGGCCACACCAGAACAAGGGGACAACATTCAGGAACTGGCCGAAAGAGAGACCAGGGGACATTGAGACAGGACTGTACGCATTGGGACCAGGGGACAACGTTCAGGCTCTGCCCACATCTGGAGTAGGGGATTTTGAGAACAGGACTGGCCGCACCGGGGCCAAGGAACAATGTTCAGGCACAGGCCACACTGGGACCAGGGGATTTTGAGAACAGGAATGGACTCATGGGTACAAGGGGAGAACGTTCAGGCACTGTCCGCACTGGGAGTAAAGGACTTTGGGAACAGGACTGGCCACACCAGGACCAGGACACAGCATTCAGGCTGCACTGGGACCAGGGATTCGGGTTCAGGACGCTGGCCGCACATGTTGATTTTTATTTTCTAAATTGTATTATATGGCATATTCTAATATAGAAATTAATAAAACCTGCTTTATTAGGGAATCCTGGAATATTGCTGACCTCTCCTTAGGATAAAGCACCCGCCGGTCAGCTAAATGAGCACCGTGTCCAAATGTGTGTTTTACCGTGGAACAGCGCCATACATAGGAATGTGGCGATCCATGGTATTGCAGCTTTCAGCAGCATAGAGTTAACAGTCAGGCATCATAGGGTGAATGTAATATAAGGTAAAGATGCCTAATAGTCCAAAAAATTCCAATAATTTGGCATCATGTGGTTCTGAATATATCGGCCCATCCAAAATCTTGTGAATGACTGCACATTAACTCCTGCCAGCGAATCCATCTCTGTTCCCCCCTTTCCTAAAGCCCCTAGCGTCCCTCTCCGGCCATCTGACGCCTTGGGAAGTATGAGTTAAGATGTAGAGACAGAAGTGCAGAGGGGACGATGAAAAAACAGTTTACTGCCCGAGAGCCTGGGAAAAAATTAGGGAGTATCTGTAGACAACTGGAAAATAAACACACGACTCCGGGGCCGCACATAAACATTCGGGTATTATTAGCAACTTAAATGGATTCAGAGATTTGGAGATTTTTTTTTAAATTTTCCTCTTGTTGAAAAAAAAAAAGTAAAAATAAAAAGCGTGCCTCCGCTCCGACCCCTTTTACCCGTGGGAGAAAAGCTTTATCGGTTAACATCTACAGATTTCCGGAGGAGACGAGGCGAAATGCCATCTACAATGGGAAAATAAAACACTGGGACTTCAACCAAAAAAACTTTACAAGTTTTTTTGAACTTTTTTTTTTAGAAAGTAAAATTCCGTTACAATAAAAATACCCCATAAATGCCATTATGACCCGACCGCAAAGTCCACAAGTAGCAGGGGGCAAAATTCTTCCCTCCTCCAGGTACCAGGTCAGGTCTCTACACTTTGGCCCCGTAGGGTAACTTCTCCCTGCTTTGCCCCTATAGTCACTGCCAACTGCGGCCCGGCCCACTGCAATTCCTATCCACTTTGATCAAGAGAGGACTACAAACATTTTGCTTGCAGGTTCTCCATATTTGCACCCCATGGTAGCTGTCCACTTCAATGTTGTGGCTTATACGTTCTGACTTTGCGGCCTGTGCCCACTGTGGAATTGTACAATCTGCCCACTCTGACTAAGCTGCTCTGCACACTTGGACCATTTGGGCCCTACCAACTTTGTCCTTGCCCTGTCTGCCCACTTTGGCCCTGTGGTTTTATCCCACTTTCACCTTATGGACTTTACACACTCAGTCTCTGAAACCTCAGCCCACTTTGTCCATGTAGCATCCAATCAGTCTAACCTTACGGCTACTGCCCTGTCCTTTCAGTGTCTGCCAGCTTTGGCCCTGAACCTTCTGCCCATTTTGTCCTCCCAGGCTTATTGTCTCTTCCCATTTTGTCCTTGGACCTCTACCCGTGAGTCCTTGTGGCATCTGCACACTTTGTCCTTCCAGCATCCGTCCAGTCTAACCTTATAACAACTGCCCTGTCCTTGCAGTGCCTGCCTGTTTAGCTCTGAGGTCTTTGCCTACTTTGTCCTTATGATCTCTTCCCACTTTGCCCCTATGGTCTCTTTGCACTTTGTCCTTGGACCTCTACCCGGGTGAGTCCTTGTGGCGCCTGTCCACTTTATCCTTCCAGCAACCGTCCAGTTCTTGTGGTGTCTGCATGTTTGGCCCTGAGGTCTCTGCCCATTTTGTCCTTATGGTCTCTTTCCACTTTGTCCTTATGGTCTCTTCCCACTTTGCCCTTATGGTCCCTTTGCACTTTGTCCTTTGGGCCTCTACCGATGAATCCTTGTGGCGTCTGTCCACTTTGTCCTTCTGGTATCTGTCCAATGTAACCTTATGCCCTGTCCTTGCAGTGCCTGCCTGTTTAGCCCTGAGGTCTTTGCCTATTTTGTCCTTTTGATCTCTTCCCACATTGCCCTTATGGTTTCTTCACACTTTGTGGTTCCAGCATTCCTCCAATCTAACCTTATGAATGACAACTGAATGACAACTGCCCTGTCCTTGCAGTGCCTGCCTGTTTAGCCCTGAAACCTCTGCCCACTTCGCCCTCTTGGTCTTTGACCCACATTTGTGCAGCATTTTACCATGATGAGGACTAAATGATGACATATTGGCCCTGTGTCTGGAGCTGCTGCTAATTACTGTATTAATTACTCTGTATCCCATTGAAGGGAGAATTGGGGGGGGCAGGTCGGGCCCACGACCGTTCTCAGGGGAACAGAAGCCATCATTCTCCATGGAGATCAGCGGTGATACTGGAGCAGAGCAGCTTAGTCCTCAGTTTCCCAGTAGGCTTGTCCTGCCCCGGGCTGACCATGAGGTTAGGGGCCCCGGATTATTGCCAACAGCAAGGAGCACAGAGTTAATAAGGGGGATTCCGCTGCGAATTCCGCCCATTTATGAGACCTTGGGATGCTGTGAAGGCATCGGAATATTCTTTACATTCAGAAAATAAAGACCTGAACTGAGCGGCTATTTCTCACTGCTGAGGGTTTGTTACAATTGTATCCAGCTAATTCGCTGAGCTTTGTTGTACCTGTGAGCTGCTAAGTCTCAGATAGTTTGTTACATGTTACCGACGGTGATACATTGTATCAATCTGGAGTCTAAGTGCTTATTTCTGCTGGGTAGAAAGTGCAGAGGGAGCAGCGCTGACATATCTAATTCTGCCCAATCTCACAATTGTGTGTGTTCATGAGGAATAACACTGTTTCTGGCCATTATATAACTTGTATCCTGCACATTTCATCAGTTCCCTCCTCTGTTCTCTCTATCTCTGATTTTCAGTTGTCTCTGAGCTAGTGGGTGGTGTCTGTCCTGACCATACGCAAGGGAAGGGGGTGAGACTGGCTCTCCTAAATTAGACTGGTCAAATATGGAATCTTTTCCTTTCCATTGTATGGAAAAGCTGGGTGAAAGTTATAATGCCAGCCACACAGTCCGTCACCCAGCTTTCCCAGAATCAGATCTGGATCCAAGCAGACGTCTTAAGGGCTATTTACATTTATTTCTATAATTATTGAGTAAACAGAGTTTTATCTGCGGAAAACACTGATGGCAACCGATCCTCCAACAATGGCGTTGTTTATCGAGCCAAAAAAAAAAAAAAAATACTTTTAAGAAGAAGGCAAAATATATACTGCTAGTTTATTACAAAGTGCCAAAGCTGGTAATTAAATTATTTATTCTGTTGTAATGAGAAAATTCCTTTTTGTGTCTGGATTTAAGATTGTCATGTTGGACTTGCCCTTTAAATTGTAGCTCCGCCTCCTGACCACACCCTGTTTTTTTGTTTATGGAACTGTGCAACGATTGGAAGTAAATGGATACAATGTAGAGCTAAGCTCCGCCCAAACCCCGCCCCTGCTTAAATGGATTTTTTTATATAAACTTTTGTCTTAAATAGACACATATTAATCAAAACTTTTTGCTTTTTTTGTGGGGGGGGGGGGGGGGGAGACGACAATTCCTATCGTGGAGCAGGGGTTTTAAGCTACGCCGCTGCCGATGTCGGACTTTCCCTTTAAGTGCGGAGTTTTTGAGCGCCTGTGTTATTTCAGTGTTAAAATAATCATGTTGCTAGGAAATATGTTGTATGTTATCCATCAAACCTTCGGCCGGAGGGTGACAGCATCAGTTTGGCGCAGAAAAATATCCCTAGGTTTTTTGGGGTTTTTTTTGCTACATATTTTGAATGTCTCCATTCGCTTTATTTTTGGCCTTCATTTTTTTTTTTTTGTTTCTGAATCTGCCTGGACGGAGATGCTGTTTATAGCAGCGGAGCGTGAAAGGCCAGCGTTATCCCGGCTTTGTGTGTTCAGCCATGTTGCTAAGAGACTAATAACAACGGATAATGATTCCGCAGAAAACCAGCCATTAATGCACATGTATCAGGTGGAGGAGAGAGGAGCCGGGGACTTCATAATAAACTCCGCGCTGGGAATTTTAGTCCTGGTTCTGTAGCTTTGTAAAGATATAAATACATAGAACCCCAAAAAATGCAGAAAAAAAAATAATGGGCTGGCTATAATATCATATTATGTCCTGCTTATTACCTAACCATCAAAAGTGTGCACAGATGCCAGAAGAAAGTGGTGACATGTGCCGGCAGCTTCACATGTGATGACAATTGGTTTGTTTTTGTTTGTTTTCCATCAGAGATATCCTTTTTCCTCATTGATAGATACAGTATAAGAACAGTGCCCCCCATATACAGTGTGAGCCCCCATATAGCCTCCTATGTACAGTATGATCCCACACACAGTCCCTCATATACAGCATGATCCCACACATAGCCCCCTCGTATACAGTATGATCCCACCCATAACCCCCTCTATACAGCATGAGCCCACACACAACCCCCTGCATACAGTGTGAGCCCCCATGTAGCCTCCTATATACAGTATGATCCCACACATAGCCCCTTCATATACAGCATGATCCCACACATAGCCCCCTCGTATTCAGTATGATCCCACCCATAACCCCCTCTATACAGCATGAGCCCACACACAGCCCCCTATATACAGTGTGAGCCCCCATGTAGCCTCCAATATACAGTGTGATCCCACACACAGCCCCTCATATACAGCATGATCCCACACATAGCCCCCTCGTATACAGTATGATCCCACCCATAACCCCCTCTATACAGCATGAGCCCACACACAGCCCCCTATATACAGTGTGAGTCCCCATGTAGCCTCCTATATACAGTATGATCCCACACATAGCCCCTTCATATACAGTATGATCCCACACATAACCCCCTTCGTATACAGTATGAACCCACACATAGCCCCCTCGTATACAGTATGATCCCACACATAACCCCCTTCGTATACAGTAGGAACCCACACATAGCCCCCTCGTATACAGTATGATCCCACACATAGCCCCTTCATATACAGAATGATCCCACCCATAACCCCCTCTATACAGCATGAGCCCACACAGCCACCTGTATACAGTATGAGCCCCCATATAGCCTCCTATATACAGTATGATCCCACACATAGCCCCCTCTATACAGCATGATCCCACACACAGCCCCCTATAAACAGTATGATCCTACACACAGCCCCTATATACAGTATGAGCCCACACACAGCCCCCTATATACAGTATGATACCACACAGCCTCCTATATACAGTATAAGCCACAACATAGTCTCCTATATACAGTATGATTCCGAACACAACCCCCTATATACAGTATGAGCACACACTCAGCCCCCTATATACATCATGAGCCCACAATCAGCCCCCTATATACAGTATGATCCCACACTCAGCTCCCTTTATACAGCATGAGCCCCACACAGCCCCCTATATACAGTATGATCCCACACTCAGTCCCCTATACAGTATGAGCCCACACACAGTCCCCTATATACAGTATGAGCCCACACTCAGTCCCCTATATACAGTATGAGCCCACACTCAGTCCCCTATATACAGTATGAGCCCACACTCAGTCCCCTATATACAGCATGAACCCACACTCAGCCCCCTATATACAGCATGATCCCACACTCAGCCCCCTATATACAGCATGAGCCCACACTCAGCCCCCTATATACAGTATGATCCCACACTCAGCCCCCTATATACAGTATGATCCCACACTCAGCCCCCTATATACAGTATGATCCCACACTCAGCCCCCTATATACAGTATGATCCCACACTCAGCCCCCTATATACAGCATGAGCCCACACTCAGCCCCCTATATACAGCATGAGCCCACACTCAGCCCCCTATATACAGTATGATACCACACTCAGCCCCCTATATACAGTATGAGCCCACACTCAGCCCCCTATATACAGCATGAGCCCACACTCAGCCCCCTATATACAGTATGAGCCCACACTCAGCCCCCTATATACAGCATGAGACCATATACAGTCCCTATATATAGTATGATCCCACACTCAGCCCCCTATATACAGCATGAGCCCACACTCAGCCCCCTATATACAGCATGAGCCCACACTCAGCCCCCTATATACAGTATGATACCACACTCAGCCCCCTATATACAGTATGAGCCCACACTCAGCCCCCTATATACAGCATGAGCCCACACTCAGCCCCCTATATACAGTATGATACCGCACTCAGCCCCCTATATACAGTATGAGCCCACACTCAGCCCCCTATATACAGCATGAGACCATATACAGTCCCTATATATAGTATACCACACTCAGCCCCCTACAGTCATGGCCAAAAGTATTGACACCCCTGCAATTCTGTCAGATAATACTCAGTTTCTTCCTGAAAATGATTGCAAACACAAATTATTTGTTATTATTATCTTCATTTAATTTGTCTTAAATGAAAAAACACAAAAAGAATTGTCCTAAAGCCAAATTGGATATAATTCCACACCAAACATAAAAAAGGGGGTGGACAGAAGTATTGGCACTGTTCGAAAAATCATGTGCTGCTTCTCTAATTAGTGTAATTAACAGCACCTGTAACTTACCTGTGGCACCTAACAGGTGTTGGCAATCACTAAATCACACTTGCAGCCAGTTGACATGGATTAAAGTTGACTCAACCTCTGTCCTGTGTCCTTGTGTGAACCACATTGAGCATGGAGAAAAGAAAGAAGACCAAAGAACTGTCTGAGGACTTGTGAAACCAAATTGTGAGGAAGCATGAGCAATCTCCAGGCTACAAGTCCATCTCCAAAGACCTGAATGTTCCTGTGTCTACCGTGCGCAGTGTCATCAAGAAGTGTAAAGCCCATGGCACTGTGGCTAACCTCCCTAGATGTGGACGGAAAAGCAAAATTGACAAGAGATTTCAACGCAAGATTGTGCGGATGTTGGATAAAGAACCTCGACTAACATCCAAACAAGTTCAAGCTGCCCTGCAGTCCGAGGGTACAACAGTGTCAACCCGTACTATCCGTCGGCGTCTGAATGAAAAGGGACTGTATGGTAGGAGACCCAGGAAGACCCCACTTCTTACCCCAAGACATAAAAAAAGCCAGGCTGGAGTTTGCCAAAACTTACCTGAAAAAGCCTAAAACATTTTGGAACAATGTTCTCTGGTCAGATGAGACAAAAGTAGAGCTTTGTGGGCAAAGGCATCAACATAGAGTTTACAGGAGAAAAAAAGAGCATGATCCCCACACAGCCTCCCTATATACAGCATGAGCCCCACACAGCCCCCTATATACAGTATGATACCACACTCAGCCCCCTATATACAGCATGAGCCCTTACTCAGCCCCCTATATACAGTATGATCCCACACTCAGCCCCCTATATACAGTATGATCCCACACTCAACCCCCTATAAACAGTATGATCCCACACTCAGCCCCCTATGTACAGTATGATCCCACACTCAGCCCCCTATGTACAGTATGAGCCCACACTCAGCCCCTATATACAGCATGATCCCACTCTCAGCCCCCTATATACAGTATGATCCCACTCAGCCCCCTATATACAGTATGATCCCACACTCAGCCCCCTATAAACAGTATGATCCCACACTCAGCCCCCTATATACAGTATGATCCCACACTCAGCCCCCTATAAACAGTATGATCCCACACTCAGCCCCCTATGTACAGTATGATCCCACACTCAGCCCCCTATGTACAGTATGATCCCACTCTCAGCCCCTATATACAGCATGATCCCACACTCAGCCCCCTATATACAGTATGATCCCACTCAGCCCCCTATATACAGTATGATCCCACACTCAGCCCCCTATATACAGTATGATCCCACACTCAGCCCCCTATATACAGTATGATCCCACACTCAGCCCCCTATATACAGTATGATCCCACTCTCAGCCCCCTATATACAGCATGAGCCCCACACAGCCCCCTATATACAGTATGATCCCACACTCAGCCCCCTATATACAGCATGATCCCACACTCAGCCCCCTATATACAGCATGAGCCCACACTCAGCCCCCTATATACAGTATGATCCCACACTCAGCCCCCTATATACAGTATGATCCCACACTCAGCCCCCTATATACAGTATGATCCCACACTCAGCCCCCTATATACAGTATGATCCCACACTCAGCCCCCTATAAACAGTATGATCCCACACTCAGCCCCCTATGTACAGTATGATCCCACACTCAGCCCCCTATGTACAGTATGAGCCCACACTCAGCCCCTATATACAGCATGATCCCACTCTCAGCCCCCTATATACAGTATGATCCCACTCAGCCCCCTATATACAGTATGATCCCACACTCAGCCCCCTATAAACAGTATGATCCCACACTCAGCCCCCTATATACAGTATGATCCCACACTCAGCCCCCTATAAACAGTATGATCCCACACTCAGCCCCCTATGTACAGTATGATCCCACACTCAGCCCCCTATATACAGTATGAGCCCACACTCAGCCCCCTATATACAGCATGAGCCCACACTCAGCCCCCTATATACAGCATGATCCCACTCTCAGCCCCCTATATACAGCATGAGCCCACACTCAGCCCCCTATATACAGCATGAGCCCCACACAGCCCCCTATATACAGTATGATCCCACACTCAGCCCCCTATATACAGCATGATCCCACACTCAGCCCCCTATATACAGCATGAGCCCACACTCAGCCCCCTATATACAGTATGATCCCACACTCAGCCCCCTATATACAGTATGATCCCACACTCAGCCCCCTATATACAGTATGATCCCACACTCAGCCCCCTATATACAGTATGATCCCACACTCAGCCCCCTATATACAGCATGAGCCCACACTCAGCCCCCTATATACAGCATGAGCCCACACTCAGCCCCCTATATACAGTATGATACCACACTCAGCCCCCTATATACAGTATGAGCCCACACTCAGCCCCCTATATACAGCATGAGCCCACACTCAGCCCCCTATATACAGCATGAGCCCACACTCAGCCCCCTATATACAGCATGAGCCCACACTCAGCCCCCTATATACAGTATGAGCCCACACTCAGACCCCTATATACAGCATGAGACCATATACAGTCCCTATATATAGTATACCACACTCAGCCCCCTACAGTCATGGCCAAAAGTATTGACACCCCTGCAATTCTGTCAGATAATACTCAGTTTCTTCCTGAAAATGATTGCAAACGCAAATTATTTGGTATTTTTATCTTCATTTAATTTGTCTTAAATGAAAAAACACAAAAAGAATTGTCCTAAAGCCATATTGGATATAATTCCACACCAAACATAAAAAAGGGGGTGGACAGAAGTATTGGCACTGTTCGAAAAATCATGTGCTGCTTCTCTAATTAGTGTAATTAACAGCACCTGTAACTTACCTGTGGCACCTAACAGGTGTTGGCAATAACAATCACACTTGCAGCCGATTGACATGGATTAAAGTTGACTCAACCTCTGTCCTGTGTCCTTGTGTGACCACATTGAGCATGGAGAAAGGAAAGACGACCAAAGAACTGTCTGAGGACTTGTGAAACCAAATTGTGAGGAAGCATGAGCAATCTCCAGGCTACAAGTCCATCTCCAAAGACCTGAATGTTCCTGTGTCTACCGTGCGCAGTGTCATCAAGAAGTGTAAAGCCCATGGCACTGTGGCTAACCTCCCTAGATGTGGACGGAAAAGAAAAATTGACAAGAGATTTCAACGCAAGATTGTGCGGATGTTGGATAAAGAACCTCGACTAGGTAGTTTTTTCTTCTATCCTTCCAGTAGACGGGCATGGCACCAGGAGATGGAACAGGATCCTTGATGCAAACAACTGGCTAAGACGATGGTGCAGACAACAAGGATTTGGATTCCTGGACCACGGTGTGAATTACTGGTATGATGGACTCCTCGCCAGAGACGGACTACACCTCAACAAACCTGGGAAACACACATTCGCCAGAAGACTCGCTACACTCATCAGGAGGGCGTTAAACTAGAAGAAGAGGGGACGGGAAGAAAAACATTAGACTCGAACAAAGACGACCCAGGAAAACATACTCAGAAGGGAGGTAAGAACATTTCTAAAACAATCCACAGTGAGGAGATTGGAACAAAACAAAATCCTCTAAACTGCATGCTCGCAAACGCCAGAAGCCTGACAAACAAGATGGAGGAACTAGAAGCAGAAATATCTACAGGTAACTTTGACATAGTGGGAATAACCGAGACATGGTTAGATGAAAGCTATGACTGGGCAGTTAACTTACAGGGTTACAGTCTGTTTAGAAAGGATCGTAAAAATCGGAGAGGAGGAGGGGTTTGTCTCTATGTAAAGTCTTGTCTAAAGTCCACTTTAAGGGAGGATATTAGCGAAGGGAATGAGGATGTCGAGTCCATATGGGTTGAAATTCATGGAGGGAAAAATGGTAACAAAATTCTCATTGGGGTCTGTTACAAACCCCCAAATATAACAGAAAGCATGGAAAGTCTACTTCTAAAGCAGATAGATGAAGCTGCAACCCATAATGAGGTCCTGGTTATGGGGGACTTTAACTACCCGGATATTAACTGGGAAACAGAAACCTGTGAAACCCATAAAGGCAACAGGTTTCTGCTAATAACCAAGAAAAATTATCTTTCACAATTGGTGCAGAATCCAACCAGAGGAGCAGCACTTTTAGACCTAATACTATCTAATAGACCTGACAGAATAACAAATCTGCAGGTGGTTGGGCATTTAGGAAATAGCGACCACAATATTGTGCAGTTTCACCTGTCTTTCACTAGGGGGACTTGTCAGGGAGTCACAAAAACATTGAACTTTAGGAAGGCAAAGTTTGACCAGCTTAGAGATGCCCTTAATCTGGTAGACTGGGACAATATCCTCAGAAATAAGAATACAGATAATAAATGGGAAATGTTTAAGAACATCCTAAATAGGCAGTGTAAGCGGTTTATACCTTGTGGGAATAAAAGGACTAGAAATAGGAAAAACCCAATGTGGCTAAACAAAGAAGTAAGACAGGCAATTAACAGTAAAAAGAAAGCATCTGCACTACTAAAGCAGGATGGCACCATTGAAGCTCTAAAAAACTATAGGGAGAAAAATACTTTATCTAAAAAACTAATTAAAGCTGCCAAAAAGGAAACAGAGAAGCACATTGCTAAGGAGAGTAAAACTAATCCCAAACTGTTCTTCAACTATATCAATAGTAAAAGAATAAAAACTGAAAATGTAGGCCCCTTAAAAAATAGTGAGGAAAGAATGGTTGTAGATGACGAGGAAAAAGCTAACATATTAAACACCTTCTTCTCCACGGTATTCACGGTGGAAAATGAAATGCTAGGTGAAATCCCAAGAAACAATGAAAACCCTATATTAAGGGTCACCAATCTAACCCAAGAAGAGGTGCGAAACCGGCTAAATAAGATTAAAATAGATAAATCTCCGGGTCCGGATGGCATACACCCACGAGTACTAAGAGAACTAAGTAATGTAATAGATAAACCATTATTTCTTATTTTTAGTGACTCTATAGCGACAGGGTCTGTTCCGCAGGACTGGCGCATAGCAAATGTGGTGCCAATATTCAAAAAGGGCTCTAAAAGTGAACCTGGAAATTATAGGCCAGTAAGTCTAACCTCTATTGTTGGTAAAATATTTGAAGGGTTTCTGAGGGATGTTATTCTGGATTATCTCAATGAGAATAACTGTTTAACTCCATATCAGCATGGGTTTATGAGAAATCGCTCCTGTCAAACCAATCTAATCAGTTTTTATGAAGAGGTAAGCTATAGACTGGACCACAGTGAGTCATTGGACGTGGTATATCTCGATTTTTCCAAAGCGTTTGATACCGTGCCGCACAAGAGGTTGGTACACAAAATGAGAATGCTTGGTCTGGGGGAAAATGTGTGTAAATGGGTTAGTAACTGGCTTAGTGATAGAAAGCAGAGGGTGGTTATAAATGGTATAGTCTCTAACTGGGTCGCTGTGACCAGTGGGGTACCGCAGGGGTCAGTATTGGGACCTGTTCTCTTCAACATATTCATTAATGATCTGGTAGAAGGTTTACACAGTAAAATATCGATATTTGCAGATGATACAAAACTATGTAAAGCAGTTAATACAAGAGAAGATAGTATTCTGCTACAGATGGATCTGGATAAGTTGGAAACTTGGGCTGAAAGGTGGCAGATGAGGTTTAACAATGATAAATGTAAGGTTATACACATGGGAAGAGGGAATCAATATCACCATTACACACTGAACGGGAAACCACTGGGTAAATCTGACAGGGAGAAGGACTTGGGGATCCTAGTTAATGATAAACTTACCTGGAGCAGCCAGTGCCAGGCAGCAGCTGCCAAGGCAAACAGGATCATGGGGTGCATTAAAAGAGGTCTGGATACACATGATGAGAGCATTATACTGCCTCTGTACAAATCCCTAGTTAGACCGCACATGGAGTACTGTGTCCAGTTTTGGGCACCGGTGCTCAGGAAGGATATAATGGAACTAGAGAGAGTACAAAGGAGGGCAACAAAATTAATAAAGGGGATGGGAGAACTACAATACCCAGATAGATTAGCGAAATTAGGATTATTTAGTCTAGAAAAAAGACGACTGAGGGGCGATCTAATAACCATGTATAAGTATATAAGGGGACAATACAAATATCTCGCTGAGGATCTGTTTATACCAAGGAAGGTGACGGGCACAAGGGGGCATTCTTTGCGTCTGGAGGAGAGAAGGTTTTTCCACCAACATAGAAGAGGATTCTTTACTGTTAGGGCAGTGAGAATCTGGAATTGCTTGCCTGAGGAGGTGGTGATGGCGAACTCAGTCGAGGGGTTCAAGAGAGGCCTGGATGTCTTCCTGGAGCAGAACAATATTGTATCATACAATTATTAGGTTCTGTAGAAGGACGTAGATCTGGGTATTTATTATGATGGAATATAGGCTGAACTGGATGGACAAATGTCTTTTTTCGGCCTTACTAACTATGTTACTATGTTACTATGACTAACATCCAAACAAGTTCAAGCTGCCCTGCAGTCCGAGGGTACAACAGTGTCAATCCGTACTATCCGTCGGCGTCTGAATGAAAAGGGACTGTATGGTAGGAGACCCAGGAAGACCCCACTTCTTACCCCAAGACATAAAAAAAGCCAGGCTGGAGTTTGCCAAAACTTACCTGAAAAAGCCTAAAACATTTTGGAACAATGTTCTCTGGTCAGATGAGACAAAAGTAGAGCTTTGTGGGCAAAGGCATCAACATAGAGTTTACAGGAGAAAAAAAGAGCATGATCCCCACACAGCCTCCCTATATACAGCATGAGCCCCACACAGCCCCCTATATACAGTATGATACCACACTCAGCCCCCTATATACAGCATGAGCCCACACTCAGCCCCCTATATACAGTATGATCCCACACTCAGCCCCCTATATACAGTATGATCCCACACTCAGCCCCCTATAAACAGTATGATCCCACACTCAGCCCCCTATGTACAGTATGATCCCACACTCAGCCCCCTATGTACAGTATGATCCCACTCTCAGCCCCTATATACAGCATGATCCCACACTCAGCCCCCTATATACAGTATGATCCCACTCAGCCCCCTATATACAGTATGATCCCACACTCAGCCCCCTATATACAGTATGATCCCACACTCAGCCCCCTATATACAGTATGATCCCACACTCAGCCCCCTATATACAGTATGATCCCACTCTCAGCCCCTATATACAGCATGATCCCACACTCAGCCCCCTATATACAGCATGATCCCACACTCAGCCCCCTATGTACAGTATGATCCCACACTCAGCCCCCTATGTACAGTATGATCCCACACTCAGCCCCCTATATACAGTATGATCCCACTCTCAGCCCCCTATATACAGTATGAGCCCACACTCAGCCACCTATATACAGTATGATCCCACTCTCAGCCCCTATATACAGTATGATCCCACACTCAGCCCCTATATACAGTATGATCCCACTCTCAGCCCCTATATACAGCATGATCCCACACTCAGCCCCCTATGTACAGCATTATCCCACACTCAGCCCCCTATGTACAGTATGATCCCACACTCAGCCCCCTATGTACAGTATGATCCCACACTCAGCCCCCTATATACAGTATGATCCCACTCTCAGCCCCCTATATACAGTATGAGCCCACACTCAGCCACCTATATACAGTATGATCCCACTCTCAGCCCCTATATACAGTATGATCCCACTCTCAGCCCCTATATACAGTATGATCCCACACTCAGCCCCCTATATACAGTATGAGCCCACTCTCAGCCCCCTATATACAGTATGAGCCCACTCTCAGCCCCCTATATACAGTATGATCCCACACTCAGCCCCCTATGTACAGTATGATCCCACTCTCAGCCCCTATATACAGTATGAGCCCACACTCAGCCCCCTATATACAGCATGAGCCCACACTCAGCCCCCTATATACAGCATGATCCCACTCTCAGCCCCCTATATACAGCATGAGCCCACACTCAGCCCCCTATATACAGCATGATCCCACACTCAGCCCCCTATATACAGCATGAGCCCACTCTCAGCCCCCTATATACAGCATGAGCCCACTCTCGGCCCCCTATATACAGCATGAGCCCACACTCGGCCCCCTATATACAGTATGAGCCCACACTCGGCCCCCTATATACAGTATGAGCCCACACTTGGCCCCCTATATACAGTATGAGCCCACACTCGGCCCCCTATATACAGTATGATCCCACACTCAGCCCCCTATATACAGTATGATCCCACACTCAGCCCCCTATATACAGCATGAGCCCACTCTCAGCTCCCTATATACAGCATGAGCCCACACTCGGCCCCCTATATACAGTATGAGCCCACACTCGGCCCCCTATATACAGTATGAGCCCACACTCGGCCCCCTATATACAGTATGAGCCCACACTCGGCCCCCTATATACAGTATGAGCCCACACTCGGCCCCCTATATACAGTATGAGCCCACACTCGGCCCCCTATATACAGTATGATACCGCACTCAGCCCCCTATGTACAGTATGATCCCACACTTGGCCCCCTATATACAGTATGAGCCCACACTCGGCCCCCTATATACAGTATGATACCGCACTCAGCCCCCTATGTACAGTATGATCCCACTCTCAGCCCCTATATACAGTATGATCCCACACTCAGCCCCCTATATACAGCATGAGCCCACACTCAGCCCCCTATATACAGTATGATCCCACTCTCAGCCCCCTATATACAGTATGATCCCACTCTCAGCCCCCTATATACAGCATGAACCCCACTCATCCCCCCTCTCCCTATACACAGTATCATTCCACCGTCTTTCCTGAGAGCGTGCGCTCGGTTTGGCAGCCATTGCATTTACCAGTCGGGTTCAGACTCAATAATGGAAAACTTTTTGAAAAGTTTTGAAACTCAATTTAGAGGACGCCGACCCGTGTCTGCCCAAAACCCGGCCCAGGCCTTCCATCTTTATAGTGGGCCTACTGAAATAATCATCCCACAAAAACTGGACTTGGCCAGGGGACAAGGGGTTAAACTCGATCTTATTACATGCCTCGCACATGTAGACCTCTTAATCAAATCCACGTATTCTCCAGATCCGAGCAGCCTGAGAATTCTAGTCGTCTAACGCTGGTTCAGAGTTGAGAGTTCCGTTCCAAGCATGTAATGACATCTTGAGTTATAAGAAACATTATATCACGGCACATCTGCTGCACATCGGTGCATTATTTATGTGGTGGAGCAGAATTCACCATCATTCCTGTCCTCAAACATCATTCAGAGTATGTATCAGTATTTAATTCACGGCAGGCTGTAAATGGAGATGCTTGAGTGCAATCATCGGTGCTGACATCTAGTGGACAGTTGGAGAACTACAATTTTTCCACAATATTCAGAATGAAGGAACAATGTCTGTGTAATCCTTGCTTTGCTCCCGCTATCTCCATTTGCAACGGTGAGAAAAATATATAAGCCGTCGATGTCAAGTCCTGCTAGAAATAACTATGTATATGAATGTGTAAATTCAGAAAAACACCCCCCACACCCCCAAAAAAAGAAATATTCTCCATAGAGAATGCTCACCTCTGTTATGTGGTCATCATAGAGAGGTGAATCTGTCATGGTACAGGGGTGTCATTATGGAGGTGTTGTGATTGCTAAATTGTGGGTGGGATCTGAGTAAGCGGGGGTGGGGTTTTCACCAAAATGGCAAATTTGCCCCTCTGACAACCCTTCCTGTTTTTGCTGTGGAAAAAAATCATCATAAACATTAATGTCTGCACTTGTAAAAAAAAAAAAAAAAGATCAGATCTCGGACAGAAAGTGTTAGTAAAGCCGCCGCCATCTTTGTCCTCCAAGCTTAATGCTGCATTTCATAGGAGTTCATTATTTCACTGCTCCGCTCCGTACACATTCAGCTCCGCTCCGTACATCTCGTACACACATGGCTCCGCTCCATACACCTCATACACACACGGCTCCGCTCCATACACCTCGTACACACACGGCTCCGCTCCGTACATCTCGTACACACATGGCTCCGCTCCATACACCTCGTACACACACGGCTCCGCTCCGTACACCTCGTACACACACGGCTCCGCTCCATACACCTCATACACACACGGCTCCGCTCCATACACCTCATACACACACGGCTCCGCTCCATACACCTCGTACACATTTAGCTCCGCTCCATACATCTCATACACACACGGCTCCGCTCCGTACATCTCGTACACACATGGCTCCGCTCCATACACCTCATACACACACAGCTCCGCTCCATACACCTCGTACACATTTAGCTCCGCTCCATACACCTCATACACACACGGCTCCGCTCCATACACCTCGTACACATTTAGCTCCGCTCCATACACCTCATACACACACGGCTCCGCTCCGTACATCTCGTACACACATGGCTCCGCTCCATACACCTCATACACACACGGCTCCGCTCCATACACCTCGTACACATTTAGCTCCGCTCCATACACCTCATACACACACGGCTCCGCTCCATACACCTCGTACACATTTAGCTCCGCTCCATACACCTCATACACACACGGCTCCGCTCCATACACCTCGTACACACATGGCTCTGCTACATCCACACTGTAAACACCTCCTGACCCCACACACAACAGGCAGCTTACTTACCTCATCCAGCAGCACCATGGCAAGGAAGTTGCAAACCAGCACAGCCGAGTCCTGCAATCCACGGAGGTCCCGATCATGTGACCCCTGACTCCTCCCCTCCTGTGACCTCATCACAGGTCCTGTGCGCACGGAGCAGCCAGTGGTGTGCTGTGTTCAGGCTGCTCTACGGGTGCGGGGATGAGGCTGACCGGCTGATATTGCAGCACACCTCCCAACCACTGCGGGACAACTAATGTCCCGCCCGGGATCACGGGGCTGACTGTCAAAATCGGGACAGTCCCGCTAGATCCGGGACGGTTGGGAGGTATGACGTAATATATAGCACAGCCCACGCAGTATAGAACACAGCTCACATAGTATCTAACACTGGCCAGGTAGTATATAGCAGCCACGCGGTATCTAACACAGCCCATGTAGTATTTAGCAGTGTGGGCACCATATCCCTGTTAAAAAAAATACTTAAAATAAAAAATAGTTCTATACTCACCCGGCGGGATCCAGCATAGATCCAGCAAACCTCTGGCGATGTGCGCGGTTGCCGCCATCTTGCATTCCCAGGATGCATTGTGAAATTATCCAGATCACTTAGCGGTCTCTTGAGACCGCCAAGTCTTCTGGGTAATTTCGCAATGCATCTCTGGGAACGGAAGCTGGCGGCAGGCACGAGCGCATCGTCGGACTACGGAAGGTGAGAATTATGGAGCAGGCACTGACTGCGGGGAGTATGGAGCGGGCACTGACTGCGGGGAGTATGGAGCGGGCACTGACTGCGGGGAGTATGGAGCGGGCACTGACTGCGGGGAGTATGGAGCGGGCACTGACTGGGGAGTATGGAGCGGGCACTGACTGCGGGGAGTATGGAGCGGGCACTGACTGCGGGGAGTATGGAGCGGGCACTGACTGCGGGGAGTATGGAGCAGGCACTGACTGCGGGGAGTATGGAGCGGGCTCTGACTGGGGAGTATGGAGCGGGCACTGACTGCGGGGAGTATGGAGCGGGCACTGACTGGGGAGTATGGAGCGGGCACTGACTGCGGGGAGTATGGAGCGGGTGCTGACTGCGGGGAGTATGGAGCGGGCACTGACTGCGGGGAGTATGGAGCGGGCGCTGACTGCGGGGAGTATGGAGCGGGTGCTGACTGCGGGGAGTATGGAGCGGGCACTGACTGTGGGGAGTATGGAGCGGGCGCTGACTGTGGGGAGTATGGAGCGGGCGCTGACTGTGGGGAGTATGGAGCGGGCGCTGACTGCGGGGAGTATGGAGCGGGCGCTGACTGCGGGGAGTATGGAGTGGGCGCTGACTGCGGGGAGTATGGAGCGGGCGCTGACTGCGGGGAGTATGGAGCGGGCACTGACTGCGGGGAGTATGGAGCGGGCACTGACTGCGGGGAGTATGGAGCGGGCACTGACTGGGGAGTATGGAGCGGGCACTGACTGGGGAGTATGGAGCGGGCACTGACTGCGGAGTATGGAGCGGGCACTGACTGCGGGGAGTATGGAGCGGGCACTGACTGCGGGGAGTATGGAGCGGGCACTGACTGCGGGGAGTATGGAGCGGGCACTGACTGCGGGGAGTATGGAGCGGGCACTGACTGCGGGGAGTATGGAGCGGGCACTGACTGCGGGGAGTATGGAGCGGGCTCTGACTGGGGAGTATGGAGCGGGCGCTGACTGCGGGGAGTATGGAGCGGGCACTGACTGTGGGGAGTATGGAGCGGGCTCTGACTGGGGAGTATGGAGCGGGTGCTGACTGCGGGGAGTATGGAGCGGGCGCTGACTGTGGGGAGTATGGAGCGGGCGCTGACTGCGGGGAGTATGGAGCGGGCACTGACTGCGGGGAGTATGGAGCGGGCACTGACTGTGGGGAGTATGGAGCGGGCACTGACTGCGGGGAGTATGGAGCGGGCACTGACTGCGGGGAGTATGGAGCGGGCACTGACTGCGGGGAGTATGGAGCGGGCACTGACTGCGGGGAGTATGGAGCGGGCACTGACTGGGGAGTATGGAGCGGGCACTGACTGGGGAGTATGGAGCGGGCACTGACTGCGGGGAGTATGGAGCGGGCACTGACTGCGGGGAGTATGGAGCGGGCGCCGGGCACTGACTGCGGGGAGTATGGAGCGGGCACTGACTGCGGGGAGTATGGAGCGGGCACTGACTGCGGGGAGTATGGAGCGGGCACTGACTGCGGGGAGTATGGAGCGGGCACTGACTGGGGAGTATGGAGCGGGCACTGACTGGGGAGTATGGAGCGGGCACTGACTGCGGAGTATGGAGCGGGCACTGACTGCGGGGAGTATGGAGCGGGCACTGACTGCGGGGAGTATGGAGCGGGCACTGACTGCGGGGAGTATGGAGCGGGCACTGACTGCGGGGAGTATGGAGCGGGCACTGACTGCGGGGAGTATGGAGCGGGCACTGACTGCGGGGAGTATGGAGCGGGCTCTGACTGGGGAGTATGGAGCGGGCGCTGACTGTGGGGAGTATGGAGCGGGCACTGACTGTGGGGAGTATGGAGCGGGCTCTGACTGGGGAGTATGGAGCGGGTGCTGACTGCGGGGAGTATGGAGCGGGCGCTGACTATGGGGAGTATGGAGCGGGCGCTGACTGCGGGGAGTATGGAGCGGGCACTGACTGCGGGGAGTATGGAGCGGGCACTGACTGTGGGGAGTATGGAGCGGGCACTGACTGTGGGGAGTATGGAACGGGCACTGACTGCGGGGAGTATGGAGCGGGCACTGACTGCGGGGAGTATGGAGTGGGCACTGACTGCGGGGAGTATGGAGCGGGCACTGACTGGGGAGTATGGAGCGGGCACTGACTGGGGAGTATGGAGCGGGCACTGACTGCGGGGAGTATGGAGCGGGCACTGACTGCGGGGAGTATGGAGCGGGCGCCGGGCACTGACTGCGGGGAGTATGGAGCGGGCACTGACTGCGGGGAGTATGGAGCGGGCACTGACTGCGGGGAGTATGGAGCGGGCACTGACTGGGGAGTATGGAGCGGGCACTGACTGCGGGGAGTATGGAGCGGGCACTGACTGCGGGGAGTATGGAGCGGGCACTGACTGCGGGGAGTATGGAGCGGGCGCCGGGCACTGACTGCGGGGAGTATGGAGCGGGCACTGACTGCGGGGAGTATGGAGCGGGCACTGACTGCGGGGAGTATGGAGCGGGCACTGACTGGGGAGTATGGAGCGGGCACTGACTGCGGGGAGTATGGAGCGGGCACTGACTGCGGGGAGTATGGAGCGGGCACTGACTGCGGGGAGTATGGAGCGGGCGCTGACTGCGGGGAGTATGGAGCGGGCACTGACTGCGGGGAGTATGGAGCGGGCACTGACTGCGGGGAGTATGGAGCGGGCACTGACTGGGGAGTATGGAGCGGGCACTGACTGCGGGGAGTATGGAGCGGGCACTGACTGCGGGGAGTATGGAGCGGGCGCCGGGCACTGACTGCGGGGAGTATGGAGCGGGCACTGACTGCGGGGAGTATGGAGCGGGCACTGACTGCGGGGAGTATGGAGCGGGCACTGACTGCGGGGAGTATGGAGCGGGCACTGACTGCGGGGAGTATGGAGCGGGCACTGACTGCGGGGAGTATGGAGCGGGCACTGACTGCGGGGAGTATGGAGCGGGCACTGACTGCGGGGAGTATGGAGCGGGCACTGACTGGGGAGTATGGAGCGGGCACTGACTGCGGGGAGTATGGAGCGGGCACTGACTGCGGGGAGTATGGAGCGGGCACTGACTGCGGGGAGTATGGAGCGGGCGCCGGGCACTGACTGCGGGGAGTATGGAGCGGGCACTGACTGCGGGGAGTATGGAGCGGGCACTGACTGCGGGGAGTATGGAGCGGGCACTGACTGGGGAGTATGGAGCGGGCACTGACTGCGGGGAGTATGGAGCGGGCACTGACTGCGGGGAGTATGGAGCGGGCACTGACTGCGGGGAGTATGGAGCGGGCACTGACTGCGGGGAGTATGGAGCGGGCACTGACTGCGGGGAGTATGGAGCGGGCGCCGGGCACTGACTGCGGGGAGTATGGAGCGGGCACTGACTGCGGGGAGTATGGAGCGGGCACTGACTGCGGGGAGTATGGAGCGGGCACTGACTGCGGGGAGTATGGAGCGGGCACTGACTGGGGAGTATGGAGCGGGCACTGACTGCGGGGAGTATGGAGCGGGCACTGACTGCGGGGAGTATGGAGCGGGCACTGACTGCGGGGAGTATGGAGCGGGCACTGACTGCGGGGAGTATGGAGCGGGCACTGACTGCGGGGAGTATGGAGCGGGCACTGACTGCGGGGAGTATGGAGCGGGAACTGACTGGGGAGTATGGAGCGGGCACTGACTGCGGGGAGTATGGAGCGGGCGCTGACTGCGGGGAGTATGGAGCGGGCGCCGGGCACTGACTGCAGGGGAGCAGGGGAGGGACTAATCGGACTGTGGCCGTCGCTGATTGGTCGCGGCAGCCATGACAGGCAGCTGGCAAGACCAATCAGCGGCTTGGATTCCATGACAGACAGAGGCCGCGACCAATGAATATCTGTGACAGACAGACAAACAGACAGAAGGACAGACAGAAAGATGGAAGTGACCCTTAGACAATTATATAGTAGATATTAAGAAAAAAGATAAATTAATAATACAATGTTGATCGCGCTGATACATTTTTTGAACACACTTTGGGGTGAAATCATCTCGTGTTTCCTTTATTCTTTAATCACTTTTTTCTTTTTTTGTCTTCGTTTTTAATTTGCTCCAGATATTTCAAGATGGCGCATACGGTTCATGAATTTTAAGCAAATTAAAAAATGTTCTTTATTTTTCTCGTTTTGTTGACTTTTTAGTGGGAAAAAAAAGATTCTTCCCCTAAAATGTTGCAAAATTTGAGCAGAGGTTTCAGAAGTACGTAAAAATCACAGAAGTGGGACCGGACCGGAACACATTGTAGCAAAAAAAAAAAAAAAATATTTTAAAAATGGGACTTTTTAAACCAAGAATAAAGCAAAAATGAAAAATAACAAAAAAGCGAAAATACAACAGTGAAACTTTGTTTTCAATAAATTATATGGTGAAGCGAATGAAGTCATTAAAAACTACGACTCGTCCCGCAAAAATCAAATGGAAAAATAATAAGTTATTGCTCCTGGAAGGAGAGAGGAGAAAAACGAAAAGCGCAAAAAATCCCAGGACGTCAGTGTGTCTGAGTGCTCATCCTCTCGGAGCGGAACGTGGGCTTCACTATCGCGGGCTCAGAGACGCTGGCAGGAAGGTTCTCGCGTGTCTCCGCTGTGGACATAATCCAGACCTCGAGCAGCGCACCGGGCCAGAACACATCGTCCCATTAAGTCATTTTCTCATTAGTAGCGGTAATTGTGTTATTAAACGAGGGTTCTGGTACCTGACGTCTGGCCGGGCCCCGATCATTTCATTACTCCACATAATCACATTCCCACTAACACAATGAAACGTCAGACTTCCTACAGAGACCCCCAATAATAAATGGGCAGTGAGCGCTCATACCTACATACACTATATATATATATTATTATTATTTATAGCACCATTTATTATATGGCACTACACATATACAGTATATTACACTGATCCTGTATTATACTCCAGAGCTGCACTCACTATTCTGCTGGTGCAGTCACTGTGTACATACATTACATTAGGCTACGTTCACACTAGCGTTCGGCTAGTGTGCGTCGCGCTAGCGTCGGGCGACGCAGCGGCGACGCACGCGTCATGAGCCCCTATGTTTAACATGCGTTTTTGCTTGTTGCGTTTTCCGACACGTGCGTCTTTTTTGACGCTAGCGTCGGACCAAGAAAACGCAACAAGTTGCATTTTTCTTGCGTCCGATTTTCGTCAAAAAACGACGCACGCGTCGAAAAACGCAGCGTTTTTGCGTGCGTTTGCACGCGTTTTTCGGTGCGTTGTGCGTCGCGTCGCCGACGCAGCGGCGCACAACGCTAGTGTGAACGTAGCCTTACTGATCCTGAGTTACATCCTGTATTATACTCCAGAGCTGCACTCACTATTCTGCTGGTGCAGTCACTGTGTACATATATTACATTACTGACCCTGAGTTACATCCTGTATTATACTCCAGAGCTGCACTCACTATTCTGCTGGTGCAGTCACTGTGTACATGCATTACATTACTGATCCTGAGTTACATCCTGTATTATTACCCAGAGTTGCACTCACTATTCTGCTGGTGCAGTCACTGTGTACATACATCACATTACTGATCCTGAGTTACATCCTGTACTATTCCCCAGAGCTGCACTCACTATTCTGCTGGTGCAGTCACTGTGTACATACATTACATTACTGATCCTGAGTTACATCCTGTATTATACCCCAGAGCTGCACTCACTATTCTGCTGGTGCAGTCACTGTGTACATACATTACATTACTGATCCTGAGTTACATCCTGTATTATACCCCAGAGCTGCACTCACTATTCTGCTGGTGCAGTCACTGTGTACATACATACATTACTGATCCTGAGTTACATCCTGTATTATACTCCAGAGCTGCATTCACTATTCTGCTGGTGCAGTCACTGTGTACATACATTACATTACTGATCCTGAGTTACATCCTGTATTATACTCCAGAGCTGCACTCACTATTCTGCTGGTGCAGTCACTGTGTACATACGTTACATTACTGATCCTGAGTTACATCCTGTATTATACTCCAGAGCTGCATTCACTATTCTGCTGGTGCAGTCACTGTGTACATACATTACATTACTGATCCTGAGTTACATCCTGTATTATACTCCAGAGCTGCACTCACTATTCTGCTGGTGCAGTCACTGTGTACATACATTACATTACTGATCCTGAGTTACATCCTGTATTATACTCCAGAGCTGCATTCACTATTCTGCTGGTGCAGTCACTGTGTACATACATTACATTACTGATCCTGAGTTACATCCTGTATTATACTCCAGAGCTGCACTCACTATTCTGCTGGTGCAGTCACTGTGTACATACATTACATTACTGATCCTGAGTTACATCCTGTATTATACCCCAGAGCTGCGCTCACTATTCTGCTGGTCCCCTTTTGTCCTTTATGCACCCTCATCTTGCCGTGATGCTGAGAGTTGTAGTCCTTCCCCTTCATACTGATACATTATGGCAGCGCCTGTGTCTTGCACTCAGTGAGCTCATCGCTTCCTCCTCTGCCTTCCTTCGCCCCACATCTTGTGTTTATACAAGGTGAAGCTTTGCACAATGAGCTGACATTGAACTGTCACTGTAGTGGGGAGCGGCGCAGACTTATCTTCCCCACTGATCTCCGCTCTGGAGCACTAAATGGCTGAATTAATAGAATAATACTTAGGGCACCGATAGGGACTCCACAGTATATGTTTGCGTCTACGAATGGCGCCTGCTGCTTGAGAGGGTAATGGGGACGTCCAGGAATCTGTCGGCCCCTGGGAGCTCATATATGGTCATGTCAGATCATCGGGGCCCCACTAGGACTAGAGTAATGAGTATGGCCGCTGTCAGGAGCCGCGTGCGACAGATGTGGCGCCAAACCTCCGATATCCATCTGACTCCCGGCCCACAGTCACTCATATGAAAATCTGAAATGATGGGGTTCCAAACAAACAGTCCTAGAAGTGACATCCCAGAATCACTGAGCCCACCCTCTGTAGGAACAGCAAAGCACATGGCAATGAAAGGGTCCACTAACCAGTATATTTATATGATAATTCAGAGCTGCATTCACAATTCTGCTGCTTGTTTTTTCGAGCCACCTTTCTAACATCACACCTGAGCTCCTATTCTATGCAATACCTGAAGTAAAGATAATATAGTGACACCACCAGCAGAATAGTGAGTGCAGCTCTGGAGTATAATACAGGATGTAACTCAGGATCAGTAATGTAATGTATGTACACAGTAACTGCACCAGCAGAATAGTGAGTGCAGCTCTGGAGTATAATACAGGAGGTAACTCAGGATCAGTAATGTAATGTATGTACACAGTGACTGCACCAGCAGAATAGTGAGTGCAGCTCTGGAGTATAATACAGGATGTAACTCAGGATCAGTAATGTATGTACACAGTGACTGCACCAGCAGAATAGTGAGTGCAGCTCTGGAGTATAATACAGGAGGTAACTCAGGATCAGTAATGTAATGTATGTACACAGTGACTGCACCAGCAGAATAGTGAGTGCAGCTCTGGGGTATAATACAGGGTGTAACTCAGGATCAGTAATGTAATGTATGTACACAGTGATTGCACCAGCAGAATAGTGAGTGCAGCTCTGGAGTATAATACAGGATGTAACTCAGGATCAGTAATGTATGTACACAGTGACTGCACCAGCAGAATAGTGAGTGCAGCTCTGGAGTATAATACAGGATGTAACTCAGGATCAGTAATGTATGTACACAGTGACTGCACCAGCAAAATAGTGAGTGCAGCTCTGGAGTATAATACAGGAGGTAACTCAGGATCAGTAATGTAATGTATGTACACAGTGACTGCACCACCAGAATAGTGAGTGCAGCTCTGGAGTATAATACAGGATGTAACTCAGGATCAGTAATGTAATGTATGTACACAGTAACTGCACCAGCAGAATAGTGAGTGCAGCTCTGGAGTATAATACAGGAGGTAACTCAGGATCAGTAATGTAATGTATGTACACAGTGACTGCACCAGCAGAATAGTGAGTGCAGCTCTGGAGTATAATACAGGATGTAACTCAGGATCAGTAATGTATGTACACAGTGACTGCACCAGCAGAATAGTGAGTGCAGCTCTGGAGTATAATACAGGATGTAACTCAGGATCAGTAATGTAATGTATGTACACAGTGACTGCACCAGCAGAATAGTGAGTGCAGCTCTGGGGTATAATACAGGGTGTAACTCAGGATCAGTAATGTAATGTATGTACACAGTGACTGCACCAGCAGAATAGTGAGTGCAGCTCTGGAGTATAATACAGGAGGTAACTCAGGATCAGTAATGTAATGTATGTACACAGTAACTGCACCAGCAGAATAGTGAGTGCAGCTCTGGAGTATAATACAGGAGGTAACTCAGGATCAGTAATGTAATGTATGTACACAGTGACTGCACCAGCAGAATAGTGAGTGCAGCTCTGGAGTATAATACAGGATGTAACTCAGGATCAGTAATGTATGTACACAGTGACTGCACCAGCAGAATAGTGAGTGCAGCTCTGGAGTATAATACAGGATGTAACTCAGGATCAGTAATGTAATGTATGTACACAGTGACTGCACCAGCAGAATAGTGAGTGCAGCTCTGGGGTATAATACAGGGTGTAACTCAGGATCAGTAATGTAATGTATGTACACAGTGACTGCACCAGCAGAATAGTGAGTGCAGCTCTGGAGTATAATACAGGAGGTAACTCAGGATCAGTAATGTAATGTATGTACACAGTAACTGCACCAGCAGAATAGTGAGTGCAGCTCTGGAGTATAATACAGGAGGTAACTCAGGATCAGTAATGTAATGTATGTACACAGTGACTGCACCAGCAGAATAGTGAGTGCAGCTCTGGAGTATAATACAGGATGTAACTCAGGATCAGTAATGTATGTGCACAGTGACTGCACCAGCAGAATAGTGAGTGCAGCTCTGGAGTATAATACAGGATGTAACTCAGGATCAGTAATGTAATGTATGTACACAGTGACTGCACCAGCAGAATAGTGAGTGCAGCTCTGGGGTATAATACAGGGTGTAACTCAGGATCAGTAATGTAATGTATGTACACAGTGATTGCACCATCAGAATAGTGAGTGCAGCTCTGGGGTATAATACAGGGTGTAACTCAGGATCAGTAATGTAATGTATGTACACAGTGACTGCACCAGCAGAATAGTGAGTGCAGCTCTGGAGTATAATACAGGATATAACTCAGGATCAGTAATGTATGTACACAGTGACTGCACCAGCAGAATAGAGAGTGCAGCTCTGGGGTATAATACAGGATGTAACTCAGGATCAGTAATGTAATGTATGTACACAGTGACTGCACCAGCAGAATAGTGAGTGCAGCTCTGGAGTATAATACAGGAGGTAACTCAGGATCAGTAATATAATGTATGTACACAGTGACTGCACCAGCAGAATAGTGAGTGCAGCTCTGGGGTATAATACAGGGTGTAACTCAGGATCAGTAATGTAATGTATGTACACAGTGATTGCACCATCAGAATAGTGAGTGCAGCTCTGGGGTATAATACAGGGTGTAACTCAGGATCAGTAATGTAATGTATGTACACAGTGATTGCACCATCAGAATAGTGAGTGCAGCTCTAGGGTATAATACAGGAGGTAACTCAGGATCAGTAATATAATGTATGTACACAGTGACTGCACCAGCAGAATAGTGAGTGCAGCTCTGGGGTATAATACAGGGTGTAACTCAGGATCAGTAATGTAATGTATGTACACAGTGATTGCACCATCAGAATAGTGAGTGCAGCTCTGGGGTATAATACAGGATGTAACTCAGGATCAGTAATGTAATGTATGTACACAGTGACTGCACCAGCAGAATAGTGAGTGCAGCTCTGGATTTCTAATCCCATCCTGTGTGATACTTCTTCTATGAGGACGTGGATTGGGTGCACTGGTTTTACCTTCACCAGTGAGTTCTGTCCCGGTGACATACGTGGCGCCGTTCTTGTGTGATTTCCGCTCTTCTCATATTATGTGTCTATACGGAATAACATTCAATAAACTCCTCACAACGGACAATGAAGGGTTAACACGTTTCGCATAGGCAGATCCTTCAGGAGGGGTCCCATTCATTGTTTACATGAGATGGGGCCGCTCTTCTCCACCGGAGGAACAAAAGTATCAAAAATATAATATATGACCATTTAAAGTCATCCCCCATCATCTTCAGCGAGATCACCACCGCCACCGTCCCCGGGGGTCTACGTCCCGCTGTGAAGGGGATTCTCATGGATCAAAGCGCATTTCCTCCAGAATAATAAGAAACATCCCGAATAAGTATAAATCCTGGGAAAGCTGGGAGGGAACCAGAGCCGCCCCATCACAGAGCCTGGGCTTATGGCTACAAGCCGACCAGTAGCCAATCTGGAAAATAACGAGCCATCGGTTCTTGTAATAGGGCTGCAGCTATTAGGGATATCACAGCTATCTGCCATGCAGTCATGAAATGGTTAATACCCAGGAATGGGGGTTCTACTTACAAACTCCTGTGAGAAAGCCAGAGGGTCTCACAATCTGCCCATGAAATAAGCTGCAGAGAGAGCAGATTACTAAGTGCACCCTGGACATAAGGTAACCCAAGTCTCAGAACGCCCGAAACATCAAAGAGGCCTCCCAATATGTGGCTGCAAGGCGTATCAACATTCTACATGCTTCATATGGAAAACATTGACACGTATAAACATTACATTTCTATATCACAAAACTATGCAGCGTTATCAGCAAAAATATAACTAATATAATACTGCTCCTATGTACAAGAATATAACTACTATAATACTGCCCCTATGTACAAGAATATAACTACTATAATACTGCTCCTATGTACAAGAATATAACTACTATAATAATGCCCCTATGTACAAGAATATAACTACTATAATACTGCTCCTATGTACGAGAAAATAACTACTATAATACTGCCCCTGTGTACAAGAATATAACTACTATAATACTGCCCCTATGTACAAGAATATAACTACTATAATACTGCTCCTATGTACAAGAATATAACTACTATAATACTGCTCCTATGTACAAGAATATAACTACTATAATACTGCTCCTATGTACAAGAATATAACTACTATAATACTGCCCCTATGTACAAGAATATAACTACTATAATACTGCCCCTATGTACAAGAATATAACTACTATAATACTGCGCCTATGTACAAGAATATAACTACTATAATACTGCTCCTATGTACAAGAATATAGCTACTATAATACTGTTCCTATGTACAAGAATATAACTACTATAATACTGCCACTATGTACAAGAATATAACTACTATAATACTGCCCCTATGTACAAGAATATAACTACTATAATACTGCTCCTATGTACAAGAATATAACTACTATAATACTGCCCCTATGTACAAGAATATAACTACTATAATGCTGCTCCTATGTACAAGAATATAACTACTATAATACTGCTCCTATGTACAAGAATATAACTACTATAATACTGCCCCTATGTACAAGAATATAACTACTATAATACTGCCCCTATGTACAAGAATATAACTACTATAATACTGCTCCTATGTACAAGAATATAACTACTATAATACTGCTCCTATGTACAAGAATATAGCTACTATAATACTGTTCCTATGTACAAGAATATAACTACTATAATACTGCCACTATGTACAAGAATATAACTACTATAATACTGCCCTTATGTACAAGAATATAACTACTATAATACTGCTCCTATGTACAAGAATATAACTACTAAAATACTGCCCCTATGTACAAGAATATAACTACTATAATACTGCCCCTATGTACAAGAATATAACTACTATAATACTGCTCCTATGTACAAGAATATAACTACTATAATACTGCTCCTATGTACAAGAATATAACTACTATAATACTGTTCCTATGTACAAGAATATAACTACTATAATACTGCCACTATGTACAAGAATATAACTACTATAATACTGCCACTATGTACAAGAATATAACTACTATAATACTGCCCCTATGTACAGGAATATAACTACTATAATACTGCCCCCTATGTACAAGAATATAACTACTATAATACTGCTCCTATGTACAGGAATATAACTACTATAATACTGCCCCTATGTACAGGAATATAACTACTATAATACTGCCCCCTATGTACAAGAATATAACTACTATAATACTGCCCCTATGTACAAGAATATAACTACTATAATACTGCTCCTATGTACAAGAATATAACTACTATAATACTGCTCCTATGTACAAGAATATAACTACTATAATACTGCCCCTATGTACAAGAATATAACTACTATAATACTGCCCCTATGTACAAGAATATAACTACTATAATACTGCTCCTATGTACAAGAATATAACTACTATAATACTGCTCCTATGTACAAGAATATAGCTACTATAATACTGTTCCTATGTACAAGAATATAACTACTATAATACTGCCACTATGTACAAGAATATAACTACTATAATACTGCCCCTATGTACAAGAATATAACTACTATAATACTGCTCCTATGTACAAGAATATAACTACTATAATACTGCCCCTATATACAAGAATATATCTACTATAATACTGCCCCTATGTACAAGAATATAACTACTATAATACTGCTCCTATGTACAAGAATATAACTACTATAATACTGCTCCTATGTACAAGAATATAACTACTATAATACTGTTCCTATGTACAAGAATATAACTACTATAATACTGCCACTATGTACAAGAATATAACTACTATAATACTGCCACTATGTACAAGAATATAACTACTATAATACTGCCCCTATGTACAGGAATATAACTACTATAATACTGCCCCCTATGTACAAGAATATAACTACTATAATACTGCTCCTATGTACAGGAATATAACTACTATAATACTGCTCCTATGTACAAGAATATAACTACTATAATACTGCCCCTATGTACAGGAATATAACTGCTATAATACTGCCCCTATGTACAAGAATATAACTACTATAATACTGCTCCTATGTACAAGAATATAACTACTATAATACTGTTCCTATGTACAAGGATATAACTACTATAATACTGCCCTCTATGTACATGAATATTATTACTATAATACTGCTCCTATATACAAGAATATAACTACTATAATACTGCCCCTTATGTACAAGAATATAACTACTATAATACTGCCCCTTATGTACAAGAATATAACTACTATAATACTGCCCCTTATGTACAAGAATATAACTACTATAATACTGCTCCTATGTACAAGAATATAACTACTGTAATACTGCTCCTATGTACAAGGATATAACTACTATAATACTGCCCCTATGTACAAGAATATAACTACTATAATACTGCCCCTTTGTACAAGAATATAACTACTATAATACTGCCACTATTTACAAGAATATAACTACTATAATACTCCTCCTATGTACAAGAATATAACTACTATAATACTGCCACTATGTACAAGAATATAACTACTATAATACTGCCACTATGTACAAGAATATAACTACTATAATACTGCCCCTATGTACAGGAATATAACTACTATAATACTGCCCCCTATGTACAAGAGTATAACTACTATAATACTGCTCCTATGTACAGGAATATAACTACTATAATACTGCCCCTATGTACAGGAATATAACTACTATAATACTGCCCCTATGTACAAGAATATAACTACTATAATACTGCCCCTATGTACAGGAATACAACTACTATAATACTGCCCCTATGTACAAGAATATAACTACTATAATACTGCCCCTATGTACAAGAATATAACTACTGTAATACTGCCCCTATGTACAGGAATATAACTACTATAATACTGCTCCCTATGTACAAGAATATAACTACTATAATACTGCCCCTATGCACAGGAATATAACTGCTATAATACTGCCCCTATGTACAAGAATATAACTACTATAATACTGGTCCTATGTACAGGAATATAACTACTATAATACTGTTCCCTATGTACAAGAATATAACTACTATAATACTGCCCCTATGTACAGGAATATAACTACTATAATACTGCCCCCTATGTACAAGAATATAACTACTATAATACTGCCCCTATGTACAGGAATATAACTACTATAATAGTGCTCCTATGTACAAGAATATAACTACTATAATACTGCTCCTATGTTCAAGAATATAACTACTATAATACTGCCACTATGTACAAGAATATAACTACTATAATACTGCCCCTATGTACAAGAATATGACTACTATAATACTGCTCCTATGTACAGGAATATAAGTACTATAATACTGCTCCCTATGTACAAGAATATAACTACTATAATACTGCTCCTATGTACATGAATATAACTACTATAATACTGCTCCCTATGTACAAGAATATAACTACTATAATACTGCCCCTATGTACAAGAATATAACTACTATAATACTGCCCTTATGTACAAGAATATAACTACTATAATACTGCCCCCTATGTACAAGAATATAACTACTATAATACTGCCCCAATGTACAAGAATATGACTACTATAATACTGCTCCTATGTACAGGAATATAAGTACTATAATACTGCTCCCTATGTACAAGAATATAACTACTATAATACTGCTCCTATGTACATGAATATAACTACTATAATACTGCTCCCTATGTACAAGAATATAACTACTATAATACTGCCCCTATGTACAAGAATATAACTACTATAATACTGCCCTTATGTACAAGAATATAGCTACTATAATACTGCCCCCTATGTACAAGAATATAACTACTATAATACTGCCCCTATGTACAAGAATATAACTACTATAATACTGCACCTATATACAAGAAAATAACTACTATAATACTGCCCCCTATGTACAAGAATATAACTACTATAATACTGCCCTCTGTTCTAAGAATAGGTTGAGATTTGTACGGCTCATTGCTATCTCTGAGGTATATGGTTCTTCATTCCTCTCTTTTCCTGTGACGTATATTTTGACCTTGTAGTTAGACTAAGGTGAAGGAGATAGTTGTGTCTCTCTGTTTGTCTGTAGTGATAGTTACATTGTGTCCATTTTTTATACGTACATGGATATACAACATAAATGCATGGGGATCTATAGCTCATAGATGTTTGATATTTACCTTTATGTAGATTTGGATGCAATATTACACCACCAGAGGGCGATAATGAGCATTGTAGACCAAGCTCCTCCCACTGTTAGGAGAGACCATGAATTCTCTGCCCTTCATGATTCATGATGGAAGCAATTTTCAGGATAGAAATAATGTGTTTTTGTTAGACGTATTGAATAAATTGTTATTCCTGTGTCATACATGAGTGTTTCCTGTAAAATTCTCTTTACTTTCATCCATTAATGGAGTTGCCCTTTAAGTTTGTTTTATCCTAGTATCAAAGCTCGAGATGAATCGTTTAATCTTAGTGAATATTAATTTCCATAATTAGATCTTGTTTAATGGGATTGACCCGTTCACCATCATCTGTTTGATCCGCGCAGTTACAAGATGTCGCCAAATCTCTTGATTGAATATTCTAAATCTCATAATCATCGTTTTCCTGGAAGGCGAGAGATTATGACTCAGCGGGAACGAAGGTATAATTTGCTGGTGATGTTTACCGGAGTTTGGCAATTAAGGGGGGAAGGGCAGAGCGGTGGGTGGGCTGGCTGCTCCTTGTAAATGGGATTGTTAGTATAGGAAAGTAATGCAAAGATATCCTCTTACATGATGGACGGGGAAGAAAAAATATACTCTTTTTACCCCAAAATTAATAATACTGCCACAGTAACATCAATAGTAATGCTCCCATGCAATGCCTACACAATATTTGTATTCATTGTCCAAATTATCCACCATTATTCATTGTCCAAATAATACCATCACAGAACGTCCAAACAATACTGCCATATAGTCTCATTTTTCCATATAGTGCCTGCTTAATACTGCCAGTCAGTGGCCAAATAATACCGCAATATAATGCCCAAATAATACCATCACATAATATCAAGACAATACTATCTTACACAGTAGTACTATACACCGTTACATTTCCTACACAATATATAATACTGCCAGTCAGTGCCCAAATAATACTGCCATACAATATATAATTAATACCATTACACAACGTCCAAACAATGCTACCATATAGTCTCCTATTTCCATACAGTGCCTGCTTAATACTGCCAGTCAGTGCCCAAATAATACCGCAATATAATGCCCAAATAATACCATCACTACCTTATACAGTAGTACTATACACCCATACAATGCCTACACAATATACAAAACTGCCAGTCAGTGCCCAAATAATACCGCAATATAATGCCCAAATAATACCATCACTACCTTATACAGTAGTACTATACACCCATACAATGCCTACACAATATACAAAACTGCCAGTCCGTGTCCAAATAATACCGCAATATAATGCCCAAATAATACCATCACACGATATCTAGACAATACTACCTTATACAGTAGTTCTATACACCCATACAATGCCTACACAATATACAATACTGCCAGTCAGTGCCCAAATATTACTGCCATATAATACCTAAATAATACCATCAAACAATATCCAAAGAATACAACCCTATGATCTCATAATTGCATACAATGCCTACATAATACTGCCAGTAAGTGCCCAAATAGGACTATATGGCCATTGTATGGACAATGCTATCACATAATATCCAAACAGTCCTTCCAAATACTTCCATGTAGTTTCATAATTCCGAACAATGTTTACACAGTACTGCCAGCCAGTGCTCCAATAACACCGCCATACAAAGCATAAAACAGTATCCACACAATACTACCTTATAATGCTATACTCCCATACAATGCCTACCATAATAGTGACATACTACCATTTGGGCTCATATTTTCCTACAATGACAACACTATACTGCCAGTCACTACCCAAATAATACCTCCATACAATATCTAAAAAATACCAACACACAATATCCAGACAATACTACCATATGGTCTCATATTTCCATGGAATGCCTATGCAAAACTGCCAAACCGTGCCCAATAATACTACCATACAATGTCTAATTAATACCATCACATAGTATCTAGACAATACTGCCATATGCTGCCTGCTTAAAACTAACATACTGTACATTTCCGTCACAAAATACTGCTACCCACCTTCAAATAAAACGGTCATTCATTGTCCACATTATACCGCCATATAATGCATAAATAATGGAACCATACTGTATCTAAATATTGCTGCCACATAGTACATATATAAAGCCATTTATTTGTTCCCCAAGTTATATGCCTACATAATAATCCCTAAGTAATACATCACATGGTTTTCAGAAAATACTACCGTAAAGTGCTGAAATAACCCTGCTATATATTTCCCACACAAATATTGACATCCATGTCCAAATAAAACTGCAATTCACTGTCCACATAGTGCACCGTAGGATGTCTAAATAATGCTGCCATCTAGAGACTAAGTAACAGCGCACATACATACACATAAATAATACCGTCACACAGTATCCAGATAATACTACATTACAGTGCCTACATAATACTGCCATGTATTTCCCATAACATGCTGCTTTCCAGGGTTTAGCAGCATTATCTGTTACAATCTGAAGTACCGTAGTCTAATTTCGAATATCTGCTCTACTGCCATGCTCCTTCTCCATACTTTACACTGCAGCTCTGCTCTTTCAAACTGCCTCCTATGTACAAGCGCAAGCTCAGTAGGCGGTTGATCCTGACAGTGATTAGTACAAAATAAATCTAAACGTTAACTTTAACTATAAGCTGTAAAGTGTTTTTCTTTTGCATCATGCAACCCTTTACCGCCAATTTTCATTTTTGTGATTTCATTTTTCTTCCCGTAATTTTTTTTCCCATCCACGCAGTTGTATTAGGGCTTGATTTTTTTTCTTTGTGGGACGAATTAATTTAACATAATATTCTGAAAAACTGATTAAAAAAAAAATGTAGTAAAATGGTGAAAAAACGGAATTGCGCCATTGTTTTTTTGGGTTTTGTTTTTACTTCGATTATTGTATGGCAAAAATGACCCGATATAATGATTCTTCAGGTCAGTGCGATTATGGCAACACCAAACACGTATGATCCGAGTCTTGCCGCCTCCACCGATCCGCTGATCGAAGGTGCTGTGGTGTCGAATCATAAATGGGACAGCGCCATACCTCCATAGTGGCCTTGAATGGTACTGCTTCTCTGTCCTATACAAGTGAATGGTAGATATTGCATAACTAGCAATTCCCTAATGCAGTGTTCCCCAACTCTGGTCCTCAAGAGCCACCAACAGGTCATGTTTTCAGGATTTCCTTAGTATTGCACAGGTGATTGAATGCTTGCCTGTCCAGGTGACGCAATTATCACCTGTGCAATAGTAAGGAAATCCTGAAAACATGACCTGTTGGTGGCTCTTGAGGACCGGAGTTGGGCAACACTGCCCTAATGCAACGCCGTCATCAGGGGCTTCAGCCCGGACCCCAGGTGGTCTTCTCGCCAGCCCCTTGAGTGTGACATCTCGCACACTGAGGAATGTGTGAAGGGAATTAGTCGCGGTGTGGTAGGCCGGAGATCTCTTGGGTATGGACCACCAGCAAACTGAAATATGAAATCACTTCATCTCCATCTCCGGCCAAGAATGCGAGCGCCACTGACATGGAATGTAATGGGCTGAATGCGGCAAAATCGTGTTTTATTAAATCAGGGGGAGAAGTCATTAAAATAGTAGCAGTAGACTGCAGGGGGTAAAATCCAGAAGGGCGGTGAGGTCCCCGGCCAAGGCCAAGGCCTGTGCATTAGTCTGCTCCAGATTCTGAGCGGTTTTGGCCCCTTTTCTGAGGCCTCGGTTGCAGGCGAGGTTACCCCCTAGATTGGAGACTCGCCAAGAAAAGCTGCTCTGGGACGCCAGTTACCATGGAGACTCACGAGGAGGAATCTGATCTGACAGTCAGACTAATGGACAAGTCTCCGGTTAGAGGGATTGAGGACAGAAGCAGACAGGAGTGATGTTTGGGTGACAGGTGGGTGAGCAGTGTCCAGGTGACATCAGGTCAGGGGGCAGCATTCATATTGTTGTAGTACTCTAGTTTCAGGTGATCATGTGGTGGCCTGGAGCTACGTGATTGTGTGGTGGTCTAGAGTCAGGTAATAATGTGGCGGTGTGGTGTCGGGATCGTGTGGCGGTCTAGAGTCAGGTGATAATGTGGTGGGCTGGTGTCAGGGGATCGTGTGGTGGTCTAGAGTCAGGTAACAATGTGGTGGTGTGGTGTCAGGGGATCGTGTAGTGGTCTAGAGTCAGGTAATATTGTGGTGTGGTGTGGTGTCGGGATCGTGTGGCGGTCTAGAGTCAGGTGATAATGTGGTGGGCTGGTGTCAGGAGATCGTGTGGCGGTCTAGAGTCAGGTAATATTGTGGTGGTGTGGTGTCGTGATCGTGTGGCGGTCTAGAGTCAGGTGATAATGTGATGGGCTAGTGTCAGGAGATCGTGTGGTGGTCTAGAGTCAGGTGATAATGTAGTGGGCTGGTGTCGTGATCGTGTGGCGGTCTAGAGTCAGGTGATAATGTGGTGGGCTGGTGTCGGGATCGTGTGGCGGTCTAGAGTCAGGTGATAATGTGATGGGCTGGTGTCAGGAGATCATGTGGTGGTCTAGAGTCAGGTAATAATGTGGTGGTGTGGTGTCGGGATCATGTGGCGGTCTAGAGTCAGGTGATAATGTGGTGGTGTGGTGTCGGGATCATGTGGCGGTCTAGAGTCAGGTGATAATGTGGTGGTGTGGTGTCGGGATCATGTGGCGGTCTAGAGTCAGGTGATAATGTGGTGGGCTCGTGTCAGGGGATCGTGTGGTGGTCTAGAGTCAGGTAATAATGTGGTGGTGTGGCGTTGGGATCGTGTTGCGGTCTAGAGTCAGGTGATAATGTGGTGGGCTGGTGTCAGGAGATTGTGTGGTGGTCTAGAGTCAGGTGATAATGTGGTGGGCTGGTGTCAGGAGATCGTGTGGTGGTCAAGAGTCAGGTGATAATGTGGTGGGCTGGTGTCAGGGGAGCGTGTGGTCATCTAGAGTCAAGTAAGGTGGTGGTGTGGTGTCAGGGGATCGCGTGGTGGTCTGAAGTCAGGTGATATTGTGGTGGTCTACAATCAGGTAATAATGTGGTGGTGTGGTGTCAGGGGATAGGGTGGTGGTCTGGAGTCAGGTGATAATGTGGTAGTCTGGTGTCAGACAATCGCTTCATGGTCTGGAGTCAGGTGATAATGTGGTGGTCTGGTGTTGGGATCGTGTAGTGGTCAAGAATCAGGTAATAATGTGGTGGTCTGGTGTCAAGGGATCCTATGGTGGTCATGTATCAGGGGGATCACGTGATGGTCTGGAGTCAGATCACCTTTTGGTTGTCATGTGATTGTGTGGTGGTTTGGTGTCAGATGATTATGTGGCGGTCTAGTGTGAAGTGATCATGTGGTGGTCTGGTGTCAGGTGATCATGTGGTGGTCTGGTGTCAGGTGATCATGTGGTGGTCTGGTGTTAGGGATCGTGTGGTGGTCTGGCGTCAGGTGATCATGTGGTGGTTTGGTGTTAGGGATCGCATGGTGGTCTGGTGCTTTGGTGTCAAGTGATCGTGTGGTGTTCTGGTGTAAAGGATCGCCTGGTGTTCTGGTGTCAGGTGATTGTGTGGAGGTCTCTAGTCAGGTGATTGTGTCGTGGTCTGAAGTCAGGTGATTGTGTGGTGATTTGGAGTCAGGTGATCGTGTGGTGGTCTGGTGTCAGGGGATCGCCTGATGTTCTGGTGTCAGTTGATCGTGTGCAGGTCTCTAGTCAGGTGATCATGTGGTGGTCTGGAGTCAGGTGATCGTCTGCTGCTGTAATTTGGTGATCACCTCACACACAGCTTATGGCTCCAGTCACCAGCACCATGGTTTGTCATCACTCTGACAACCCAATATTTGTCTTCCTGCCAATATGAGCTGCGAGCTGTGTGTGTATAGATCACATCTCACCCATCTGTTTACAGACCTAGATCCTGCAGACCTAGACTCTTCCAGTGTGTCATTATCCTGTACCCCAAGTGTCAGTGTTATTATCCAGTACCCCAACTGTCAGTGTCGTTATCCTCTCCCCCAAGTGTCAGTGTCATTATCCTGTACCCCGAGTGTCAGTGTCATTATCCTGTACCCCCAGTGTCAGCGTCATTATCCTGTACGCCAACGTGGGCCGGACGTGGTGGTGACCCATGCCAAAATGGAGAAATGCATTTGGCTTCACTAAAGATGGGCATGTAGACCCCGACTGCAGATACCAACCTGAGGAGCATCATCTGTATTTCTGGATCACAGCGCCCATCATCCTCAGCAACGCAGCTTCTTGTAACCACAGCAATAGACAAAATATTCCATAAATAGCTTCCAATTATAGTCTATTGAGAGGTTACGTTATAGTGACCGATGATACCAATGATTTCGTTCATAGGATCAGCGTAGGTTACCAATAACTTTATTTACAAACTGCCTAAGGCAAAAGATTCCAAATTAAAGACCCCTAAAGTAAAAAAATAATTTTAATTATCATAATACATAAGGCACGTGCTCTATTAACGCCACATAGTGTGAGATCGTTAGACTATATTATACTTTATTACAGGAGATCACGGCTTTATAAAGGTAATCTTTATCAGATACTAGCTGAAGAGCCCGGCATTGCCTGGGCATAGTAAATATCTGTGGTTAGTTATAGCACCTTACTTCTCTTATTTTCCCATCACACCTCTCATTTTCCCCCTCACATCTCTCATTTTCTCCCTTACACCTCTCATTTTCCCCCTCACTCCTCTCATTCTCCCCTAACACTTGTCATTTCGACCTCACATCTGTCATTTTCCGATCACTCCACTATTTTCCCTCAATCCTCTCATTTTGCACTCACACCTTTTCATTTTCACCTCACACCTCTCATTTTCACCTCACACCTCTCATTTTCCCCTTAGTATATACATGTTTGTCATCTCCCTTATATATAGTATACACTTGTTTGTCATCTCCTGTATATAGTATATACCTGTATGTCATCCCCCCTGTAAATAGTATATACCTATGTGTCATCTCCCCTGTATATAGTATATACCTGTGTGTCATCTCTTCTGTATATACTATATACCTGTATGCCAATCAAATGGTGCAACTTCCTACCTCTGATAGCTGTCCCATCTGCTGCAATAGACTCTAATGGTATAAACTCCCACCTCTGCTTGCTGTCTGCTGTCTGTCATCTGCTGCATTACCATCTAGAAACATAATTTAATGTGTTTGCTAATTCATTGGTATAATTCATTTGTTGCATTGTATTTAAAACTTACTGTTGCATATCCATGACTGGGATCAGTGTAGATCTTATCTGGTGGAAGGTGTGAAAGTACATGTAACCAGGTTGAATGTCTTTGATCATCTAAAAAAAAAAAAAAAAAGCCCCTGGTGTGCTGGCCCCAGCTGCCAAATTATCCTCAACCAGTTCCCACAATCCATCTCTTCTGACCCAGCAGTCTGGACTATAAATTTAGAACCATCCTTAGGGGTGCACGCAGGTGGGGGTGCACGCTAGCGTCCCAGAAGCAAAGCGTCACAGAAGATAAGCATCATGATACCGCAGTTATTCCATGGCAGTGGGGGCAGGGCAGGAGTCAGGTACCCCACACTCTGCACTCCCTTCTATCCATGTGCTTTATTCCTATCCTCCTATGTTCCCTTACAATCCACTTTCACCGCCCAATCCCCCCTCCACCACGACTCGTATACATCAGCTCCTCTCTCCTTCCCTCTCCCATGTACAGCTCCCATGCACTTCTCACCTTCTTGAAAAACCTCAGTCCATCTTGCACAAACACACTGCATAAAAAACTTCATACGATTCCAAAAGCTACTTGCTTTTTATATTCCTACTCCTGTTGATTTCAGGGGACATCTCCCCCAACCCCGGTCCACCATCCACCAACCTCAACCCCTACCCTACCTCACATCGAAACCTTAATAATCTTACTAATATTAATTGCCCTCCTTCATCCCCTTCATTTAATTGTGCCCTTTGGAACCACGGTCTGTATGCAACAAGCTTCCTTTCCTATACAATTAATTTCTGAAAAACTCTCTGAATCTGTTGGCCCTCATGGAAACGTGAATTCAGGATTCTAACACTGTCTCTCCTGCTGCCATTTCCCATGGTGGCTTACAATTTTCCCATTCCCCGAGACCAACAAACAGACCTGGTGGTGGAGTTAGCATACTCCTGTCCCCACAATGCACTTTCCAGGTCATCCCCTCAGTTCCATCACTCTCATTCCCTTCTTTTGAGGTCCACACCATCAGGCTCTTTCGCCCCCTCTCCCTCAGAGCAGCGGTCATATACCGGCCCTCAGGCTCACCCACCCGCTTCCTGGACCATTTCTCTGCCTGGCTGCCGCACTTCATGTCCTCAGAACTACCAACCCTTATCCTAGGAGACGTCAACATTCCCATTAACAGCCCCACTTCCACATCTGCATCCCAGCTTCTATCACTAACCACTTCCCAAGGCCTCTCACAGCTCTCAACCTCTGAAACACACAAAGACGGTAACACCCTGGACCTGGTTTTCGCCCGTCTCTGCTCAATCTCCTACCTAGATAACTCACCGCTTCCCCTCTCTGACCACAACATTCTCTCCTTCACACTCACAAATCCTCGCTCACCCCAGCACCCTCCTACCTACCATTCAGTCAGATATCTACAAGCCATTAACCCTCATACACTTTCAGACTCCCTACACTCATCATTGTCCCCAATCTCTTCTTTTTCCTGTCCTGATCTGCTGTACATCACTTCAATGACACTCTTAGAAGCACCTTAGACCTAGTAACTCCCCTCACCCTCAGAACCTCCAAACACAGAGTGAAACAGCCCTGGCTCACATCGCAAACCCGATTTCTCCAGCGATGCTCTAGGCGTGCTGAACGCTTATGGAGGAAAACTCGCACACCAGAAGACTTCATACACTTCAAATTTATGTTAAGGACCTATAACTCTGCCCTTCACCTCGCCAAACAGACCTCCTTCACCACTCTAATCTCCTCTCTATCCAATAACCCCAAGAAACTTTTTGACACCTTTCACTCCCTCCTCAGGCCAAAAGCACAAGCCCCTATCACAGACATTTGTGCTGATGACCTGGCCTCCCACGTTATAGAGAAAATAGACAATATCCGTCAGGAAATCTGCTCCCAATCACCAAGTTCAGTGACTCCCATCCCTCCCCTCATTTCCCCTGGCTCACTCTCCACATTCGATGCCATCACAGAAGAAGTCGTCTCCAAGCTCCTCTCCTCTTCTCGTCGACTACCGACCCCATTCCCTCACACCTCCTCCAGTCTCTCTCTCCAGTCGTCACAAGTCACCTAACTACAATCTTTAATCTCTCCCTCTCCTCTGGCATTTTCCTCTCCTCCTTCAAACACTCTATCATTACTCCATTACTAAAGAAACGCACCCTCGACACATCCTGCACAAACAACTACAGACGGGTCTCCAATCTCTCCTTCATCTCTAAACTCTTGGAGCGCCTGATATACTCCCGCCTTACCCGTTACCTCTCCACTCACTCCCTCCTAGACCCTTCACAGTCTGGTTTCCGCCCCCTACATTCGACAGAAACTGCACTCATCAAAGTGTCCAATGACCTTCTGACAGCAAAACGTAATGGTGACCACTCTCTGATCATTCTTCTCGACCTTTCTGCAGCTTTCGACACTGTTGACCACCCTCTCCTACTCTCTAGGCTCCAGTCACTAGGCATTAAGGACACTGCTCTCTCCTGGTTCTCCTCCTATCTTTCTGACCACTTCTTCAGTGTTCTGTTCTCTGGCTCCACTTCATCTCCTCTTCCTCTCACTGTCGGGGTACCTCAGTGCTCAGTCCTTGGCCCCCTTCTCTTCTTTCTCTACACGGCCCCAATTGGACAGACCATCAGCAGATTTGGCTTTCAGTACCATCTTTATGGTGATGACACACAACTATACACGTCATCCCCTGACCTTACTCCCGCTGTACTACAGAACGCCACTGACTGTCTGCAGTCTCCAACATCATGTCCGCTCTCTATCTGAAACTCAACCTCTCCAAAACTGAACTTCTTCTGCTCCCGCCATCTACTAACCTCCCTAAATCTGACATTTCCCTCTCCGTGGATGGCACCATAATAACACCCCGGCAGCAGGCGCGCTGTCTGGGTGTTATGTTTGACTCCGATCTCTCCTTCACCTCCCATATACAATCTCTTGCCCGCTCGTGCCGCTTACACCTAAAGAACATCTCTAGAATCCGCCCTTTTCTCACCATGGAGACAACTAAAACCCTCACTGTCGCCCTGATCCACTCCCGCCTGGACTACTGCAATGCTCTAATAATTGGCCTCCCCCTTACACGACTTTCCCCTCTCCAGTCCATCCTTAATGCAGCAGCCAGGGTCGTCCATCTGGCTAATCGTTCCTCAAACGTGTCCGCTCTTCGCCAGTCGTTACACTGGCTGCCCATTCATTACAGGATACAATTCAAAGTACTTGTTCTCACCCACAAAGCTCTGCACAGTGCGGCATCCCCATATATCTCCTCACTCATTTCGGTCTATTGGCCTAACCGACCGCTGCGCTCTGCAAATGACTTTCGGCTAACCTCTGCACTAATCCGTACCTCCCACTCCCGACTCCAAGACTTCTCCTGAGCTGCGCCAATCCTCTGGAATGCTCTACCCTAAGATATTAGGACCATCCACAATTTGCATAGTTTTAGGCGCTCGCTCAAAACACATTTGTTTAGAGCGGCCTACCACGTTCACTAATCAAAGTCATGTTTGTGTGTAGCCCATTCACTATCTCCATCTATCCCCCACCCCCTGAAGATGGCTGGACCGTCATTGTAAATACATCATTGTAAATACACACCTGTACTTTGTATCTCCCCCTCCTCATTGTAGATTGTAAGCTCTCACGAGCAGGGTCGCCTTATTTAGCTTTAGTTATTGTATTGTTAACGTTGTTACTTATGACTTTTGTGTTTGAAACTGTTAAACTGTAAAGCGCTGCGGAATATGTTGGCGCTATATAAAGATTATAATTATTATATACCTGTATGTCATCTCCTATATATAGTATATACCTGTATGTCATCTCCCCTGTATATAGTATATACCTGCTGTACGTCATCTCCTCCTGTATATAGTATATACCTGTGTGTCATCTTCTGTATATAGTATATACCTGTATGTCATCTCCTCCTGTATTAGACCTCGTTCACACGTTATTTGCTCAGTATTTTTACGTCAGTATTTGTAAGCTAAATTGGCAGCCTGATAAATCCCCAGCCAACAGGATGCCCTCCCCCCTGGCAGTATATATTAGCTCACACATACACATAATAGACAGGTCATGTGACTGACAGCTGCTGTATTTCCTATATGGTACATTTGTTGCTCTTGTAGTTTGTCTGCTTATTAATCAGATTTTTATTTTTGAAGGATAATACCAGACTTGTGTGTGTTTTAGGGCGAGTTTCATGTGTCAAGTTGTGTGTGTTGAGTTGCGTGTGGCGACATGCATGTAGCGACTTTTGTGAGATGAGTTTTGTGTGGCGACATGCGTGTAGCAACTTTTTGTGTCGAGTTGCATGTGAGAGGTTAGTGTAACAAGTTGTGTGCAGCAAGTTTTGCGCATGGCGAGTTTTGCGCGTGGCGAGTTTTATGTGTGGTGCGTTTTGAGTATGTGCAAGTTTTGTGTGAGGCAACTTTTGTGCATGTGGCAATTTTTCTGCGTGTGTAAGTTTTGCGTGTGGCGAGTTTTCCATGAGGTGAGTTTTGCACGTGTGTCGAATTTTGCGTGAGCCTAGTTTTGCACGTGGCGTGTTTTGCGCGTGGCGAGTTTTGTTTATGTGGCGAGGTTGGTGTATGTGTGGTGAAATGAGTGCTGAGGGTGGTATATCTGTTCAAGCACGTGGTAGTGTGTGGCGCATTTTGTGTGTGTGTTCATATCCCCGTGTGTGGTGAGTATCCCATGTCGGGGCCCCACCTTAGCAACTGTACGGTATATACTCTTTGGCGCCATCGCTCTCATTCTTTAAGTCGCCCTTGTTCACATCTGGTAGCTGTCAATTTGCCTCCAACACTTTTCCTTTCACTTTTTCCCCATTATGTAGATAGGGGCAAAATTGTTTGGTGAATTGGAAAGCGAGGGGTAAAAATTTCGCCTCACAACATAGCCTATGACGCTCTCAGGGTCCAGACATGTGACTGTGCAAAATTGATGAGCTTCGGCCTATAGTGCTATTGCCAAGGTTTGTAGTGCTCTTGTGCTAGCATAGGTATGACAAATGTCTCCACTAGCAAGAATCACCAGAAATCTCTCTGTAGTGTTGATGGTTCTTATAGTTATTGCACCACGTGGCCACAGGCCACACGTTTTTGCTCTATGTCTGTTAGCCTCCCCTAGGATTTGCCACAGGGCAAGTCAGAAGAGTGAGGCTAAGATTTTTTGGGGCAGCTGGGGGCTGATGTTGGTAACCTGGGAGGGGGGCCAATATCTCTGGCCCCTTCCCAGGCTATTAATATAAACCCACCGCTGTCTGTTTAGTCTTTGCTTATTTGAACTTATAGGGCTACCCTGGGTCATTTTTTTTCTTTTCTCTGGGATCCCCCAGAAATTCACTAGTAAAGGCTAAGCAGACAGCTGTGAGCTGTTATTAATAACCTGGGAACCTTTCAGGATATTGTCCCCTTTCCAGATTATTAGATTATTAACATCTGCTCCCAGCCATCGGCTTTACCTTTGCTGGTTATGAAAATTACGTAGGAGCCCATGCCAATTTTTTCATTTAATTATTTATTTTACACAGGAGGGACACAGCTGCTGCTGAATACAACTCCCATCATTATCATCTGGTTGCGCTAATCTCAGGGAAACCAAGTGACAATGATGAGAGCTGCCTGGGATCAGTGAGAACTGTACTGCTTTTTCCCAGGTGCCGGTACGTTTCACGCTGATGATACGTGGATGTCATCTGTGTGTCATCAGTGTGCACGTGTGCGGTACACATTTTGTCCTTGCTGCTGATAAATATGGACATGTCTGCAGGTTTTTCACACAGACACACGGTCAGGAGCACTCATGGTCGTATTTATAGAGTCCGTAAAAGCAGCAGTGACCTTCACTAAACACCCAGCACGAGCCAGGTCTGCAGACCGCCTCTGACCCAATGCCGGCATTGGAACCGCTGACTGAATAGAAGTTGTGGCCTTCTGGGCCAGCACTAACCAAAGCCATGTATCTGTGTCTTTAAGCCACCAACCCAAATGTGGCTGCAGGGCCAAACGCCTTCTGAATTCCTTTTCATAACGCCACCAGGCGCTGCCCCCCTGGGCTTTTTAACAGTTATAGATGGTACTGAGGTAAATGAAGATCTCTGACCATCACTCAGGGCGTTTTTGACCCTTGACAAAATAAGCTTGTAGCCAATTATTCATTGTTTTTGCAACCTGGGGCCTACGGTCGTAAGGCCTATCTGCCTCTCGTCGTTCTTTATGGACTGTATGCCGGTCAGTAGAGGAGGTATGTTGTTGGTCATCGTGAGGATCTGGAGCGATTTCTCCTCCTGGAGGATCTGGAGCAGCGCGACGGAAGTCAGCTGTGCCTGCTATGAGACCTATCGGATCGTCTGTGCCAAATCGGACCACGGGCGGTTGATGGAGAAGATCTAGCGGCCATGAATCTGGGCCAGGGATCCAGCACCCATCAGTGTTAGCAACAGATGGCATAAAGGGGCCAGAGGACGCAGGAGATACTGTAGATAAAATGAGGGGGTCAGGAAAAAATTGTAGAGGGGGAGGGTATGTGGCATAGAATAATCTTTATTAGATGCTTGTGAAGCCTCACATGCTGGCTGTACTGCGAACAGTGATTACAGGTCAGGGGAATCCAATTGATTATTGGAATGCCCCACAAAGTATTTTATATCACCCAGCTGTATTTACAGCTGCATCGCTTAGTACTGTTACGGCTGTATAATGTTCTCTATGTTGCTTCTTTTTAGTAAGTGTAGTACGTCATCACAATGCTGGATTCACTGCTACAATGCTCAGTACCACTGAATAATGACTTCCATGCTGTTTTTCCTTTCCAATAAATGTTTTATCTCTCCCCATAGCTGGATTCACAGCTAAACTGCTCAGTACTTGTACATAATGTCCTCCATACTGCTTTAGCGTTCTAGTACATTTTTTATCTCAAGTGCTGGATTCACTTCTACACTGCTCAGTTGCTGCTGCTTCTGAACATGTGCTACACAGAGGAGAGCAGGAATCCTTCATATCTGTATGTATAGTGTATGGAAAACATCATGACACTTAGTCTCTACCCACTAGCTGAAAATTAGCGATGGAGCCTGCAAAGGAGAAAACCAGTGAAAAATGCAGGATACAAGCCACTTAATGGTCAGAAATAGTGGAATTATTCTTCTAAACACACAACGGCTTATTTTAAAAAGTCACCTGAAACAAAATTAAAATGTAGTTTGCATATTTCTGAAAAATTCAAAACACGTTTTGGGACTCTCAGGACGGCCATAATGATTCTCCCTGTTCCTTAGATCCATTTGCATAGCAGACTACTGAGTAACCAAAGGTTCTCGGGCTCCCAGGGGTGAATGATGATGATGATGAAAGCAGAAAACGTTCTCACACGAACAGCTGTGTTTTTATTTTTCACCCGTGTCCAGTTCAGATGGAGCCCGGAGTCTTCCCAGATATTTCTCATAAAAGAGCTCTCGTCGGCGTAGTGTGCGAGTTAGTGAGGGGAGGTCCACAACGACGGATAAGTGTCTCTTCTATATACCATACACTGTGATGTATGACTTCTCTATCTTAGCGCTATGTTGACCCCCAAAGGATCGATGGCGATCACACAATCATTTGTCTACAGTTCTTTTGGCTCCTGAAAAGCCCAAATGGCAGATGCTTTATTAAGGCATCATGCTAATGCTGAACTTTCAAAGAACCTTCCTTGGTGTGCATATATGCCGATGAGACTTTTCGTCCAGGTCACGAGACCGGTGGTCAGACTGGAGCTTACGGATGAAATTCGGATGAGAAATAAGCTCTAAACTATGCTTTCTACAACTCAAATAACCTGTTATAACTTCTATTCCCACTCACCAGAACATGAAATCAGCTGCTGTCCATTAACATTTTACAAACACATTTTAGTTTGCAAACCAACAGTTGTTTTGGAGCTGATAGCTCCTCGTGGGCGGGCCTAGTACTAGGACCTCCCACAAGCTGCTTTGCTTTGAGTCTAATGAAAATTTCAAGCAGGTAAAACTAGATATTTTGTATCTTATAAGCTCCCCTGTTGCTGATGGTGGGGCCCCATTAACTAAGTTGCCATCTGGCCATGTGATGACTTGTTAAGCTCCTTATGCCCATGGTCAATAGGTGTTTTATGTAGATATCTGCCATTTTAAGTATCGAGATCTGTACCTATTTCCTGTTTAGTCCATTGTGAAACCTAAGAGGGGTTGACAGTGGTGGCCGGGCTTCATCAATCTCAGGAGATATTGTGTTTGGAGCCAGTGAAAATGAAGTCTAAAAATAAAAAAATTAAAAAAAAACACGTTTTTTTACTCCTCCTAAAAATAGGACATAGAGGAAATTCCTTGCGTGTTTCATCTCTAAGTCTTGGGTTAGGGAGTGAAGAAACCGTTCTTCTTGATGTTGCTCACAGCAGAATGATTTATGGCCGTCCTTCTCGGATATTATTCCCCAATCTCTTCGTCATCATCTCCTTAGCCAGATGTCAAGCAGCCGGGAATGTAACACTTCCCCCCTTGTGCCAAGACCTACTTGAAACTCTTTTTAGGGCAAATCTTGTACTTTCTGGTATTTACAGTATATAGGGAGGTATTCTGAGTTGCCAAAGTGACCCGTGACTTAAACATTGCCCAACAAAGTATGTTTGGTATTCATTACAGCTTACAATAACTAAAAATTCTTACAAAAATTGCAAAAAAAAAGATATTAAAAAGTAAAAAATAACTTTTTGCATGGCCAGTCCACCTGGTTAGATCTTTGTTGATGATTTTGCTTCTTGGTAAGGTTTGGGCTCTAGGTGTTTCATGGAGCACATCAGCTGCATTAACTACGGCTTAGGCTGGCAAGTTTAGCCATTTCCTTTGGCTGCCTGGAGCCATTATTCTGTATGGCACTATTATTTCAGTACTATGATGACTAGAATTATTAGACTCTACCCTATAAAACACTTACAGTTCCTTGAAAAAATATTCATACATCTGGCAACATGTTTAGGGTTGTTGTCCTGCTGGAAGGTGAACCTACTCCCCAATCTCAAGTCGTTTGCAGCCTCTAGCAGGTTTTCCTCTAGGATTGCTCGGTGTTTAGCTCCATCCATCTTCCCATCAATTCTGACTAGCTTCCATGTCTCTGCTTGTGAGAAGCCTCCCCACAGAATTATGCTGCCACCACCATGTGTGACAGTGGGGATGATGTTTTCAGGGTGATGTGCAATGTAATTTTTCTGCCACTTGTTGCGTTTTGCACTTAGCCCCAAAAGTTTCCTTTGGTCTCATCTGACCAGAGCCACTTCTTCCACCTTCTCATTGTGCCCCCTACGCTTTCAAAAATGGCTTTCGTCTTACCATTCTCCATAAAGGCCAAATTTACGGAGTATACGACTAAGGCCGGGGTCACACTCAGCGTATAAAAATACGGTCCGTAATTTACGGCCGTAATACGCTGAAAAGTCCCCAAAATAGTGGTCCGTATCTCCTCCGTAGGCAGGGTGTGTCAGCGTTTTTTGCGCATGGCATCCTCCGTATGTAATCCGTATGGCATCCGTACTGCGAGATTTTCTCGCAGGCTTGCAAAACCGACATACGAACAAACAAGGGATCCATGTGCTAAACACATATGTACTGTCTATATATAATATATATATATATATGTTAGTGAGACACATATATGTATATATATTAATATTTCATCCAGCGCGAGATAGCTTTAAAGCCGGTAATTCAATTGCCGGCTTTTGCTATCTCCTCCCAAAACCCGACATGATATGAGACATGTTACATACAGTAAACCATCTCATATTCCCATTTTTTTTGCATATTCCACACTACTAATGTTAGTAGTGTTTATGTGCAAAATTCGTCCGTTCTCGCTATTAAATTAAAGGGTTAAATGGCGGAAAAATTGGCGTGGGCTCCCGCGCAATTTTCTCCGCCAGAGTAGTAAAGCCATTGACTGAGGGCAGATATTAATAGCCTAGTCCATGGTTATTGGCCCCCCTGGCTAAAAACATCTGCCTCCAGCCACACCAGAAAAGGCACATCTGTAAGATGCGCCTATTCTGGCACTTGGCCACTCTCTTCCCATTCCCGTGTAGCAGTGGGATATGGGGTAATGAAGGGTTAATGTCACCTTGCTATTGCATTAATTCGCTGGGGTTTTACAGCCACGAGCACAGCTGCATTATAGCAGAGCTCCTGGCTGTAAAAAAAATTAACCCCTTCAGATGGATGCCATTTGATATCTAATATTCTCGAACAAACAGCTGTAGTTATACTGAGGATAAATTACACACAGATGGACTACTTATGTGACTTCTGGAGGCAATTGGTCACTTGGATGTTGTTTAGGGGTATCAGACTACAGGGGGCTGAATACAAATACATCTCACAATTTTCAGATTTATATTTTTAAAATACTAAGAAAACCTTGTAGAATTTCCTTTACATCTCACACATACTTTATGTTGGTTTCACATAAAATCTCAATAAAATACATTTAAGTTTGTGGGTGTAATGCGAACAAATGTGTAAAAGTTCACAGGGTATGAAGACTTTCTCAAGGCACTATATGTATGCAATATAGTTTATAGCACTGTTACTAAGGCTCTATACGGCATGGCTCTGTTACTTAGGCACCATGACGTATGGAGCTATCTATTTGATACTGTATATTGTATGGCACTTTTGTGTAATATACTGTATGACACTGTTATTTAGGCGCTATACTATGCTCTCACTCTTATATAGGTACAATGCTGTACGGCACGGTTATCTAGGCATTATAATGTGTAACACTGTTAGGCACCATGCAGAATTGCTATACTTTAGGTCCTATACTTTAGGACACTAAAGTTAGGCATTATGTTGCATGGACTATTATTTTAGCATTATACTGTATGGCACTGTTATGTATGTACTATACTGTATGGCACTGTCATGTATGTACTATACTGTATGGCACTGTTATGTATGTATTATACTGTATGGCACTTATGTATGTACTATACTGAATGGCACTGTTATGTATGTACTATACTGTATGGCACTGTCATGTATGTACTATACTGTATGGCACTGTTATGTATGTACTATACTGTATGGCACTGTTATGTATGTACAATACTGTATGGCACTGTTATGTATGTACTATACTGTATGGCACTGTTATGTATGTACTATACTGTATGGCACTTATGTATGTACTATACTGTATGGCACTGTTATGTATGTACAATACTGTATGGCACTGTTATGTATGTACAATACTGTATGGCACTGTTATGTATGTACAATACTGTATGGCACTGTCATGTATGTACTATACTGTATGGCACTGTTATGTATGTACTATACTGTATGGCACTGTTATGTATGTACTATACTGTATGGCACTGTTGTGCATGTACTATACTGTATGGCACTGTTATGTATGTACAATACTGTATGGCACTTATGTATGTACTATACTGTATGGCACTGTTATGTATGTACTATACTGTATGGCACTTATGTATGTACTATACTGTATGGCACTTATGTATGTACTATACTGTATGGCACTGTTATGTATGTACTATACTGTATGGCACTGTTATGTATGTACTATACTGTATCGCACTGTTATGTATGTACAATACTGTATGGCACTGTTGTGCATGTACTATACTGTATAGCACTGTCGTGTATGTACTTTATTGTATGGCACTGTTATGTATGTACTATACTGTATGGCACTGGTATTTAGTCACCACACCGTATGACACTTATTTAGATGATGCTGCTACATTTTATAATTGGAAGATCTACCACTCACTCTACTACTAGTCCTTTACAAGAGTAACAGCCTCCATCACACCGCTATAGTATGACAACACTTCCAGTCATGTGGATTCCAGTTACTAAGTTTTACATTGTGGCGGGAGATCATTCCTGAAACGCGTTTCACGTTTTGGACATTCCATTACAGCTTCTGTACATTCTGTCCTCCGAGAATGAGGAGATATGGAAGGTCTAAATGTAACTGATGACACCACTACAACCAAAAGGTATCCGTATGGTGTGCACCGTCACTCACCCGCCATACTGTGTCTTCTGACGAAAAACTGATAACAGCTGTCAGAGAGCTGTCATCCGGAAGTAAGAATAAAGCAGGGGGTGAAGTGTCATATCTTAGAACTTGGAGCCAAGAGGGATCCAGAAGAATATGTCACTTCTAATGTAGCCAAAAACATATTCATACGAGAAAAACATTCTGGTTCTGATAAACATTATCAATCTTAAAAACCCAGTCTGATCAGTTATATTCTTGTACATAGGGGCAGTATTATAGTAATTATATTCTTGTACATGGGAGCAGTATTATAGTAGTTATATTCTTGTACATAGGAGCAGTATTATAGTAGTTATATTCTTGTAAATAGGGACAGTATTATAGTAGTTATATTCTTGTACATAGGGGCAGTATTATAGTAGTTATATTCTTGTACATAGGAGCAGTATTATAGTAGTTATATTCTTGTACATAGGGGCAGTATTATAGTAGTTATAGTCTTGTATATAGGGGCAGTATTATAGTAGTTATATTCTTGTACATAGGGGCAGTATTATAGTAGTTATATTCTTGTACATATGAGCAGTATTATAGTAGTTATATTCTTGTAAATAGGGACAGTATTATAGTAGTTATATTCTTGTACATAGGAGCAGTATTATAGTAGTTATATTCTTGTACATAGGAGCAGTATTATAGTAGTTATATTCTTGTAAATAGGAGCAGTATTATAGTAGTTATATTCTTGTACATAGGGGCAGTATTATAGTAGTTATATTCTTGTACATAGGGGCAGTATTATAGTAGTTATATTCTTGTACATAGGGGCAGTATTATAGTAGTTATATTCTTGTACATAGGAGCAGTATTATAGTAGTTATATTCTTGTAAATAGGGACAGTATAATAGTAGTTATATTCTTGTACATAGGAGCAGTATTATAGTAGTTATATTCTTGTACATAGGGGCAGTATTATAGTAGTTATATTCTTGTAAATAGGGACAGTATTATAGTAGTTATATTCTTGTACATAGGAGCAGTATTATAGTAGTTATATTCTTGTACATAGGAGCAGTATTATAGTAGTTATATTCTTGTACATAGGAGCAGTATTATAGTAGTTATATTCTTGTACATAGGGGCAGTATTATAGTAGTTATATTCTTGTACATAGGAGCAGTATTATAGTAGTTATATTCTTGTACATAGGGGGCAGTATTATAGTAGTTATATTCTTGTACATAGGGGGCAGTATTATAGTAGTTATATTCTTGTACATAGGAGCAGTATTATAGTAGTTATATTCTTGTACATAGGGGGCAGTATTATAGTTGTTATATTCTTGTACATAGGGGGCAGTATTATAGTAGTTATATTCTTGTAAATAGGGACAGTATTATAGTAGTTATATTCTTGTACATAGGAGCAGTATTTTAGTAGTTATATTCTTGTACATAGGAGCAGTATTATAGTAGTTATATTCTTGTAAATAGGGACAGTATTATAGTAGTTATATTCTTGTACATAGGAGCAGTATTATAGTAGTTATATTCTTGTACATAGGAGCAGTATTATAGTAGTTATATTCTTGTACATAGGAGCAGTATTATAGTAGTTATATTCTTGTACATATGAGCAGTATTATAGTAGTTATATTCTTGTACATAGGAGCAGTATTTTAGTAGTTATATTCTTGTACATAGGAGCAGTATTATAGTAGTTATATTCTTGTACATAGGAGCAGTATTATAGTAGTTATATTCTTGTAAATAGGGACAGTATTATAGTAGTTATATTCTTGTACATAGGGACAGTATTATAGTAGTTATATTCTTGTACATAGGAGCAGTATTATAGTAGTTATATTCTTGTAAATAGGGACAGTATTATAGTAGTTATATTCTTGTACATAGGGGGCACTATTATAGTAGTTATATTCTTGTACATAGGGACAGTATTATAGTAGTTATATTCTTGTACATAGGAGCAGTATTATAGTAGTTATATTCTTGTAAATAGGGACAGTATTATAGTAGTTATATTCTTGTACATAGGGGCAGTATTATAGTAGTTATATTCTTGTACATAGGAGCAGTATTATAGTAGTTATATTCTTGTACATAGGAGCAGTATTTTAGTAGTTATATTCTTGTACATAGGAGCAGTATTATAGTAGTTATATTCTTGTAAATAGGCACAGTATTATAGTAGTTATATTCTTGTACATAGGGGCAGTATTTTAGTAGTTATATTCTTGTACATAGGAGCAGTATTATAGTAGTTATATTCTTGTAAATAGGCACAGTATTATAGTAGTTATATTCTTGTACATAGGAACAGTATTATAGTAGTTATATTCTTGTACATAGGGGGCAGTATTATAGTAGTTATATTCTTGTACATAGGAGCAGTATTATAGTAGTTATATTCTTGTACATAGGAGCAGTATTATAGTAGTTATATTCTTGTACATAGGAGCAGTATTATAGTAGTTATATTCTTGTACATAGGAGCAGTATTATAGTAGTTATATTCTTGTACATAGGAGCAGTATTATAGTAGTTATATTCTTGTAAATAGGCACAGTATTATAGTAGTTATATTCTTGTACATAGGGGCAGTATTTTAGTAGTTATATTCTTGTACATAGGAGCAGTATTATAGTAGTTATATTCTTGTAAATAGGCACAGTATTATAGTAGTTATATTCTTGTACATAGGAACAGTATTATAGTAGTTATATTCTTGTACATAGGGGGCAGTATTATAGTAGTTATATTCTTGTACATAGGAGCAGTATTATAGTAGTTATATTCTTGTAAATAGGCACAGTATTATAGTAGTTATATTCTTGTACATAGGGGCAGTATTTTAGTAGTTATATTCTTGTACATAGGAACAGTATTATAGTAGTTATATTCTTGTACATAGGGGGCAGTATTATAGTAGTTATATTCCTGTACATAGGAGCAGTATTATAGTAGTTATATTCTTGTAAATAGGCACAGTATTATAGTAGTTATATTCTTGTACATAGGGGCAGTATTTTAGTAGTTATATTCTTGTACATAGGAGCAGTATTATAGTAGTTATATTCTTGTAAATAGGCACAGTATTATAGTAGTTATATTCTTGTACATAGGAACAGTATTATAGTAGTTATATTCTTGTACATAGGGGGCAGTATTATAGTAGTTATATTCTTGTACATAGGAGCAGTATTATAGTAGTTATATTCTTGTACATAGGAGCAGTATTATAGTAGTTATATTCTTGTACATAGGAGCAGTATTATAGTAGTTATATTCTTGTACATAGGAGCAGTATTATAGTAGTTATATTCTTGTACATAGGAGCAGTATTATAGTAGTTATATTCTTGTACATAGGGGGCAGTATTATAGTAGTTATATTCTTTTACATAGGGGTAGTATTATAGTTGTTGTTTTCTGCATTTTTGACCCTTGATGAGACAGATGCAGTAGCTGGCAAATGTCTACTAGTGAGTGTATTTAGGCCCCTGTGTAATATCCATTTTAATGTTGGTGTGCGGTATTATTTACAGCTTATAGAGGGGAAGCCTAACACCCTGAGATGATTGGAATACGTCCAAAAATGCAGCATTCTTAGACCGCCATGTTGTGTGATCTCTCACTCGCTGGTCTATTATATAACACAGGCACGTAGGATTTTGGTGGATTTGAGCGTGTGCGGCCCGGAGAGCATCCGCCCTGGTGTAATAACTCCATGATGGATCTCCCCCCAAAGTGACGTCTCTGGAAGTTTTTCCAGCTTTGGCTGCAGCGTCGGATGAGTCTCGGCATCTTTCCTTATTCTGCCTGCTGGATGGGACGGGGTATCAGGATGATCTGTACATTGGGGCACACAGAGAGTACCAGGCCCATGGTGGGGTTATGCTTTTCGAGCAGCACAGGTTCTGGGTTAGCAGGGGACCCCAATCCAAACTAAAGCCATGCTCCACCTGCCTTACAAACATGTTGGGACAATCCCATCACCCAAGACGGAAAGGAATGGGAATTTTACAAATATTGCGCAAAATTGGCCATTTTGGGGGTGTTTGCCTTTTTTTATTCCAGTGGGCTCTCAACTGTCCCAACTTTGGGTTAGTAGGTTTACCTTTAGTCTCCCTTTTTCCTTGATTGTTTCTTTAAGACTCCGTTGACCTAAACAATCACTTTTTTTTTTATAATTTTTTTTTTTTTTTTAATTGTCATTATGTTGCCACATTTTGCTACTTTAGAGACTTTCCTTGACACTCCGGACCCTACTCCGGTGAAAACTAATTGAAATGTTGCAACATCTTTGCATACCTTGCGCTTGCGCGGATACTTTTTAGTTTTCACGCCAGTCTAAGGACAACTTTGCCAACTTTTTTTTTTTAATTCATCATAACTTACATTACAAAAGTGTCGGAAATGACAAGAGACATGTCCGTGCTTATAAATCCTGATGTCTGCTAATAGGAGCGTGTGCGCTCATCATCGCGATCGGACTACAAAGCGCCAGGCTTGATGAATTGAGGACGATATTTATGTATTTCTACTATTTTTAGAGTCTTTTTTTTAAAATGGAAACTCCAGGACATTTTGTCCTTTGCGGTCGATTATAAAGACCCTTCTCGGGGCCCCCCCCCTAGTTTGTGTGAGGATCTCTGGAACAGACTGGGAAAATTGCTCCATTAACCCCGTCACTGCTAAACCTCATCAGACCCCCTCCGTAATTGCTGTCATAGATTGGGTACAGGACGTTTAGTCTCCCCCGTCCCATTAAAATGTGGAGAAACCCTTTAGGCCGAATTCATCTCCTGCCCCCCACCCCCCCTGCTGCACCCCCCAAAGTATAGAACCATCGTGCTGACACAATGTATCAGGAATGTCCTCATTGCTCTGATGCTTTTTGACAATTCTAAACCCGTCACATCATTATACTGCCATCTGCTTAGATTTTTAAAGCCCCCCCGACAAGGAGAGCGGCCATATCACAGCTGCCGGCTCCAGTTTTGGATACGTGTAACATGGACTCTACTTTTCCACACTCCGGATCCCGGATTCTCTGTATCATAAATATTTACTTGTGGAACTAGAGCAGGAATAGAATGCCAGAAACGCAGTGAAGACCGACACAATATGGCTACCTCGTCCATTTCACTATTCAGGAGTGTGGACGAGCTGGGTACAAACCCTTACATATGGCTCATCACCCAGCTTTTCCCAGACCCAGATACAATTAGGACAAACCTAAATAGAGAATAGGATTTGAGCTGAAATCTTCTGATCTGTTTTTTTTTTTTCTGCGTGGTGAAGGCTCTGATTACCGTGAATGAAGGTCGACGTTCACTGCCTGTAAGCAGAGGTCATGAAAATGGCTAAAAATTGAAGCACAAAGTATATTAGAGAGTTGGGGCACTTTTCATCATGGGGTGGGCTTTATTCGCAGCCCCCCATGGCACAGGCGCTTCTATGCTTTACCAGTGGGTGTACTCACTTTCATTGTGAGCTATGGTGGTTAGATGACCTAAACTATAATAATAATAAAAAAAAGAATCAACTTTCTACTAAATTGTTGCAATTTCCCACAATTTTCAAGATCTCTGCTTGCCTTGCTGCAAGTGGGTGCAAGTAGGGTAATGGAAGCTCATGCGCCTCAATGTAACATCTCCCAAGGTCCTCGATAGTATTGGTCTTCACATATGAGCCTAAGGGATCTTTCATCAGAAATGTGCCCCTAAAGTGACTGCACACTTGTAGTTTAAGGCAGGACAATCCCTTTAAACCCTCATGTGAGACTGGTAAATATGCTTTGTGCTGTACCTGAACTCTCCACCAGGTGTCGCTGCCTGCAGTTGGACTTGTTCACCAGTCTGGGGACTCTGGGGGGCTCCCATACAAATAAAGCTATGCTGGTGGGATGAGCGCAGCCTTCCCAGCGCAGGATCAGCTCTGCTATGGTGTAATCGTTTGGAAATGAGTTAATAATTATAGGTGCTTCATTTCATGGAGCATGCTGAGTCTTGTAGTTCTGCAACAGCTGTGGATTGGTAAGCTGCTATAGGAACATATGGATCTATAATATATATATATATATATATATATGTGATTGCGGCTCTGCTGCACAGGTGGGATTCATTGCATCAAGTCTTCACACACAGCGGTGAAGCTAAAGAAAACTGCAGCAGCGCTGCTCCTCCGTAGTCTTGTAACCACTTCATAAACTGTCAGTCATTTTAACAAATTTTGCATAACTCAATATTACAAGCGAATATAAGAAACTTTGGAAATATATATGATCGGAGCTATCTGCTTTTTTTTTCTCCACTTATGAGCCATTTCTTCCTTTCCTCCTACCACCTGATTTTGTCATGCGCTCTGAAAAACCGTCCCCTTGACAAGACTCAGATGTCTGCTCACTTAGTGGTCAGGTTATAGCTACCTATTGAAATCTATGGAGAGAGGAGGAGATTCACGTTTACACTGCTCAGTACTGCTGTATAACATCCTCCATGTTACTGCTTCCTAGAAAGTGTGTATCTTCCCCAGAGCTGTGTTTTTTTTGCTACACAGCTCAGTACTTGTGTTTAATATCATCCATTTTGCTGCTTTTTAGTGTTTTAGCTCACACCAGAGCTGGACTCACATTTACACTGCTCAGTATTGCTGTATAATGTCCACCATTTTGCTGCTTTCTAGTGGATGACATCTCACCTCATCTACACTGCTCAGTATTGGTGTACAATTTCCTCCATGTTGCCGCTTTCTAGTAGGTGTCATCTCACCCCATAGCTAGATTCACATTTACACTGCTGAGTACTGCTGTATAATGTGCATCATATTGCTGCTTTCTAGTAGATGTCATCTCACCTCATCTACACTGCTCAGTATTGCTGTATAATTTCCTCCATGTTGCCGCTTTCTAGGTGTCATCTCACCCCAGAGCTAGAGTCACATTTACACTGCTGAGTACTGCTGTATAATGTGCATAATATTGCTGCTTTCTAGTAGATGTCATCTCACCTCATCTACACTGCTCAGTATTGCTGTATAATTTCCTCCATGTTGCCGCTTTCTAGTAGGTGTCATCGTGTCATCTCACCCCAGAGCTAGATTCACATTTACACTGCTGAGTACTGCTATATAATGTGCATCATATTGCTGCTTTCTAGTAGATGTGATCTCACCTCATCTACACTGCTTAGTATTGCTGTATAATTTCCTCCTTGTTGCCGCTTTCTAGTAGATGTCATCTCACCCCAGAGCTAGATTCACATTTACACTGCTGAGTACTGCTATATAATGTGCATCATATTGCTGCTTTCTAGTAGATTTTATCTCACCTCATCTACACTGATCAGTATTGCTGTATAATTTCCTCCATGTTGCCGCTTTCTAGTAGGTGCCATCTCACCCCAGAGCTAGATTCACATTTACACTGCTGAGTACTGCTATATAATATGTATCATATTGCTGCTTTCTAGTAGATGTCATCTCACCTCATCTACACTGCTCAGTATTGCTGTATAATTTCCTCCATGTTGCTGCTTTCTAGTAGGTGTCATCTCACCCCAGAGCTAGATTCACATTTACACTGCTCAGTACTGCTGTATAATGTGCATCATATTGCTGCTTTCTAGTAGGTGTCATCTCACCCCAGAGCTAGATTCACATCTGCACTGTTCAGTGCTGCTTTATAATATCCTCCATGCTGCTGCTGCTGCCTCTGAACATGTGATATATTTAGATAGGAGCGCAGGAATCTCTCACGGCTGTGTGTGCTGAGTATGGAAGACATCACGGCAGCTTGTCTCCACCCAATAGTTTAGAGACAACTGAAATCAGATATGGATCCTGCAAAAATGGAAAACTACAACATGAAGAGAATGCTAGACGTGCAGTGACAACTGACAGGCAGCAAAGGAATGGCGAATGTGATGTGGTCTCCCAAAGGAAATCAAAGGAAACATCTCTTTAATAGCGTGCTTTTGAAAAAAAAAAAGCCTTGCTGGGACTTGTAGTCCCTTCGGTGGTTTTGTGATCAGGTGCTTCATGTACATAAAGCTCAATCGCTGTGCTTTGAAAAGTTCTACAAGTGTCCAATATACTTTGCTTTTATTTTGGCGCCATGTTCAATATACCTGCTTGCTGTCAGTGAAAGAAAACCCCCCATTATCACTACTAATCTTTAATGTTACAATTGTATCAAGTTTAGAGAAATAAACACATTAGCAGCCACACGTCTCTCCAGCTCTGAGGGTTTGCTACACTGTATCAGTGCAGGTGAAATGTATCAGTCTGAGGTCCAGGGGGGATTTATTTCACAAAGGATTGGATGCAATTGCAGCAAACCCTCAGCGCAGCTGTGTACAGGTTTTCAGCCTCCAGATGTATATAGGCTTCTTTGCATTTTCCAACAGCAAGCAGAGATCTTAATATTGAATTGAAAGGTGAAATCTGTTCGGAAGTTGCAGAACGTTTAGTTCTACAATGATTCAGCTGTGTTTACGTAGACGCGGCGCTCCCCTCTTCGCTGCTGATCATCCGTTACATTGTGTGAGTGTCTGGAGGCGGCCACCACAATAGCGCTTGATTTGCTGACGGCGGTGGAAGCTGAATATGTAACCGTTATATTTACAGCTCTGAATTGCTCCTGAGGAGAAGGTGGGCGGTTTTGCTGTTGGTTTTTTACTCCAGCATATTCTGCACTGTGGCTGCGTCTTTCCGCCTCTCCATGGGGGCTGCACGTTCTCTCCGTGGCGGCTGCACGCTCTCTCCGCGACGGCTGCACGCTCTCTCCGCGACGGCTGCACGTTCTCTCCGCGACGGCTGCACGCTCTCTCCGCGGTGGCTGCACGTTCTCTCCGTGGCGGCTGCACGTTCTCTCCGTGGCGGCTGCACGCTCTCTCCGTGGCGGCTGCACGTTCTCTCCGTGGCGGCTGCACGTTCTCTCCGCGGGGGCTGCACGTTCTCTCCGCGACGGCTGCACGTTCTCTCCGTGGCGGCTGCACGCTCTCTCCGTGGCGGCTGCACGTTCTCTCCGCGACGGCTGCACGTTCTCTCCATGGGGGCTGCACGTTCTCTCCGTGGCGGCTGCACGCTCTCTCCGTGGCGGCTGCACGTTCTCTGTGGTGGGTGCACCTTCTTGCTCTGTGGCGGCTGCACGTTCTCTCCGTGGGGGCTGCACGTTCTCTCCGCAGCGCCTGCACGTTCTCTCCGCAGCGCCTGCACGTTCTCTCCGTGGCGGCTGCACGCTCTCTCCGCGACGGCTGCACGTTCTCTCCGTGACGGCTGCACGTTCTCTCCGTGGGGGCTGCACGCTCTCTCCGTGGCGGCTGCACGTTCTCTCCGTGGCGGCTGCACGTTCTCTCCGCGGGGGCTGCACGTTCTCTCCGCGACGGCTGCACGTTCTCTCCGTGGGGGCTGCACGCTCTCTCCGTGGCGGCTGCACGTTCTCTCCGTGGCGGCTGCACGTTCTCTCCGTGGCGGCTGCACGCTCTCTCCGTGGCGGCTGCACGTTCTCTCCATGGCGGCTGCACGTTCTCTCCGTGGCGGCTGCACGTTCTCTCCGTGGCGGCTGCACGCTCTCTCCGTGGCGGCTGCACGTTCTCTCCGTGGCGGCTGCACGCTCTCTGTGGTGGGTGCACCTTCTTGCTCTGTGGCGGCTGCACGTTCTCTCCGTGGGGGCTGCACGCTCTCTCCGTGGCGGCTGCACGTTCTCTCCGTGGCGGCTGCACGCTCTCTCCGTGGCGGCTGCACGTTCTCTCCGTGGCGGCTGCACGTTCTCTCCGTGGCGGCTGCACGCTCTCTCCGTGGCGGCTGCACGTTCTCTCCGTGGCGGCTGCACGCTCTCTCCGTGGCGGCTGCACGTTCTCTCCGTGGCGGCTGCACGCTCTCTGTGGTCGGTGCACCTTCTTGCTCTGTGGCGGCTGCACGCTCTCTCTGTGGTGGGTGCACCTTCTCTCTCTGTGGCGGCTGCACGCTCTCTCTGTGGTGGGTGCACCTTCTCTCTCTGTGGCGGCTGCACGCTCTCTCTGTGGTGGGTGCACCTTCTCTCTCTGTGGCGGCTGCACGCTCTCTCTGTGACGGCTGCACGCTCTCTCCGTGGCGGCTGCACGCTCTCTCCGTGGCGGCTGCACGTTCTCTCCGTGACGGCTGCACGCTCTCTCCGTGACGGCTGCACGCTCTCTCCGCGACGGCTGCACGTTCTCTCCGCGGCGGCTGCACGCTCTCTCCGTGGCGGCTGCACGTTCTCTCCGTGGCGGCTGCACGTTGTCCGTGGCGGCTGCACGCTCTCTGTGGTGGGTGCACCTTCTCTCTCTGTGGCGGCTGCACGCTCTCTCTGTGACGGCTGCACGCTCTCTCAGTGGTGGCTGCACGCTCTCTCAGTGGTGGCTGCACGCTCTTTCTGTGGCGGCCGCACGCTCTTTCTGTGGCGGCCGCACGCTCTCTCCGTGGCGGCTGCACGTTCTCTCCGTGGCGGCCGCACGCTCTCAGTGGCGGCCGCATGTTCTCTCTGTGGTGTCTGCACGCTCTCTCCGTGGCTGCCGCACGCTCTCTCAGTGGTGTCTGCACGCTCTCTCCGTGGCTGCTGCACGCTCTCTCAGTGGTGGCTGCACGCTCTCTCAGTGGTGGCTGCATGCTCTCTCCGTGTGGCTGTACCCTGGGATTCACCCACTGTAGCCATTGTGGTAATATCACAGCAATCTCTATAGGATGCAAGATAAGGAATGGCGCACCCTCATATACGGCATGCTCTCTGGCATACGACACGCACCCTCATATACGACACGCACCCTCATATACGACACGCACCCTCATATACGACACGCACCCTCATATACGACACGCACCCTCATTTTCTCTACTCCCAATGCTCTCCCTGCCAGAGCTGCATTCATACTTCTGCTCCCAACTCCACACTCTAATCTATACCTGTGCCCCGTACACAGACCGTGTTTCATGGATGTCTAATTTCAGCCTAGCATACTATATGCATTGGTAAAATCTCTTCTTGCTGTAACTGAATGGAAACCTGTCCTGATCTTGTGCTGCTTACACAGGTGCGGGTTTGTTAGATTTTACCTGCCCTGCTACATTGTATCAGCAGCCATAGTATTGCCGAGTCGCTCGTTATGTGTTGTACAACTACAACTCCCAGCATCTGCTGCCAACCTCTGTCCTTGAGACAACGTCCTGGTGTAAATCATTTTGATTGTCAGCTCCGTTTCTATGAGCCAAGGTTATGATTTAATCGTTTGTAGTTAAAGGGTTAATCCCCAGATAAAATCCAGCAATCCCGATACTGGGCTGCAGACCTCCATACTCTGTACTGCTGGGGGTCCCAGCAGTTAAACCCCAGCAATCAGCAAACCTCTATCCAGCAATCCCAGGACTGGAGCTCTGCAACGTCGCCCTTGGAGGAGCCCAGGGACCTCTGCGCCATTCATTGTCTATGGGACTACCGACTGCTGCACTGGGGTACTTCCATCAGTCCCATAGACAATGAATGGATCAGAGCTCAAGTATTCAAGACTGGACTGCAGAACTTGGGGTTCCAGACCTCCATTTTCTGCATTATGAGGGTCTCTGCTGTTGGACAAAGCATTAAACAACTTTTTCCATATCCATAACTTCTTTTTTTTTTTTTAGGGGAACAACATTTAAATAGCACAGAATGACGATCATTGATGAGGCGCTTTACTACATCGGGGCCTATTCCCAATTTTCAAAAGCGAGATTTCAAACGTGGCCTTTTTTTTTTTAAAGTCATTTTAACTTTTTTTTTTTTGTTTTGTTTGTTTGTTTTCCTCTACTAAAGTCCAGTTTCCTTTTTTTTTTTTTTCCTATTTCATCCCACTGTGATTTATTTATTTACTTTCAGGACTTTGTGAATAAGCAGGAAAATTAACAAATTGGGAAGTTGATGATCATTTTCCACAAACTACAAATAAAAAATTGAGAATGATCCAGCTTCAAAGAAAACTAATGAAAGCAAAAAAAAAGAAAAAAAGAAAATTGGCCCTAAAAGAGCGGGATCGTTTATTGGGGTGTGAGATGATATAAATGGGAGAGGTCATCGGGATGATTGGCGCATTGAGGGGAGACTATGCCTCAATGGCCGGAGAATCCTTCGCTGTGGTAGGGCCACCTGCAGTCCCATGTAAAATTGCAGCCAAGCCATTGTGATTTTACCGTACGGCCTGACACGCTCTGCTCTGCTACATCTGTATTCCTAATAGTCAGATGTGTCCACCAGTGAAAGTGTTAACATGGTGCTCAGCCCCTGCTAATCCTTCCCTGCTCAGCCTGTGATTGTCTGTGTCATAGGCAGCAGCAGCATCAGCACCTGTCAGAGCAGCAGCTGCCGCCATGCAGAGGATGCAGCAGCAGCAGCGAGGAGTCAGGGCTGCAGCAACCTGGCAATAGCCTCCTCCCAATCTGCTTTATTTTTTATATAGGGGGCATCGCTGCATCCCTATTTTTTTTTTTTTTTTTTAATATTCTAGTTTTTTTTTTAAATTTTATTTCGTCGTGGTCCTTGCTCGCGTCGGTGAAACCCAGAGGACCCCGCATGCTGCAGATGGTGAGGACGCTCGCCCAGTTCACCATCGCGCTGGAGGACATGAGAGAGATGGGAGACAGCGCCGAAGCGTCGCCGGGGGACAGCGCCGAGGAGATGCAGGAGAAGGACGCAGGCGATGGCGCCGCGCACAGCATCACCGAGGTGACGGACGGGGGGAGGGAGACGGGGGATGCTGCTGCCGACTGTACGACGCAACAGGTGGAGGGATGAGGATTGTAAAGGGGGGGGGTGTAGATTAAAGCAATGCGCCCTAAAGTGAGTATGGGGGAGGGGGGTGTTATATACATCTATACAGGCCGGGACGAGCATGCGTACAAATCATGTCGCCCTATAGAGCCCCACATGTCCTTGAGGCGACCTCTTCTATGAGGACGTTAAGTGTAATGAGCCCCTTCACCAGCGATGTCTGTACCTGGGAAAGCTGGGTAGCCAATATGGTGGCCATTGCAGCCGCATCAGTAGGCGGGTGTGCTGTTCAGGAGTCCGGGAAAGTTTGGTGACTCTTCTGCCGTGACGGAACTGAAACGGATCCACCTACACGTACTGAGAAGTCCGGCACGCTGGACTGGACCTGACGCCTCCGTTTTTTCCACTATTTTCAAGATGTCTGCTCGCTGTCGAGGGACTTAACTACTTTTTTTTTTTTTTTTGTAAGCAAAACTGGTCTGAGGTTTTGTTACAATTGCATCCAGTCTGCATATTACTCCAGTGGCCAGAAATGTGTTGATTTCCTGCACTGTTACATTGTAACAAACCATCAGGTGCTGCAGAGGATTGTCTGGACAAGGTGCAATTGGAACAAACCCTCAGCTGTGGGTACGAGCGATCAGCAGTGCAGGTGGGGTGTGAGCCGGGATCCCCCCGTTGTAGCAATAGTTTGGGGTCCCGGTGCTCCTGCATTTATCACTATTCATCAGGGCCCTGATAAATGCTGGAGTGCCCCTTTATTTCCATCCACAGCTGTGGTAATCTGCTGTTATCCAATGCTCTGGCACCTGCCCCGGGGGCACAAGGTGGTCGCTCAGCACGGGCAAATCGCTAATCCTACAAAACCTGGTGCCGGACATTTGCCTCCCTCTCTCCAGGCTTTGGGGCCAAATGCTGAATGACGTCTTAACTACGCCCCTGCGACCAATGAGGCCGCTGCTTTCATTTTTCATTGCATCGGTGACAACCAATCAGAGCTCCGATAACTGCTGTGTGAAAATAAAAGCTGAACTCTGATTGGTTGTTATGGGCCATCTGTTTATGGCTAGGTTTCCACGGTGATGAACATGAATGGTGGAAAAAAATCTCCGTATTAGGCCCCGTTCACACGGTCAGTATTTGGTCAGTATTTTACATCAGTATTTGTAAGCCCAAACCAGGAGAGGAGCAATCCGAGGAAAGGTATAATAGAAACCCGTCGCCACTCCTGTATTATCACCCAGTGCTGGTTTTGGCTCACAAATACTGATGTGAAATACTGACCAAATACTGAACGTGTGAACGAGGCCTAACGATGACTATAATGATGACTGATGAGATGTTTTGCAGTGACGCATTTATAATGAAAGAAGAATACATCATTCGACCCTGAGGGGCTCCGTACAATGTATGTTATCAGTCCTGGCCGAAAGTGTTGGCACCCTCCCTCAACTTAATATTTGGTGGCACCTTTTGGAATAAATAGCTGCAATCAGTCGCTTCCTATAACCATCCACTATCTTCTTACACCTCTCAGCTGGAATTTTGGGTCACACTTCTTCTTTTACAATCTGCTCCCGGTCTTATATTTCGCCTTCTCCCAGCAGCCTTTTATGATCTCTCCGCTGCCACTTCAGAACTCTCCAGCACTTTGTTTCCATCCGTTTCTTGATGCTTCTTGAAGTATGTTTGTGTCATTGTCCTGCCGTAAGACCTATGACCTAGGATGCAAATCCAGCTTTTCTGACACTGGGCACTACATTGTCACCCAAAGTCCATTGTTAATACTTAGATTTCATGATGGCTTGCATACAATCAAGGCCCCCAATGCCAGAGGCAGCAAAACGGTTCCAAAACATCTTTGAACCTCCACCATATTTGACTGTAGGTACTGTGTTCTTTTCTTTGTAGGCCTCTTTCTGTTTTCGGTAAACAATAGAATGATGTGCTTTTTCCAGAAAGCTCTATCTCTTTCTTATCTGTCCACAAGAGGCTTTCCCCAGAATAATTTTGGCTTACTCACGTGCATTTTGGCAAACTGCTGTCTAGATTTTTTTTTTGTCTGTGTGTCAGCAGTGGGGTCCTCCTGGGTCTCTTCCCATAGCATTTCATTTCATTCACATGTAGACAGTTTACACTGACACTGATGCACTCTGAGGCTGCAGAACAGCTTGAATTTCTTTGGATCTGGGTTGGAGCTGCTTATCCACCATCCGGACTATCCTGTGTTATAACCTTTCAGCAATTCTTCTCTGCCGTCCACATCCGGGGAGATTAGCTACAGTGCCATGGGTTGTAAGCGTCTTGATTATGTTGTGCCCCTTGGATAAAGGAACATCAAAATCTCTGGAGAAGGACCTGGAGATTGATATTTTTTAAAAATGTTGGTTCCCAAGTCCTCAGACCGTTCTCTTCTCCTCTTTCTGTTCTCCATGCTTAGTGCGGCGCACACAGACACAATGCAATGATTGAGTCGCCTTCTTCCCTTGTTTTCTGGTTTCAGGTGCGATTTTCACATTGCCCACACCTGTTGCTTGGGATAGAACGAGCATCATGTGCTTGAAACAAAGTTGTTGGCACATTTACAAAATTGTGGGCTAACAATTATGTGATTCCCATTTTGGGGGTTTGTGTAAAATTCTGTCCAATTTTTTTTCAGTTTTTTTTTGTTGTTGTTGTTTTTTTTTTTTTTTTTTTTGTGTGTTGTTCCAATACACATAGAGGAAATAAACGTGTGAATAACAGAACGTATAATTTTCTGGGAGAAATACATGTTCTGGCCCAATTTAAAGGGTGCCAACACTTTCAGCCATAACTGTACAGTGAGGAAAAAAAGTATTTGATACACTGCCGATTTTGCAAGTTTTTGGTTGTTTTGGTTTTTTTTCTTCTGTAATTTTTATCGTAGGTACACTTCACCCGTGAGAGGCAGAATCTAAAAATAAAACCAGAAAATCACATTGTATGATTTTTTGCGTAATTAATTTGCCATTTTACTGAATATCAATAATGACTCAGACTTTGTTTTTTTTTTGTTTTTTTTTTTTACTAAAAATGTTGGTTCTCATAACTTACACGTCCTTTTGAGGAAATCACTGAGACTTCTGTCTGCGTCCACTGGTATTTACTCATGAGCAGACGGCTCCTCGTGTCTCAGGTGTAGAGGCGTCTCCGCTCCTTCCACAGAAGTTCTGAAGGATTTAGATCAGAACGCCTAGAAACCTCTTCAGAAGAGTCCAATGATTTTCTCTTCTTATTCTTGGATGTTTTTTGCTGTTTTGGGTCATTATCCTGCTGGAGAACCCATGATCTGTGTCTCGGACCGAGCTTTCTGTCGCTGGGCAGCACATTTCACTCCAGAATGCCTTGATGGTCTTGAGATTTCATTGCACCCATCACATAATATTCAGGATCCCCTGCGCCAGATGTAGTTGAACAGCCTCGAACATCCCTGAGCCTCCTCCATGTGTCACAGGAGGTACGATGTTCTTTGTAGGCTTCACTTTTGATTCTGTGAACATATAGCTGATGTGACACCCATAAGCTCCATTCTTGTCTCTTCTGTCCGCAGGACTTTCTACCAGAAGCTTTGTGACTTAATATGCATTTTTTTTTTTATGATTTGCTTTCATCAGTAGTTTTCTCCTCGGTTGTCTTGGCCAAAGTGGACTTCATGGAAGACAAAGGGGCGCTATCATATTTGTCCAGGTCTTTTTCATTAGTTTGTTATTAAAACCACAATTCTGAAGCAATGTCTGATTGTCATTCGCTGATATTCAATAGATTGAAATAATTTGAAACTGTAATTTTTCCATTTTAACGACCATTGTGGGTTTTGCTTACTTTAACAGATGGGTGCCAACAATTTTGTCATTGTTCTTACCCTGTACGTAGCAATATAACAGTGCCACCTGTACTTTTGAGTTGATGTGTATGTGTGTAAAATGTTACTGGGATCTGGACCATTTCAGCTATTTTAGTTCTTACATTCTGTGCAGCTCCTGAGAAATCTGATTTATCTCGGTATCACATAGGATTGGGTACTCGGCTCAGCAGACGGTATCACACATGATAGGCTTCAGCCAAACACAGTATAGAAAATATAATCGACTTGGTCATATATGATGAGCTTAGATACTTCAGCTCGGAGACAAAAGCTCTCACGATCAGCTTAGATGCATGCTCAGCGGACGGTATCCTACACTGACAATGCCCAGGGCATGTGTATCTAAGCCTGATGCTTTTCTATACAAGGAGCAGCAATGCGATAATTATATCAATAATTGGCGTCACGGTTGCATCCAGACACAACCCTCATTATACGGACCAGACGAGCCTCTCGCTCACATGAACGCTGTGGTTTGGGTTCCTCTCCGGAGCGATAATCCAAGCACTTCACCACAATATGTGAAATTTGGGGGTTTTACTCCGCACAGAGAATAAATTGATTTTCCATCAGTCAGAACATTTTGTTACCATAGAAATGCAATTTTTTTATTTATTTTTTCTTAATTTTTCCCAGTAAACTGTATTACTGTATTTGCTGATGTCTGTGTGACAGCGGCTTATCTAGGCTCGGCAGTACATTACACCTGTCATTAATGCCGCTCTTACAGTGCTGTAAGTCACCTTCACAACATGCTGTAAAGTGAGATGCCTTACTGTTACTCTTTGGAGTAAAGTGAGCTGTGCTGCCACCTAGTGGCAATTATATAAATTGCATTGTTATTGAGATTAAAACATTACTCAGCTGGTTCTCTTCATCCTTCGTGTGGCTTCTTGCCTGTTTTGTATTCCAACCTCTGCAAAGTGTTTTGATTAATTAGCTCTGACTTTATATATCCCTGCTCCCCTTTACTGGTTCAGAGTCTGCACAGCATGCTCTGTATTGTGTGAGATGTTGACGTTATATCATGGTGTGGTACAAGCTGATAGGAAGCTGGTTCTTGAATAAACAGTAGCAGATTTGGGAATGCAGCTCTGGAAATGGCCAGACGTTCTAATTTTCGCATGGTAGCTTATGATGGATCTGATCTGCGAAAATGTTTTGCGGTGATCTCTATTGCAAAGCCAAGTAGGCTAAGGTTAAATCCCAACCCTGCAGGTCTTGATTAGATACCTGTGGCAAGCTTTAAGTGAGAACCGAGCCCTGTGTTCACTATAGGTGTCAGTCTGAAAGATGAAGCAGAGTTGAGTGTGATGCTGGTGAGTGTCCAGCCAAAATGTGAGCTGTAGCTGGGAGAGAGACACGGGCAGTCTGTGTGTCGGAGCTGCAGAGAACCGTGTGGAAGGTGCAGCAAGTTCTTCAAAATGGAGCATGCAGTTCATGAATCTTGCACAAAATACTCTTATTTTTGTCTTTAACCTTTTTTTTTTTTTGCAAATTTTTAGCTGTAAGAATCACAAATCCTTAAAGTCATAAGAATGCACCAAACTGAAAAAAAAAATCCTCCAGAAACCTGACTCCAGGCAGGGACTGGAGTGGGACGCGCCAAAAAAAGTGATATTTGGTAAAAGGCGCATTTTATGAATTTGTCAAAAACCTCTGAATAAGCAAAGTCATTCAGGAAAAATAATAAAAAAAGACTGAAGTAGTGGCACAAAACATATAGAAAAAAAAGGGCGCAAATACAAAAGTACGAAAAAGGAGGAAATTGCTCCAGAAAAGTGGAGACAATGAAATGATGAATCGCTGTAATGTGTGGTTTTGCTGAGGGAGTAAGCAAGGGAATTTCATCTTGAACTTCTTGTCAGAGGATCTTTCTAGCAAGTAGGTAAGGGCTCCTTAAAAGGGTTCCCACTTTTTAGTATTTTTTGTTATCTAGGTAGTTGAGATTGTAATTATATTACTGGTTTAGACTGAACCTGCAGATTATGTAACAATTTTGCTGTTTCCCTGCTCTTCCCGTGCTCTTTCCCTGCTCTACCTGTGCTGTTCCCCTGCTCTACCTGTGCTGTCCCTCTGCTCTACCTGTGCTGTCCCTCTGCTTTACCTGTGCTGTCCCTCTGCTCTTCCCGTGCTGTCCCTCTGCTCTTCCCGTGCTGTTCCCTCTGCTCTACCTGTGCTGTCCCTCTGCTTTACCCGTGCTGTCCCTCTGCTTTACCCATGCTGTCCCTCTGCTTTACCCGTGCTGTCCCTCTGCTTTACCCGTGCTGTCCCTCTGCTTTACCCGTGCTGTCCCTCTGCTCTTCCCGTGCTGTTCCCTCTGCTCTTCCCGTGCTGTTCCCTCTGCTCTTCCCGTGCTGTTCCCTCTGCTCTTCCCGTGCTGTTCCCTCTGCTCTTCCCGTGCTGTTCCCTCTGCTCTACCCGTGCTGTTCCCTCTGCTCTACCCGTGCTGCTCTCTGCTCTACCCGTGCTGTTCCCTCTGCTCTTCCCGTGCTGTTCCCTCTGCTCTTCCCATGCTGTTCCCTCTGCTCTTCCCGTGCTGTTCCCTCTGCTCTTCCCGTGCTGTTCCCTCTGCTCTACCCGTGCTGTCCCTCTGCTGACAGCGGCAAAGCACGGGCAGACCAACCCGGTAATGTCATCGCACTGGGGCAAGTGAAGGGCAACAGAGTCCCAGTGTGATGACATCTTACCGCCCTGGACGCTTCCAGTGGTTGCCCTTCTGTTCTGTGGGTCACAGCCCTAAAGCGACCCGCAGAAAGGAGAGCAGTAGTGTAGGGCGTCCATGTCATCACCGTTTACCTATATCTGCTACTGTAGTCACCGGTACAGTTTGGCGGTCGCTCCTGGTGGCCCCTCGGAGTGAAGTTGCCCAAGGCCACCGACCACCACCCTACCTCCCCACCCAATTGGCATGGATCTGTGTAAGAAGTAACAACTACAAAACACATAAAAGATGCAGAAGCACCGCATATGTTGTGTGCAGTGAGGAGGCGGCGAGTGAGAAGTAGGTCAGTCTGTGAGCAGGATACAGCTCTGGAGCATAATACAGCATGTAAGTCAGGATCAGTAATGTAATGTATGTACACAGTGACTGCACCAGCAGAATAGTGAGTGCAGCTCTGGAGTATAATACAGGATGTAACTCAGGATCAGTAATGTAATGTATGTACACAGTGACTGCACCAGCAGAATAGTGAGTGCAGCTCTGGGGTATAATACAGGATGTAACTCAGGATCGGTAATGTAATGTATGTACACAGTGACTGCACCAGCAGAATAGTGAGTGCAGCTCTGGGGTATAATACAGGATGTAACTCAGGATCAGTAATGTATGTACACAGTGACTGCACCAGCAGAATAGTGAGTGCAGCTCTGGGGTATAATACAGCATGTAACTCAGGATCAGTACTGTAATGTATGTACACAGTGACTGCACCAGCAGAATAGTGAGTGCAGCACTGGGGTATAATACAGGATGTAACTCATGTAACTCAGGATAAGTAATGTAATGTATGTACACACTGACTGCACCAGCAGAATAGTGAGTGCAGCTCTTGGGTATAATACAGGATGTAACTCAGGATCAGTAATGTAATGTATGTACACAGTGACTGCACCAGCAGAATAGGGAGTGCAGCTCTGGGGTATAATACAGGATGTAACTCCGGATCAGTAATGTAATGTATGTACACAGTGACTGCACCAGCAGAATAGTGAGTGCAGCTCTGGAGTATAATGCAGGATGTAACTCAGGATCAGTAATGTAATGTATGTACACAGTGACTGCACCAGCAGAGTAGTGAGTGCAGCTCTTGGGTATAATACAGGATGTAACTCAGGATCAGTAATGTAATGTATGTACACAGTGACTGTGCCGCGCCCCCACGTAAGGGCAATGGGGTACTCGGTACAGGGTCCTTCAGTTCCCTCAGCTGGGATGTCACGGTGGCCCAACCCGGACCGTGGCCTTATAAGGGGCGCCCAAATTAAAATAGGATTCAAATAGTTGATAGATGATGGTAGTGTTCGTGACGCCACCTGTGGTATTCGGTCAGGGTGACCGACGCTGCTAAGGGGTCCGCTGGGGTGATGTGATGGCAGCTAGATGGTATACCTTCCCACAGGTGAAGTGTTTCCCCAGGGCTTCCCAGAGTGTAGATGGTGGATGGTGCAAGGCGCGGTGAATAACGAGGACACAAGGTTGCAGTCTCTTTACCTTTACTGAAGGCTTCAGCATCCACAGTCCAGGGTGCCGGATGACAGGGCAGGCAGGGTCCGGCCGGTCTGATGGCAATTCCAGAGTCCCCTTATACAGGTGGAAATCAGTAGCCTTCCCCTTGCGCACAGTAACGTAGTAGGTCCCTACTTGCATTAGCTGCCATAGGGTCCTCACTCTTGTTACTCTTCTCTCTGTCCCCCGGATAGATAGGACAAACCCATATGACGGTGGTGGCCTGTGGCTATTTTATAGGGACCCTAGCGTCGCCCCTCCTCCGCATTGCCACCTTGTCTGCTTAGGTTCTTAGGTCGGACAGCCAACTTGGAATCGACTGTCCTGCCAGTCTCTGAAGTAAAGCGTAGAGTCTATTACTCCCTCGGTGTTCCGGCCACCGGATCTGCGCTCAGTGGGAAGCAGCCTGCTTCTAGCTGGTCTCCCACTGGTCTTGCACTCCTGTTGCTATGACTTCTGTGCTCACTCACTACAGCACACTTCCTTTCTTGTCCTTTCTTAGGAGTCTGCCGCATGGGTTGCAGGCGCAGCTCCGTATCCTTCTTTTCCTTTCCTGGGCCGAGCCCAGTCTGCTCCTCTCCTCCTCCTAAACTGTCTGACTTTCTAACCAAACCCCCAGTTTTACCCAAGTGTGAGGAGTGGCCTAATAGATAGAACCTTTTGCTCCCCCTGGTGGCCGGCGTGTGAAGTGTGTGTGTGGCTGTGATACCTGACAGGGTGAACTCCTTCGGTGCCATCAGATGTAACATCGCTCCCCCTGGTGGAAGAATGACATTACTGCAACAACCAGGATTCTGGGGCGCTGCAACTGCACCAGCAGAATAGTGAGTGCAGCTCTGGGGTATAATACAGGATGTAACTCAGGATCAGTAATGTAATGTATGTACACAGTGACTGCACCAGCAGAATAGTGAGTGCAGCTCTGGAGTATAATACAGGATGTAACTCAGGATCAGTAATGTAATGTATGTACACAGTGACTGCACCAGCAGAATAGTGAGTGCAGCTCTGGGGTATAATACAGCTGTAACTCAGGATCAGTAATGTATGTACACAGTGACTGCACCAGCAGAATATTGAGTGCAGCTCTGGAGAATAATACAGGATGTAACTCAGGATCAGTAATGTAATGTATGTACACAGTGGCTGCACCAGCAGAATAGTAAGTGCAGCTCTGGGGTATAATACAGGATGTAACTCAGGATCAGTAATGTATGTATGTACACAGTGACTGCACCAGCGCCATAGCAGCCAGTTATTATCTATGTGATTCGGAGTCGCCCACCAGGTCTTCCGGGGGGCTCCGTTATGTACCTTGCTTACTATGCGAGGGGCAGTGACTGGCACAGGTGACCTGAGGGCACGAGAGCCCACTACTGTATTACACCAGGTCTTCTCTGTGCCCAGATTACTGAGCAGTAGCCATCCGCATATTCACTGCACGGCCACCCAAACCAATGTGATCAATTAATAGGAAGGAATCGGCACATTATGTTCTTGTGTCACGGCCTTCCCGAAATGGAATTGTACCCAGTAGGTGAGACGCCCCCTGCCCTTTGGGACCGGAACGTACCTACAAAAGCATGGGCCCCAAAGGAAACCAGAGTGTCCTCCGTCCAGCGTAAATATTTAGAAGCTTTGCGTGAATCTAAGGATTAGCAATCAGACTCCTTTATGTATGAGACCAAAGACAAGACCCTTTAACTCTCAAATCTCACACTGGACCAGTAAGCAATGAGAATTGTCATACCCCAGACAAGACCCTCTCAAACCAGACTGTAATTAAAAAGTGTCAATTTATTGGTCTGGTATTGGATCTGATAACTATGGGGTCTGACATAGGTCATGAGATGAAGGAGCCTCTTGAGATGAAGGGGCAGGTCTGGTCCAGGCTCTTTAGATGAAGGGGCAGGTCTGGTCCAGGCTCTTGAGATGAAGGAGCCTGGTCTAGTCCAGGCTCTTGAGATGAAGGGGCCACATTTGGTCCAGGCTCTTGAGATGAAGGGGCCAGGTCTAGTCCAGGCTCTTGAGATGAAGGGGCCACATTTGGTCCAGGCTCTTGAGATGAAGGGGCCAGGTCTAGTCCAGGCTCTTGAGATGAAGTGGCCACATTTGGTCCAGGCTCTTGAGCTGAAGGGGCAGGTCTAGTCCAGGCTCTTGAGATGAAGGGGCAAGGTCTGGTCCAGGCTCTTGAGATGAAGGGGCCACACTTGGTCCAGGCTCTTGAGATGAAGGGGCCAGGTCTGGTCCAGGCTCTTGAGATGAAGGGGCCTGGTTTAGGGTCATAATTATCAGATCACAGACCACTTTGTTAACAGACCTTGGCTCTAAATATATTTGCTTGTCTTTTGGGTCTCTTCATGTTATGATAGGCAATTCAATACCACAATGGACATAGCGGTCAGAGCACATACAGTGATCTGACAATAACCCAAAATCATAGAACGAGCTCTGAGACGTGGGAACTCTGCAGACCGCAATCCCTAATCCTCTCCAAACAACACTAGAGGCAGCCGTGGATTGCGCCTAACTCTGCCTATGCAACTCGGCACAGCCTGAGAAACTAACTAGCCTGAAGATAGAAAATAAGCCTACCTTGCCTCAGAGAAATACCCCAAAGGAAAAGGCAGCCCCCCACATATAATGACTGTGAGTAAGATGAAAAGACAAACGTAGGGATGAAATAGATTCAGCAAAGTGAGGCCCGACTTTCTTAACAGAGCGAGGATAGGAAAGATAACTTTGCGGTCTACACAAAACCCTAAAGGAAACCACGCAAAGGGGGCAAAAAGATCCTCCGTACCGAACTAACGGCACGGAGGTACACCCTTTGCATCCCAGAGCTTCCAGCAAAACAATTAGACAAGCTGGACAGAAAAAATAGCAAACAAATAGCAAAGAAGAACTTAGCTATGCAGAGCAGCAGGCCACAGGAATGATCCAGGGAAAAGCAAGTCCAACACTGGAACATTGACAGGAAGCCAGGATGAAAGCATTAGGTGGAGTTAAGTAGAGCAGTACCTAACGACCTCACCACATCACCTGAGGTAGGAAACTCAGAAGCCGCAATACCACTTTCCTCCACCAACAGAAGCTCACAGAGAGAATCAGCCGAAGTACCACTTGTGACCACAGGAGGGAGCTCTGCCACAGAATTCACAACAGTACCCCCCCCCTTGAGGAGGGGTCACCGAACCCTCACCAGAGCCCCCAGGCCGACCAGGATGAGCCACATAAAAGGCATGAACAAGATCGGGAGCATGGACATCAGAGGCAAAGACCCAGGAATTATCTTCCTGAGCATAACCCTTCCACTTAACCAGATACTGGAGTTTCCGTCTTGAAACACGAGAATCCAAAATCTTCTCCACAATATACTCCAACTCCCCCTCCACCAAAACCGGGGCAGGAGGGTCAACAGATGGAACCATAGGTGCCACGTATCTCCGCAACAATGACCTGTGGAATACATTATGTATGGAAAAGGAATCTGGAAGGGTCAGACGAAAAGACACAGGATTAAGAACCTCAGAAATCCTATACGGACCAATGAAACGAGGTTTAAACTTAGGAGAGGAAACCTTCATAGGAATATGACGAGAAGATAACCAAACCAGATCCCCAACAAGAAGTCGGGGACCCACACAGCGTCTGCGATTAGCAAAACGTTGAGCCCTCTCCTGGGACAAGGTCAAATTGTCCACTACATGAGTCCAAATCTGCTGCAACCAGTCCACCACAGTATCCACACCAGGACAGTCCGAAGACTCAACCTGCCCTGAAGAGAAACGAGGATGGAACCCAGAGTTGCAGAAAAATGGCGAAACCAAGGTAGCCGAGCTGGCCCGATTATTAAGGGCGAACTCAGCCAAAGGCAAAAAGGACACCCAGTCATCCTGATCAGCAGAAACAAAGCATCTCAGATATGTTTCCAAGGTCTGATTGGTTCGTTCGGTCTGGCCATTAGTCTGAGGATGGAAAGCCGAGGAAAAAGACAAGTCAATGCCCATCCTACCACAAAAGGCTCGCCAAAACCTCGAAACAAACTGGGAACCTCTGTCAGAAACGATATTCTCTGGAATACCATGTAAACGAACCACATGCTGGAAGAACAATGGCACCAAATCAGAGGAGGAAGGCAATTTAGACAAGGGTACCAGATGGACCATCTTAGAAAAGCGATCACAGACCACCCAAATGACTGACATCTTTTGAGAAACGGGAAGATCTGAAATATAATCCATAGAGAAATGTGTCCAAGGTCTCTTCGGGACCGGCAAGGGCAAAAGCAACCCACTGGCACGAGAACAGCAGGGCTTAACCCGAGCACAAATCCCACAGGACTGCACAAAAGTACGCACATCTCGCGACAGAGATGGCCACCAAAAGGATCTAGCCACTAACTCTCTGGTACCAAAGATTCCAGGATGACCAGCCAACACCGAACAATGAACCTCAGAGATAACTTTATTCGTCCACCTATCAGGGACAAACAGTTTCTCCGCTGGACAACGATCAGGTTTATTAGCCTGAAATTTTTGCAGCACCCGCCGCAAATCAGGGGAGATGGCAGACACAATTACTCCCTCCTTGAGGATACCCGCCGGCTCGGACAAACCCGGAGAGTCGGGCACAAAACTCCTAGACAGAGCATCCGCCTTCACATTTTTAGAGCCCGGAAGGTACGAAATCACAAAGTCAAAACGGGCAAAAAACAGCGACCAACGAGCCTGTCTAGGATTCAACCGCTTGGCAGACTCGAGATAAGTCAAGTTCTTATGATCAGTCAATACCACCACGCGATGCTTAGCTCCTTCAAGCCAATGACGCCACTCCTCGAATGCCCACTTCATGGCCAGCAACTCTCGGTTGCCCACATCATAATTTCGCACAGCAGGCGAAAACTTCCTGGAAAAAAAAGCGCATGGTTTCATCACTGAGCAATCAGAACCTCTCTGCGACAAAACAGCCCCTGCTCCAATCTCAGAAGCATCAACCTCGACCTGGAACGGAAGAGAAACATCTGGTTGACACAACACAGGGGCAGAAGAAAAACGACGCTTCAACTCTTGAAAGGCTTCCACAGCAGCAGAAGACCAATTGACCACATCAGCACCCTTCTTGGTCAAATCGGTCAATGGTTTAGCAATACTAGAAAAATTGCAGATGGAGCGACGATAGAAATTAGCAAAGCCCAGGAACTTTTGCAGACTTTTCAGAGATGTCGGCTGAGTCTAATCATGGATGGCTTGGACCTTAACAGGATCCATCTCGATAGTAGAAGGGGAAAAAATGAACCCCAAAAATGAAACCTTCTGAACACCAAAGAGACACTTTGATCCCTTCACAAACAAAGAATTAGCACGCAGGACCTGAAAAACCGTTCTGACCTGCTTCACATGAGACTCCCAATCATCCGAGAAGACCAAAATATCATCCAAGTATACAATCAGGAATTTATCCAGGTACTCTCGGAAGATGTTATGCATAAAGGACTGAAACACTGATGGAGCATTGGCAAGTCCGAACGGCATCACTAGATACTCAAAATTACCCTCGGGCGTATTGAATGCAGTTTTCCATTCATCTCCTTGCTTAATTCGCACCAGATTATACGCACCACGAAGATCTATCTTGGTGAACCAACTAGCCCCCTTAATCCGAGCAAACAGATCAGATAACAATGGCAAGGGGTACTGAAATTTAACAGTGATCTTATTAAGAAGGCGGTAATCTATACAAGGTCTCAGCGAACCATCCTTCTTGGCTACAAAAAAAAACCCTGCTCCTAATGGCGACGATGACGGGCGAATATGCCCCTTTTCCAGGGATTCCTTCACATAACTGCGCATAGCGGTGTGCTCAGGCACGGATAAATTAAACAGTCGACCTTTTGGGAATTTACTACCAGGAATCAAATCGATAGCACAATCACAATCCCTATGCGGAGGTAGGGTATCGGACTTGGGCTCATCAAATACATCCCGGTAATCAGACAAGAACTCTGGAACCTCAGAAGGGGTGGATGATGAAATAGACAGAAATGGAACATCACCATGTACCCCCTGACAACCCCAGCTGGACACCGACATGGATTTCCAATCTAATACTGGATTATGGACTTGTAGCCATGGCAACCCCAACACGACCACATCATGCAGATTATGCAACACCAGAAAGCGAATAACCTCCTGATGTGCAGGAGCCATGCACATGGTCAGCTGGGTCCAATACTGAGGCTTATTCTTGGCCAAAGGCGTAGCATCAATTCCTCTCAATGGAATAGGACACTGCAAGTGCGCTTAGGACAATCAGAGATAGCATGAGTGGAATCACCACAGTAGAAACACAGCCCATTCAGACGTCTGTGTTCTTGCCGTTCAACTCTGGTCAAAGTCCTATCGCACTGCATAGGCTCAGGTTTAAGCTCAGGTAATACCGCCAAATGGTGCACAGATTTACGCTCACGCATGCGTCGACCGATCTGAATGGCCAAAGATATAGATTCATTCAGACCAGCAGGCATAGGAAATCCCACCATGACATCCTTAAGGGCTTCAGAGAGACCCTTTCTGAAAATCGCTGCGAGCGCAGCTTCATTCCATTGAGTGAGCACTGACCACTTTCTAAATTTCTGACAATATACCTCTATCTCATCCTGACCCTGACACAGAGCCAGCAAATTTTTCTCTGCCTGATCCACTGAATTAGGCTCATCGTACAGCAATCCGAGCGCCAGGAAAAACGCATCAATATTACTTAATGCAGGATCTCCTGGCGCAAGGGAAAATGCCCAGTCTTGAGAGTCGCCACGCAAAAAAGAAATAATAATTCTCACTTGTTGAGCTGGGTCACCAGAGGAGTGAGGTTTCAAGGCCAGAAACAGTTTGCAATTATTTTTGAAATTCACAAACTTGACTCTATCACCATAAAACAAATCAGGAATAGGAATTCTTGGTTCAAACATAGACTTCTGAACCACCAAATCTTGAATCTTTTGTACATTTATAACGAGATTATCCATTGAAGAGCACAGACCCTGAATGTCCATGTCCACACCTGTGTCCTGAACCACCCAAATGTCTAGGGGAAAAAAAAGGCAAAACACAGTGCAAAGAAAAAAAAATGGTCTCAGAACTTCTCTTTTCCCTCGATTGAGAATCATTAGTACTTTTGGCTTCCTGTACTGTTATGAAAGGCAATTCAGTACCACAATGGACATAGCGGTCAGAGCACATACAGTGATCTGACAATAACCCAAAAACATAGAACGAGCTCTGAGACGTGGGAACTCTGCAGACCGCAATCCCTAATCCTCTCCAAACAACACTAGAGGCAGCCGTGGATTGCGCCTAACGCTCCCTATGCAACTCGGCACAGCCTGAGAAACTAGCTAGCCTGAAGATAGAAAATAAGCCTACCTTGCCTCAGAGAAATACCCCAAAGGAAAAGGCAGCCCCCCACATATAATGACTGTGAGTTAAGATGAAAAGACAAACGTAGAGATGAAATAGATTCAGCAAAGTGAGGCCCGACTTTCTTAACAGAGCGAGGACAGAAAAGGTAACTTTGCGGTCTACACAAAACCCTAAAGAAAACCATGCAAAGGGGGCAAAAAGACCCTCCGTACCGAACTAACGGCACGGAGGTACACCCTTTGCGTCCCAGCGCTTCCAGCAACAAATTTTCCTGGAGCAGAACAATATTGTATCATACAATTATTAGGTTCTGTAGAAGGACGTAGATCTGGGTATTTATTATAATGGAATATAGGCTGAACTGGATGGACAAATGTCTTTTTTCGGCCTTACTAACTATGTTACTATGTTACTATGTAAATTAGACAAGCTGGACAGAAAAAATAGCAAACAAATAGCAAAGAAGAACTTAGCTATGCAGAGCAGCAGGCCACAGGAATGATCCAGGGAAAAGCAAGTCCAACACTGGAACATTGACAGGAAGCCAGGATCAAAGCATTAGGTGGAGTTAAGTAGGGAAGCACCTAATGACCTCACCAGATCACCTGAGGGAGGAAACTCAGAAGCAGCAGTACCACTTCCCTCCACCAACAGAAGCTCACAGAGAGAATCAGCCGAAGTACCACTTGTGACCACAGGAGGGAGCTCTGCCACAGAATTCACAACACTTCAGGCCCGATGACTTTAGGTACCATTTCCTCAATCTTCTGGCAGGATGATATCCTGTATGTGTCCTGACTCTGGTGCCTGGGTATTGTGTCCCTGAGACCACCATGGACTGTAGCGTCCCCTACGGACAGTGTAGTGGTGCTTTATCAAGTGGAAATGAACTAATAGCATGTCCCCTATACTAGAGAAACAGCAGAAATCTACTTATCGGGGAATGTAAGTCCGACTCCCGGTGACGCACACACTTTCGGGCAGGGTTTATGTAAGCTGAGCGCCCTTTTGGCCCATGACTGATGGCTTCAGCAAGCCTGCTCCTTTTAATATTACCCCTGCCCCATCCCCCACCCGGGCACTATGGGGGTACAGTGGGTGCTATGACATCCATCAGCTTAGTTTTATTAGGTGATTTTTTCCCTTTAATTTGCTTTTGTGACCGGCTGAGGATCGGTGCACTCAGTTCTCCGTCCATGTGACTCCTTCACAGCAACACGTATGTGGGGGCGATTCTTGCGTGTTTCCATGGTGATTACTTTTTATTTTTTTTCACAATACATTGTATACCTGGGAAATGTGACACGTCTCAGTGATGATGATGATGATGGTGGTGGCCCCTTCGCACTCCGCTACGTGCGGTCTAGTCATAGTCCTGCTACATCTCTGCACTGTGTCATTGAATAGAACAGCGCCTCCGCCTGCTGGGAATATATACCACCCCACTCACTGTATATGTGCGTTACCACAGGAGGCACAACTGCCCCCCTAAATAGTAATGTCCTCTATTCTGGCCAATAGTGGTCACTTAGTTGAATCCATAAAATTCAACAACTTATTGGGTTGTGTCTTCTCTTGAAACCCTTCATTATCATCTCTGATCTGTGCATCATGTGTTTAATACACTCACAGCGCCGCCACTGGACAAGTGATGTACTGCACCATTGGGGTCCTCCAGAACTAGAGGAACTGGGCCTCCTCTCCGGCTGATGGATGAGTTGGGGATGGCAGATCCCTTTTATCCTCCTGTCTTTACTGGCGTAAATTTACAATGTGTGTTTTGCTTTGTTTTTCTTTCTTTTGGCAACAGACGTATTAAATGTATTTTTTATTTTAGTTGCAATTTATGGGAAAAAAATCTTGCAATTTTTCACACAGGCAGCTGGAGTTATTCTAGACTTGTAATTTAAAGTTTCATGAAATAGACACATGCACATTAGGAGCAACAGACTGACCCGACCCTATGTGTTGTATTGAAGCATCTCAAGAGCGCGTGCAAAGGTCATTGTACAGGAGGTGAGCTGTGACGTCACCTATTGTGAATGGTGGATCCTGTTATCTACTGTATATAGAGGGGTTATCAGTCATTGTACAGGAGGAGGAGGTGAGCTGTGACATCACCTATTGTGAATGGTGGATCCTGTATTATCTACTGTATATAGAGGTGTTATCAGTCATTGTACAGGAGGAGGTGAGCTGTGACATCACCTATTGTGAATGGTGGATCCTGTTATCTACTGTATATAGAGGGGTTATCAGTCATTGTACAGGAGGAGGAGGTGAGCTGTGACATCACCTATTGTGAATGGTGGATCCTGTATTATCTACTGTATATAGAGGTGTTATCAGTCATTGTACAGGAGGAGGTGAGTTGTGACATCACCTATTGTGAATGGTGGATCCTGTTATCTACTGTATATAGAGGGGTTATCAGTCATTGTACAGGAGGAGGAGGTGAGCTGTGACGTCACCTATTGTGAATGGTGGATCCTGTTATCTACTGTATATAGAGGGGTTATCAGTCATTGTACAGGAGGAGGAGGTGAGCTGTGACATCACCTATTGTGAATGGTGGATCCTGTTATCTACTGTATATAGAGGGGTTATCAGTCATTGTACAGGAGGAGGAGGTGAGCTGTGACATCACCTATAGTGAATGGTGGATCCTGTGTTATCTACTGTATATAGAGGGGTTATCAGTCATTGTACAGGAGGAGGTGGTGAGCTGTGACGTCATCTATTGTGAATGGTGGATCCTGTTATCTACTGTATATAGAGGTGTTATCAGTCATTGTACAGGAGGAGGAGGTGAGCTGTGACATCACCTATTGTGAATGGTGGATCCTGTGTTATCTACTGTATATAGAGGGATTATCAGTCATTGTAGAGGAGGAGGAGGTGAGCTGTGACATCACCTATTGTGAATGGTGGATCCTGTGTTATCAGTCATTGTACAGGAGGAGGTGAGCTGTGACATCACCTATTGTGGAGCCGTTATTATCAGCTGTGTATTGAGGTGTTATCAGTCATATTAATCCAGCCTGTGCTAATAATAAAAATAGCTGTCTAGTGTCCATGGAAAGATCTATTTTTGCGCTCAATGGCCTCATGATTACTTTGATGCTACTAAATGGCTGATTTTATGATTTCTCCTCATTCTCTCGTCTTAAAAGATTTTTTTTTTCTTGCAGGACATGAGAAAACATGTGTTCCTGACCCTCCTGGACACGGAGCAGTCCTATGTGGAGTCTCTGCGCACGCTCATGGAGGTAGGGCTCTGTGCACACTTACAGGGCTTCCAGCAATCGTAGCCAGTATGGACAGGCTGAGGGACACTTCATGAAAGCTGCTATTATCGGTACATCAGTGACTCATGGCGGAGTTCACACCCCAAAGGGAAGACTGTGTAACACTTACTACGTTTCCTTCTTTTTCTGACTCTCACAAGATGTTCGGTAGCGACACCAATCTGTCTACACACAAGATCTAGAAGCACAAAGAGTGGGCTGGGATTGGTGCAGAATACTTTGGTGTTCCGTTCTTAAAGAAATCATTACTTGTAAGGAGAATTCAAAGTTACAGCCCCCTCCCCCACTCAAAAGTAGTCCCTGGTGGGCGACACAAGATCAATGAATCCTCATCATCGGCCCATTTCAGGGGCTGAGATAGTCCCTGCTCTACCGAGCGCGTTTGTGCTCAGTATGCGCTCCCTACTCAGTGCGATGTTCTAATTTAGGATAATCTCAAGGCATTTGTCTATAGGGGCATGTACTTCTTCCCCTGCATGAGGTTATCCAGTCATAAGCAGGCAGCCACACACAGGGGTAAAAGAACATGCCCTCCTCTTTTCACTGATTTCTACAGCTACTGTGTACACACGTACCAGAGCTGAGATATGCATCACTACAAACACTTCCAGATCTCCTGTTGCAGAAGTCAGTGTGCAGGCAGCGTGAGAGATATTAGAACTGTGACATGAGACCTGGATGTGTTTGTAATGATACCTGTACCTGTCGGTGGCTCGTTTTGTTCAGGATTATTGTACTTGTTTTTTATTATGTATACCCCTTTTCACATGTAAAGCGCTATGGAATAAATGGTGCTATAATAATACATAACTCTGCATCTACTGTGTAGATGCAACAGATCTAGTAAAAAAAATTACTCGTCTTCCCTCACTCTGACTGAGAGACGAGACCTGGAAGTATTTGTCATGATACATAAATTAGATTTACCATATCTTTATCATTACAAATACTTCCAGATCTTGTCCCCCTGCTGTCAGTGTAGAGGGGGCGAGAGCAGACAGCACTTTAGAGATACAACAGATCTCATCTCACACAGTGGCTGCAGAGTTATGTAGCATTATAAATACTTTCAGGTCTCATGTCACAATGCTGTCAGCTGTCACCCTCCCTGCATACTGACTGTCAGGAGATCAGACCTGGAAGTGTTTGTAATGATACATAACTTAGATTTACTGAATCTTTACAGTAGCGGTCAGTGAGGAGATGAGGGCGTGTTCTTTTTTTTTTTTTTCTGCATTATGCTGCCTGTTTGTGATTGGTCATCCTTATGCAGGAGAAGATGTACACGCTCCCAGAGACAAATCTCTGGTAATGTCACATTGTCATAAATTATAACCTTTAACCCCTTTCTCACATTAGATGTACTATCCCGTCGAGGTGGTCTGGGCCCCTATTACCACCGACGGGATAGTACATCATCACCGATCAGCCGCGCTCACAGGGGGAGTGCAGCCGATCGCGGCCAGGTGTCAGCTGATTATTACAGCTGACATCCTGCACTATGTGCCAGGAGTGGTCACGGACTGCTCCTGGCACATTATCCCCGAAACACTGCGATCAAATATGATCGCAGCGTTCCAGCAGCATAGGGAAGCATTGCGCAGGGAGAGGGCGTCTCCTCCGTCCTACTCCCTGCAGGCCCCGGATCCAAGATGGCCGCAGGGGGCCTTCCGGGTCCTGCAGGGAGGTGGCTTGTCAGTGCCTGCTGAGCAGGCGCCAGCAAGCCTGCAGCACTACCTGTCAGATCGCTGATCTGACACAGTGCTGTGCAAAGTGTCAGATCAGCGATCTGACACTATAGCATGATGTTCCACCCTGAGACAAAGTAAAAAAGTTTAAAAAAAAATATTTACATGTGTGAAAAAAGAAAAAAAATCCTAAATCCTAAACAAAAAAAAAATATTGCTCCAATAAATACATTTCTTTATGTAAATTTAAACAAAACAACAAAAGTACACATTTAGTATCGCCGCGTCCGTATCGACCCGACCTATAAAACTGTCCCACTAGTTAACCCCTTCAGTGAACACCGTAAAAAAAAGGCAAAAAACAATGCTTTATCATACCACCGAACAAAAAGTGGAATAACATGCGATCAGAAAGACAGATATAAATAAACATGGTGCCGCCGAAAGCGTCATCTTGTCCCGCAAAAAAACGAGCCGCCATACAGCATCATCAGCAAAAAAGTTAAAAAGTTATAGCCCTCAGATTAAAGCGATGCAAAAATAATTTTTTTAATAAAAGTTTTTATTGTATAAAAGCGCCAAAATATAAAAAAAAAAGATATAAATGAGGTATCGCTGTAATCGTACTGACCCGAAGAATAAAACTGCTTTTTCAATTTTACCAAACGCAGAACGGTATAAACGGCACCCCCAAAAGAAATTCACCAATTGCTGGTTTTTGTTCATACTGCCTAACAAAAATCGGAATAAAAAGCGATCAAAATATGTCATGTGCCCGGAAATGGTACCAATAGAAACGTCAACTCGTCCCACAAAAAACAAGACCTCACATGACTCTGTGGACCAAAATATGGAAAAATTATCTCTCAGAATGTGGTAACGCAAAAACTATTTTTTGCAATAAAAAGCGTCTTTTAGTGTGTGACGGCTGCCAAACATAAAAACCCGCTATAAATAGTAAATCAAACCCCCCTTCATCACCGCCTTAGGGAAAAATAATATAATTAAAAAAATTGATTTATTTCCATTTTCCCATTATGGTTAGGATTGGGGCTAAAGTTAGGGTTGGGGCTAAAGTTAGGGTTAGGGCTAAAGTTAGGGTTGGGGTTAGGGTTTGGATTACATTTACGGTTGGGTTAGGGGTGTGTTAGGGTTATGGGTATGGTTAGGGTTGGGATTAGGGTTAGGGGAGTGTTGGAGTTAGGGGTGTGTTGGGATTACGGTTAGGGGTGTGTTCGGGTTAGGGTTGTGTTGGGGTTAGAGGTGTGGTTAGGGTTAGGGGTGTGGTTTGGGTTGGGATTAGAGTTAGGGGTGTGTTAGGTTTAGGGTTGGAGTTAGAATTTGGATGTTTCCACTGTTTAGGCACCAGGGGCTCTGCAAACGCAACATGATGTCTGATCTCAATCCATACAATTCTGTGTTGAAAAAGTAAAATGGTGCTCCTTCCCTTCTGAGCTCTGCCATGCGCCCAACCAGTAAATTTTCTCCCACATATAGGGTATCAACGTACTCAGTACAAATTGCACAACAACTTTTGGGGTCCAATTTCTCCAGACACCCTTGGGAAAATACAAAATTGGGAGCTTAAAGATCATTTTTGTTGAAAAAAAATGATTTTTTTAATTTTCACGGCTCTACATTATAAACTTCTGTGAAGCATTTGGGGGTTCAAGGTGCTCACCACACATCTAGATAAGTTCCTTAGGGGGTCTACTTTCCAAAATGGGGTCACTTTGGGGGGGTTTCCACTGTTTAGACACATCAGAGGCTCTGCAAACGAGACATGGCGTCCTATCTCAATTCCAGCCAATTTTGCATTGAAAAGTCAAATGGCGCTCCTTCCCTTCCGAGCTCTCCCATGCGCCCAAACAGTGGTTTACCCCCACATATGGGATATCGGCGTACTCAGGACAAAGTGCACAACAACGTTTGAGGTCCAATTTCTCCTGTTACACTTGGTAAAATAAAACAAATTGAATCTGAAGTAAAAAATTTTGTGAAAAAAAGTTAAATGTTCATTTTTTTTTTAAACATTCCAAAAATTCCCGTGAAACACCTGAAGGGTTAATAAACTTCTTGAATGTGGTTTTGAGCACCTTCAGGGGTGCAGTTTTTAGAATGGTGTCACATTTGGGTATTTTCTATCATATAGACCCCTCAAAGTGACTTCATTGTAAAAATTGGCCCGGTCATCATAATTATTATTATTATTTATTTATATAGCCCCATTGATTCCATGGTGCTGTACATGAGAAGGGGTTACATACGAATTACAGATATCACTTACAGTAAGCAAACTAACAGTGACAGACTAATACAGAGGGGCGAGGACCCTGCCCTTCGGGGCTTACATTCTACAGGATGGTGGCGGTATCTCCAGTAGTGGTGAGGAGGCAGCGGGGTCAGTGCAGGCTTTCCTGAATAGATGGGTTTTCAGGTTCCGTCTGAAGGATCCGAATGTGGTTGATAGTCGGACGTGTTGAGGCGTGGAGTTCCAGAGGATGGGGGATATTCAGGAGAAGTCTTGGAGGCGGTTGGATGAGGAGCGAATAAGTGTGGAGGAGAGAAGGAGGTCTTGGGAGGACCGGAGATCACGTGAGGGAAGATATCGGGATATTAGTTCAGAGATATATGGAGGAGACAGGTTGTGGATGGCTTTGTAGGTCAGTATTAGCAATTTGAACTGGATACGCTGAGGGAATGGGAGCCAGTGAAGAGATTTGCAGAGGGGGGAAGCGGAGGAGTAGCGAGGAGAGAGATGAATTAGTCGGGCAGCAGAGTGAAGGATGGACTGGAGAGGTGCAAGGGTGTTAGCAGGGAGGCCGCAGAAAAGGATGTTGCAGTAGTCGAGGCAGGAGATGATGAGGGCGTGCACAAGCATTTTAGTAGATTGACAGTTGAGGAAAAGACGGATTCTGGAGATATTTTTGAGCTGGAGGCGACAGAAAATGGAAAGAGCTTGGATGTGTGGTTTGAAGGACAGGGCAGAGTCAAGGGTTACTTCGAGGCAGCGGACTTCCGGTACGGGGGAAAGTGTGATGTCATTAATTGCGATAGATAGGTCAGGTAAGGAAGATCTATGAGATGGAGGAAAGATGATGAGTTCAGATTTGTCCACATTGAGTTTGAGGAAGCGAGAGGAGAAGGAGGATATGGCTGATAGACACTCTGGGATTCTGGACATCAGAGAGGTGATGTCTGGGCCAGAGAGATAGATCTGAGTGTCATCAGCATAAAGGTGGTACTGGAATCCATGGGACTTTATGATTTGTCCCAAGCCAAGTGTATAGATTGAGAAGAGTAGGGGTCCTAGAACAGAGCCTTGGGACTCCAACAGAGAGGAGGTAGTGTGGGAGTGGGAGACACTGTGCTGACAATGTGCTGTTGGAAAGGTATGAGGAGATCCAGGATAGGGCGAGGTGTTTCATACCAAAGGAAGAGAGGATCTGTAGTAAGAGACAGTGGTCAACTGTGTCAAAGGCCGAGGACCGGTCTAGAAGGAGGAGTACAGAGTATTGTCCATTAGCTTTGGCGGTAAGTAGGTCATTAGTGATTTTGGTCAGGGCGGTCTCAGTTAAGTGATGGGGGCGGAAACCAGATTGTAGATTATCGAAGAGCAAGTTAGATGAGAGGTGGGAGGAAAGTTCAGCGTGGACGTGCTGCTCCAGGAGTTTGGAAGCGAATGGGGACAGCGATATTGGGCGATAGCTGGACATAGCAGTTGGATCGAGGGTTGGCTTTTTAAGGATAGGCGTGATTGTGGCATGTTTGAACGCAAAGGGGAAGGTGCCAGAAGATAGTGATCAGTTGAAGAGGTGGGTTAGGGATGAGATAAGTGTGGTGGTGAGGTTGGGGAGGAGGTGGGATGGGATGGGTAATGCTTTAGTTTTGGAGTTCTAGCCTAAAAATCTGCAAACAAGTCTACGAACAAACTCCATTTCTGCCATCTGCATCCATACACTGTGCAAGCAGTGGCATGGCCACTGGGTACTTTTGTAGGTAATGGCATTGTTATTGGCTTTCACTTAAAGGCTAGCAGTCAGTTCTTAAGAATGAAACGTTTCATCTCGTGATCTAACCTGGAGATTGTCCTTCACTACACACGACTATCCTCAGCAGCTGCAGTAGCGATGCATCGGCATGGGATAATCTGAGCAGATATTTAGGATAGGCCTTGCTGGCAGTCAGATTTGCTGTAACCATGTGAAGTTTTACATTTTTTGTTATGTATTTGGTTATGTTTTGTTTGTTTTGTTTTTTTTCTCCCCATTTTGCTCTTGTTGCAGTTGCATCATAAATTATATTGTTGATGTTAGGGATTCAGAGACTGAACACAAAATAAAGCTTTTATAAAAAAAAACAAAAAAACACGCAACCACCATTGGGTTAAAGGGGTTAATTTACAAGCAAATATATCCGCAACTCACAGGAAAAATAGTTTTTACTTTTCAAAGTTTAACTCTCCTCTACAGCCTTTATTCCATGTAGTGTCCCATGTTGAAACTGGTCATAGGTCCTCGTTAAGTTTTAGAAAAGAAAGAAAGGCCCCAAAGGTAGCTGGATCACCCCCATGGGGCCGTGGAGTACTCAGTACTGGGTCCTGCGGTTCACAGGGGGACATCACGGTGGCTGACAGTCCGTGGCCCTGGGACGTCCATGTAAAAGGGAAAGGTCTTTAAAGGGATAAAGTTTGTGTTCGTGACGCCACCTGTGGTATTCGGTCAGGGTGACCGACGCTGCTTAGGGGTCTGCTGGGGTGATGTTATGGCAGCTAGATGGTATACCTTCCCACAGGTGACGTATGTCCCCAGGGCTTCCCAGAGTGTAGATGGTGGATGGTGAGAGGCGCAGAGAAGAACGAGGACACAAGGTTGCAGACTCTTTACCTTTTACTGAAGACTTCAGCATCCACAGTCCAGGGGACCAGATCACAGGGCAGGCAGAGTCCGGCCGGTTTGGAGGCAAATCCAGAGTCCCCTTATCCAGGTGGAAATCAGTAGCCTTCCTCTAGCGCCTGGATGTTGTAGTTCCTTACTGCCTAAGGCTTCACATAAGGGTTTCACAGGTGTTGTGTCTTTCTCTGTCCTCCATATAGGATAGGACAAACCCGTATGACTGGTGGCTTGAGGCGGTTTATAGGGACTCTAGCACGCCCCGGCCTCCATGGGTGCCACCGTGCCACCTGGGTGTAGGGCGGACAACTACCTTGCAATTAGCTGTCCTGCCGGTCTCTGGAGCAAAGCATAAAGGTCCTTACTCCCTCGGTGTTCCGACTACCGGGATCCTGCACCTCAGAAGGAGGCAGCCTGTGTAGGGCTGGTCCCCTTCTGGTACCTTCTCCTTTGCTACGACTTCCTTCACGCTCGCTGCAATACAGTTCTGTCTTCTGTGTGTCTTTCTGGGAGCTGCAGCTCTGAGGGCATGCACAGCTCCTTTGAACCATCTGTCCACCTCAGACTACTGTGTAGAACTTTCTGACTTTCCAGACTACCAGTTATATATCTATATGAGGAGTGACCTTATAAACCCCCTGGAGGTCTGGAGTGTGAAATGTGTTGCATGTTTGATACCTGGATGCAGTTATCCTTCTTTGCCTCCAAACGTAGCATCACTCTCCCCGACAGGAAAGCAATACCACTGCGATGACCAGGACCCTGGGGTGCCACATAGCCAGTGCCTTTAAACCTTCCACAGCATCATGTACCATCAGACGTTCTGCTAGCTAGGATAAATTACATTTAATATACCAGTAAATTAAAAAAAAAAAAAAAAAAAAATATATATATATATATATATATATATATATATATATATATATATATATATATATATATATACACACACACATACATATACATGTATTTTGTTCCTATTGGATGCGTTTCTCTTCCGATATTTAGTAAGTGTTCTTGTTCTGACTTTCGTCTACGTCAGCTGACCTTGGACACGATGCTGATGGCAATGACGCTTGAGATCTCCAGAGAAGTATTTCCTTAGACTGTCCTAAGCTAGCGGAAAATTACCAGTGTAATTCCTGCTGCCCGCCGAAATATCACAGAAATGAACGAATGAACGGAGAAAGTGGTCACTGACTGTATATTTCTGGAGGACTATTCTTCCTGCACTGTCACTAAATGCATTAACAGTTATAGAAGAGGGAGACCAGATATAAGAGACAACAGTGTTTGGAGATGGTGACATCAGCAATAAGTAATCCTGCCCAACTCACCCTGATCGCTGTGATATCATCATATCATCTTTCCAAATAACCCATCATACGATTCTGAAATATTCTGTTATGCTTCATTTTATCTTGTTGATCATAGGGGGGCAGTATTATAGTAGTTATATTCTTGTACATAGGGGGCAGTATTATAGTAGTTATATTCTTGTACATAGGGGGCACTATTATAGTAGTTATATTCTTGTACATAGGAGCAGTATTATAGTAATTATATTCTTGTACATAGGGGCAGTATTATAGTAGTTATATTCTTGTACATAGGAGCAGTATTATAGTAGTTATATTCTTGTACATAGGGGCAGTATTATAGTAGTTATATTCTTGTACATAGGAGCAGTATTATAGTAATTATATTCTTGTACATAGGGGGCCGTATTATAGTAATTATATTCTTGTACATAGGAGCAGCATTATAGTAGTTATATTCTTGTACATAGGGGGCAGTATTATAGTAGTAATATTCTTGTACATAGGGGGCAGTATTATAGTAGTAATATTCTTGTACATAGGGAGCACTATTACAGGTCCTTCTCAAAAAATTAGCATATAGTGTTAAATTTCATTATTTACCATAATGTAATGATTACAATTAAACTTTCATATATTATAGATTCATTATCCACCAACTGAAATTTGTCAGGTCTTTTATTGTTTTAATACTGATGATTTTGGCATACAACTCCTGATAACCCAAAAAACCTGTCTCAATAAATTAGCATATCAAGAAAAGGTTCTCTAAACGACCTATTACCCTAATCTTCTGAATCAACTAATTAACTCTAAACACATGCAAAAGATACCTGAGGCTTTTATAAACTCCCTGCCTGGTTCATTACTCAAAACCCCCATCATGGGTAAGACTAGCGACCTGACAGATGTCAAGAAGGCCATCATTGACACCCTCAAGCAAGAGGGTAAGACCCAGAAAGAAATTTCTCAACAAATAGGCTGTTCCCAGAGTGCTGTATCAAGGCACCTCAATGGTAAGTCTGTTGGAAGGAAACAATGTGGCAGAAAACGCTGTACAACGAGAAGAGGAGACCGGACCCTGAGGAAGATTGTGGAGAAGGACCGATTCCAGACCTTGGGGAACCTGGGGAAGCAGTGGACTGAGTCTGGTGTGGAAACATCCAGAGCCACCGTGCACAGGCGTGTGCAGGAAATGGGCTACAGGTGCCGCATTCCCCAGGTAAAGCCGCTTTTGAGCTACAGAGAAGCAGCACTGGACTGTTGCTAAGTGGTCCCAAGTACTTTTTTCTGATGAAAGCAAATTTTGCATGTCATTCGGAAATCAAGGTGCCAGAGTCTGGAGGAAGACTGGGGAGAAGGAAATGCCAAAATGCCTGAAGTCCAGTGTCAAGTACCCAAAGTCAGTGATGGTGTGGGGTGCCATGTCAGCTGCTGGTGTTGGTCCACTGTGTTTCATCAAGGGCAGGGTCAATGCAGCTAGCTATCAGGAGATTTTGGAGCACTTCATGCTTCCATCGGCTGAAATGCTTTACGGAGATGAAGATTTCATTTTTCAGCACGACCTGGCACCTGCTCACAGTGCCAAAACCACTAGTAAATGGTTTACTGACCAAGGTATTACTGTGCTCAATTGGCCTGCCAACTCTCCTGACCTGAACCCCATAGAGAATCTGTGGGATATTGTGAAGAGAAAGTTGAGAGACGCAAGACCCAACACTCTGGATGAGCTTAAGGCCGCTATTGAAGCATCCTGGGCCTCCATAACATCTCAGCAGTGTCACAGGCTGATTGCCTCCATGCCACGCCGCATTGAAGCAGTCATTTCTGCCAAAGGATTCCCGACCAAGTATTGAGTGCATAACTGAACATTATTATTTGTTGTTTTTTTTGTTTGTTATTAAAAAACACTTTTATTTGATTGGATGGGTGAAATATGCTAATTTATTGAGACAGGTTTTTTGGGTTATCAGGAGTTGTATGCCAAAATCATCAGTATTAAAACAATAAAAGACCTGACAAATTTCAGTTGGTGGATAATGAATCTATAATATATGAAAGTTTAATTGTAATCATTACATTATGGTAAATAATGAAATTTAACACTATATGCTAATTTTTTGAGAAGGACCTGTATAGTAGTTATATTCTTGTACATAGGAGCAGTATTATATTAGTTATATTCCTGTACATAGGAGCAGTATTATAGTAGTTATATTCCTGTACATAGGGGCAGTATTATAGTAGTTATATTCTTGTACATAGGAGCAGTATTATAGTAGTTATATTCTTGTACATAGGAGCAGTATTATAGTAGTTATATTCCTGTACATAGGGTCAGTATTATAGTAGTTATATTCTTGTACATAGGGGCAGTATTATAGTAGTTATATTCCTGTACATAGGGTCTGTATTATAGTAGTTATATTCCTGTACATAGGGGACAGTATTATAGTAGTTATATTCCTGTACATAGGGGGCAGTATTATACAGTGGGGCAAAAAAGTATTTAGTCAGTCAGCAATAGTGCAAGTTCCACCACTTAAAAAGATGAGAGGCGTCTGTAATTTACATCATAGGTAGACCTCAACTATGGGAGACAAACTGAGAAAAAAAAATCCAGAAAATCACATTGTCTGTTTTTTTAACATTTTATTTGCATATTATGGTGGAAAATAAGTATTTGGTCAGAAACAAAATTTCATCTCAATACTTTGTAATATGTCCTTTGTTGGCAATGACAGAGGTCAAACGTTTTCTGTAAGTCTTCACAAGGTTGCCACACACTGTTGTTGGTATGTTGGCCCATTCCTCCATGCAGATCTCCTCTAGAGCAGTGATGTTTTTGGCTTTTCGCTTGGCAACACGGACTTTCAACTCCCTCCAAAGGTTTTCTATAGGGTTGAGATCTGGAGACTGGCTAGGCCACTCCAGGATCTTGAAATGCTTCTTACGAAGCCACTCCTTCGTTGCCCTGGTGGTGTGCTTTGGATCATTGTCATGTTGAAAGACCCAGCCACGTTTCATCTTCAATGCCCTTGCTGATGGAAGGAGGTTTGCACTCAAAATCTCACGATACATGGCCCCATTCATTCTTTCATGTACCCGGATCAGTCGTCCTGGCCCCTTTGCAGAGAAACAGCCCCAAAGCATGATGTTTCCACCACCATGCTTTACAGTAGGTATGGTGTTTGATGGATGCAACTCAGTATTCTTTTTCCTCCAAACACGACAAGTTGTGTTTCTACCAAACAGTTCCAGTTTGGTTTCATCAGACCATAGGACATTCTCCCAAAACTCCTCTGGATCATCCAAATGCTCTCTAGCAAACTTCAGACGGGCCCGGACAAGTACTGGCTTAAGCAGTGGGACACGTCTGGCACTGCAGGATCTGAGTCCATGGTGGCGTAGTGTGTTACTTATGGTAGGCCTTGTTACATTGGTCCCAGCTCTCTGCAGTTCATTCACTAGGTCCCCCCGCGTGGTTCTGCGATTTTTGCTCACCGTTCTTGTGATAATTCTGACCCCACGGGGTGGGATTTTGCGTGGAGCCCCAGATCGAGGGAGATTATCAGTGGTCTTGTATGTCTTCCATTTTCTAATTATTGCTCCCACTGTTGATTTCTTCACTCCAAGCTGGTTGGCTATTGCAGATTCAGTCTTCCCAGCCTGGTGCAGGGCTACAATTTTGTTTCTGGTGTCCTTTGACAGCTCTTTGGTCTTCACCATAGTGGAGTTTGGAGTCAGACTGTTTGAGGGTGTGCACATGTGTCTTTTTATACTGATAACAAGTTTAAACAGCTGCCATTACTACAGGTAATGAGTGGAGGAAAGAGGAGACTCTTAAAGAAGAAGTTACAGGTCTGTGAGAGCCAGAAATCTTGATTGTTTGTTTCTGACCAAATACTTATTTTCCACCATAATATGCAAAAAAAATGATAAAAAAACAGACAATGTGATTTTCTGGTTTTTTTTTTCTCAGTTTGTCTCCCATAGTTGAGGTCTACCTATGATGTAAATTACAGACGCCTCTCATCTTTTTAAGTGGTGGAACTTGCACTATTGCTGACTGACTAAATACTTTTTTGCCCCACTGTAGTAGTTATATTCCTGTACATAGGGTCAGTATTATAGTAGTTATATTCCTGTACATAGGGGCAGTATTATAGTAGTTATATTCTTGTACATAGGGGCAGTATTATAGTAGTTATATTCTTGTACATAGGAGCAGTATTATAGTAGTTATATTCTTGTACATAGGAGCAGTATTATAGTAGTTATATTCTTGTACATAGGGGCAGTATTATAGTAGTTATATTCTTGTACATACGGGGCAGTATTATAGTAGTTATATTCTTGTACATAGGAGCAGTATTATAGTAGTTATATTCTTGTACATAGGGGCAGTATTATAGTAGTTATATTCTTGTACATAGGAGCAGTATTATAGTAGTTATATTCTTGTACATAGGGGCAGTATTATAGTAGTTATATTCTTGTACTTAGGGGCAGTTTTGAAATTCTATCCTTTGTCTAGGTGAAATTTTGTTCATTGGAAACTGTATATCTGTATCTGCACCCCAGTGGATTATCAAGACATTTAGGCTGTGTACCCCTCTGTATTGGAGATTCCATGTAAGAATCGGTAAAATATCAGGGCTTGCTGAACTATATCGTCTGGTAAAATACCAGAAACCATTATGGAAACCTAATGAGCCACATTATGGCTAATGATGTCCATCATGCGATGTATCCGCTTGTTATGCCCTGCTCACATAACGTCCTATTTTTGCTTTTTCTAACCAATGATTTCAGTACAATTTTCACACCTTCATCTCTCCAGAAATGCACGTGGCCTCATTACTTTATCTAAAGATTGATCCATCAGATGTGCTGGGAACATGCTGTCCACGGGATATTGTATGCCGGAGAGAGCTCCGATTGTCTGCTGATCCCGGTGACTCAGAAAATCAGGACATCCTGAAATTGTGCCACGACCTAAATGTAACACACATTATACCATACACAAAACTATTTACTTTCAATAATATTTTTCCACTTTTTAAGATATTTGGGCAAATATAGATATTTTTATGGAAAGTCAAATACTTGTCAATTTCAAAAAGATGATTCTGTTCCTATTTTGGAAATATATTTTTCACACCTGATCTAAAAAAAAACAACAAAAAACACCTCAATATTATTCCTTGAATATATCAGTATAAATTCTATGGTTTGCTTTTATTTAGTTTTTTTTTTTTTTTTAAAGACCATCCATTAAGGTTTTACCGCTTAAATCTACAAATTAGGCATCCTCTATCCAAAGATAAATTTGTTTTCAATGAGAGAATTTTTTTGAGTCCCCTCGATCACTGGACACAGTACCGGCGTCACCATCTGGCGCACCCGGGCAAGTGCCGGGACCCTGAGCAAGCTGGAGGGCCCACTCCCTGTCAGGGACATCGGCACACTAAGGGGCCTGTTAGTTGGGGGGCCCGATGCCCTCATCATACTTTAAACTGTTTGAGATACTCACCTCTCCCTGTTCCTCCACAGCTCCGGTCTCTTCCTCGTCTTCTGACTGTGACGTCTCAGGGTAGAGCGTGCGATGATGTCACTACAGAGCATCCTCTGTGCTGAGCACTGCAGAGTCAGAAGATGCTGAGGAGACTGGAGCAGTGGGGAACAAGGAGAGGGGAGTAGTTGATTATTTTTTATGTATGGAACATTATATGGAGCCCATTCTGTATGAAGCATTATATGGGGCTCATTATACTGCATGGAGCATCATATGGGGCTCATTATACTGCACGGAGCATTATATGGGGCCCATTCTGTATGGCGCAATATGCAGAAAGTTTTCAGACGCCTTTAAATTTTTCACACTGTTTCATTGCAGCCATTTGGTAAATTCCAAAAAGTTCATTCTTTCTCATTAATGTTCACTCTGTACCCCATCTTGACTGAAAAAAAGGATGTAGTAATTTTTGCAAATGTATTAAAAAAGAAAAACTGAAATATCACATGGTCATAAGTCTTCAGCCCCTTTGCTCCGTATTGGGTAGAAGCACCTTTTGAGCTCGTACAGCCATGAGTCTTCTTGGGAATGATGCAGCAAGTTTTTCACCCCTGGATTTGGGGATCCTCTCCAGTTCCGTCAGGTTGGATGGTGAACGTTGGTGGACGCCATTTTCAGGTCTCTCCAGTTATGCTCAGTTGGGTTTAGGTCCGGGCTCTGGCTCAGCCGGTCAAGAATGGTCACAGAGTTGTTCTGAAGCCGCTCCTTTGTTATTTTAGCTGTGTGCTTACGTTCATTTTCTTGTTGGAAGGGGAACCTTCGGCCAAGTCTGTGGTCCAGAGCACTCTGGAAGAGGTTTTCATCCAGGATATCTCTGTACTTGGCCGCATTCATGTTTCCTTCAATGACAACCAGTCATCCTGTCCCTGCAGCTGAAATACACCCCCATAGTATGATGCTGCCACCACCATGCTTCACTGTTGGGATTGTATTGGGCAGGTGATGAGCAGTGGCTGGTTTTCTCCACATATACCGCTTAGAATTATCACCAAAAAGGTCTATCTTCGTCTCATCAGACCTGAGAATCTTATTTCTCATAGTCTGGGAGTCCTTCATGTGTTTTTTTTTTTTTTTTAGCAAATTCTATGCGGGCTTTCATGTGTCTTGCTCTGAGGAGAGGCTTCCGTGGGGCCACTCTGCCATAAAGACCCGACTGGTGGAGGCTGCAGTGATAGGTGACTTTGTGGAACTTTCTCCCATCTCCCTACTGCATCTCTGGAGCTCAGCCACAGTGATCTTGGGGTTCTTCTTTACCTCTCTCACCAAGGCTCTGCTCCCACGATTGCTCAGTTTGGCAGGACGGCCAGGCCTAGGAAGACTTCTGGTGGTCCCAAACTTCTTCCATTTAAGGATTATGGAGGCCACTGTGCTCTTAGGAACCTTGAGTGCTGCAGAAATTCTGTTGTAACCTTGGCCAGATCTGAGCCTTGCCACAATTCTGTCTCTGAGCTCCTTGGCCAGTTCCTTTGACCTCATGATTCTCACATGGTCTGACATGCACTGTGAGTTGTGAGGTCTTATATAGACAGGTGGGCGCCTTTCCAAATCAAGTCCTATCAGTTTAGTTACACACAGCAGGACTCCAATGAAGGAGTAGAACCATCTCAAGGAGGATCACAAGGAAATGGACAGCATGTGACTTACATATGAGGGTCTGAGCAAAGGGTCTGAATACTTACGACCATGTAATATTTCAGTTTTTTCTTTTTTTTTAAATTTGCAAAAATTTCTATTGTTTTTTTTTTCAGTCCAGATGGGGTGCAGAGTGAACATTACTGAGAAAAAAATGAACTATTTTGAATTTACCAAATGGCTGCAATGAAACAAAGAGTGAAAAATTTAAAGGGGTTTGAATACTTTCCATACCCACTGTATGGGGCTCATTTTACTGTATGGAACATTATATGGGGCCAATTATACTGTATGGAGCATTATATGGGGCCCATTATACTGTATGGAGCATTATAAGGCCCATTCTGTATGAAGCATTATATCTGTCCCATTCTGTATAAAACATTATGTAGGGCCTATTCTGTATGGAACAATATATGGGGCTCATTATAATATATGGAGCAATATATGGGGCCCATTCTGTATGGAGCATTAAATGGGGCCCATTCTGTATGGAGCATTAAATGGTGCCCATTCTCTATGGAGCATTAAATGGGTCTTGTTACTGTATGGAGCATTATATGCAGCTCGTTATACTGTATGGAGCAATATATGGGGCTTTTTATACTGTATGGAGCAATATATGGACCCATTATTTTGTACAGAGCAATATATGGGGATCATTATACTGAATGGCAGACTATACTGTCTGGTCTAAGATAAAATGTTCTCAATCCCCCCAATTTGTCGATTTCTAAGCTCTTGTAGAATTTACAATAGATATCGTATTTTTTGGACTATAAGACGCACCCCAAATTTTGGGGTGGAAAATAGCAAAAAAAAAAAAAGATTGTATAAGATGGGGGTTCGTCTTGTTGTCCGAATTTAAGGTACCTCACCTGAGGGCTGGCGGTGGTAGAGCGGGATCACAGGAGGCATGGTCCCTTCCTCAAGATGCCAGCGACAGTAGAAATGGGGCAATGCTGCAGTTCCAGCGTATCCCTGTGGGTCCGGTGTTGGCGGTGAGGCAGAGCAGAGTGCGTTGCATGGAGCAGGGTCCCTTCCTAATGATGCCAGCGGCAGAAATGTGGCGATGCTGCAGTCCGGTGTCCACGGTGAGCAGAGCCGAGCGCATCATTGGTTTCTTTGAGGCCAATTTCCTGAGGCCGCGCGTGCGCAGATTGAGATCTCAGCGGCCCTTGGCTTCAGAAAAAATGGCCGCAGAGATCTCAATCTTCACACTCGTGGCCTCCGGTGGCCATTTTCCTGAAGCCGAGGGTCCCTGAGATCTCAAGCCCACATCCTCAGGAAAACTGAGCACGAGAAGTCAGCCGAGATCTCAGTCCGCGCACGCGCCGCCTCCTGCGGCCCACGGCTTCAGGAAGATGGCCGCAGGGAAACCAATGATGCGCTCCGCACTACTCACCGCTGACACGGAGCTTCAGCATCACCACACTTCTGCCGCCGCCAGTTCCCTGAGGAAGGGACGCTGCTACACCACTGCCGCTACCCCCCGGTAAGCCTGCGTTCGGACTATAAGACGCACGCCCCATTTTCTTCCCAAATTTTTTTGGGAAAAAGTGCGTCTTATAGTCCGAAAAATACGGTATCACTCATGTATTGTAAGACGTATGTGAAATCTTTGCATTGTACTATACCTATATTTCTTATCTGTGCATCATGAATTGTGGTGTTAAAGGGGCGCACTGAGACTTTCACCCAGGGCCACGAATACCTGCAGCTTGTTAGGCCAAGATTATTTCTTCAGTTGTGTAGACTAGAAACTCCCATACTTAGTAGATGGCTGTTGGTCGAACAAGGTGGTTTTAACAGATTGTTCGGCTGGTATCTTTGCCGGCTCTCCCATACACAGGAGTACTTGTTTGGCTCAAATGCTGTTAAAGAAATCATAACTTGTAAAGAGAATTCAAAGTTACAGCCCCCACCCCCACTTCCACTCCAAAGAAGTCCCTCGTGGGCAACAAAAGATCAACAGAGCTCCAATGAGTCAGGCGGAGATGGTCCTGGCTCTACTGAGCATGTGCTGGTTGTCAATTCTGGCACATGCTCAGTATGTGGTCACTACTCAGTGCTATATATTAAAAGGCACTGTGTAATTTCTTGTCTTTCCTGCTGTAAATACTTGCACAAAGTTGTAGTTGGCTTCTTATGAAGATATGAAATTAAATATGTATGCATTATGTGATCGTAAAGGCCCTTTCATAATTGATAAGCTAGTGACTGTAATGCTTCCTGTTTATTATCCAAAGAGATTCTAGACAACAGTGCAAAATTACCAAATTATAACTTGGCACAAAGAGCGAATATAGTAGAGACGTTTAGTCATCTGGATTATTTGTGAATTATGGGACCCTGAAGCCTCCACCATCGAGGGGACCTGTGATCGTATTCAGTTTAGGATAGGTGGTCTTGGAGGCCTTTCCGGATGTTCTCGGGAGAATTTTCATGTTTCAATGTTATTTTCATGAAAAAAGTGAAAGGAGGGTGTTTTGTGTAGAGGCCTGATTTGGCGGCCTCTCCTTGAGCAGGTGGTGGAGAATCTGAGGATGACTGAATTCTTCACATTTTGTTGTGTTCTGGGACATTTCAGAAGTTGCACTAGGTGTCCTGAACACCCGCTCCTGGCACACGTGACTGTAAAGAGGGACTACGCTTCTCACACTTGTCCACTTGCCTAAGTGCACGCCACTGCCAGGTCACACTTCTTGCTGCCACCATTCGGCATTTTGTTAGTCCAATAAAACGATTGCCTTCGGCAAAACAATAGTACACACGCACATCCAACTTTCTAGGACCAAACAGGTACACTTCTAGAACTCTGGCACTCACAGAATAACACAACCAGGCTAAACTTTCCCTCTTTGAGGTTGTGGGGACAACCAGGCTAAACTTTCCCTCTTTGAGGTTGTGGGGACAACCAGGCTAAACTTTCCCTCTTTGAGGTTGTGGGCACAATTAGGCTAAACTTTCCCTCTTTGAGGTTCTGGGTACAACCATGCTAAACTTTCCCTCTTTGAGGTTGTGGGGACATCGAGGCTAAACTTTCCCTCTTTGAGGTTGTGGGGACAACCAGGCTAAATTTTCCCTCTTTGAGGTTGTGAGTACAACCAGGCTAAACTTTCCCTCTTTTGAGGTTGTTGGGACAACCAGGCTACACTTTCCCTCTTCGAGGTTGTGGGTACGTTTAGAGAAGCAACAAACAAACTTATTTAAAAAAAAAAAATTTTTTTGATTTAATATAAAAAAAAACGTAAACTGCTTAACCAAAATGACAACGCTGAAATAACAATGAGGCAAAACAGTACAAAAACAAGGCTATAGAAAGCTCTTACTGAATAGATCAACTGAAACATTGTAGAAATTTGGACAGATTCACAATTCTCATTGTATCCCTTGGGTCTAACACGGTCCGTGGATGAGATTTTTATGAATCCCATCCAGAACTCTCACCACTTCTGGTCAGGTGAAAAAAGGATGTCTACTTATACCCAAGGAAAGACAGGTTCAGGACCTGATTTTAACTTCTCTCATATTTCCCTACTTGACCCTACTAGGAGAACAATGACCTGCATGTTTCCGAGCAATATTCTTACCATCCTAAACACACCAAACATGACTATATAATGTCCATAATTCAGGTTCAAAGGCCAAAAGTCCTGGCTCTGGAAACCACAGAAGCAACTATGTTCCCTGATCACGATGATATTTGTGAAATCAGATTATTGTTCAGTGCGCATCGTAAGTGTCTTCTGCCTGTGTAAACGGGCTATTAAACGACCACCGGTCAGTAAATGTTTACTGATCAGTAGTCATTTAATGCTGCAAAATCAGGTAACTACAACCACAGGATTCTGATATTGTCTCCTCCTTCATGGAGATGCATGAATATTGGATAGAAGCCGCTCGTCATCGGCCGTGGACGATTCTTGTCTCCGGTCTCACATTATGGATGTTTTCATTTGGGCAGGAAATCTTCATGAAGCGTCTGGTATAATGACTTCCTGAGGCCTGCTGTCTGGCACTCTGCCCGTTTATTATGTACAGTCAATCCTCTCTGCAAAGTGCTGAAATTGATTTTTCTCCACCCATTTCACTTAATTAATAAGAATTGCGACTGCGGGAGATTCATTAAAATCATGTTACTTGTTCCATATATAACCAAAAAAAAGCAAAAAGTAATAAATGTTATCTATTTTCTCCATCTGAAAATCAATAAAAAGTTGCATTGTTATTGCCACGTAGTATATTGCCCAGGCCACGTAGTATATTGCCCAGCCCATGTAGTATATTGCACAGCCCACGTAGTATATTGCACAGCCCACGTAGTATTTAGCAATGTGGGCATCATATCCCTGTTTAAAAAAAAAAAAGAATTAAAATAAAAAATAGTTAAGTACTCACCTTCCGGAGCCCCCGGATCCAAGCGAAGTGGTTACTGACGCTCCTCGCGCGCTCCGGTCTCGAGTGCATTGCGGTCTCGCGTGATGATGACGTACCGCTACGTCATCATCTCACGAGATCGCAGAATGGACCGGTTACCGGAGCGTCGCGAGCGGAAGAGGCCGGTTGTGGATCCGAGGGGCCGACGGATGGTGAGTGTATAACGATTTTTTATTATTTTTAACATTAGATCTTTTTACTATTGATGCCGCTTAGGCAGCATCAATAGTAAAACGTTGGTCACACAAGGTTAATAGCAGTGTTAACTGAGTGCGTTACACCGCGGCATAGCGCGGTCGGTTAATGCTGCCATTAACCCTGTGTGAGCGCTGACTGGAGGGGAGTATGGAGGGGGCACTGACTGCGGGGAGGAAGGAGCGGCCATGTTGCTGCCGGACTGTGCCCGTCGCTGATTGGTCGTGGCTGTTTTTCCGTGACCAATCAGCGACTTGGATTTCCATGACAGACAGAGGCCGCGACCAATGAATATCTGTGACAGACAGAAGGACAGAAAGACGGAAGTGACCCTTAGACAATTATATAGTAGATGCTAAAAGAATGGGGTAAAACATAAAAGTGCCGTTAAGGGATTAGTGATGGTCACCAGAGAATAGCCGGTCTAGGATGGCCTGAGATCATTGTAAGACAGGTGACACATCAGTACCACACGTACGTGCACCTGGAAAGCAGCGGTACTGTTTGCGCTGTTCCCTGGCGCCGGGTGCTGAAGACAGATCACATCATTCTCACCTGCTCTGCCGGCGATCAGCACGAGCAGCGGAGAATGTTGAGTTGTATTCAGGTGATAACAGCAAGAGCAGGCGGCGGCTGTTGAGACTACTACTTCATCAGCCTTCGCCTGCTGTGGCTAATAACCATGAAAGCTGGCGGTGGCTGATGGGAGTATTCATCAGCCTGAGATAAAAATAATTAAATAAAATTTAAAAAAACAGCATGGGTTCCCCTGTATTTTTGATAACCAGTCAGGCAAAACTGAAAGCTGCGGGCTGGTTATCAAGAATAGAGGGGTCCCCACACTGTTGTTTTTTTAAATTATTTGTGTAATTTTAAAAAACGGCGTGTGGTCCAACCCATTTTTGACAACCAGCCTTGCTACAGCAGACAGCTGGGGGGCTGGTATTCTCAGGCTGGTAAGGGGCCATAAATATTGACCCCCCCAGCCTAAAAATAGCGGCCCGCAACTGTCCAGAAAAGGCACATCTATTAGATGCGCCAATTCTTGCGATTTGCCCGGCTCTTCCCACTTGCCTTGTAGCAGTGGCATGTGGGGTTCATATTGAAGTCACTTTTGTATTGTCTGGTAAAATCCAGCCCACTGATCACTAATGGAGAGACGTCTGTACGACAACTATCCATTATAATCCTACAGTTGTAATGTAAATAAAGACACAGCCAGAATAAAGTATTTTATTAGAAATAAAAACAAATCACAGTATTTCGTATTTATTTAAAAATAACAAACACGCTTATACTCACCTAACGCCTAATTCCACCAAAGCCCTCGTTCTCCTGTAATAAACTATAAAATAAAAGATGACAATATCCCTCACCTCTCCGTTGTTCTGTCCCACGCCGTAATCCATATCTGGGGATAAATAGTTTTCAACCTGGACGGTGCCAAGATGCGACCGTCCAGGCTGAGAACCAGTGATGAATGAGCTGCTGCGAGCTCAGCATCAGAGAGCAGCGGTGACATAATTGAGATTTCTGCCAGTCACTGAGGCTGCGTTCCCAGCTGGGCTGAACTGTGGTGACCTCCGCACTGTGAGAAAATCACTGAGTTCAGCTCAGCGAGTTCACTGCAGATCACCATGAGAATTGTGAACTGCAGTGAACTTGGTTACTTTTTCTTACCAGCCTGAGAATACCAGCCCTCCCCCAGCTGTCTGCTTTAGCAAGACTGGTTGTTAAAACGGGGGGGGGGGGGGGGGGACCACACATTGTTTTTTTTTTAATTTAATCAAATAATAATAATAAAAAAAACAGTATGGGAGGCCCTCTATTCTTGATAACCAGCCTTGCTGACAGCTGAGGGTTGCAGCCCGCAGCTGTCAGTTTTTCCTGGCTGGTTATCAAAAATACATTGGAAACCACGCTGTTTTTTTTTTTTTTTTTTCATTTTATTTACTTATTTATAGAGTAGGCGCCGGCTGATGAATACTCCCATCAGGCACCGCCTGCTTTCACTGTTATCAGTTGAATACAACTCTCAACATTCTCACCTGCTCATGCTGATCTCTGGTAGAGCGCGGGGGAATGATGAGAGCCGTCCTCAGCACCCAGCACTGGGCTACAATGCTAACAGTATTGCTGCTTCCCAGGCGTTGGTAAGTGTCACACTGATGACACACAGATGTGATCCGTGAGTCATCAGTGTGCAGGAAGTATTGTGGTCCATGCTGCTGTTAAAGAACGGACATGTCAGCGTATTTTGCTCACGGACACATGGTCCATGGAAACACACCAACATGTGCACAGACTCATTAACTTCAATGGATAAGTATCTACGGTACGTGTGAAAACTGTCACTACGTGTACTGGACACACACACACACACGTCTGAGCCCGTAGACATTTTTTTTGCCCCTTATCCTCTTCCTGCTTCTTCTACTAAACCTCAAAAACCCTTTCGCCAACACCCCTTGTATTCGCTCCGTGTTCCCTCCATTCAGATGAGGATCTTGATTGGGTCTCGTTTCTCCGAGCTCCAGACTATTTTGGATTTCTAGAGCACCTGTTGCCACTGACTATGAAATGGACAAGGTGGGCGATTATTTCGGGGGTCTAGAGCAGGTGGAGCTTTGTGTTTCTGCCGCTCGTGCTCTGGAACGCTCCCGTTTGGTGGTCCTCTGCCTCGGCAATCTACTGTTCTCATCCGGCATAAGACCCGCGTTGACAGGCTGAACATGTAATGTAACAATCTCCCTGCGTTCCTACAAGCTCCATGGTCGCGTGTGCTCGGTTCTTTGAGGTCTGTCCTCATAAATTCCTTGAATTATACATCGTTTCCTTTTGTGGTGTGATTTTTCACTTGGCACGTTCCGATCCGTGCCTGCTTTTTTTTGTGTTTTTGTGGGTTTTTTTGAGTGATGAGTTTAGCCCTGGAGTTCATTGGCCATCCACATTTTTCGCATATTTGTAGACTTATGAACCCAACGAGTGCGTTACTAACCAATACATGACTAAAATAACCTTTTATATGAATGACAACACTTCTACACAAAATGCTAAAAATAATTAAAAAAAATGCACAAAAATATTCCAGCCCTTCCTTTCTTGATCGCCTCCTTTCCTATAATTCTATTGTCTCATATTACAACTAAAACTAATACATTCCTAAAGAAATAATCTCTAAATTTCCCAAGAGCTCAGCCTTACTCCCTCCTTTTCTTCCTCACTGGCTGCAGCAGGATCCTCCCCCTCCGCAAAATAGAGCCGGAGTATAGGGGACACTTGAGGCTCCAACCATCATCCTTGCCCAGTTCTTCTTCTGTCCCACCACCATATTTTAATTATAACTATATGGGTAGTGTATACATTGGCCATCTCCCACCTGTAATCTGGTTCCCTCCCTATTAACTGGCCGCTTTTCAAAAAGTTGGAGCCTTTTGGCAGAAGACTATGGAAGTCCTCTGGAAAGTGAATTCTTATTGAGGTTGGAAGGGTTCATAGATATATTTGCATTTGAACAGTTTTCGAGTCACTCGTTACAGGGATTTCTCCATGGAAAGTGGTCATATCGGGAGGGTGAATTGTTAGAAAATTTTGTCTGCCTTCTTCCAGAAATCTCACCACCCCAGTTCAGGAGATGTCTGGTATTGCAATAGGCTGCAATACCAAACCCAACCTGTGGATGGGGTGGCACTGTTTAACATTGGTTATCTAATGTCTCGTGATGACTGTTACACACCAGTGATAACTGAATGTTTTGGGTTTTTTTTTTCTTGCGTGCAGGGTTACATGAAACCACTGAAGCAGCCAGAGAATTCCTTCTTGTGTGACCCGTCTTTGGTGGACGAGATCTTTGACCACATCCCAGAGCTGCTGGAGCACCATGAACAATTTCTGGAGCAGGTCAGCTACTGTATGCAGAACTGGGCAGACATCCAGACCGTGGGGGACATCCTGGGCCAGTCGGTGAGTAGCAGAGGCCTGGGGGACCCTGTCCTTGATGTCGAAATTCACCATGTTTTAAATCATTGCAATGAATGCAAACCTATGAAGGCAAGTGCATGGCGAAAAGCAAGACTAAAAAGTATCGGAGGAGGCGACGGGGACCCCAGAGGTGCCGTTCTGGCAGTGAACCAAATCTTTGCATCCTAACTAAGCTGAGACTTGCTTCCTCCTTGAAATTGCTTTTCGACACAACGTCCACACGACAGCCCACAAGCACTATCAGGTGGAAATAAAAATCTTCTTCAGGTTTCCATTAATTTTCACTTTGGGAACATGACAAAATATAACATTTTCATGTGACTTGCATTGTAGTGGTGACTTGACCCCCTCCCCTCCATTTGTTATTTTACTCCGTCTTTTTTTTTTTTGTCCCAGAAGACGTAATATGCAAATAGAAAATCTTCTCATATCTGTAGAAGACTCGGCTACACAGATAGGAGTCGTGTCATACCCGCGAGGCATCTCGTTAATTATCTGTTCCTAATTAATGCTTTGATGTCATACCCTACCAGATCAAAACTTAGAGCGAGTCCCCGGAATATCTAATAATGTGATGTCGGAAGCCACGAATGTAACACCTGGGCGTCCCTACTGGTCTCGTCGTACAGTTGGGTGACTGTCATGTCTGGTGGAATAGTTGTATTATCGTCAGATTGGGGATCTTTTATTTTCTGACATTTTCTTTTTGGAGTCTTCAGTAATTGAGTCCAGATATAAATTTACTCTCTGACGCTTCTCCACACATCACATACGGTAACATTATTCCTGTGGACTCACAGTCTGATCTAGCCATATAATATGGCAGAGCTATTCCAAAAAATTGCCAGAAGACACATATACTGTGACCTAATGTAGAAAGGAGTAACCTCTATATGTAAAGAAACCAGATCCTCAAAGACGTCTTCAAGAAGTGGCCGGAAAAAGACGTAGAAATCTCCTGCTATGGCATCACTGCTTCTTCATTGTGCAAATCCATAGTGGCCCCATTAATGGAGAAATTAATGCAGCAATGTGATGAGAAGCCAGGGCTATTACATATATCAGTCTCTTCTCTAATACTTTGTGTATTCTTGTAGTTTTCCAAGGAAATCCTGGTCAGCATCTACTCAGCTTATATCGATAATTTCCTCAACGCCAAGGATGCAGTCAGGATAGCGAAGGAAGCCCGTCCAGCCTTCATTAAGTTCCTGGAGGTAGGTCAATGCTATGTAAAAGGCGGACACAGCCATAATTGCAGTGTCTTGTACTTGTACCCGTCACAGGGGATTATCTCCACATATATCACCCACACCCAACACAGAGGGTTGTCTCTTCGCCTTGTACCCTACAAAGGGGGTCATCTCCTTGCCTTGTACCCAACAAATGGGGTCGTCTCCTCGCCTTGTACCCAACAAAGGTGGTCGTCTCCTCGCCTTGTACCCAACAAATGGGGTCATCTCCTCGCCTTGTACCCAACAAATGGGGTCATCTCCTCGCCTTGTACCCAACAAAGGGGGTGGTCTTCTCGCCTTGTACCCAACAAAGGGGGTTGTCTTCTCGCCTTGTACCCAACAAAGGGGGTCGTCTTCTCACCTTGTACCCAAAGGGGGTCGTCTCCTCGCCTTGTACCCAACAAATGGGGTCATCTCCTCGCCTTGTACCCAACAAAGGGGATCGTCTCCTTACCTTGTACCCAACACAGGGACTCTTCTCGGCTTGTACCCAACAAAGGGGGTCGTCTCCTCGCCTTGTACCCAACAAAGGGGATCATCTACTCCCCTTGTACCCAACACAGGGGCTCTTCTCGCCTTGTACCCAACACAGGGGGTCGTCTCCTCGCCTTGTACCCAACAATGGGAGTCGTCTCCTCACCTTGTACCCATAAATCTGGAGCTTCTCCAGATAATGGAAGTGTTTTTACTTACGAATTACTTAAGATGGATCCTTAGTAGATCACATTTCCATCTGTACGGGCCACAATATTGGCCACTGGGACAATTGCCCTGCCGCCCATATCGATGTCATATAATATTCTTTCTAGTTTACTGGTAACCCGGACACCATAGAAGATAATTCTCTCTGTCTGTAGCCGTCTTGGTATTTTGGTTGCCAGAATGAGCATAGTAATTGAATTCCCGCTTGCTGACATCAGCCGCTGATTGTCCGCAGCGCCGCCTATTTATCGTTACACTTATTTCCTGTGAATCATCCGCGTGCCGTCTGGGATTATTAGACCTAATTGTGTTGTTGGCCATATTGCTTTTATTGCATCTGGAATGAATTGTCCTCCGTCTCCTCCATCGCTCCATGGTGAAGTGAAATGATTCAATTTAGTTTCCCGTCTCGGTAACGCCATTCAGCTAAGGAAGAAAATGGATGCGAGACACGGCCTGTGGAGCAGAACGCGCTTGAAAGGGGGCCAGCGGACCGGGTGGCTGTGTTCTTGGTCTTCGCAAACATAACACAGGCCAAGTGATGGCTTCTAGATGGAGGATGGCAGGGGAGGGAGTAATAGGATGAAGCTGTCGTGCCCGGGGGCCATAATGTGCCACAGATGCTCAGCGTCAGGTGGGTGAGGAAAGGCCACAGGTACCATGTCCTGCACTGACTGGCGCTAAAATAAGTTACCGTGGTTACGCTTGAACAAAATATCCCGCCGACCCACTGGGTCAGTCCGGGACATGAAACACCCCCCCCCCCCCGAGCCACAGGGTCGGTCCGGGACATGAAACATCGCCCTCGAGCCACTGGGTCAGTCCGGGACATGAAACATCGCCTATGAGCCACTGGATCAGTCCGGTACATGAAACATCGCCCCTGAGCTACAGGGTTAGACCAGGACCTGAAACATCCCCCCTGAGCTACAGGGTCAGTCCGGGACATGAAACATCGCCCCCAAGCCACAGGGTCTGTCCGGGACATGAAACATCACCCCCGAGCCACAGGGTCAGTCCGAGACATGAAACATCCCCCCCCCCCCCCCCCCCCCGAGCTACAGGGTCAGTCCAGGACATGAAACATCCCCCCGAGCCACTGGGTCAGTCTGGGACATGAAACATCCCCCCCGAGCCACAGGGTCTGTCCGGGACATGAAACATCACCCCCGAGCCACAGGGTCAGTACGAGACATGAAACATCCCCCCCCCCCCCCGAGCTACAGGGTCAGTCCGCGACATGAAACATAGCCCCCAAGCCACAGGGTCAGTCCGGGACATGAAACATCCCCCCCGAGCTACAGGGTCAGTCCAAGACATGAAACATCACCCCCGAGCCACAGGGTCAGTCCAGGACATGAAACATCCCATGGGTAATGGTGTACGGGGGGAGGAGCAGGACCCAAGCGATGGTCTACCGGGAGCCGCCATGATCCTCGGCCCCATGTTCTGCTCTCTGAGGTAATTTCTTGTTACATATTTTTCTTCTCTTCACAGCAATGTACCCGGGAGAACAAGGAGAAGCAGGCGCTGTCAGACCTGATGATCAAACCCGTCCAGAGGATCCCACGATACGAGCTCATTGTCAAGGTAAGATGCTCGGGGGCCACGGGTGGGATCAGTCATTGACATCCAGAGCTGCATTCACAGTTCAGCTGGTTGCCCAGGGAAACAAACTGCTATTCGGCTCCGCCCTGTTGTCCAACATGTGACTTATAAGCTGTCACTGAGCTGTGTATCTGTTCCTTCTGACTTCGGCTGCTCATGACCAGACAGTCCCCCATCGTTCTACCTTCCAGAATGGTGTCGACATGACAATCGCCGGCCGCTGATCTCTGCGGCCTTTCAGAGCGGACATCTTTGATCATAACGGCCCACAACAGTCATGTGATATAATGGTGCCAGGAGGCACCGCGCCGAACTCACCAGCGGTTTCTCAGTTAACTCATTCTGTATTCTGTGCAGTGAACCACAGAGCCAATAAAAGCCAAATGTTCAACACGCGGTTCCTATTTTGGCTCCTCAGCCCGGTGCCATATCATCATTGGGTTGTGTGTCACACAGACGACGTCACGCCATGCCGGCTAATCATGTAAGTAGCTATGGATGCCGGGAGGTAGGAGAAAAGATCCCCGGAATACTGACCAGGGTTCTGTAGCACGATCCTCTCACCTCTAGTATTTCTCTTGGGAGAATACCTGCTCTTTATATTGTCGAGATACTAAACCCCGCTGAGATGAGGCGCTTGTGGCCTCGCTCTGATATAGAGACACCGATTGTGCTTTATTGGAATCCTAGGAGAAGATTGTCAAACAAGTGCATTTAGTGTACACTAAAAATGTGAAAACCATTTTAAAATATCTTGTTCCTAGGCCGAGATCTGAGCTCTTCACATTAAAGGCCCAAAGCCTGAGGCTGCACTACTGAGAGCAGTCCATCCTGCATCTTAGGTGGTGTGTGGACGCCGCTCTCCATCTGTTCACGGCATCCTCTCCTACCGGTGTCCATCCTTGTGGTCTCCATGATGAACGTTTTCCTGACTTTCTCAGTAGTGCAGCCTCAAGGCTTTGGACCTGTATCTTCAAAAGACCGTATCTCCGTACTGGAACAAGATATCATGAAACGGTTTTCTCTCTTTTTTTTTTTTTTTTTTTAAATAAAATTCAATATTCATAAAAGGGACATTTTTCTGATCGTTCTATAAGTGTAGAAGAAAGGTGGTTATGGAGTTCCCCTTTAAGAGTGATGGCAGAACACAGTAACAGTAGGGGGCGCTGAAAGCTGCAGGCGGTGGCATCATTGGCTTGATGGTTAGAATGGTCTTAAAGGCACAGTACTTGAATGATACTAAATCTTACCGTGCTGTTCTGCAGGGGATCTTCCCCGGGCCTGGGGACTGTACAATGCTCCACTGGTCCAGCGCTGGTCTGGGTGCTCCTGGGAGAGCAGAGAGCTCCTGCCTGTCCCCCAGTGCTGCTGGAAATCCTTACAGACACCACTAGGAGGAACTCGCAGGAGGGCATCCCTCTCCCGGGGTCTCTCCGCAGTGTTGTGATCTCATCGGGGTGAAGTTCCTTCTGGTCTTATGCTGATGCTGGCAGCCATGGTAATTGCCTTCCCTGCTGCTCGGGATATACAAGGCATACAGCATATACTCCTATTCACAGGACCTACAGTGTCATGTAAAAGTTTTGGCACCCCTGGTTAAAAATACTGTATTGTGAACTGCTAAGCATGTTGAAGATAAAACACAGATGATGACACATTTCCTTTGTGTTTTAAAAATTTCCGAAAAGTAAAATGGGCCACTGCAAAAGTTTGTGCACCCTGCATGGTTAATACCTAGTAGCGCCTGCTTTTGCAAGTATCACAGCTTGTAAACTCTATTTGTAGCCAGACAAGAGTCTTTTTCAGTTCTTGTTTGACGTATTCTCCTCCATTCTTCCTTAGAGAATTCCTCCGGTTCTGTGAGATTCCTGGGGCGTCTTGCCTCCTCTATTTTGAGGTCCAGCCTCAGATTTTCAATGATGTTCAGATCAGGGGACTGTGAGGGCCATTGTAAAACCTTCAGCTTGCGCCTTTTGAGGTTGTCTATTGTGGATTGTGACTTGAGTTTAGGATCTTTCTCCATTTGTAGCAGCCATCCTCTTCCTCTTCTCACCTTCGGCTTTTTTACAGATGGTGTTATGTTTGCATTAAGAATCTGTTGAAATTTCATTAGATCCATTCTTCCCTCTACCCTTGAAATGTTCCCCGTGCCATTGGCTGCAACACAACCCCAGAGCATGATTCATCCACCCCCATGTTAATGGTTGGTAAGATGTTCTTTTCCTGAAATTCTGTGCCCTTTGTTCTCCACACATACCTTTTGATCATTGGGGCCAAGACTTCTATTTTACCTCATCGGTCCACAGGACTTGTTTCCAAAGTGCATCAGGCTTGTTTAGATCTTCTTTTGCATACATCTGACTCTGAATTTTATGGTGAGGATGCAGGAGAGGTTTTCTTCTCATGACTCCACCATGAAGGACATAATTGTGCAGGTATCTCTGGAGTTGTGGTACATTATTCTACTGTTCAGAGTCTGCTAAATCTTTCTGAAGGTCTTGTGCAGTCATGTGGGGGTTCTGAATTGCCTCCTTGGCAATCCTACAAGCAGCTCTCACTGAAATATTGCTTGGTCTTCCAGACCTTATCTTGACCTCTACTGTTCCTGATAATTGCCATTTCTTAATTACATTTGGAACTGAGGAAAGGACAACTTGAAAACACTTTGCTATCTTATTATAGCCTTCTCCTGCTCCACCATTTTCATTTTCAGAGTGCTCGGTAGCTTCTTAGAAGATCCCATGGCTGCTGTTTTTTGTCACAAGGTTAGAGGAGGCTGGGTTTTTAGAAAGTTGGGAAATTTGCATCTCCCGCCTTTCCTAACGATGATGGTGAACAAGCCATAACCCTAACAGGATGATTAAGGTCTGAAACTTATCTAGGGGTGCTAATCTCCTAGGGTGCCCAAACTTTTTCATTCAGCCATTTAACTTTTTGTATTTAAAAAAAAAAAAAAAATGTTCACAATAACCGTAATTTTGACCAGAGGTGCACAAACTTTTACATGCCGTTGTACATACTCATCACTTGCAGTAAAATGTCCTTCGGCGGTTCTGTTAAAGGGGACATAGCTGATACAAGGGCAGATAATGCATTTGCCCCTTTAAGAGACACGTCACTTTGCTGTGCAATCCCTCGGGCACCTTCACACCGACAAACAGAATGTTCCAGAATCCCCCGGAGAGACTGGCGCAGCGACACACAACACTTCAACCTCCTTTGTTACATTTTGTGCAGAGAAGTCAATTAACTCAAGTTGTTTACAAAACGTTTTTCTGTGAGAAGGGAAGATGTTTCCTGATGATTTCACCACAATGTCATGAGAGCTGTGATGTGATGCGCCACGACGAGCTTTACGTGCTCCGAGCAGCTTCTTGACGCTAAAGTCAGTCTCCTACAATCTGGTGCTCTTTACATGGTGAAATTGGCAGAATTTTCAGACTTCTCTTTTTTTATTGGCGTATTGTGGTGAAATATGTGTGTGTATATGTGTGTGTGTATATATATATATATATATATATATATATATATATATATAATATGTGTGTGTGTGGTGACATATGTCTAGGGTTATATGTGTGAATAGTGATAATGTAACATCTGTCCTGAAGGCAAGGCACACCTGGTACTTCCTTGGGACTAGTAGAAATTGTCTCCATATCTCACCGGAAGGTCTAGCTAGGGCCAAGAAGAAAAGTAACATTTGGCACCTCCTAGGTCTTGGAGGGGAGATGCTAATTGCGGCCTGAGGGAATCTATTCCTGAGAACCTTTTCACAAGAGAAAATAATATATTCATTTAGGGCGCGGCCGTGGCCCAATCAAACAGACAGCAGTTATGATATTGACCTGAGGGGCCAGTCTAGAAACCTGACCTCAGACCAAAGTTATAAATTTAGGCTGCAGACAGAGAATTGTGTTCACATGATGGGGGCAGCCTGAGAAGCTGGTGTGATCCAATCTACATAGTCCTACCCTCAGGGAGCAGAAAGCAACTACCAGTTAGATAATTTCTGTAAGTTCTCCTGTTTATTTTGATACTGTTTGCATAAGTTGTATGTCTTTTTATTATCATATTTTTATATCCTTTTTCTTATTGTAAGCATTGAACCTTTTGTTATTAAAGTATAAAACTTTAACAAGTTGAACCTTGAATGTTCTAACAGAATCCATAGCCTAAGGTGTGTGAGCCTTATGAGTGATAGACATATTTTTATTAGTATTATTATTTCCAGGACTCATCGCTCGTGTATTCGATGAGTAGTGGCCGCGTGTATGAGCGGGTGTGTGGCCTGGGTCGGTGTTATGATGCGGTGGTCTAGGAGCAACATGGAACGAGCTCAGAAGGAAGTGGTAACTGTACTGACCGCAGTCCCTAAGCTCAACACAACACTAGAAGTAGCAGTGGAATGCTCCTAACTCTCCCTAGGCATCTCGTCACAGCCTAAGAGCTAACTACCCCTAAAGACAGAAGCAGGAAAACCATCTTGCCTCAGAGAAAATCCCCAAAGGATAGATTAGCCCCCCACAAATAATGACTGTGAGTGGAGAGGAAAAAGACATACACAGAATGAAACCAGGATGAGCACAGGAGGCCAGTCTAGCTTGATAGATAGGACAGGATGGAATACTGTGCGGTCAGTATAAAACACTACAAAAATCCACGCAGAGTTTACAAAAAAATCTCCACACCTGACTAAAGGTGTGGAGGGTAAATCTGTTTCCCAGAGCTTCCAGCAAGACCGAATTAATTCATACTGATAACGCTGGACAAACATAGAAAGCACTGAACGGATAAGTCCACAATCTGTGAACAGAAAAGCGCAAGCAAAAACTTAGCTTTGCAGAACTGGTCAGGATAACAGGGAAATCCAAAGAGATGTGAATGCAACCAGGAACCATTTACGAGTGGCACTGGCTGAAGGAACAGCCAGGCCTAAATAGCCGAGCAGAAGAGACGATAAGTGGAGGCAGCTGATGACAGCTAACTCCAAGGAGCAGCCATACCACTTGAAACCACAAGAGGGAGCCCAAGAGCAGAACTCACAAAAGTGCCACTTACAACCACCGGAGGGAGCCCGAGAGCGGAATTCACACCAGTCGGTGTGTGATTTATGCTCCCATTACAGTATAGGACACAGGTTGAATGCTGGACTGAGAGTGGGGAGATAGATTAACCCTTGCAGGCACAACCCCAAGTCACGTGTGAGAGCAGGCACGTGACGAATGAGTGACACCACGGAGTAGGGATCCGTGACAAGAATTATTGGCCCCAGTGAGTCCAACCACGAGAGCTGTGGATGCCACGCAGGATAGAAGAGCTTGGCGATTATTTTCTTTCCTTCCCCTTTTAGTTTGTTAATGATTCAGTTCCTCAGGGGCGGAGACTTCTCTACAGGTTTTTAAATAATAATAATAATCTTTATTTTTATATAGCGCTAACATATTCCGCAGCGCTTTAGAGTTTTGCACACATTATCATCACTGTCCCCGATTGGGTTCACAATCTAGAATCCCTATCTGTATGTCTTTGGAATGTGGGAGGAAACCAGAGTGCCCGGAGGAAACCCACGCAAACACGGAGAGAATATACAAACTCTTTACAGATGTTGTCCTGGGTGGGATTAGAACCCAGGACCCCAGCGCTGCAAGGCTGTAGTGCTAACCACTGCGCCACCGTGTCTAATCAACCAATAGCAAAAGGGATATAGGACCAACCAGAGCTGGGCAACATAGATGGCACATGATCTGTGTTTAAGGTACATATGGCAGCATATAATCATCCATAGATGTTACCTCGGGGTCCTGGGTTCGAATAGAGTCCAACGTCTGGCCCTCGATTTATGTTCTGTGCGGTGAGTGACAATTTATTTAAAGGGTAATATCTGACGTCCCTTATCTTTTTTAATTCTGATTAACAATTGACGTAAGTTGACATTTTATGCTACGGAAATAACTCAGGCAGAGGAAAGCAACGACCTTCCAGCAAGCAAACAATACCCAGCAATGACAATGGGAAAAGATGAGGTGTGCCACCTGGTGGCCAGATCTGGAAATGCAGCAGCTTTGTGCCTGGAATGTTCCTGTATAAGCACATGTATGGTGCGGATTTATAATGCAGTGCTATGTCTGTGCGTGTACCTATATTCCACACATATACTGTATACTGTGTGCACACCTGTACCTGTATACCGCACATGTATGCCGCACATATATGCACTGTGTGCACACCTGTATACCGCATATATATACACTGTGCACAACTGTACCTGTATACCGCATATACACAGTGTGCACACCTGTATACCGCACATATATACACAGTGTGCACACCTGTACCTGTATACTGCACATATATACACAGTGTGCACACCTGTACCTGTATACCGCACATATATACACAGTGTGCACACCTGTATACCGCATATATATACACTGTGCACAACTGTACCTGTATACCGCATATACACAGTGTGCACATCTGTATACCGCACATATATACACAGTGTGCACACCTGTACCTGTATACTGCACATATATACACAGTGTGCACACCTGTACCTGTATACCGCACATATATACACAGTGTGCACACCTGTACCTGTATACCGCACATATATACACAGTGTGCACACCTGTACCTGTATACCGCACATGTATACACTGTGTGCACACCTATACCTGTATACCGCACATATATACACTGTGTGCACACCTGTATACCGCACATATAATATACACTGTGTGCACACCTGTATACCGCACATATAATATACACTGTGTGCACACCTGTACCTGTATACCGCACATATAATATACACTCTGTGCACACCTGTATACCGCACATATATACACTGTGTGCACACCTGTATACCGCACATATAATATACACTGTGTGCACACCTGTATACTCCTGGTCTGCACACAATACAGATGGAGCTAGTTTGATTGTTTGTTACTGGAGGGTTCTGGCTGCGGCGGCTCCTGGCCGGGATCCTCTGTGTGCCCGATGGTGCTGGCTGAGTGGGTGGTGAACAGACGGGTGTGTGGGCTCCCACTGACTCCTGTTTCTGCTCTTCTTGCAGGATCTGCTGAAGCACACGCCGGAGGACCACCCGGACCACCTGTGCCTTCTGGGTGCCCAGAGAAACATCAAGCAGCTGGCAGAGAGGATCAACAAGGGAATGAGGAGCGCAGAGGAGGCAGAGAGGGACACCCGCATCCTGCAAGAGATAGAGGCTCACATCGAGGGCATGGAGGACGTATGTGATTGCTGCCAAACACCACTGCTGTCCACCTACATTCTGTGCTGTGCCCACCGCTCGCCCTCCTTCTGTGCCCGCTCTGTCCACTGCTTGCCCTCCTTCTGTGCCCGCTCTGTCCACCGCTCGCCCTTCTGTCTGCTCTGTCCACCGCTCGCCCTTCTGTGTCCGCTCTGTCCACTGCTCGCCCTTCTGTGGCCGCTCTGTCCACCGCTCGCCCTTCTGTGCCGCTCTGTCCACTGCTCGCCCTTCTGTGCCACTCTGTCCACCGCTCGCCCTTCTGTGCCGCTCTGTCCACCGCTCGCCCTTCTGTGCCGCTCTGTCCACCGCTTGCCCTTCTGTGTCCGCTCTGTCCACTGCTTGCCCTTCTGTGTCCGCTCTGTCCACCGCTTGCCCTTCTGTGTCCGCTTTGTTCACCGCTTGCCCTTCTGTGTCCGCTCTGTCCACCGCTCACCCTTCTGTGTCCGCTCTGTCCACCGCTTGCCCTTCTGTGTCCGCTCTGTCCACTGCTCGCCCTTCTGTGCCACTCTGTCCACCGCTCGCCCTTCTGTGTCCGCTCTGTCCACTGCTCGCCCTTCTGTGCCACTCTGTCCACCGCTCGCCCTTCTGTGCCGCTCTGTCCACCGCTCGCCCTTCTGTGCCGCTCTGTCCACCGCTTGCCCTTCTGTGTCCGCTCTGTCCACTGCTTGCCCTTCTGTGTCCGCTCTGTCCACCGCTTGCCCTTCTGTGTCCGCTTTGTTCACCGCTTGCCCTTCTGTGTCCGCTCTGTCCACCGCTCACCCTTCTGTGTCCGCTCTGTCCACCGCTTGCCCTTCTGTGTCTGCTCTGTCCACTGCTCGCCCTTCTGTGTCCGCTCTGTCCACCGCTCGCCCTTCTGTGTCCGCTCTGTCCACTGCTCGCCCTTCTGTGTCCGCTCTGTCCACTGCTCGCCCTTCTGTGTCCGCTCTGTCCACTGCTCGCCCTTCTGTGTCTGCTCTGTCCACCGCTCGCCCTTCTGTGCCGCTCTGTCCACTGCTCGCCCTTCTGTGTCCGCTCTGTCCACCACTCGCCCTCCTTCTGTGTCCGCTCTGTCCACCGCTCACCCTTCTGTGTCTGCTCTGTCCACCGCTCGCCCTCCTTCTGTGTCCGCTCTGTCCACCGCTCACCCTTCTGTGTCTGCTCTGTCCACCGCTCGCCCTCCTTCTGTGCCGCTCTGTCCACCGCTCGCCCTTCTGTGTCTTCTCTGTCCACCGCTCGCCCTTCTGTGTCCGCTCTGTCCACCACTCCCCCTTCTGTGTCCGCCCTGTCCACTGCTCGCCCTTCTGTGTCCGCCCTGTCCACCACTCGCCCTTCTGTGTCCGCCCTGTCCACCGCTCTCCCTTCTGTGTCCGCTCTGTCCACCACTCGCCCTCCTTCTGTGTCCGCTCTGTCCACCGCTCACCCTTCTGTGTCTGCTCTGTCCACCGCTCGCCCTCCTTCTGTGTCCGCTCTGTCCACCGCTCACCCTTCTGTGTCTGCTCTGTCCACCGCTCGCCCTCCTTCTGTGCCGCTCTGTCCACCGCTCGCCCTTCTGTGTCTTCTCTGTCCACCGCTCGCCCTTCTGTGTCTGCTCTGTCCACCACTCCCCCTTCTGTGTCCGCCCTGTCCACCGCTCGCCCTTCTGTGTCCGCCCTGTCCACCGCTCTCCCTTCTGTGTCCGCCCTGTCCACCGCTCTCCCTTCTGTGTCCGCTCTGTCCACCGCTCGCCCTCCTTCTGTGCCGCTCTGTCCACCGCTCGCCCTTCTGTGTCTGCTCTGTCCACTGCTCACCCTCCTTTGTGCTTTCTATCCACTGCTCGCCCTCCTTTGTGCTTTCTATCCACCGCTCGCCCTCCTTTGTGCTTTCTATCCACTGCTCGCCCTCCTTTGTGCTTTCTATCCACCGCTCGCCCTCCTTTGTGCTTTCTATCCACTGCTCGCCCTCCTTTGTGCTTTCTATCCACTGCTCGCCCTCCTTTGTGCTTTCTATCCACCGCTCGCCCTCCTTTGTGCTTTCTATCCACCGCTCGCCCTCCTTTGTGCTTTCTATCCACCGCTCGCCCTCCTTTGTGCTTTCTATCCACTGCTCGCCCTTCTTTGTGCTTTCTATCCACTGCTCGCCCTCCTTTGTGCTTTCTATCCACCGCTCGCCCTCCTTTGTGCTTTCTATCCACTGCTCGCCCTCCTTTGTGCTTTCTATCCACTGCTCGCCCTCCTTTGTGCTTTCTATCCACCGCTCGCCCTCCTTTGTGCTTTCTATCCACTGCTCGCCCTCCTTTGTGCTTTCTATCCACTGCTCGCCCTCCTTTGTGCTTTCTATCCACCGCTCGCCCTCCTTTGTGCTTTCTATCCACTGCTCGCCCTCCTTTGTGCTTTCTATCCACCGCTCGCCCTCCTTTGTGCTTTCTATCCACCGCTCGCCCTCCTTTGTGCTTTCTATCCACCGCTCGCCCTCCTTTGTGCTTTCTATCCACTGCTCGCCCTCCTTTGTGCTTTCCATCCACTGCTCGCCCCCCCCTTGTTTGCTGACACATTTACAGGTGGGCTCTTCTCTGTATCTTGGGGGGGGGCACACACCATTTTCTGATCAGACCTTGGGATTTTCTTCTCTGCAGCTTCCCGTTCCTTTCCGGAGATTTGTGCGGCAGGAGATGGTGGTGGAAGTGGTAAGAGCGGGACCGTTTCTTATGTAATGCTGCAGAGGTGGCACTCCCAGGAGCTGTGCGGCCATTGTTATCTGCATGTCTGTGTATGACCTCGGCTTTCTGTCCCGCGTTGCTCCCTCCTGACGTTGGGGTGACGGGTATCTCGTTTCGCTGTCCCACAGAAAGCTGTTGGGGGTAAGAAGGACCGATCGCTCTTCCTCTTCACAGACCTGCTCCTCTGCACCACCCTGAAAAGAAAGTCGGGGTCCCTGCGCCGAAGCTCCATGAACCTGTAAGTGCAGAGCAGCTTCCTGTGGTTGTTATCTACATGTAACGCTCCGCAGCGCTGCCATACATCGTCACTATTCTTACTTCATAGCTAATTATACTCCAGTCACTTCCGAAGCTGCGGTCACACAGGGGCCCAATGGACTGGTAGGATGTCTGAGTCCCCATTACTGAATAAAATGATATCACTAGTATAAACTGGGATGGTGTAGATTTACTTAGGGTTCTGAGACTTTTAGGCTATGTGCACACGTTTCTTGCAGAAATTTCCTGTGAAAAACCTGAAATTTTCTGCAATAAATCCGCATGCGTTTTTTGCGCGTTTTTGGTGCGGTTTTTTTTGCTGATTTTTCCGGACATTTCCCAATGCATTATATAGTGGGAAATCCGCAAAAAATCCGCAAAATTAATGAACATGCTGCGTTTTTTACCGCAATGCATCATGTGCACAAAAATTGTGGAATTCATTCTAAATGATGGGATGCATAATGTATGCTTTTTTTTTTTTGCGGTTTTATAGTGAAAAAAACGCGAAAAAAAATGCGAAAAATCAGCAACGTGTGCACACAGCCTCAAGCTCCTGATCCCTGTAGTGGCCATTGTATCAGGATAAGGAAAGGAGATTTGTTTTAATGCTTCCCATATTTATTAATGTACCCCAGAGCTGCACTCACTATTCTGCTGGTGCAGTCACTGTGTACATACATTAAATTACTGATCCTGAGTTACATCCTGTATTATACCCCAGAGCTGCACTCACTATTCTGCTGGTGCAGTCACTGTGTACATACATTACATTACTGATCCTGAGTTATATCCTGTATTATACCCCAGAGCTGCACTCACTATTCTGCTGGTGCGATCACTGTGTACATACATTACATTACTGATCCTGAGTTACATCCTGTATTATACTCCAGAGCTGCACTCACTATTCTGCTGGTGCAGTCACTGTGTACATACATTACATTACTGATCCTGAGTTACATCCTGTATTATACTCCAGAGCTGCACTCACTATTCTGCTGGTGCAGTCACTGTGTACGTACATTACATTACTGATCCTGAGTTACATCCTGTATTATACTCCAGAGCTGCACTCACTATTCTGCTGGTGCAGTCACTGTGTACATACATTACATTACTGATCCTGAGTTACATCCTGTATTATACTCCAGAGCTGCACTCACTATTCTGCTGGTGCAGTCACTGTGTACATACATTACATTACTGATCCTGAGTCACATCCTGTATAATACTCCAGAGCTGCACTCACTATTCTGCTGGTGCAGTCACTGTGTACATACATTGCATTACTGATCCTGAGTCACATCCTGTATAATACTCCAGAGCTGCACTCACTATTCTGCTGGTGCAGTCACTGTGTACATACAATACATTACTGATCCTGAGTTACATCCTGTATTATACTCCAGAGCTGCACTCACTATTCTGCTGGTGCAGTCACTGTGTACATACATTACATTACTGATCCTGAGTTACATCCTGTATTATACTCCAGAGCTGCACTCACTATTCTGCTGGTGCAGTCACTGTGTACATACATTATATTACTGATCCTGAGTTACATCCTGTATTATACTCCAGAGCTGCACTCACTATTCTGCTGGTGCAGTCACTGTGTACATACAATACATTACTGATCCTGAGTTACATCCTGTATTATACTCCAGAGCTGCACTCACTATTCTGCTGGTGCAGTCACTGTGTACATACATTACTGATCCTGAGTTACCTCCTGTATTATACTCCAGAGCTGCACTCACTATTCTGCTGGTGCAGTCACTGTGTACATACATTACATTACTGATCCTGAGTTACCTCCTGTATTATACCCCAGAGCTGCACTCACTATTCTGCTGGTGCAGTCACTATGTACATACATACATTACTGATCCTGAGTTACATCCTGTATTATACTCCAGAGCTGCACTCACTATTCTGCTGGTGCAGTCACTGTGTACATACATTACATTACTGATCCTGAGTTACCTCCTGTATTATACCCCAGAGCTGCACTCACTATTCTGCTGGTGCAGTCACTGTGTACATACATTACATTACTGATCCTGAGTTACATCCTGTATTATACTCCAGAGCTGCACTCACTATTCTGCTGGTGCAGTCACTGTGTACATACATTACATTACTGATCCTGAGTTACATCCTGTATTATACCCCAGAGCTGCACTCACTATTCTGCTAATGCAGTCACTGTGTACATACATTACTTTACTGATCCTGAGTTACATCCTGTATTATACTCCAGAGCTGCACTCACTATTCTGCTGGTGCAGTCACTGTGTACATACATTTCATTACTGATCCTGAGTTACATCCTGTATTATACCCCAGAGCTGCACTCACTATTCTGCTGGTGCAGTCACTATGTACATACATACATTACTGATCCTGAGTTACATCCTGTATTATACTCCAGAGCTGCACTCACTATTCTGCTGGTGCAGTCACTGTGTACATACATTACATTACTGATCCTGAGTTACCTCCTGTATTATACCCCAGAGCTGCACTCACTATTCTGCTGGTGCAGTCACTGTGTACATACATTACATTACTGATCCTGAGTTACATCCTGTATTATACTCCAGAGCTGCACTCACTATTCTGCTGGTGCAGTCACTGTGTACATACATTACATTACTGATCCTGAGTTACCTCCTGTATTATACCCCAGAGCTGCACTCACTATTCTGCTGGTGCAGTCACTGTGTACATACATTACATTACTGATCCTGAGTTACATCCTGTATTATACTCCAGAGCTGCACTCACTATTCTGCTGGTGCAGTCACTGTGTACATACATTACATTACTGATCCTGAGTTACATCCTGTATTATACTCCAGAGCTGCACTCACTATTCTGCTGGTGCAGTCACTGTGTACATACATTACATTACTGATCCTGAGTTACCTCCTGTATTATACTCCAGAGCTGCACTCACTATTCTGCTGGTGCAGTCACTGTGTACATACATTACATTACTGATCCTGAGTTACCTCCTGTATTATACCCCAGAGCTGCACTCACTATTCTGCTGTACCGTAATATAATTTGGCGTTGTGTGGAGGACAAGGTCTCTGTATGTAATTTGCCCTCAGGCGCCCCCTGTTGGGCAGTGTGGGTGTTGCAGTGACTTTCGGCTTTCTTTCCTTAGGTACACTGCAGCCAGTGTGATTGACATCGCCAGCAAGTACAAGCTGCTCTGGAAACTGCCCCTGGAGGATGTGGATGTTGTGAAAGGTTTGTTACCTACTCTTTCCTCACTGAGTCATTTGGCTCTATAATATCGGACACTACATCACCACATCTCCCACAAACACACTAAATCAGCAGGGGGAGGTGTGAGATCAGGCTGCTCAGATTCAGAAACCGTTATGGTACTTTGTGTAGCTGCCATAATACCGCCAGAGCTGTGGGAAACCACGTCCATACAAATGAGCGGCTCTGCTACATCTGTAAAGTGCGGGCTGTGGCGGTCGCGGGCTGTGGCGGTGACAGGCTGTGGCGGTCGCGGGCTGTGGCGGTGGCGGTCGCGGGCTGTGGCGGTCGCGGGCTGTGGCAGTGACAGGCTGTGGTGGTCGCAGGCTGTGGTGGTCGCGGGCTGTGGCGGTCGCGGTCTGTGGTGGTGACAGGCTGTGGTGGTCGCGGGCTGTGGCGGTCGCGGGCTGTGGTGGTGACAGGCTGTGGTGGTCGCGGGCTGTGGTGGTCGCGGGCTGTGGCGGTCGCGGGCTGTGGTGGTCGCCGGCTGTGGTGGTCGCGGGCTGTGTACATGTGTCTGACTCTGATCGCTTCTCCTATTGGGCAGGAACATCCCAAACCTCCAACAGGGACAGCATCCAGAAGAGCATCAGCCGGCTGGACGAAGACCTCAGCACCATGGGGCAGATCAGCAAACTGTCCGAGACCCTCAGCTTCCCGCACCAGGTGAGGAGCATGTGGGGGTCCAAGGTCACTGCTTATATGGGGGTCTGGGGTGACGTCTTATATGGGGGTCTGGGGTGACTCCTTATGTGGGGGTCTGTGGTGACGGCTTATATGGGGGCCTGGGCTGACGGCTGTGTACTATATTGGAGCCTGTGGTGATGATCTTTTGGTGGGGGGCTGTGACCGTGCCGCAATCTTGTGTTGTCCTCACCGGTCTCCACCACGCAGCCAGATCTCTAATAGTGATGAGCGTGCTCGGATACCGTGTGCTCATGCTCTGGTGTTATCTGACTGTCTTCGGTGTGCTCGAATACTATGGTCGAGTCCCCGCAGCTCCATGTCTCGCGGATGTTAGACAACATATCCAGGGATTGATGTCTAGCAAACAGAAAATCTCCACATGTGTTTGTAGCTGGCGAACAGCCGCAATTCATGCTGGCACGGAAACTCAAACATATTATCTGAGCCCCCGAGCACGCGGGAGACACGGGGATAGCACCCGAGCACGCGGGAGACACGGGGATAGCACCCGAGCACGCGGGAGACACAGGGATAGCACCCGAGCACGCGGGAGACACGGGGATAGCACCCGAGCACGCGGGAGACACGGGGATAGCACCCGAGCACGCCGGAGACACTGGGATAGCACCCGAGCACGCCGGAGACACGGGGATAGCACCCGAACACGCGGGAGACACGGGGATAGCACCCGAGCACGCCGGAGACACTGGGATAGCACCCGAGCACGCCGGAGACACGGGGATAACACCCGAACACGCGGGAGACACGGGGATAGCACCCGAGCACGCGGGAGACACGGGGATAACACCCGAACACGCGGGAGACACGGGGATAGCACCCGAGCACGCCGGAGACACGGGGATAACACCCGAACACGCGGGAGACACGGGGATAGCACCCGAGCACGCGGGAGACACGGGGATAACACCCGAGCACGCGAGAGACACGGGGATAGCACCCGAGCACGCGGGAGACACGGGGATAACACCCGAACACGCGGGAGACACGGAGATAGCACCCGAGCACGCGGGAGACACGGGGATAACACCCGAGCACGCGGGAGACATGGGGATAACACCCGAGTACGACGGAGACACGGGGATAGCACCCGAGCACTCTGGAGACACGGGGATAACACCCGAGCACGCGGGAGACACGGGGATAACACCCGAGCACGCGGGAGACACGGGGATAACACCCGAACACGCGGGAGACACGGAGATAGCACCCGAGCACGCGGGAGACATGGGGATAACACCCGAGCACTCTGGAGACATGGGGATAACACCCGAGTACGCCGGAGACACGGGGATAGCACCCGAGCACTCTGGAGACACGGGGATAACACCCGAGCACTCTGGAGACACGGGGATAACACCCGAGCACGCGGGAGACACGGGGATAACACCCGAACACGCGGGAGACACGGAGATAACACCCGAACACGCGGGAGACACGGAGATAGCACCCGAGCACGCGGGAGACACGGGGATAACACCCGAGCACGCGGGAGACACGGGGATAACACCCGAGCACGCGGGAGACACGGGGATAACACCCGAGCACTCTGGAGACACGGGGATAACACCCGAGCACGCGGGAGACACGGGGATAACACCCGAGCACTCTGGAGACACGGGGATAACACCCGAGCACTCTGGAGACACGGGGATAACACCCGAGCACTCTGGAGACACGGGGATAACACCCGAGCACTCTGGAGACACGGGGATAACACCCGAGCACTCTGGAGACACGGGGATAACACCCGAGCACGCGGGAGACACGGGGATAACACCCGAGCACTCTGGAGACATGGGGATAACACCCGAGCACGCGGGAGACACGGGGATAACATCTGAGCACTCTGGAGACACGGGGATAACACCCGAGCACTCTGGAGACACGGGGATAACACCCGAGCACGCGGGAGACACGGGGATAACACCTGAGCACTCTGGAGACACGGGGATAACACCCGAGCACGCGGGAGACACGGGGATAACACCCGAGCACTCTGGAGACATGGGGATAACACCCGAGCACGCGGGAGACACGGGGATAACACCCGAGCACTCTGGAGACACGGGGATAACACCCGAGCACTCTGGAGACACGGGGATAACACCCGAGCACGCGGGAGACACGGGGATAACACCCGAGCACTCTGGAGACATGGGGATAACACCCGAGTACTCTGGAGACATGGGGATAACACCCGAGTACGCCGGAGACACGGGGATAACACCCGAGCACTCTGGAGACACGGGGATAACACCCGAGCACTCTGGAGACATGGGGATAACACCCGAGTACGCCGGAGACACGGGGATAACACCCGAGCACTCTGGAGACACGGGGATAACACCCGAGCACGCGGGAGACACGGGGATAACATCCGAGCACGCGGGAGACACGGGGATAACATCCGAGCACTCTGGAGACACGGGGATAACACCCGAGCACTCTGGAGACACGGGGATAACACCCGAGCACTCTGGAGACACGGGGATAACACCCGAGCACTCTGGAGACACGGGGATAACACCCGAGCACGCGGGAGACACGGGGATAGCACCAGAGTCATGCTGCACACCGCAAGACCTGTGTCTTTTACTCCCATCACACTCAAACCTGAGATGAGACATTGGTCCATTGCATCAGTCACAGATGTCCAGCCCCCCATGTGCATCAGTCACAGATGTCTGGCCCCCCATGTGCCTCAGTCACAGATGTCCAGCCCCCCATGTGCATCAGTCACAGATGTCCGGCCCCCCATCCTCTGACGTAAGACGTCCGGCCCCCCCATATATATCTGTAATAAACACGCTGGATACAATGGGATATCTAGTGATCCAGAAGAGCTCATTGCTGCCCCCTGCTGGGTAATGCACTGTGTATAAGCTGCAGGCAGAGTGGGCGAAGGGAACTGACAACTGTGCTGATCACATTTCTGAAACATTGGTTGTCGTTGTGCCATGCAGGACATGTTTGTGACATTTGTCTCCCTTGTCTACAGACTTTGGATGACGTCATTAAAGACATGATGGCGTCCGTCCATCGAGATCTGGCCGAGAAGCAGTCGCTCTCCTTCTCCATGTCCTTCCCACCAAACAAGGTGGAGCTGACCACCACCAAGGCGGACGGCACTGAGAGCTTCATCTTCGAGTTCAGTAACCCGGACGCCAGGCTCCACTTTGAGCAGGCCTTCGAGGACGCCAAGAAGAAACTAGGTAATGGCTATAAGAATATGAAGTCTGTGAAATGTATTCAGGGCAGCGGCTTCCAGAGCAGGAGCACAGTGGGCGTAGTAGTCTATGATCAGGTCTTTATACCCATGGAGAGAAGGTCCGCCGATGACCAAGCCTGCAGCTCCATCATTATCAGGATGCGTGGGGTTCCACAGGTAGAAGCCTGATCAGAAAGTGGTGTAGACCAAGGGTCAGAAAGGACCTATTGTGGGCACGGTGCCTAGAGCTGGGGGATTAAAGGGCTCACGATGTGGAGACCCTGGGACAGTTAGTCCTTCTGCCCCAGCTATGACACTACCCCTTCTGGGACCTTATAGGACCAGTTATTTCTCCGTCTGCTCCGTACCGGTGTGCCGTACAATGGTCACATCTGATGTGAAGTGCAGATGTAATGCTGAGTTATTAACCACTTGGTTGTCTTCTCAGCCACCAGCAAGAATCGCTTGGACCCAGAGTTTCTGAAGGCCATCCCCATCATGAAGACCCGCAGTGGAATGCAGGTGAGGAGAATGGGAGTTGTGTTCCCTCTCTGTAAACTCTGTTGTCATGTCTTGTGCGTTTAAAGCACAGAAACAACCTAACAGCATGTGTACGGGGTGAGGATGAGGGAAAACTAAAGACGATCTACAAACCGTCTCATCAGTCAGACACCAATAGGGGTCAGAAGGCCTGAAGCCCATTGTACTACCTTCTGTTCTGTGGAGGCCACTAGTATTGCCCACCATACGAGCTTTTTAGGTGAAGCCCACTGTACCACCTTCTGTTCCATACAAGACTATGGTGAAGACCACTGTACCACCTTCTGCTCCAGGCACGATTATGGTGAAGCCCACTGTACCACCTTCTGCTCCAGGCAGGACTATGGTGAAGCCCACTGTACTACCTTCTGCTCCAGGCAGGACTATGGTGAAGCCCACTGTACCACCTTCTGCTCCAGGCAGGACTATGGTGAAGACCATTGTACCAGCTTCTGCTCCAGGCAGGACTATGGTGAAGACCATTGTACCAGCTTCTGCGCCAGGCAGCACTATGGTGAAGACCATTGTACCACCTTCTGCTCCAGGCAGGACTATGGTGAAGCCCACTGTACTACCTTCTGCTCCAGGCAGGACTATGGTGAAGCCCACTGTACCACCTTCTGCTCCAGGCAGGACTATGGTGAAGACCATTGTACCAGCTTCTGCGCCAGGCAGCACTATGGTGAAGACCATTGTACCACCTTCTGCTCCAGGCAGGACTATGGTGAAGACCATTGTACCAGCTTCTGCGCCAGGCAGCACTATGGTGAGGCCACTGTACCACCTTCTGCTCCAGGCAGGACTATGGTGAAGCCCACTGTACCACCTTCTGCTCCAGGCAGGACTATGGTGAAGCCCACTGTACTACCTTCTGCTCCAGGCAGGACTATGGTGAAGCCCACTGTACCACCTTCTGCTCCAGGCACGATTATGGTGAAGCCCACTGTACCACCTTCTGCTCCAGGCAGGACTATGGTGAAGACCATTGTACCAGCTTCTGCACCAGGCAGCACTATGGTGAGGCCACTGTACCACCTTCTGCTCCAGGCAGGACTGGTGATGCCCACTGTACCACCTTCTGCTCCATGCAAGACTATGGTGAAGCCCACTGTACTACCTTCTGCTCCAGGCAGGACTGTGGTGATGCCCACTGTACTACCTGCTACATACAGGAATATGGTGAAACCCACTGTACCACCTGCTACATGCAGGACTATGGTTATGCCCACTGTGCCACCTGCTACATCCAGGACTATGGTGATGCCCACTGTGCCACCTGCTATATGCAGGACTATGGTGATGCCCACTGTACCACCTGCTACATGCAGGACTATGGTGATGCCCACTGTACCACCTGCTACATGCAGGAATATGGTGAAACCCAATGTACCACCTGCTACATGCAGGACTATGGTTATGCCCACTGTACCAACTGCTACATGCAGGACTATTGTGAAACCCACTGTACCACCTTCTGCTCCTTGTAGGACTATGGTTATGCCCACTGTGTCACCTTCTGCTCCTTGCAGGACTATGGTTATGCCCACTGTACCACCTTCTGCTCCAGGCAGGACTGTGGTGATGCCCACTGTACTACCTGCTACATACAGGAATATGGTGAAACCCACTGTACCACCTGCTACATGCAGGACTATGGTTATGCCCACTGTGCCACCTACTACATCCAGGACCATGGTGATGCCCACTGTACCACCTGCTACATGCAGGACTATGGTGATGCCCACTGTACCACCTGCTACATACAGGACTATTGTGATGCCCACTGTACCACCTGCTACATACAGGACTATGGTGATGCCCACTGTACCACCTGCTACATGCAGGACTATGGTTATGCCCACTGTACCAACTGCTACATGCAGGACTATGTTGAAACCCAATGTACCACCTTCTGCTCCTTGTAGGACTATGGTTATGCCCACTGTGTCACCTTCTGCTCCTTGCAGGACTATGGTTATGCCCACTGTACCACCTGCTTTGTGCAAGCCTAGAAAGCTTTGTTTCTCCAGGTCTTCCTCATAAGATATTTCTGGACTCTCGGGTTCTCTGTGTCGGAGTGCTGCGCTGCCTTTTGTGCTCGCTCTAGTCTATCCCCTGACCAAGTGACCTAAGGGGAAACTTACATGATGAACATGTCACCATCAACATTACTGCTCACAATGATCACAGACGGTTCGTGATGCTGAAAACGTTTCCTAATCCAGACGATTTATCTAGATAAAGGGTAATTCCGTATGTAGAAGTAAGACGTTACTTACATGTAGTTGTTGTTTGTGTCGTCTTCCAGTTCTCCTGCGCGTCTCCCAGCCAGAGCAGCCCTGACAACATGCACGAGGTGTGGGTGTGTAACAGCGACGGATACGTGGGGCAGGTCTGCCTGCTGAGCATCAGGAACGAGCCCACCGTGGAGGCCTGTATCGCCGTCTGCTCGGCCCGCATCCTCTGCATCGCCTCCGTGCCGGGCCTGAAGAGGAACTACAGGTAGGGGCGACTGTCAGAAATAAATCAGAGCCGCACGTTTGGTACAGAGGAATCCATCAACAGCAGCTTGCTGATGGTTTCCATAAAACCACAACCTGTTTGTATCTATGAAATGTCACCAGCGTTCTGAGGGGGTCGAGATTCTGAGGATTTTATGTCTTATAGCAGGGAGCGACCACCGGCCATGGCGAACCGGCCATCAGAGCAGCATCACACGCAGCAGCATCTGGATGAGCCCCCGTCCCAGCAGTGCCTCCACATCTCCATCTCCGGATCCTCCCTGGAGCTCTCTGAAAACACCGACAGCCGGGAACTGGTGCCCTTTGACAGTGACGACACTGACGATGAATCCTCTCCCAGCCCCTCCGGGACCCTCCAGAGTCAGGCCAGCCGCTCCACCATCTCCTCCAGCTTTGGAAGTGAGTATGGAGGTTCTAATGCCCTGGCCTGGTCCACATTGCCGTCCAGTCTGCCGGGGCCCTTGTGTATCTTATTACTCATTTTTCATCCATTTAGTCTTAAATTTGCCTTTTTTTCACCTTTTTCATGATTTTATAGTCACCAACTAAAGCGCCTAAAACCGTTACTGCCACCTAGTGGCCAATTATATAATGGTGGATGAGGAGGAGAGTTTTTATTTTTTGTTGTTGATTTTATTAGATGAAGAGATGACGAGTGCCAAGGACACAACGGCGGAGACCACCAGCTCGGAAGAGGAACAGGAGGCCGGATTCCTGCCCATCCCCAGCAACTTCAACCAGAACCGGGACAGCGAGAGTCCCACTGAGGGGTCCGCAGTGCGGAGGTCCAGCCGGGGGTCCTTCACCCGGGGCAGCTTAGAAGACCTCCTGAGTATCGACCCCGAGGCTTACCAGAGCTCCATGTGGCTGGGAACGGAAGACGGCTGGTATGTGTATTGGGGGGACCTAAATTAAAGGGAAGTTAACCCCTTAATGACAAGGGATATTTCTTTTCCTGCTGTTTGGGTGTTCAAATAACTGACCGTGTAGTGTTAATCTATGGTGGGGACGGTCTGCGCCCGCGGGTTACACCCCTGTACTGACAGTGCACTCTTCTCTGTCCAGCATCCACGTCTATCAGTCGTCTGACAACATCCGAAACCGGAAGAACAGCATGAAGATGCAGCACGCGGCGGCCGTCATGTGTATCCTGTGAGTACCACAAATCTCAGCATGGTCGTCAGCCCCCATTGTTGACCTATTTTAGGTTGGGGGGGTTTCTTAAAAGTCCTGTAGTTTAAAAAAATGTCAGTGGAGGTTTATTAAAAATGTTGCACCATTTTTTTTTATTTTATGCAGAAGGAGTTGACTAAGAATCCATCAGCGAGCTCGTTCTGACGGGAAGCTTGTCACTTTTGTTTTTTTTTTAGCGATTATGAATGAGCTTTGAGGAACTAAGAAAAAGAAAAGGGTCAAAAGAGTTAGGCCGGCGTCACACTAGCGAGTTTTACGGACGTATGAGCGCATAAAATATGTCCGTAAAACACGCCTAACAAACGTCCCAATTATTCTCTATGCCCCTGCTCCTATCTGCCGTATTTTACTGATCAGTATTATACGGCTTTCTACGGCCGTAGAAAATTGCAGCATGCTGCGTTTGTCACCGTATTGCGCAAAAAAAATGCCAATGAAAGTCTATGGGGGCCAGAAAAATACGGATTACACACGGACCAGCAGTGTGACTTGTGAGAAATACGCAGCGCTGTTAGAGAGAAAAGCCGGTAATTCAGTGCGGTGTACAGTAAAATCACACTGACAGCTTACATTAGAATAGGTAGAATAAATGTGTACACATAGAATAGGTATATATATATGTCAGTGAGACACATACTGTATTTTTCGGACTATAAGACGCACCGGACCATAAGACGCACCCCAAATTTGGGGTGAAAATTGCAGAAAAAAAGATTTTTTTATAAGATGGGGGTCCGTCTTATTGTCCGAATGTACAGTATCTTACCTGAGGGCTGGCGGTGGCAGAGCAGGGTCACAGGAGGCATGGTGTCGGCAGAGGTGGGGAGGTGCTGGGATGAGGAGGTGCTGGGATGAGGAGGTGCTGGGATGAGGAGGTGCTGGGATGAGGAGGTGCTGGAATGAGAAGGCGCAGTGAGAGGTATGGCGTGAGAGGGGTCCCTTTCCCCGGTATGGTGATGCAGCAGTCCGGTAAGCAGCAGAGCCGGTTGAATCCTGCGGTGGCAGAGGTGTGGCAGCAGAGGAGGCGCAGTAAGCAGGGTCCCTTTCTCCGGTGAGGTGATGCAGCAGCCCGGTAAGCAGCAGAGCCGGGTGAATCCTGTTGTTATCGGTGGGGGCGGCCATCTTCCTGAGGCCGCGCGTGTGCAGATGAAGCGCTCTGCTTCCCGGGGCTTCAGGAAAATGGCCGCGGGAGGCCGCGAGTGCGCAGATGGAGATCGCGGCGGCCATTTTCCTGAAGCCCCGGGAAGCCCCCCCCCCCCTGGCTAAAAACATCTGCCCCCAGCCACCCCAGAAAAGGCAGATCTGGAAGATGCGCCTATTCTGGCACTTGGCCACTCTCTTCCCATTCCCGTGTAGCGGTGGGATATGGGGTAATGAAGGGTTCATGCCACCTTGCTATTGTAAGGTGACATTAAGCCAAATTAATAATGGAGAGGCGTCAATTATGACACCTATCCATTATTAGTCCAATACTAGTAAAGGGTTTAAAAAAACACAAACACATTATTAAACATTATTTTAATGAAAAAAATCACAAAGGTTGTTGTAATATTTTATTCTACGCTCAATCCACTCACTGAAGACCCTCGATCTGTAACTAAAAAAAAATAATAAACCAACAATATCTATACCTTCCGAGGATCTGTAACGTCCAACGATGTAAATCCATCTGAAGGGGTTAAAATATTTTGCAGCCACGAGCTCCGCTAATGCAGCTGCTCCTGGCTGCAAAACCCCGGGGAATGAAGGTAAAGTAGGTCAATGACCTATATTTACCTTCATTCGCGGTGATGCGCCCTCTGCTGGCTGTTCCTGGAGCGTGGGAACTTTCCTAGAAAGCTCCCTTGCTCGAGATCATAAGAGGACAACCAGCAGAGGGCGCCTCACCGCAAATGAAGGTAAATATAGGTCATTGACCTACTTTATCTTCATTCCCCAGGGTTTTGCAGCCACGAGCAGAGCTGCATTATAGCAGAGCTCCTGGCTGCAAAATATTTTAACCCCTTCAGATGGATTTACATCGTGGGACCTTACAGATCTTCGGAAGGTATGTATATTGTTGGTTTATTATTTTTTCTTTGTTACAGAGCGAGGGTCTTCAGAAGGATTGAGCGTAGAATAAATGATTACAACAACCTTTATTAAAAATTATTTTAATGAAATAAAAACAATGTGTTTGTGTTTTTTTAACCCTTTACTAGTATTGGATTAATAATGGATAGGTGTCATAATTGACGCCTCTCCATTATGAATCTGGCTTAATGTCACCTTACAATAGCAAGGTATGTTGGTTTTGCAAGCCTGCGAGAAAAACACGCAGTACGGATGCCATACGGATTACATACGGAGGATGCCATGCGCAAAAAACGCTTAAACACCCTGCCTACGGAGGAGCTACGGACCACTATTTTGGGGACTTTTCAGCGTATTACGGCCGTCATATACGGACCGTATTGTCTTACGCCGAGTGTAACGCCGGCCTTACAAACAATCAGAAGGAGCTCGCTGATGGATTCTTAGTCAACTCCTTTGCGGCCATTCCTTGGAACAGACAAATAGTGAAACATTTTGTATAATATCAAAGTGGGAAAAATATTCTTCACCCCAAAATTATGGATTTCACAAAAAAAATGACCCCAAGGATAACCTTTTATTGGAGGAGTATTGAGAATAATGAGGGTCGTCCTGGTTAAGTAGTAGTATACATACACGGCGTTTGTAGGGGTCATAAGTACTTGGGCCCGAGACCCCAGACGCTTAAGGGCCACCCGTCTGCTACGACAGAGGCGTTGTGACGTCTGTAAGTGCCTGGATCTAACCCTGCGTGCAGTACCCGGGGCGTATACAGGTCCGACGGGCAGGAGACCCTCCGTGCTGGCCGGGGGAGAGGGCCCCGAAGTGACGGTGTGAGCCTTGTGAGATAAACGCTGTGTCTCCTCCGCAGATATCTGGATAATCAGGTGTTTGTGTCCGTAGCGAATGGAGACGTGATCGTCTATCAGAGAGAAGCAGGTAATGAGGCCGCGGGCTGGGAGCGCTCCCCGGGAAGGCTTGTAATGGCGCCCCCTGCTGTCACACACATGTAATGGCGCCCCCTGCTGTCACACACCTGTAATGGCGCCCCCTGCTGTCACACACTTGGTATGGTGCCCCCTGCTGTCACACACCTATAATGGCACCCCCTGCTGTCACACCTATAATGGCGCCCCCTGCTGTCACACACTTGTTATGGTGCCCCCTGCTGTCACACACCTGTAGTGGTGCCCCCTGCTGTCACACCTATAATGGCGCCCCCTGCTGTCACACACTTGGTATGGTGCACCCTGCTGTCACACACCTATAATGGCACCCCCTGCTGTCACACCTATAATGGCGCTCCCTGCTGTCACACACTTGTTATGGCGCCCCCTGCTGTCACACACTTGTTATGGTGCCCCCTGCTGTCACACACCTATAATGGCGCCCCCTGCTGTCACACCTATAATGGCGCCCCCTGCTGTCACACACTTGTTATGGTGCCCCCTGCTTTCGCACACTTGTAATGGCTCCCCCTGCTGTTACACACCTATAATGGCTCCCCCTGCTGTCACACACCTATAATGGCGCCCCCTGCTGTCACACACTTGGTATGGTGCCCCCTGCTGTCACACACCTATAATGGCTCCCCCTGCTGTCACACCTATAATGGCGCCCCCTGCTGTCACACACTTGTTATGGTGCCCCCTGCTGTCACACACCTGTAGTGGTGCCCCCTGCTGTCACACCTATAATGGCGCCCCCTGCTGTCACACACTTGGTATGGTGCACCCTGCTGTCACACACCTATAATGGCACCCCCTGCTGTCACACCTATAATGGCGCTCCCTGCTGTCACACACTTGTTATGGCGCCCCCTGCTGTCACACACTTGTTATGGTGCCCCCTGCTGTCACACACCTATAATGGCGCCCCCTGCTGTCACACCTATAATGGCGCCCCCTGCTGTCACACACTTGTTATGGTGCCCCCTGCTTTCGCACACTTGTAATGGCTCCCCCTGCTGTTACACACCTATAATGGCTCCCCCTGCTGTCACACACCTATAATGGCGCCCCCTGCTGTCACACACTTGGTATGGCTCCCCCTGCTGTCACACACCTATAATGGCTCCCCCTGCTGTCACACACCTATAATGGCGCCCCCTGCTGTCACACACTTGGTATGGTGCCCCCTGCTGTCACACACCTGTAATGGCGCCCCCTGCTGTCACACACCTATAATGGCGCCCCCTGGTGTCACACACCTGTAATGGCTCCCCCTGCTGTCACACACCTATAATGGTGCCCCCTGCTGTCACACACTTGTAATGGCGCCCCCTGCTGTCACACACTTGTAATGGCGTACCCCTGCTGTCACACACCTATAATGGTGCCCCCTGCTGTCACACACCTGTAATGGCGCCCCCTGCTGTCACACACCTATAATGGTGCCCCCTGCTGTCACACACCTGTAATGGCGCCCCCTGCTGTCACACACTTGTAATGGCGTACCCCTGCTGGCACACACCTATAATGGCGCTCCCTGCTGTCACACACCTATAATGGTGCCCCCTGCTGTCACACACCTATAATGGTGCCCCCTGCTGTCACACACCTGTAATGGCGCCCCCTGCTGTCACACACCTATAATGGCGCTCCCTGCTGTCACACACTTGTAATGGCGCCCCTTGCTGTCACACACATGTAATGGCGCCCCCTGCTGTCACACACCTGTAATGGCGCCCCCTGCTGTAACACACTTGGTATGGTGCCCCCTGCTGTCACACACCTATAATGGCACCCCCTGCTGTCACACCTATAATGGCGCCCCCTGCTGTCACACACTTGTTATGGTGCCCCCTGCTGTCACACACCTGTAGTGGTGCCCCCTGCTGTCACACCTATAATGGCGCCCCCTGCTGTCACACACTTGGTATGGTGCACCCTGCTGTCACACACCTATAATGGCACCCCCTGCTGTCACACCTATAATGGCGCTCCCTGCTGTCACACACTTGTTATGGCGCCCCCTGCTGTCACACACTTGTTATGGTGCCCCCTGCTTTCGCACACTTGTAATGGCTCCCCCTGCTGTTCCACACCTATAATGGCTCCCCCTGCTGTCACACACCTATAATGGCGCCCCCTGCTGTCACACACTTGGTATGGTGCCCCCTGCTGTCACACACCTATAATGGCTCCCCCTGCTGTCACACACCTATAATGGCTCCCCCTGCTGTCACACACCTATAATGGCGCCCCCTGCTGTCACACACTTGGTATGGTGCCCCCTGCTGTCACACACCTGTAATGGCGCCCCCTGCTGTCACACACCTATAATGGCGCCCCCTGGTGTCACACACCTGTAATGGCTCCCCCTGCTGTCACACACCTATAATGGTGCCCCCTGCTGTCACACACTTGTAATGGCGCCCCCTGCTGTCACACACTTGTAATGGCGTACCCCTGCTGGCACACACCTATAATGGCGCTCCCTGCTGTCACACACCTATAATGGTGCCCCCTGCTGTCACACACCTGTAATGGCGCCCCCTGCTGTCACACACCTATAATGGTGCCCCCTGCTGTCACACACCTGTAATGGCGCCCCCTGCTGTCACACACTTGTAATGGCGTACCCCTGCTGGCACACACCTATAATGGCGCTCCCTGCTGTCACACACCTATAATGGTGCCCCCTGCTGTCACACACCTGTAATGGCGCCCCCTGCTGTCACACACCTATAATGGTGCCCCCTGCTGTCACACACCTGTAATGGCGCCCCCTGCTGTCACACACCTATAATGGCGCTCCCTGCTGTCACACACTTGTAATGGCGCCCCTTGCTGTCACACACTTGTAATGGCGCCCCCTGCTGTCACGCACTTGGTATGGTGCCCCCTGCTGTCACACATCTGTAATGGCGCCCTCTGCTGCCACACACCTGTAATGGCGCCCCCTACTGTCACACACCTATAATGGCGCCCTCTGCTGTCACACACCTATAATGGCGCCCCCTGCTGTCACACACCTATAATGGCGCCCCCTGCTGTCACACACCTATAATGGCGCCCCCTGCTGTCACACACTTGGTATGGTGCCCCCTGCTGTCACACACCTATAATGGCGCCCCTGCTGTCACACACCTGTAATGGCGCCCCCTGCTGCCACACACCTGTAATGGCACCCCTTGCTGTCACACACCTATAATGGCGCCCCTTGCTGTCACACACCTATAATGGCGCCCCCTGCTGTCACACACCTATAATGGCGCCCCTGCTGTCACACACCTATAATGGCGCCCACTGCTGTCACACACCTATAATGGTGCCCCCTGCTGTCACACACCTGTAATGGTGCCCCTGCTGTCACACACCTATAATGGCGCCCCTGCTGTCACACACCTGTAATGGTGCCCCCTGCTGTCACACACCTATAATGGCGCCCCCTGCTGCCACACACTTGTAATGGTTCCGCCTGCTGCCGCACACTTGTAATGGCGCCCCCTGCTGTCAAACACCTGTAATGGCGCCCCCTGCTGCTGCACACTTGTAATGGCGCCCCCTGCTGTCACACACCTGTAATGGCGCCCCCTGCTGTCACACACCTGTAATGGCGCCCCCTGCTGTCACACACCTATAATGGCGCTCCCTGCTGTCACACACTTGTAATGGCGCCCCTTGCTGTCACACACTTGTAATGGCACCCCCTGCTGTCACAACCTTGTAATGGCGCCCCCTGCTGTCACGCACTTGGTATGGTGCCCCCTGCTGTCACACACCTGTAATGGCGCCCCCTGCTGTCACACCTGTAATGGCGCCCCCCTGCTGTCACACACCTGTAATGGCGCCCCCTGCTGTCACATACCTGTAATGGCGCCCCCTGCTGTCACACACCTGTAATGGCGCCCCCCTGCTGTCACACACCTGTAATGGCGCCCCCTGCTGTCACGCACTTGGTATGGTGCCCCCTGCCGTCACACACCTATAATGGCGCCCCCTGCATTCACACACCTATAATGGCGCCCCCTGCTGTCACACATTTGTTATGGCGCCCTCTGCTGTTACACACCTATAATGGCGCCCCCTGCTGTCACATACCTATAATGGCGCCCACTGCTGTCACACACCTATAATGGCGCCCCCTGCTGTCACACACTTGTTATGGCGCCCTCTGCTGTTACATGGAGCAAATGATGCTGAGCTTTTGAGGATGCGTGACCAGTGACAACTGGCATTGATTGAGCTGCGTTTTATGTCTTCTCTTTCTAGGGAGTTTTTGGGACTCTCAGAATTCCAAGATTCTGCCCCTGGGTTCTCCCGGGAGCCCGATCACTAAGATGGTGTCCATCTCTGGGAAGCTTTGGTGCGGCTGTCAGAACAGGGTCATCATCCTGAACACGTCGTCCCTACTGCAGGAGGTAAATGGCGGCGGGTGGCCGACCTCAGATCTGTGTGCCTTGGTCAGACCTGCGGGACGATGGATGAATGCGCACCGACGCTCAGCGGGCCTCATATCGGGCTCTGATGTGGCGGTTATGTGGACGTCGGCAGACTTCTTCCTGATCCTTCTGTCCTTCTCCGCTTTCAGCACACGTTCCACATTGGACAGGATCAGAACCGCTGCGTCACGTGTATGGTCACCAGTAACGTCGGGATGTGGATCGCTCTGCAGGGCAGTGCTCAGGTTCGCCTTTATCACGCCACCACCTTTGAGCAGTTGTCGGAGGTGGACATCGCTCCACCCGTGCACAAGATGCTAGCAGGTAACAGCGGCCAGGACCATATGTCGCCCACCATGGTGTCCTCGGAGGGTCCATGTAACTTACGTGGTCATCTCTTCTTCTTCTCCCCCCCTCAAGGCTCCGATGCCATCATCCGCCAGCACAAGTCTGCGTGTCTGAGGATCACCGCTCTCCTGGCCTGCAAGGATCTCCTGTGGATAGGGACGAGTGCCGGAGTGGTCCTCACCCTCACCATCACCTCCACCACTAGCTCTTCGAAGGGCCCGATCAGCCCGGTGGGACTCTCGCAGGGACACACGGGTCATGTCCGGTTCCTCACCTCGGTGGAGCTGCCAGATGGGTTTGACGTGCACTTTCCTCTGCCTGTAGATCAAGGTGAGTGCTTGCTGCTCCCTGTCCCACAGCGTGGCAGTGCGACAACCCTAAGAAGCACTCTGCAAACGTGTCACCATGGTAGTTGTCACCCTGATGGTCTTTGGTCCATGGTGGTCACATCTCTCGGTTATCCCAAGTGTCCGTTTCACTCTTAATTTTAACTCTTTTCTTTCAGGAAACGAACAGACATGCGACACAGAAAAGAGAGATTCCACCCGACACCGACCAAAATCCAAGCTGCTTGTGATCAGCGGAGGAGACGGCTACGAGGACTTCAGGCTCACCAGCAGCAGCGAGACTGTGGGCAGAGACGACAGCACCAACCACTTGCTGCTATGGCGGGTGTGAAGACCCCACGGCACAGTACTCCAAGCTAGACCCTCTGCTGCCCGTACCTTCGTCTTTGGCTTTTTGTCTTTTGACGTATTCCATGCTTACACCTCCATCGTCCATCAAACATCTCCATGACGCTGGTTCCAGGAGCTTCTCTGGAGGGGTCTAAAGGGGTCCCGAGGGGCCTTCAGTCCAAAGAGCCAATGAACTAAGCATGAGAGTTTTAGGGTGGTGCAGTGGGGTGGGATTGCCAAAGTCTTCACGGTGATAAATTCCGGTACTCATGTGCCTACAGCTGAATCCTTAGGATGGTGAGAACGTTGGATGTGGTCGGTGGCTCAACACTGGCTCTCGGCACCTTCGGTAAAAGGTATTAACCACTGGTGGGTGAGCAGTGACCCCAGGGACGCGTCTCGCTGCTGTCCGTCAGCCCTCCGGGTTCTGGTTTCTGTCCGCGTTTCTTACAGACAACAAAACGGGACCCGACCAGACTAAGCGTCCGGAGGGTCCGACTGTTCACTCCGAATCTGTGGCTATTAATGAACTGTGTACACGTGTCGTCAGCCCAGCAGGCAACATGTTGTTTTTTGTTTTGTTTTTTTTTATTGTTCTTATTTATTGTCCAGTGGAAAAAAAAACTTATGTTCTGAAAGTTTTCCTTTTTTTTTAGTGCTGTAACTGGGTCACGTATTTTCTACGTCCAGTGCTGATCGAGACAAGGGGGAGGGGGCACTAAGGTTACGAGCAACTCAAGACTCAAAGCTGACAGACCAAATTCATTCCAATAGGAGCAACCAGTGGCTGAGACTTGTAGTACTTGTGCGACTGAGGATCAACTCGATCCCATCTGCTATGAATCGACCTCTACAGAGGCTTTAAGGAGGATCCGTCTCGGCTCCAATATGTCTTTTTTAGTAAATACACGTATTCTCCATGAACTAACAATTCTGGAGCCACTTTTTTCGTAGCTCTGAGTTTCGTCGTTCCTCTGCTATTCCTCCTGGAAGTTAATGAATTGACAATTGATGTTACCAGTTGTGGGCGTGTCCTGACACAATCTATCCCTGACCAATCAGTGCTGACCGTATCAGACACGCCCCCCTCCAACAAGAGGAATGGCAGCACCATTCTCACCATTCATGAACACATTGCCAGGAGGAATAGTGGGAAAAACGCTTTCGAATTGTGAAATAATGAAGTATTTACTAAAAGAAGGATATGAGGAGAAAAAGATTAGACTGATTTCAGGATGGCTGCGGCATCTTTTCCGTATACTGTACGTGATTGGTCGGACGACGCTAAACATTGTGCCTTGTGGAAGTAGAACTTGGATCGTTCATGTAGAGACGTCACAGAATGTACGATGGACGGTGATGAGATCACGGCCTCGGCGGACACAGGGTGTATAGGATGGACGGTGATGAGATCACGGCCTCGGCGGATACAGGGTGTATAGGATGGACGGTGATGAGATCACGGCCTCGGCGGATACAGGGTGTATAGGATGGACGGTGATGAGATCACGGCCTCGGCGGATACAGGGTGTAGTGACGCGGGCTCAGCATGGAGGGCGGCAGTGAAGGGATCGGACTAGCAATTACACAATGAGCTGTCGTATATTTGGCATTTTTCTTCTGCCCTACAGGTCGTTAAGGTCTCATAGGATCACGCAGAGACCATTTCCCAACATGTAATTACTTTTACAGATATGGGCGGTTTTAATTAACAGTGGACATCCCCTTTTAAAATTTTTTTTTACGGTATTAGCTAGTCCTTTAAATTGCAGTATCTGAAGTTAACACTAGACGGCGCTGCTGCTCCTCCCCCGTTGTGTTTTTGGCGCACACTCAAGGAACTCCAGATGCGCAATTTTTTTTTTAAATGCTTTTTAATTAAATCAGGGTGTATAGGAGATAGTAGAATAAATGCTAAATGGGGCGGCAATGGCCGTCTCCTCACTGGGCCCTCTCTTAGTCCAGAATATAAAAGTCCAAAGATCTAAATCCTCCCTCCATTCAGGGGACTGCCAGGGTCTGGCTGGCACAGGAACATCTTCAGAGCCTGTCGGGCAAAGGGACATCTTCAGGGTCCAATGAGCTTTGGGACATCTTGGTGCAGAACCGCTGCAGTTCCGCAGAAAGAAGTGACATGCTGTGGAATGTAAACCGCGGCGTTTCTGCGCGTTTTTTTCTGCAGCATGTGCACAACGGTTTGCGGTTTCCATAGGTTTACATCTAAATGTAAACGCTGTGGAATCTGCAGCGGACCCGCAGCGGCAAAATTGCTGCGGTTCCGCAGTAAAAACCGCAAGGTGTGAACATAGCCTTAGAGGCCGGAGGGCGCAGGGACATCTTTAGGGACTGGCGGGCGCCGGGAAATCTTTAGAGGCCCGGAGGGCGCAGGGACATCTTTAGGGGCCGATGAGTACAGGGACATCTTTAGGGGCCAATGAGTACAGGGACATCTTTAGGGGCCGATGAGTGCAGGGGCATCTTTAGGGGCCGATGGGCGCAGCGATATCTTTAGGGACTGGCGGGCGCAGGGACATCTTTAGGGGCCGATGGGGGCAGGGATATCTTTAGGGACTGGCGGGCGCAGGGACATCTTTAGGGGCCAATGAGTACAGGGACATCTTTAGGGGCCGATGAGTGCAGGGGCATCTTTAGGGGCCGATGGGCGCAGGGATAGCTTTAGGGACTGGCGGGCGCAGGCACATCTTTAGGGGCCGATGAGTACAGGGGCATCTTTAGGGGCCGGCGGGCGCAGGGACATCTTTAGGGGCCAATGAGTACAGGGACATCTTTAGGGGCCAATGAGTACAGGGGCATCTTTAGGGGCCGGCGGGCGCAGGGATATCTTTAGGGGCCAATGAGTACAGGGACATCTTTAGGGGCCAATGAGTACAGGGGCATCTTTAGGGGCCGGCGGGCGCAGGGACATCTTTAGGGGCCAATGAGTACAGGGGCATCTTTAGGGGCCAATGAGTACAGGGGCATCTTTAGGGGCCAATGAGTACAGGGACATCTTTAGGGGCCAATGAGTACAGGGGCATCTTTAGGGGCCGGCGGGCGCAGGGACATCTTTAGGGGCCGGCGGGCGCAGGGACATCTTTAGGGGCCGATGGGCGCAGGGATATCTCCAGGGTCTGATGGGCGCAGGGACATCTTTAGGGGCCGATTCCCCATATATCCCTCTGGATGGAATCTTCTTAGAATGTTGGGTGTCTTTGCAATGTATCACTGCTGCAGTCACATTCCGCTGCTTTCCTGTTGGCTCTCGGACTCTGCAGACCCTCACATCTGCCGGGACGTTGTGTGCGGAGCATGCTTTGCAGATTTGCGCTGTGAGATGTGTAGTCTGCAGGCTCTGCACCACAGCTTGTCTCCCATAATGCAGTGCGGCGTATTCCGCTGCAGTTTATCTCCTTACCGCTAATAATGCAACACGCTCTAACAAGAACACCATTAGAATGATTGAATTGTGAGTGCAGCTTTGGGTGTAAGTGGAGCAGATCTAACTCCCGATCCGTGGAATAGAAATATTCAGCTACATTCTGCTACATCACATCTGATCCTGTGGCCGCCGCCATTGCACCGCTGTATATATGCACCTAATGCCGCTTTATGGCGCCTCACTGTACATAATCGCTGTCACGTTACATTGTATCATAAGAAGACATTGGACCCTTTGTTATACAAAACACCGCCTCGTATCAATGCATTACATGGGCGAAAACCGCCATAACTCTGCGCTGTGTGCCATGAAGCCGCGCATGTCGGCTCCCAGGAGAAGTGGTCACACATGGGTGGTCTGCCTCATTTGTGCAGGACCACCGCTGATAATGAATCTGAGACTGCCCCTTTAAATTATATACATCACCCTTGTGTTTATGGGGATCAGAAAGATCAAGGAAACCAGACCTGAGTGTGACTTTTGTGTTTTCTATTCTTTCAGGAGCTCTGCTTGCTGCCACTGAACAGTAACATTACTGGTTTCCGTTCACAGGGTTTTTAGCTTCAGGGTATACAGTACATTTGAATGTTCCCATTTATCAAACAAGTTAACATTGTGATTACAAAAATCTGTTTTGTAGTTCCGGAGAAATCCAATGTTGAAATTTTATGCAAATGAGCTGCAAGTGCTTCAGGGCGGGACATCGCACTTGCAGCTCTCCTCCCCGCCTGCCTCATGTCTCTGAAACCAGAGTGACCTGTCAGTCATTCCCCTGCCTCCCCTGACCTGTGAGTCAAAGAGACAAGATAGCTGGTGGGTGAGGAATAAGGAAGGAAAAGTGCAAGTGCAACATCCCACCCTGAAGCACTCGCAGTTCTTGTCCTTATCTGCTTTTTGTCTCTGAAACCAGAGTGACCTGTCAGTCATTCCCCTGCCTCCCCTGACTTGTCAATCCAAAGGAGACAGCCAATGGGTGGGGAATAAGGAAGGAAAGCTGCAAGTGCAACGTCCCACCCTGAAGCACTTGCAGTTCATTTGCATTCAATTTAAATTCTAGATTTGTATAAAACTACAAAACAGATTTAAATAGATTTCACAATTAAGGCGTGGATTTAATTGGCACGAATGCATCTGTACATACATTAGTTTGAGATGTAAAATCCCCTTAAGCATGATGAGCTCTTTATGTAAAATTAACATCAGAAATTAATTGACTTGTTCTTAAAAAAAAAAAAAATTAAACTCCAGTGCTTTGAAGGGATTCTGTGGGCTTCCGTCATTGAGACCCCCTTATCCCCAATCATGAGAATTAAAGAAATTGGTCCTCTGTTCTGGTTTGAGAGGTCACCATATATCTTGATATAAGCATTGTATCCAATGAACTGGTGCTGCCTCCTCTTCACCAACAATGGGGACCACATCTTAAATTGTCAGCATTTGCGGTGGTGGGTTATATTAACTAGTGCCAATCAAAGTAGCCTTATAAATAAAGACCTTGCTCTGAGGCTTGCAGACTATGGGTACAATATCAATGGTCGATTTACAGATGGAAACTATTCCCGTTTTGACCACAAGAGGGAGACGGAGGTCCAATTAAGTTACAGAGGATTCTGGGTGATGGATGAAGGGTCAGCGTTAAGGCTAATGGGGGAATTTAGAAAGGATATTAAGTATAAAAACGGTACTTGAAGAGTTAAGTAAAGTTATATGTGAAGAGGTCCATCCCTTAAAATAAGGTGTGTGTGGCTATTCCAATAAAGGTACATTTACTGTATAGATTCATCTAGTATATGAAAGTGATAAGAAAATATGGACATTGCTAAAAAAAAAAAAAATACAGACAGTTGTTTCTTCCAGCTAAACTGTTGCCATTTACTCCCTGCAGCATAAGCTGGTCATTTACTCCCTGCAGCGTGGGCCGGTCATTTACTCCCTGCAGCGTGGGCCGGTCATTTACTCCCTGCAGCGTGGGCCGGTCATTTACTCCCTGCAGCATAAACTGGTCATTTACCCCCTGCAGCGTGGGCCGGTCATTTACTCCCTGCAGCGTGGGCCGGTCATTTACTCCCTGCAGCGTGGGCCGGCCATTTACTCCATGCAGCGTGGGCCGGTCATTTACTCCCTGCAGCGTGGGACGGTCATTTACACCCTGCATTGTGGGCCGGTCATTTACTCCCTGCAGCGTGGGCCGGTCATTTACTCCCTGCAGCGCGGGACGGTCATTTACTCCCTGCAGCGTGGGCCGGTCATTTACTCCCTGCAGCGTGGGCCGGTCATTTACTCTCTGCAGCGCGGGACGGTCATTTACTCTCTGCAGCGCGGGACGGTCATTTACTCTCTGCAGCGCGGGCCGGTCATTTACTCTCTGCAGCGCGGGACGGTCATTTACTCCCTGCAGCGTGGGACGGTCATTTACTCCCTGCAGCGTGGGCCGGTCATTTACTCCCTGCAGCGCGGGACGGTCATTTACTCCCTGCAGCATAGGCCGGTCATTTACTTCCTGCAGTATAAGCCGGTCATTTACACCCTGCAGCGTTGGCCGGTCATTTACTCCCTGCAGCGTGGGACGGTCATTTACTCCCTGCAGCATAGGCCGGTCATTTACTTCCTGCAGTATAAGCCGGTCATTTACTCCCTGCAGCGTTGGCCAGTCGTTTACTCCCTGCAGCGTGGGACGGTCATTTACACCCTGCAGCGTGGGCCGGTCATTTACTCCCTGCAGCGCGGGCCAGTCATTTACTCCCTGCAGCGTGGGACGGTCATTTACTCCCTGCAGCGCGGGCCGGTCATTTACTCCCTGCAGCGCGGGACGGTCATTTACTCCCTGCAGCGCGGGCCGGTCATTTACTCCCTGCAGCGCGGGCCGGTCATTTACTCCCTGCAGCGTGGTACGGTTATTTACACCCTGCAGCGCGGGCCGGTCATTTACTCCCTGCAGCGTGGTACGGTTATTTACACCCTGCAGCGTGGGACGGTCATTTACTCCCTGCACCATGGATTGATAAAGGAGGAATCCAAATACTGTGCTCAATCACTTTTTTATGAAAAACAAACCGAGAAAATATAATCATAAATGTGATTTTTATTTTTTTGTGTAAATGTAATATATATATTTTATTTTCAATAAAAGCCGGTCACGGTCGCAGCCATTTTACCATAAATGTAATCCGGTGTCCTGTGGCCAATCCACTAAGCGTCGCTCTCCAGCACTGATGTTCCCAGTACGACTGTCAGTGATGCGATGTCTTGCACTGTAATAAGCCCCTTCAGCACTTATGGGGGGACAGAACATAATTTTTTTGGGGGTGGAGTAAAACTACGGACTACCCTTGTGTAATGTACATAGGAGCGGACAGTATGTTGCCTTTTCTGTAAATAATATTTTAAGCGTCTGATTGTCCATTTTGATGGCTTATTTTTATATATATAAATCTATAATGTCGGCAGTCTGCGTCCGGACAGGGGGCTGTAACCACTCTGGCACCGTCGAGGGATGGCTGAAGTCCCCTCGGTGTATTGTTTGAGTCGATGACTGCCGTACTATTCTGTCTTATTTTGTCACTGTGGATTCTTTGTAAATAAAGTTCACCAGTGTTGAATCCGAATTTTGTTCCTTGTGTCTGTTAATAATAAATAAAAGTAATCCATCAGGAAGACAAAACCTGGTGGCACAAAGATAATAAAATATTGCAGACTAGTGGTGCACAATAATAACCGGCATCGTTAGGTTTGGGCTTCAGCATCACATTTCCTCTCTGAGACATTGTGTGACGGTATTATTAAAGCACGGCTGGCAGTATTATATGGGTATTGTACGGAGGTATTTGGGGGCTGATTGGCAGTATTATATGGGTATTGTACGGAGGTATTTGGGTACAAAATGGCAGTATTATATGGTGTGGTGAAATATGTGTATATATACAGTGGGGCAAAAAAGTATTTAGTCAGTCAGCAATAGTGCAAGTTCCACCACTTAAAAAAATGAGAGGCGTCTGTAATTTACATCATAGGTAGACCTCAACTATGGGAGACAAACTGAGAAAAAAAAATCCAGAAAATCACATTGTCTGTTTTTTTTAACAATTTATTTGCATATTATGGTGGAAAATAAGTATTTGGTCAGAAACAAAATTTCATCTCAATACTTTGTAATATATCCTTTGTTGGCAATGACAGAGGTCAAACGTTTTCTGTAAGTCTTCACAAGGTTGCCACACACTGTTGTTGGTATGTTGGCCCATTCCTCCATGCAGATCTCCTCTAGAGCAGTGATGTTTTTGGCTTTTCGCTTGGCAACACGGACTTTCAACTCCCTCCAAAGGTTTTCTATAGGGTTGAGATCTGGAGACTGGCTAGGCCACTCCAGGACCTTGAAATGTTTCTTACGAAGCCACTCCTTCGTTGCCCTGGCGGTGTGCTTTGGATCATTGTCATGTTGAAAGACCCAGCCACGTTTCATCTTCAATGCCCTTGCTCATGGAAGGAGGTTTGCACTCAAAATCTCACGATACATGGCCCCATTCATTCTTTCATGTACCCGGATCAGTCGTCCTGGCCCCTTTGCAGAGAAACAGCCCCAAAGCATGATGTTTCCACCACCATGCTTTACAGTAGGTATGGTGTTTGATGGATGCAACTCAGTATTCTTTTTCCTCCAAACACGACAAGTTGTGTTTCTACCAAACAGTTCCAGTTTGGTTTCATCAGACCATAGGACATTCTCCCAAAACTCCTCTGGATCATCCAAATGCTCTCTAGCAAACTTCAGATGGGCCAGGACATGTACTGGCTTAAGCAGTGGGACACGTCTGGCACTGCAGGATCTGAGTCCATGGTGGCGTAGTGTGTTACTTATGGTAGGCCTTGTTACATTGGTCCCAGCTCTCTGCAGTTCATTCACTAGGTCCCCCCGCGTGGTTCTGGGATTTTTGCTCACCGTTCTTGTGATCATTCTGACCCCACGGGGTGGGATTTTGCATGGAGCCCCAGATCGAGGGAGATTATCAGTGGTCTTGTATGTCTTCCATTTTCTAATTATTGCTCCCACTGTTGATTTCTTCACTCCAAGCTGGTTGGCTATTGCAGATTCAGTCTTCCCAGCCTGGTGCAGGGCTACAATTTTGTTTCTGGTGTCCTTTGACAGCTCTTTGGTCTTCACCATAGTGGAGTTTGGAGTCAGACTGTTTGAGGGTGTGCACAGGTGTCTTTTTATACTGATAACAAGTTTAAACAGGTGCCATTACTACAGGTAATGAGTGGAGGAAAGAGGAGACTCTTAAAGAAGAAGTTACAGGTCTGTGAGAGCCAGAAATCTTGATTGTTTGTTTCTGACCAAATACTTATTTTCCACCATAATATGCAAATAAATTGTTAAAAAAACAGACAATGTGATTTTCTGGATTTTTTTTTCTCAGTTTGTCTCCCATAGTTGAGGTCTACCTATGATGTAAATTACAGACGCCTCTCATCTTTTTAAGTGGTGGAACTTGCACTATTGCTGACTGACTAAATACTTTTTTGCCCCACTGTATATCTATATGTGTGTAGTGACATATGTCTAGGGTTATATGTGTGACTAGTGATAATGTAACATCTGTCCTGAAGGCAAGTCGCACCTAGGTGTTAATAGGTACTTCCTTGGGACTAATAGAAATTATGTCTCCATATTTCACCAGGAGGTCTGGCTATGGCCAAGAAGAAAGGAACATTTGGCACCTTCTAGGTCTTGGAGAGGAGGTGTTAATTGTGGCCTGAGGGAATCTATTCCTGGGAACCATCTCACAAGTGTCTCCAGAGGAAAATAATATATATTCATTAGTAGGCGCGGCCGTGGCCCAATCAAACAGGCAGCAGTTATGATATTGATCTGAGGGGCCGGTCTAGAAACCTGACCTCCAGACCAAAGTTATAAATTTAGGCTGCAGACAGAGAATTGTGTTCACATGATGGGGGCAGCCTGAGAAGCTGGTGTGATCCAATCTACATCGTCCTACCCTCAGGGAGCAGAAAGCAACTACCAGTTAGATAATTTCTCTGTTATCCTGTTTATTTTGATACTGTTTGCATAAGTTGTATGTCTTTTATTATCATATTTTTATACCTTTTTCTTATTGTAAGCATTGAACCTTTTGTTATTAAAGTATAAAACTTTAACAAGTTGAACCTTGAATGTTCTAAAAGAATCCATAGCCTAAGGTATGTGAGCCTTATGAGTGAAAGACATTTTTATTAGTATTATTATTTCCGGGGCTCATCGCCTGTGTATTCGGTGAGTGGTGGCAGCGTGTATGAGCGGGTGTGTGGCCTGGGTCGGTGTGATTTATGCTCCCATTACAGCCTAGGACAGAGGTTGAATGCTGGTCTGAGAGTGGGGAGATAGATTAACCCTTGCAGGCACAACCCCAAATCACGTGTGAGAGCAGGCACGTGATGAATAAGTGGCACCACGGAGTAGGGATCCATGATAATTGGTGGCAGAGCCGTGGGATAGAATTATTTCTATTAGAGCATTAGTGCATGGTTTAAGCAATTATTCCCTGTACTAAAGAATTGGTATCCTTGCGAGGAGTGCACCATTTCTTCAAGGTTCAACTCAGTGCTTACTTGGACATACGTGCAAACAGTTTCCCCTCCCCGTTTTTCTTTTCTATCTTTTACTTGGCAAAGGCTGTTCATCGATATGGCAGCCCAGTACAAGAAGCAGAGCAAAGAGGCTCTGACCAACCTCTGTGAGCAGAGAGGAATAGAGCCAACAGATCCAGGGAGCTGCTGATACACACCCTGGTCAAGCAGGACATAGAGCAAAGTGCTGGAACATCTGGGCAAGGAGAGAGTCTACCTCAGAGAGACCCAGCAATGCCAGCTCTTGCATCGGAGATGCCTGATGGAAATGTCAGCAATGCCAGTGCTGAGGAGCCTATGGACTGTACTTTGCAAATGGACTTACAACGGCTGGGAACAAGTGATCCCAATCTGCGCATGCAGCTGATTCTACAGTACCGACAGGCTGCAGAATGCCAGCCTGAGAGAGAGGCTGCAGAACGCCAGGCTGCTGCTGCAGAACGCCGGGATCGGGCTGAGAGAGAGGCTGCAGAACGCCGGGAGGACAGAGATTTCCAGCATCAGATGTGTTATGATACGGTGGTCTAGGAGCAACATGGAACAAGCTCTGAAGGACGTGGTAACTGTACTGACCGCAGTCCCTAAGCTCAACACAACACTAGAAGTAGCCGTGGAATGCTCTTAACTCTCCCTAGGCATCTCATCACAGCCTAAGAGCTAACTACCCCTAAAGAAAGAAGTAGGAAAACTATCTTGCCTCAGAGAAAATCCCCAAAGGATAGATTAGCCCCCCACAAATAATGACTGTGAGTGGAGAGGGAAAAGACATACACAGAATGAAACCAGGATGAGCACAGGAGGCCAGTCTAGCTAAATAGGACAGGATGGAATACTGTGCGGTCAGTATAAAACACTACAAAAATCCACGCAGAGTTTACAAAAAATCTCCACACCTGACTAAAGGTGTGGAGGGCAAATCTGCCTCCCAGAGCTTCCAGGAAGACAGAATTAATTCACACTGATAAGCTGGACAAGCATAGAAAGTACAGAATGGATAAGTCCACAATCTATGGACAGAAAAGAGCAAGCAAAAACTTAGCTTAGCTGAACTGGTCAGGATAACAGGGAACTCCAAAGAGATGTGAATCCAACCAGGAACCATTTACAAGTGGCACTGGCTGAAGAAAGAGCCAGACTTAAATAGCTGAGCAGAAGAGACGATAAGTGGAGGCAGCTGAAGACAGCTAACTCCAAGGAGCAGCCATACCACTAAAAACCACAAGAGGGAGCCCAAGAGCAGAACTCACAAAAGTGCCACTTACAACCACCGGAGGGAGCCCAAGAGCGGAATTCACAACAGTACCCCCCCTTGAGGAGGGGTCACCGAACCCTCACCAGAGCCCCCAGGCCGATCAGGACGAGCCAAGTGAAAAGCACGAACCAAATCGGTGGCATGGACATCGGAGGCAACAACCCAAGAATTATCCTCCTGGCCATAACCCTTCCACTTGACAAGATACTGAAGCCTCCGCCTCGAAAAACGAAAATCTTCTCAACCTCATATTCCAACTCTCCCTCAACCAACAGCGGGGCAGGAGGGTCAACCGAGGGAACAACGGGCACCACATAACTCCGCAACAAAGATCTATGGAAAACATTACGAATGGCAAAAGAGGCAGGAAGAGCCAAACGAAAAGACACCGGATTAATAATTTCAGAAATTTTATAAGGACCAATAAACCGAGGCTTAAACTTAGGAGAAGAAACCTTCATAGGAACATGACGAGAAGACAACCAAACCAAATCCCCCACACGAAGCCGGGGACCAACACACCGACGGCGGTTAGCAAAACGTTGAGCCCTTTCCTGAGACAACGTCAAATTGTCCACCACATGAGTCCAAATCTGCTGCAGCCTGTCCACCACAGAATTAACACCAGGACAATCAGAAGGCTCAACCTGCCCAGAAGAAAAACGAGGATGAAAACCAAAATTACAAAAGAAAGGTGAAACCAAAGTAGCCGAACTAGCCCGACTATTAAGGGCAAACTCGGCCAACGGCAAGAAAGACACCCAATCATCCTGATCAGCAGACACAAAGCATCTCAAATAGGTCTCCAAGGTCTGATTAGTTCGCTCAGTTTGGCCATTAGTCTGAGGATGAAACGCCGAAGAAAAAGACAAATCAATGCCCATCCTAGCACAAAAGGCCCGCCAAAATCTAGAGACAAACTGAGAACCTCTGTCAGACACAATATTCTCTGGAATGCCATGCAAACGAACCACATGCTGAAAAAATAATGGAACCAGATCTGAGGAGGAAGGCAACTTAGGCAAAGGTACCAGTTGGACCATTTTAGAGAACCGGTCACAAACAACCCAGATAACAGACATCTGGGAAACAGGAAGATCCGAAATAAAATCCATGGAAATATGCGTCCAGGGCCTCTCAGGGACCGGCAAAGGCAAAAGCAACCCACTAGCGCGGGAACAGCAAGGCTTGGCCCGGGCGCAAGTCCCACAGGACTGCACAAAAGCAGGAAGGCCACCAAAAGGACCTAGCAACCAAATCTCTGGTACCAAAAATCCCAGGATGACCAGCCAACACTGAACAATGAACCTCAGAAATTACCTTACTTGTCCATCTATCAGGAACAAACAGCTTCCCCACTGGACAGCGGTCAGGCCTATCAGCCTGAAATTCCTGAAGCACCCGCCGCAAATCAGGGGAGATAGCAGAAAGAATCACCCCCTCCTTAAGAATGCCAACCGGCTCAAGGACTCCAGGAGAATCAGGCGAAAAACTCCTAGAGAGGGCATCAGCCTTAACATTCTTAGATCCCGGAAGATACGAGACCACAAAATCAAAACGGGAGAAAAACAGGGACCATCGAGCCTGTCTAGAATTCAGCCGCTTGGCCGACTCGAGGTAAATCAGATTCTTATGATCGGTCAGGACCAGAACACGGTGTTTAGCTCCCTCAAGCCAATGTCGCCACTCCTCAAACGCCCACTTCATAGCCAACAACTCCCGATTGCCGACATCATAATTGCGTTCCGCAGGTGAAAACTTTCTGGAAAAAAAAGCACACGGTTTCATCAAAGAACCATCAGACTCCCTCTGAGACAAAACGGCCCCTGCCCCAATCTCAGAAGCGTCGACCTCAACCTGAAAAGGAAGAGAAACATCCGGTTGACGCAACACAGCGGCAGAAGTAAATCGGCGTTTAAGCTCCTGAAAGGCCTCAACAGCCTCAGAGGACCAATTCGTCACATCAGCGCCTTTCTTCGTCAAATCAGTAAGGGGCTTAACCACACTGGAAAAGTTGGCAATGAAACGGCGATAGAAATTAGCAAAGCTCAAAAATTTTTGAAGACCCTTCACAGATGTGGGTTGGATCCAATCATGAATAGTTTGGACCTTAACAGGATCCATTTCTATAGACGAGGGAGAAAAAATAAAACCCAAAAAAGAGACCTTCTGAACTCCGAATAGGCACTTAGACCCCTTCACAAATAAAGCATTATCACGAAGGATCGGGAACACCATCCTGACCTGCTTCACATGAGACTCCCAATCATCGGAAAAAATCAAAATATCATCCAAATATACGACCATGAATTTATCAAGATAATTGCAGAAAATATCATGCATGAAAGACTGGAACACAGATGGAGCATTAGAGAGCCCAAATGGCATCACGAGGTATTCAAAATGGCCTTCTGGCGTATTAAATGCAGTTTTCCATTCGTCACCCTGTTTAATACGAACAAGATTATATGCCCCTCGGAGGACAATCTTAGTAAACCAACTAGCCCCCTTAATCTGAGCAAACAAATCAGTAAGCAAAGGCAAGGGGTATTGGAATTTGACCGTGATCTTATTAAGAAGACGATAATCAATACAGGGTCTCAAGGAGCCATCCTTCTTAGCAACAAAAAAGAAACCCGCTCCCAATGGTGACGAAGAGGGCCGAATATGCCCTTTCTCCAAAGATTCCTTAACATAGCTCCGCAAGGCGGCATGCTCTGGCACAGACAGATTGAAAAGTCGGCCCTTAGGGAACTTACAACCAGGAATCAAGTTAATAGCACAATCACAGTCCCTATGTGGAGGAAGGGAACTGGACTTGGGCTCATCAAATACATCCTGGAAATCCGACAAAAACTCAGGGACCTCAGAAGAGGGGAAGAGGATATTGACATCAAAGGAACGTCACTATGTACTCCTCGACAACCCCAACTAGTCACCGACATAGTTTTCCAATCCAGCACCGGATTATGTTCCTGTAACCATGGAAATCCCAGTACAACAACATCATGCAGGTTATGCAACACCAGAAAATGGCAATCTTCCTGATGTGCAGGAGCCATGTACATAGTCATCTGCGTCCAGTACTGAGGTTTATCCTTGGCCAAGGGTGTAGCATCAATGCCCCTCAAAGGAATAGGGCTCTGCAAAGACTGCAAGGAAAAACCACAGCGCCTGGCGAATTCTAAGTCCATTAAGTTCAGGGCAGCGCCTGAATCCACAAATGCCATGACAGAAAAGGACGACAATGAGCAAATCAGGGTCACAGATAAGAGAAATTTAGGCTGTATAGTACTAATGGTAACAGACCTAGCGACTCTCTTAGTACGCTTAGGGCAATCAGAGATAACATGAGCCGAATCACCACAGTAAAAACACAGCCTATTCTGACGTCTGAATTCCTGCCGTTCTATTCTAGTCAAAATCCTATCACATTGCATAGGTTCTGGACTCTGCTCAGAGGACACTGCCATATGGTGCACAGCTTTGCGCTCGCGCAGACGCCGATCAATCTGAATGGCTAGAGACATAGATTCGCTCAAACTGGCAGGCGTAGGAAAGCCCACCATAACATCTTTAAGGGTTTCAGAAAGACCTTTTCTGAAAATAGCAGCCAGAGCCTCTTCATTCCATTTAGTGAGCACAGACCATTTTCTAAATTTCTGGCAGTATAACTCTGCCGCTTCCTGACCTTGACACAAGGCCAACAGGGTTTTTTCTGCATGATCCACAGAATTAGGTTCGTCATAAAATAATCCGAGCGCTTGAAAAAATGCATCTACATTCAATAATGCCGGATCCCCTGTTTCAAGAGAAAAAGCCCAGTCTTGAGGGTCACCACGCAGCAAGGATATGATGATTTTTACTTGCTGAATGGGATCACTAGAAGAACGGGGTTTCAAAGCAAAAAACTATTTGCAGTTATTTTTAAAGTTCAAAAACTTGGATCTGTCCCCCCCCAAAAAAATCAGGAGTAGGAATTCTGGGCTCTAAAGCCGGAGTCTGGACAACATAGTCCTGGATACTCTGTACTCTTGCAGCAAGTTGATCCACACGAGAAAACAAACCCTGAACATCCATGCCAAAGCATATATCCTGAACCACCCAGAGATCAAGAGGAAAAAAAAAAGACAAACCAAAGCACAGAAAAAAAATGGTTCAGAACTTTCTTTTCCTTCTTTTGAGATGCATTTAATTCATTTTTGGCCACTTGTACTGTTATGATACGGTGGTCAAGGAGCAACATGGAACGAGCTCTGAAGGACGTGGTAACTGTACTGACAGCAGTCCCTAAGCTCAACACAACACTAGAAGTAGCCGTGGAATGCTCCTAACTCTCCCTAGGCATCTCATCACAGCCTAAGAGCTAACTACCCCTAAAGAAAGAAGCAGGAAAACTATCTTGCCTCAGAGAAAATCCCCAAAGGATAGATTAGCCCCCCACAAATAATGACTGTGAGTGGAGAGGGAAAAGACATACACAGAATGAAACCAGGATGAGCACAGGAGGCCAGTCTAGCTAAATAGATAGGACAGGATGGAATACTGTGCGGTCAGTATAAAACACTACAAAAATCCACACAGAGATTACAAAAAAATCTCCACACCTGACTAAAGGTGTGGAGGGTAAATCTGCCTCCCAGAGCTTCCAGCAAGACAGAATTAATTCACACTGATAAGCTGGACAAGCATAGAAAGCACAGAATGGATAAGTCCACAATCTATGGACAGAAAAGAGCAAGCAAAAACTTAGCTTAGCTGAATTGGTCAGGATAACAGGGAACTCCAAAGAGATGTGAATCCAACCAGGAACCATTTACAAGTGGCACTGGCTGAAGAAAGAGCCAGACTTAAATAGCTGAGCAGAAGAGACGATAAGTGGAGGCATGGAGGCAGCTGAAGACAGCTAACTCCAAGGAGCAGCCATACCACTAAAAACCACAAGAGGGAGCCCAAGAGCAGAACTCACAAAAGTGCCACTTACAACCACCGGAGGGAGCCCAAGAGCGGAATTCACAACACAGATGGCTCAAATAGAGCGGGGTATCAGTCCTCAGATAACCCCCCTCCCAGGACATAAATCCAAGGAGGCCACGTCTTGAAAACTTCCCTGTGATGGAGAAGGATACGGACTTAGATACTTTCCTTCAGGGGTTTGAAAAAACCTGCAGGCAGTACCATCTACCCCGTGAGCAGTGGGCACAGTATCTAACCCCAGGGTTGAGAGGCAAAGCCCTGGAAGTTTTTGCTGGCCTCCCACCAGAGCTAGATGCGAACTATGAGGCCATTAAAGAGGCCCTGATCAGGAAATACAACCTGACACCAGAAGAGTATCGTAGAAAGTTCCGGAACCTACATCGTAGATCCACTGACAGCTATGCGGATGTTGTGAGCACCTTGAGGACCACGTTCCACCAATGGATTAAGGGACTTTCTGTTAACAGTTTTGAGGACTTAACGGATCTTATGGTCAAGGATCAATTTCTTTACATGTGCCCCACGGATCTACGACAATTTGTGTGTGATCGGGAGCCACAAACTGCGGATCAGGCGGCAAGGATTGCGGACTGCTATGTGGCTAACAGGATGCCTGAGGTGCGGAAGCCATCGGAATTCAGCTGGAGGGGAGGAAAGCCAAACGGGGACCCTTCTCCCTCTGCCGGCCGATCACCAGTGCTGTCCAACCCTACCTTCTATGGGGCCCCGGGGAACAGACATTCTCTAGGCAATGCACACCGGTGCTTCTCCTGCCACAAAGTGGGACATGTTAGCGCTGTCTGCCCTGATAGGGAGAAACGCCCAACTACCACCACAAAGCCGTCTGTGTCCCCACCGTCTGTCCTCTGTGTAGCCGGCTCTGATGCGAGGGCGAATGAGAACTGTCAATCTGACACTGTTGGCAATAAAGTCACCATTGGTCTCAGAGACACTGGGGCAGAGGTGACCCTGGTGCGTCCAGCCATGATAAACCCTGCCGATATCATACCAGGAAAGACTATGTCTATAACCGGGATTGGAGGGGTCAGCCCTGCCGTGCCCATGGCCCATGTGTACCTGGACTGGGGAGCAGGGAAGGGACTGAGAGAAGTGGGAGTATCAGAGGCCATTCCCACCAACGTGTTGCTAGGCATGGACCTGGGGAGGATGGTGTCCCACTATGTTCCTCCCTTGCAAGTAAATGATGCAGAGAAGGTGGAAGAAAGTGACCCACCCGAGATCCCGTGCAAGGAGGGAAAATGTCCCAATGCACAGGACTGTAATTATGTGGCATCTGTGACCCGGAGTAAGGCTGCGGCTTAGACTCAGGCCCAGAGATTAGAGGATGAGTCTCAGACAGAACTGCCAGGACAGGAGGCCCATACTGTGGTCCCGGAGCTTCCATACATGGCAGACCCACCAAGGTCCCTGATAACAGACACTGAAACTCAGCTTCAGACCAGGGCCTGGCAGTTATACTAGGCCAGGGCCTGCAGGCTGACCGTCAGAGCTTCCAGGAGGCCCTGCAGACAGATGTCAGTCTGGACGAGCTCAGATGTCTTGCAGACCGACCCCCTGCTGCTTCTGACAGAGAGAGTATACTGGGACCAGGGCAGACTGTATACAGAGACTATCCCCACGGATACTACAGAATCTTGGGACTATGAACGGTGGCTGATCGTCCCTTATCCATTTAGGGAACAATTATTGAGAATTGCCCATGAAATTCCTTTGGCCGGACACCTTGGAATACAAAAGACTAAAGCTCGCCTGACACACAACTTCTATTGGACCAAGATGGGGACAGATATTGCCAATTACTGCCGATCGTGCGTAGTTTGTCAGACAGTTAGGAAGTCCGGGAATATACAGAAAGCTCCATTGATACCACAGCCTGTGATCGATGAACCTTTCCAGCGCGTGGCTGTGGATATTATAGGGCCACTTGCAATCCCTAGCAGCTCTGGCAAAAAGTACATCCTCACAGTGGTGGACTATGCTACACGATACCCGGAAGCTGTGGCACTGTCCTCCATCCGAGCAGACAAAGTGGCGGACGCTTTACTAACTGTGTTCTCTCGTGTGGGTTTCCCCAGGGAAATGTTGACCGATCAGGGAACCCAGTTCATGTCTGATCTGATGGAAAGCCTCTGTGAAAGAATACAAGTACAGCATTTTGTGGCCAGCGCCTATCATCCCCAAACCAACGGACTCTGCGAGCGTTTTAATGGAACATTAAAGCAAATGCTCAAAATGTTGGTGGAGACTGAAGGGAGAGACTGGGAGCGGTACCTCCCCTATTTGTTGTTTGCCTACAGAGAGGTACCCCAGGCGTCTACTGGATTCTCCCCCTTTGAACTGGTTTATGGGAGGAGGGTCAGGGGGACACTTGATTTGATTAAGGACTGTTGGGAGGACGACCCCAGAACTACTGGAGTCTCAGTGGTCGAATATGTACTGCGGCTCAGAGAGAGAATGCATAAACTGAGCAACCTGGCCCATGAGAATGTGACCCAGGCCCAAATCAACCAGAAGGTCTGGTACGACCGTAATGCCAGACTGAGGGCCTACGAGGAAGGGCAGAAGGTTTGGGTGTTGGTCCCTATGTTACAGAATAAATTGCAGGCCGCATGGGAGGGACCATATACTGTACATAAGCGGCTGAATGATGTTAATTATGTGGTGACACTAGATGAGCATGCAAAGCGTCAGAAAGTGTTTCATGTAAATATGTTGAAGGCTCATCATGCCAGGGAGGCCTGTGTCTTACCTGTTTGTAGCCTGCCTGAAGAGGGGTAGGCTGATCTGTTACTTGATGAGGGGGCCGGGACTCAGTGCATGGAGTCCCTGGAGTCAGCAGAGTTTAACCCTGAGCTATCCCACAGTCAGAGGTCAGAGCTGATGGGTGCGCTCAGCGAGTTCACCGAAGTCTTCACAGGGGAGCCTGGGAGGACACACTTAGCAATTCACCATGTGGACACTGGTACTAATCCCCCCAGTACGGCAGTCTGCATATGGATCGCCCCCAAGGGCTAGGGGAACTCGGTACCGGGCCCTTCGGTTCTCAAGTGGGATGTCACGGTGACTGACCCGGTCCGTGGCCCTCAGGACGTCCGTAGACAAAGGGGGGTTTGGTCTTTAAAAGGATAATGTTCGTGACGCCACCTGTGGTATTCGGTCAGGGTGACCGACGCTTTTTAGGGGTCCGCTGGGGTGATGGTATGACAGCTAGATGGTATACCTTCCCACAGGTGAAGTATATCCCCAGGGCTTCCCAGAGTGTAGATGATGGATGGTGTGAGGCGCAGTGAAGAACGAGGACACAAGGTTGCAGTCTCTTTACCTTTACTGAAGGCTTCAACATCCACAGTCCAGGGCACCAGACCACAGGGTAGGGAGAGTCCGGCCGATCTGAAGGCACATCCAGAGTCCCCTTTTCCAGGTGGAATTCAGTAGCCTTCCTCTAGCGCCTGGGTGTTGTAGTACCTCCCTGCTGAGCAACTCGGTAAGGTCCTCACAACTGTTGTAGATGTTCTAGATGTTATTTCTTCCTCTCTGTCCCCCAGATGGTGTGGATAGGACAACCCGTATGACTGATGGCCTGAGGCTTGTTTATAGGGACCCTATAGATGCCCCGACCCCCACAATTTGCCACCGTGTCTTCTTAGGTATTTAGGTCGGGCAGCCAACTTGGAATTGACTGTCCTGCCGGTCTCTGAAATAAAGCGTAGAGTCTATTACTCCCTCGGTGTTCTGGCCACCGGCGACACGCCTCAGAAGGCAGCCTCTCACAGGACAGGACTCCTTCTGGTTTTCTCCTTGTGCTATGACTTCATGTCTCACTTTCTACAGTACAATTCTATTCTTGTCCTTTCTTAGGATGCTGCCGCACGTGGGGCAAGCGCAGCTCCGTGTCTTTCTGTCTCGTGCTAGGCCTGCGACAGGATCACACCCCTGTCTGGGGCCCTCTGTCTGCAGCTTTGTGGTGTTCCTCCTTTCCCGCTGTCTGCCTGACAGGTGTTGCCTGGGCTAAGCCCAGTCAGCTTCTGACTAACTTTCTATCCAACCCACCAGTTTTACCCTAACGTAAGGAGTGCCCTAATAGATAGGAGCAAGGCTCCCCCTAGTGGACTGGAGTGTGAAGTGTGGTGTATGGTTTGTGATACCTGGCAGGGTGGACTCCTTTAGTGCCATCAGAAGTAATATCACTCCCCCTGGTGGAAGAATAACATTACTGCAACGAACCAGGACTCTGGGGCGCTGCACATACCGTGTGTCAGCAGAGGTGAAGGCACACATGAGGGAACAGGTAGAAGAGATGCTGAAACTCAAGGTGATTCAAAAATCCCAGAGTGCCTGGGCCTCGCCTGTGGTTCTTGTCCCAAAAAAGGACCGTACTACCCGGTTCTGTGTAGACTACAGGAAATTAAATGTACTGACTACATGTGAGGTCTACCCCATGCCGAGGATAGATGAGCTGTTAAAGCAGCTAATTAAAGCATCGTACCTCACCATCATGGAACTAAGTAGAGGTCTGTACCTAAGCAGGAAACTCCTGCCCAGAGAAGTGGCTTATGCCACCATTGGAAAAGAATGTTTGGCAATTGAGTGGGCTCTGCAGAAGCTGCAGCCATACCTCTATGGGCGCAACTTCACCGTGATCACAGATCATAACCCAGTGAGTTGGCTCCACAGAGTAGTTGGGGACAATGGGAAATTGCTTAGATGGAGTTTGATACTTCAGCAATATGATTTCACAATTCAGCACAAGAAGGGAGTTGATCATGGCAATGCTGATGGCCTGTCTCGCCAAGACAGGGCAGAACCAGATATGTGCTCAGGAGCTGACGTGTAAGTCAACCCCCATGCACGTTCATAAGGAGAGAGGTATGGTGAAATATGTGTTATATATATCTATATGTGTAATAATAAGCAGAATCCCAAAACCATGTCGACGGTCCAGGTGAAGGTACACTAGAGTAGTGCACCAATTAATTCGCTCCATAAAATACGTATAGAAAAAAGGAGAACAAGGAGCATAAAATAGGATTATATATAAACAAAATCTTTATTGATATAAATATAAGGATTAAAATTCCAATCAGTAATGCGTCATAATATACATGTTCCAATGAAAAACAGAAGGAAAACTGCCACTCCAATGTACCCCAATATTGCTACAAAGTAACCCGGGGGAGGAAAAAAACCCACAATGCACTCCCCACATAAGGTATAGAGATAGGTAAGCCCATATAAGAGAGTTATATTCGGTATGCCTATCGCATATCTCAGCCCATAAGTAAAGTGCACACCTATCTGTTGTGAATTCTGCTTTTGGGTTCCCTCCAGTGGTAGTAGGTGGTAATGCAGTTGTCCCTGAGTCGCAGTCTTGGCCAGGTGTATCTGCTGATTGCAGTTCTGACTGGGATATTTAGGTGTGCAGGATTCATTAGTCTTTGCCAGTTGTCCATGGTTCTGGGAGGTTTTGGATCTTTGTCTGGTTCCTCCTGCCTTGCTGTCAATTCAGCAAAGATAAGTGTCTGGTTTTTGTTCCTGTGACACACATGCTGTGTGCTTAATAATTCTGTGCTATTCATTTTTTTTCTCTTGTCCAGCTTAGATTGTGTCAGTAACATAGTAACATAGTAACATAGTTAGTAAGGCCGAAAAAAGACATTTGTCCATCCAGTTCAGCCTATATTCCATCATAATAAATCCCCAGATCTACGTCAGTGTTTTCTCAGTCTTGTTGGATTCTCTGGAGTTGCAGATATACGCTCCACATCTTTAGTTAGATGGTGGAATTTTTTGTATCTTCTGCTGTGGATATTTTTGGAAGGGTTTTAATACTGACTGCTTAGTATTCTGTCCTATCCTTTCCTATTTTAGCTAGGGTGGCCTCTTTTGCTAAATCCTGCTTCCTGCCTGCGTGTGTCTTTTCCTCTACTACTCACAGTCAATATTTGTGGGGGGCTGCCTATCCTTTGGGGTTCTGCTCTGAGGCAAGGTAGAATTCCTATTTCCATCTATAGGGGTATTTAGTCCTCCGGCTGTGTCGAGGTGTCTAGGATTTGTTAGGCACACCCCACGGCTACTTCTAGTTGCGGTGTTAAGTTCAGGATTTGCGGTCAGTACAGTTTCCACCAACTCAGAGAAAGTTCCATGCGGCTCCAAGGTCACCGGATCATAACACCTATCTAAGGCATCATATCAATGGTAAAAAGTGGGCTTACCAGCAGATGGGTAGAGAGGAGGAATACAGCCGGAGAGAAGACCCCCGACGCGATTTTCGCTGCACTGCCACGCCACTTTCTCAAGGGGATATAGAAAAGCATCACCCAGGACCTTCTAATAACCCGCCTGACCCCAGTCACATGTGTATCTTTGGCCAATAACGGTGGCGCAAGCGGCGCATGCACACTGTGATGGCCGGGTCAGAGAATGGAGGCAGGGCGTCAGACCAAGTGCGCACGCGTCGGGAAATAGTCCCGGAGCGAGCACACCGAGCAAAGAGACGCCCGCCCACACACCCGAACCAGCCATACACAGCGCGATGTGCACTGCCACCAATGAGAACGTGCTGCTAAGAATGTAATAGCCACGAACAGATAAAAAGAGCCATGTCCCATAGTGTACAATATTTTGTTCTCAAAGAGAGCACAGTATATAAATAATATAGATGGTTACATAGATATACAAGACTCTGTTCGCACATTAAGAAAATATATACATAGGCAGCGCGTTCTTGATTCATGGTGCAAGTCCATATTTGCAGATGGCAGAGGTGCAGGTCAATTGAGTCCATAAGGAAGGCAAAGGAAGGCCCATAGGAGGTATTACTGATAATGAAAGGAAAAGAACAGTTAAAAGCAATTAAACACAAAACAATGAATCCGGACAAAAATGGTGGTATGCAGCAAGTTAGAGGAACAGAGGAACAACAACAAACCAGATAATTAATTAAGACGGGTCAAATTACAAATACGAGGCAAAACTCAAAGATTCATTAAGACCTCGAGGGGTCAGAGTGTCCAACAGGACAATCCACTTGGTTTCAATCTGTGCCAAACGTTTTTTATTATCGCCACCTCTAATACCCAAGTGGAGTGCGTCTATCCCCCTAACAGAAAGTAACCTCCCATCACAATTGTGATGTGACTTAAAGTGACGGGGGATCGTCTTTAGATCTAACGTAGTGGGGGCTGTCTTGGCCGCGCCAATGTCCCGCGCATGCTCCCGTACACGAACACGAAGTTCATGGGTAGTAAGAACTACGTATACCTTTGGACACGGGCAGGTGGCGTAATAAATCACATTGGTAGTACTGCAGGTTATACGTTGTCTTATTTTAAATTCTTTGGACCCATCACTGGAGGTAAAATTCGAGCAGCGCAGGACATTGGCGCAGGCAAGACAGTGCCCACACGGTGTGGAACCCGGACGGGGGCCACTCGTGCCGAAGATGTTTGTTGGAGCAGAGATGTAGTGGCTCCTAACCAGCATATCGCTCAGATTCTTACACCTTTTCGGGGTCATAAGGGGAAGGCTACCCAATGTGGCACACAGAGAGGGTTCTGTTTGGAGAACAGCCCAGTGTTTCTTAAGGATAGAGCGCATGCTCTCCCATTCGTGGTTGTAGGTGGAAATAAACCTGATGGGTGCATTCCCATCCACAGCACGACGTCGTTTAGTAGAGTGTAATAAATGACTACGGGGGGGTTTTCTGGCACGAACATATCCAGCCTTAACCGATCTATGGCTATAGCCGCGAGCCAGAAACCTCTGTTTTAGGTCACCAGCCCGTAGTTCAAATTTCGCCTCAGAGGAGCAAATCCGCCGCATCCTGAGGAACTGTCCAACCGGGACGGCCCTAATTGTGGCCGGATAGTGGGCAGAGGTAGCGTGCAATAGGGAATTTACAGAGGTGGGCTTCCTGAATACGTCCGTCTGGATACGCCGGCCAGTATCAACCTCCAGGCGAACGTCCAGGAAGTCAACCGTGACCGCATTGGACGTATATGTAAGTCTTATATTGCAAGCATTGTCATTAAGACCCCTCATAAACTCGAGCTGGTGGACGGATCCCCCCCACAAAAACAGAGTGGCAGTTTTCCTTCTGTTTTTCATTGGAACATGTATATTATGACGCATTACTGATTGGAATTTTAATATTTATATTTATATCAATAAAGATTTTATTTATATATATTCATATTTATATGTGTGTAGTGACATATGTCTAGGGTTATATGTGTGACTAGTGATAATGTAACATCTGTCCTGAAGGCAAATCGCACCTAGGTGTTAGGCTACGTTCACATTTGCGTTGTGCGGTGCAGCGTCGGCGACGCAACGCACAACGCAAATGTAAACGCATGCACAACGCAGCGTTTTGTGACGCATGCGTTCACTTTTGCATGCTTTTTGGCGCAGAAAAAACTGCATCATGCAGCGTCCTCTGCACCCTGACAGTTGCGCCACAGTGACGCATGCATCACAAAACGCAAGAGCAACGCATGTCCATGCGCCCCCATGTTAAATATAGGGGCACATGACTCATGCGTCGCCGCGGCTGCGCCCGACGCAATGCTAATGTGAACGTAGCCTTAATAGGTAATTCCTTGGGATTAGTAGAAATTGTGTCTCCATATCTCACCAGGAGGTCTGGCTATGGCCAAAAAGAAAGGAACATTTGGCACCTTCTAGGTCTTGGAGGATGGTGTTAATTGCGGCCTGAGGGAATCCAGAGGAAAATAATATATTCATTAGTAGGCGCGGCCGTGGCCCAATCAAACAGGCAGCAGTTATGATATTGACCTGAGGGGCCAGTCTAGAAACCTGACCTCCAGACCAAAGTTATAAATTTAGGCTGCAGACAGAGAATTGTGTTCACATGATGGGGGTAGCCTGAGAAGCTGGTGTGATCCAATCTACATCGTCCTACCCTCAGGGAGCAGAAAGCAACTACCAGTTAGATAATTTCTGTAAGTTATCCTGTTTATTTTGATAATGTTTGCATAAGTTGTATATCTTTTATTATCATATTTTTAGACTTTTTTCTTATTGTAAGCATTGAACCTTTTGTTATTAAAGTATAAAACTTTAACAAGTTGAACCTTGAATGTTCTAAAAGAATCCATAGCCTAAGGTATGTGAGCCTTATGAGTGAAAGACCTTTTTATTAGGATTATTATTTCTGGGGCTCATCGTATTCGGTGAGTGGTGGCAGCGTGTCTGAGCGGGTGTGTGGCCTGGGTCGGTGTGTGATTTATGCTCCCATTACAGCATAGGACAGAGGTTGAATGCTGGTCTGAGAGTGGGGAGATAGATTAACCCTTGCAGGCACAACCCCAAGTCACGTGTGAGAGCAGGCACGTGACGAATAAGTGGCACCATGGAGTAGGGATCCGTGACATATGGGTATTGTATGGAGGTGTTTGGGTACTGATTGGCAGTATTATATGGGTATTGTACGGAGGTATTTGGGTACTGATAGGTAGTATTATATGGGTATTGCACAGAGGTATTTGGGTACTGATTGACAGTATTATATGGGTATTGTATGAAGGTATTTGGGTACTGATTGGGAGTATTATATGGGTATTGTACGGAGGTATTTGGGGGCTGATTGGCAGTATTATATGGGTATTGTATGGAGGTGCTTGGGTACTGATTGGCAGTTTTATATGGGTATTGTATGGAGGTTTTTGGGGGCTGATTGCTAGTATTATATGAGTATTGTACGGAGGTATTTGAGTACTGATTGGCAGTATTATATGGGTATTGTACGGAGGTATTTGGGTACTGACGCTGCAGGGAGAAAATGAACTTTATTTCCCCCGGGAGCATTCAATTTTTCAACTGTGAGAGACAGAATCTAAAAATGAAACCATAAAATCTCATTGCAGGATTTTTACATAATTAAATTATGTGCCCTCTGCTGGATGTCCTTCGAGCATGGGAAAAAAATCTGAAAAGTTCCCAGGGTCGAGTTCATATGAGGACAACCAGCAGAGGGAGCATCACCGCAACTGAAGGTAACTACAGGTCATTGACCTACTTTACATTCATTCGCTGGGGTTTTACAGCCAGGAGCACAGCTGCATTATAGCAGAGCTCCTGCCTGTAAAATTTTTTAACCCCTTCAGATGGATTTACAGCGTGGGACGTGACAGATCATCGGAAGGTATGAGATATTGTTGTTTTTTTATTTTTACTTTGTTACAGAATGAGGGTCTTCAGGTGGATTAAGAGAGCAATAAAATATAATAATAATAATAATTATGATAATTTTTATTTATATAGCGCCAACATATTCCGCAGCGCTTTACAAATTATAGAGGGGACTTGTACAGACAATAGACATTACAGCATAACAGAAATACAGTTCAAAACAGATACCAAGAGGAATGAGGGCCCTGCTCGCAAGCTTACAAACTATGAGGAAAAGGGGAGACACGAGAGGTGGATGGTAACAATTGCTTTAGTTATTCGGACCAGCCATAGTGTAAGGCTCGGGTGTTCATGTAAAGCTGCATGAACCAGCTAACTGCCTAAGTATGTAGCAGTACAGACACAGAGGGCTATTAACTGCATAAAGTGAATGAGAACATAATGCGAGGAACCTGATTTTTTAATTTATTTATTTATTTATTTATTTATTTTTTTAAATAGGCCACACAGGGATCGTTAGGTTAATGCATTGAGGCGGTAGGCCAGTCTGAACAAATGAGTTTTTAGGGTACGATTAAAACTGTGGGGATTGGGGATTAATCATATTAACCTAGGTAGTGCATTCCAAAGAATCGGCGCAGCACGTGTAAAGTCTTGGAGACGGGAGTGGGAGGTTCTGATTATTGAGGATGCTAACCTGAGGTCATTAGTGGAGCGGAGGGCACGGGTAGGGTGCCAGCTCCCCCTAGTGGTGGCTGCTGGCACAGAACTCTCAGGATTGAGGCAGGGCAGGTGGCCGACGCGCAGCACGCACCTTCACCCCTAAGGAAGGTGAGGCTGGCTCTTCAGGAACGCTTTGCCCAAACTAAGATGTTACTTTCCCGTCCCATCAGTACTAATAGTGAGTGAGGGGAGAAGGCGGCTCCCTGTACCCTCAGCACTGTCAAGTCTTTCCCTCCTTGCCCAAGTGCAGCTCAGGATAGCAAGAAGAAGAGTTAAAGGGGTTTTCCATGACAAATAAAATATGTATATTTTTTTGTATGTGAGAAAAGGAAATAATTGCTCAGATTTCCAGCACCAGCATTGTGGTGGTCCGCAGTGACTTCCTTACATCTCATCATGTGCAGTTTATCCATCTGACCTTTAGGGTCAATCAATGGACGCCGCAGCCCAGAGCTGTACGTGGCTCGCAAGTCAGTGTCCTATAGTGAAGAGTTACGTCCTGTTCTTTCTACAGCGCCAACACACCCCGTGGCGCTGTACGCAGATGGTCACCATACACCGGCGTTCTCCTTTTCAGCATAGGAACATTTCTTAGCCATTTAGATGTTTTTGCAGAGTCCGGGGGTCCGTACTGTGTATGTCCTGTGTGGAGCTACTGACCTTCAAAATATTACAACAACCTGTGTTTTTATTTAATTAAAAGACTTTGTAATAATGTGTGTGTGTGTTTTTAACCATTTCATGCTATTGGATTAATAATGGATAGGTGTCATAATTGACGCCTCTCCATTATTAATCTGGCTTAATGTCACCTTACAATAGCAAGGTGACATTAAACCTTCATTACCCCATATCCCACCGCTACATGGGAGTGGGAAGAGAGTGGCCAAGTGCCAGAATAGGTGCATCTTCCATATGTGCCTTTTCTGGGGTGGCTGGGGGCAGATGTTTTTAGCCAGGGGGGGCCAATAACCGTGGACCCTCTCCAGGCTATATATATCTGCCCTCAGTCACTGGCTTTACTATTCTGGCAGAGAACATTTTTTCCGCCATTTAACCCTTAAATTTAAGAGCTAGAGCGCACGAATTTTGCACATACACATTACTAACATTAGTAGTGTGGAATATGCAAAAAAAATGGTGATATGAGATGGTTTACTGTATGTAACATGTCTCATATCATGTCGGGTTTAGGAAGGAGATAGCAAATGCCGGCAACTGAATTACCGGCGTTTAAGCTGTCTAGCGCTGAATGAAATATTAATATATATATATATGTGTCTCAATGACATATATATACAGTGGGGCAAAAAAGTATTTAGTCAGTCAGCAATAGTGCAAGTTCCACCACTTAAAAAGATGAGAGGCGTCTGTAATTTACATCATAGGTAGACCTCAACTATGGGAGACAAACTGAGAAAAACAAATCCAGAAAATCACATTGTCTGTTTTTTTAACATTTTATTTGCATATTATGGTGGAAAATAAGTATTTGGTCAGAAACAAACAATCAAGATTTCTGTCTCTCACAGACCTGTAACTTCTTCTTTAAGAGTCTCCTCTTTCCTCCACTCATTACCTGTAGTAATGGCTCCTGTTTAAACTTGTTATCAGTATAAAAAGACACCTGTGCACACCCTCAAACAGTCTGACTCCAAACTCCACTATGGTGAAGACCAAAGAGCTGTCAAAGGACACCAGAAACAAAATTGTAGCCCTGCACCAGGCTGGGAAGACTGAATCTGCAATAGCCAACCAGCTTGGAGTGAAGAAATCAACAGTGGGAGCAATAATTAGAAAATGGAAGACATACAAGACCACTGATAATCTCCCTCGATCTGGGGCTCCACGCAAAATCCCACCCCGTGGGGTCAGAATGATCACAAGAACGGTGAGCGAAAATCCCAGAACCACGCGGGGGGACCTAGTGAATGAACTGCAGAGAGCTGGGACCAATGTAACAAGGCCTACCATAAGTAACACACTACGCCACCATGGACTCAGATCCTGCAGTGCCAGACGTGTCCCACTGCTTAAGCCAGTACATGTCCGGGCCCGTCTGAAGTTTGCTAGAGAGCATTTGGATGATCCAGAGGAGTTTTGGGAGAATGTCCTATGGTCTGATGAAACCAAACTGGAACTGTTTGGTAGAAACACAACTTGTCGTGTTTGGAGGAAAAAGAATACTGAGTTGCATCCATCAAACACCATACCTACTGTAAAGCATGGTGGTGGAAACATCATGCTTTGGGGCTGTTTCTCTGCAAAGGGGCCAGGACGACTGATCCGGGTACATGAAAGAATGAATGGGGCCATGTATCGTGAGATTTTGAGTGCAAACCTCCTTCCATCAGCAAGGGCATTGAAGATGAAACGTGGCTGGGTCTTTCAACATGACAATGATCCAAAGCACACTGCCAGGGCAACGAAGGAGTGGCTTCGTATGAAGCATTTCAAGGTCCTGGAGTGGCCTAGCCAGTCTCCAGATCTCAACCCTATAGAAAACCTTTGGAGGGAGTTGAAAGTCCGTGTTGCCAAGCGAAAAGCCAAAAACATCACTGCTCTAGAGGAGATCTGCATGGAGGAATGGGCCAACATACCAACAACAGTGTGTGGCAACCTTGTGAAGACTTACAGAAAACGTTTGACCTCTGTCATTGCCAACAAAGGATATATTACAAAGTATTGAGATGAAATTTTGTTTCTGACCAAATACTTATTTTCCACCATAATATGCAAATAAAATGTTAAAAAAACAGACAATGTGATTTTCTGGATTTTTTTTTCTCAGTTTGTCTCCCATAGTTGAGGTCTACCTATGATGTAAATTACAGACGCCTCTCATCTTTTTAAGTGGTGGAACTTGCACTATTGCTGACTGACTAAATACTTTTTTGCCCTATATATATATATATATATATATATATATATATATATATATATATATATATATATACCTATTCTATGTGTACACATTTATTCTACCTATTCTATTGTAAGCTGTCAGTGTGATTTTACTGTACACCGCAATGAATTGCCGACTTTTCTCTCTAACACCGCTGCGTATTTCTCACAAGTCACACTGCTGGTCCGTGTGTAATCCGTATTTTTCTCGCCCCCATAGACTTTCATTGGTGTATTATTTGTGCAATAAGGTGACAAACGCAGCATGCTGCGATTTTCTACGGCCGTAGAAAGCCGGATAATATGGATGCGTAATATACGGCTGATAGGACCTGACCCATTGAGAATCATTGGGCCGTGTGTAATGCGTGTTTTACAGACGTATTTTATGCGCTCATACGTCCGTAAAACTCGCTAGTGTGATGCCGGCCTTAGTGTTTCTGTAAGAATCCCTCCTACTCTGCACTCATTACCTTTAATAATTGCACCTGTTTGATCTCATTACCTGTATAAATGACACCTGTCCACACAATCAATCACACTCCAACCTCTCCATCATGGCCAAGACCAAAGAGCTGTCTAAGGACACCAGGGACAAAATTGTAGACCTGTACAAGGCTGGGATGGGCTACAGGACAATAGGCAAGCAGTGAGAAGGCAATAACTGTTGGCACAATGATTAGAAAATGGAAGAAGATGACTGTTAATCTTCCTCGATCTGGGGCTCCATGTAAGATCTGGCCTCGTGGGGTAACAATGATTCTGAGAAAGGTCAGGAATCATCCCAGAACTACACAGGAGGACCTGGTCAATGACCTGAAGAGAACTGGGACCACAGTCTCAAACATTACCATTAGTAACACACTACGACTTCATGGATTATAATCCTGCAGGACACGTAAGGTCCCCCTGCTCACACCAGCACATGTCCAGGAACGTTTGAAGTTCACCAATGACCATCTGGATGATCCAGAGGAGACATGGGAGAAGGTCATGTGCTCAGAGGAGAGCAAAATAGAACTTTTTGGTATTAACTCCACTCGTCGTGTTTGGAGGAAGAAGTAGGATGAGTACAACCCAAAGAACACCCTCCCAACCGTGTAGCATAGTGGGGGAAATATCATACTTTAGGGGTGCTTTTCTGCAAAGGGGACGACAGGACAACTGCACCCTATTGAAGGAAGGTGTCACGATCCATGTTTGGATCTGTGGCAGATCTGGTTTCCCTCTGATTTAAACCTTCTTTCCTTTCTGGTCATTGGGGGTTAATGTAGTTCCCCCCCCCCCCCACCGTGGCCGCTGGTGTTGTTGCACTTCATTGCTGCTGGGTCAGCTGATGTTTGTGACCACTCCCACCATCCTTTATAAGGTCACCTGGTGCATCAGCTGACTGTTGGTTATACAGGTCCTTTTAGGAGACCAACCTTGCAGTAGCAACTCCCTGGTGTCAGCCAAGTCTGGTGTTTGGAGCTCAGTTGCTGTACTATCTGTGTTGTGGAGTCTGCAGCGGCGTGCACAAGCTAAGTTCTGAGTTTGTTTCTTTGTAGTTTGTGCATTCACCTTTATATCGTGTCTTATCGTGTTCCCTTCTGTCTCATATTGTTTATTCCTGTTTATTTGCTTTGTGGTGCTGTTTACACTGTTCACCTCCTGGGGTGGGGGTTGGGGGTTTAGTTCAGGGTTTAACAGGAGACGGGGACAGGTCGGTGACTTGGGCCTCCCTACCTTCAAGGGTACCCCTAAGTTAAGGAAAGACAGGGCTACCCCTAGCCTGAGGGGCAGTTCAGGGGCCCAGATTCCTAATCTGTCTTCCTAAACCTTGCTTCGTGACAGAAGGATTGAAGGGGTCATGTATCACGAGATTTTAGCCAACAACCTCCTTCCTTCAGTAAGAACATTGAAGATGGGTCGTGGCTGGGTCTTCCAGTGTGACAATAACCTGAAACACCCATCCAGGGAAGCTAAGGAGCTGCTCCATAAGAAGCATTACAAGGTTCTGGAGTGGCCTTGTCAGTCTCCAGACCTGAACCCAATAGAAAATCTTTGGAGGCAGCTGAAACTCAGTGTTGACCAGCCACAGCCCCGAAACCTGAAAGATCTGGAGAAGATCTGTATGGAGGAGGGGGCCAAAATCCCTACTGCAGTGTGTGCAAACCTGGTCAAGAACTACAGGAAACGTCAGGGGAAGAAGGTATGTACAGTATATTCAGGGGACACAGTATATTGAGGACCACACTATATTTGGGGGCACAATATGTGAATTTCTTGCTCAGAATTCAAACAATCTTCTGGAAACAATCATGCCTCCACTGTTTTCCGTTGAAGAATTGTAAGTGCGTAAAAAAATTGTAAAAAAAAAAAAAAAAAAGCTGTTTGCTAATGATGCCCCAAAGTATTTATTTTAATAATTTATTTTTTATCAGTGCACGGCGGCCACAAGGCCAAAAAGATTTAGAAAAACTGCTGTAATCAATGATGTCTGAAATGCCTGTGCTAAACAAAAGTATCAACTACAGGAATAATAGTAACAATGAAAGTAAAATACAAAAACCCGCTTCACCCCAGGGCGTGGATTATTTAGGTTTGTTATGGGAGTATTATCTCTGCACGGATTTGCCCCATTGTGTGCGCACTTTATGGAGGTATTATTTGGGCACTTTATGATGGTATTATCTGTGCACTGGATGGCGGCATTATATAGGACTTGTATGAATGTATTAAGTCAACAACAAACATTTGTTCTGCTCTTGTCTCACAATGGCCTCAGCGCAGTCTGGGGGGGATTATCAGTTGTGTGTCCTCTGGAGAGGGCGGGGGGAGTTATTTGCCCTCAGGTGAATTTTGAGTCACGTTTTAAATATTTCCAGTGATTTCTCTCTGATTGATCCCGGCAAAGAGTTCCAGAGAGAAGGGGCGGCATAGCACAATGCACCATGTGGAAATGTACGGTATAGACACTATATTCCTATTAGATCTGGCATACAGGGGCTTCTCACAAAATTAGAATATCGTCAAAAAGTTAATTTATTTCAGTTCTTCAATACAAAAAGTGAATCTTATATATTCTGTAGCGTCATTACACACAGAGTGATCCATTTCACGTGTTTATTTCTGTTAATATTGATGATTATGGCTTACAGCCAATGAAAACCCAAAAATCATTATCTCAGTAAATTAGAAAAATTAACAAAAAACACCTGCAAAGGCTTCCTAAGCATTTATAAAGGTCCCTTAGTTTGTTTCAGTAGCTCCACAATCATGGGGAAGACTGCAGACCTGACAGGTGTCCAGAAGGCGTCATTGACACACTCCACAAGGAGGGGAAGCCACAAACGGTCATTGCTAAAGAAGCCGGCTGTTCACACAGTGCTGTATCCAAGAATATTAATGGAGAGTGGAGTGGAAGGAAAAAGTGTGGTAGAAAAAGGTGCACAAGCAACCGGGATAATCGGTCCCAGAGTCTGGAGGAAGAGTGGAGAGGCCACAATCCAAGCTGCTGGAGGTCTGGTATGAAGTGTCCACAATCAGTGATGGTTTGGGAGCCATGTCATCTGCTGGTGTAGGTCCACTGTGTTTTATCAAGACCAAAGTCAGCGCAGCCGTCTACCAGGACATTTTAGAGCACTTCATGCTTCCTTCTGCCGACAAGCTTTTTGGAGATGGAAATGTCATTCTCCAGCAGGACTTGCACCTGTCCACACTGCCAAAAGTACCAATACCTGGTTTACAAACAACAGTATCACTGTGCTTGATTAGCAGCAAACTCACCTGACCTTAACCCCATAGATCTCTATGGGGTATTGTCAAGAGGAAGATGAGACACCAGACCCAACAATGCAGACGAGCTGAGGGCTGCTATCAAAGCAACCTGGGCTTCCATAGACCCTCAGCAGTACCACAGTCTGATCGCCTCCATGCCACGCCGCACTGATGCAGTAATTGATACAAAAGGAACCGCGACCAAGTATTGAGTGCATTTACTGAACATACATTTCAGTAAGCCATTTTGGATTTTAAAATAATTTTTTCAAGCTGGTGTTATAAATTATTCTAATTTACAGAGATAATGACTTTTGGGTTTTCATTGTCTGTAAGCCATAATCATCAACATTAACAGAAATAAACACGGAAATAGATTGCTCTGTAATGACTGTATAATGAGTTTCACTTTTTGTATTGTATTGAAGAACTAAAATTAACTTTTTGATGATATTATAATTTAGTGAGATGCACTTGTATAAAGTGGACAGCAGTGTGAGCAGCCTCTTCTTACTTCAACACCCCTGGTATCTCCAGTATTAGATCAGATAGACAGGGTGGACAGCAGTGTGAGCAGCCTCTTCTTTCCTCAGCTCCCCTGGTATCTCCAGTATTAGATCAGACACGGTGGACGGCAGTGTGAGCAGCCTCTTCTTCCCTCAGCACCCCGAGTGTCTCCAGAATTAGATCAGATAGACAGGGTGGACAGCAGTGTGAGCAGCCTCTTCTTAAACAAAAGCACAACAAAGTATAACATAGCTAGAGATGATCTAAATATAATTGTCACCCCAAGCAAAAATGCAACTATGTTATAACTACAATTCAGAACCAATCGCTGAAAAATATAACAAAAAGGAGGTGGGTCACAAGGACCCAGAAGAAACGATCAATAAGTCCAAGTCATAAAAATAAACAACTTTATTAATATAACATATACAAACCAAATACAAATGTACAAATACATATAATATGAAGAACAGAGTAGATGAAAAGTGCCACCAGGTGTACTAGGACACCACCAAGACATAAAAACATATTAGGGGCGCAAGGAACCAGACACATCCATACCTATACCGGTATATGGGATCAGGGGTACAATAACCTCATACATCACATGTTCAATATATAGGAAACCATCCTTAATCAAATGTGATGAGATGTGGATGACCCCCATATGATCAACCATACCCAATAACAGATAATATATATCACAAAGAGAACCAATGATCCACGGTGTCAGATCTATACCAAATGCATATGTATATCATTACCTCTAAATAGAGCACCGGGTAGGATGTGCACAGGGACCGTGCGCCCTCCCCAACGCACGTTTCGGCTATCACACCTTCCTCAGGGGGAATAAGGTGGACAACTAGATGTGTGATTAAATACCAATCGGTACCGGAAGTACCCGGGACAGACCCGGAAGTAACATATCGTAACCCTGGTAACCATGATATATATCCCCCAATACAAAAGATAAATACATAAAAGACGGAGAAATCAGCCCGAACCTACCAGGCAGTGCACGCGCCGCAGATCGCCGACCGCCAGTCAATCACAGGGCCCTGTGAAGACCGGCGACGGACGAACACACAGCGCAGACACCAACCTGGCAGGGGAACACAAACGCGCATGCACAGAATAGCGATACTAGCCCGCAGCCAGGAAGACAATAGCAAGCCTAGCAGCCGCGCCACCAACACACACGGCGCAGGCGCCAACCAGGCACAGAGACATGAATACGCGTGCGCAAAATGGCAATACACCGCCGCAGCAGAATGGAAAAAAGCGTGTACAGCGCAGACGCCAATAAAACAAGCAGCGCACGCGCGCATGCGCAGAATGATATCGAGGACCGATACCACCATGATGAAAAAGGGAAAGAGGTACCCAAATAAAAACAATGAACAAATACAAGAACGCAATACGGTACATATATACAGAAACACATAAGTGAAAATACACATGGAGTATGGATAATTGTGCAATATCTTGTTATATAATAATAACACGCAAGTCAACGTGTAAATTATTAAACCGGAGTAGTCCAAAAAGTCCTTAACCCCTTCCCGACCTGTGACACAGCGTATGCGTCATGAAAGTCGGTGCTAATCCGACCTGTGACGCATATGCTGTGTCACAGAAAGATCGCGTCCCTGCAGGCCGGGTGAAAGGGTTAACTCCCATTTCACCCGATCTGCAGGGACAGGGGGAGTGGTAGTTTAGCCCAGGGGGGGTGGCTTCACCCCCTCGTGGCTACGATCGCTCTGATTGGCTGTTGAAAGTGAAACTGCCAATCAGAGCGATTTGTAATATTTCACCTAAAAAAATGGTGAAATATTACAATCCAGCCATGGCCGATGCTGCAATATCATCGGCCATGGCTGGAAATACTAATGTGCCCCCACCCCACCCCACCGATCGCCCCCCCAGCCCCCCGATCTGTGGCCCGCTCCCCTCCGTCCTGTGCTCCGCTCCCCCGTCCTCCTGCCCGCTCCCCCCGTGCTCCAATCACACCCCCCCGTGCTCCAATCAAACCCCCCCGCACTCCGATCCCCCCCCGTGCTCCGAACCACCCCCCCTGCACACCGATCCACCCCCCCTGCACACCGATCCACCCGCCCGAACACCGATCACTCTCCCCCATGCTCCGATCCCTCCCCCCCCGTGCTCCGACGCCCCCCCGTGCCCTGATCTCCCCCCCCCTGTGCCCTGATCTCCCCCCCTTATACTTACCGATCCTGGCGGGGTCCCGTCCGTCTTCTTCCCCGAGCGCCGCCATGTTCCAAAATGGCGGGCGCATGCGCAGTGCGCCCGCCGAATCTGCCGGCCGGCAGATTCGTTCCAATGTGAATTTTGATCACTGTGATATAATCTATCACAGTGGTCAAAATAAATAAACAGTAAATGACCCCCCCCATTTGTCCCCCATAGATAGGGACAATAATAAAATAAAGAATTTTTTTTTTTTTCACTAAGGTTGGAGTTAGAACTAGGGTTAGGGTTAGGGGTAGGGTTAGGGGTAGGGTTAGGGGTAGGGGTAGGGTTAGGGTTAGGGTTAGGGGTAGGGTTAGGGGTAGGGGTAGGGTTAGGGGTAGGGGTAGGGTTAGGGGTAGGGTTAGGGGTAGGGTTAGGGTTTCGGTATGTGCACACGTATTCTGGTCCTCTGCGGATTTTTCCGCAGCGGATTTGATAAATCCGCAGTGCTAAACCGCTGCGGATTTATGGCAGATTTACCGCGGTTTTTCTGCGCATTTCACTGCGGTTTTACAACTGCGATTTTCTATTGGAGCAGTTGTAAAACCGCTGTGGAATCCGCAGAAAGAAGTGACATGCTGCGGAATGTAAACCGCTGCGTTTCCGTGCAGTTTTTCCGCAGCATGTGTACAGCGATTTTTGTTTCCCATAGGTTTACATTGAAATGTAAACTCATGGGAAACTGCTGCGGATCCGCAGCGTTTTCCGAAGCGTGTGCACATACCTTTAGAATTAGGCTATGTGCACACGGTGCGGATTTGGCTGCGGATCCGCAGCGGATTGGCCGCTGCGGATCCGCAGCAGTGTTCCATCAGGTTTACAGTACCATGTAAACCTATGGAAAACCAAATCCGCTGTGCCCATGGTGCGGAAAATACCGCACGGAAACGCTGCGTTGTATTTTCCGCAGCATGTCAATTCTTTGTGCGGATTCCGCAGCGTTTTACACCTATTCCTCAATAGGAATCCGCAGGTGAAATCCGCAGTAAATCCGCAGGTAAAACGCAGTGCCTTTTACCCGCGGATTTTTCAAAAATGGTGCGGAAAAATCTCACACGAATCCGCAACGTGGGTACATAGCCTTAGGGTTAGGGTTGGGTTGGAATTAGGGTTGTGGTTAGGGTTAGGGGTGTGTTGGGGTTAGGGTTGTGGTTAGGGGTGTGTTGCGGTTAGGGTTGTGGTTAGGGTTACGGCTACAGTTGGGATAAGGGTTAGGGGTGTGTTGGCGTTAGAATTGAGGGGTTTCCACTGTTTAGGCACATCAGGGGGTCTCCAAACGCAACATGGCGCCACCATTGATTCCAGCCAATCTTTTATTCAAAAAGTCAAATGGTGCTCCTTCCCTTCCGAGCCCCGACGAGTGCCCAAACAGTGGTTTACCCCCACATATGGGGTACCAGCATACTCAGGACAAACTGGGCAACAATTACTGGGGTCCAATTTCTCCTGTTACCCTTGAGAAAATAAAAAATTGCTTGCTAAAACATCATTTTTGAGGAAAGTAAAATGATTTTTTATTTTCACGGCTCTGCGTTGTAAACGTCTGTGAAGCACTTGGGGGTTCAAAGTGCTCACCACATATCTAGATAAGTTCCTTGGGTGGTCTAGTTTCCAAAATGGGGTCACTTGTGGGGGGTTTCTACTGTTTAGGCACACCAGGGGCTCTGCAAACGCAACGTGACGCCCGCAGACCATTCCATCAAAGTCTGCATTTCAAAACGTCACTACTTGACTTCCGAGCCCCGACATGTGCCCAAACAGTGGTTTACCCCCACATATGGGGTATCAGCGTACTCAGGACAAACTGGGCAACAATTACTGGGGTCCAATTTCTCCTGTTACCCTTGAGAAAATAAAAAATTGCTTGCTAAAACATCATTTTTGAGGAAAGAAAAATGATTTTTTATTTTCACGGCTCTGCGTTGTAAACGTCTGTGAAGCACTTGGGGGTTCAAAGTGCTCACCACATATCTAGATAAGTTCCTTGGGGGGTCTAGTTTCCAAAATGGGGTCACTTGTGGGGGGTTTCTACTGTTTAGGCACACCAGGGGCTCTGCAAACGCAACGTGACGCCCGCAGACCATTCCATCAAAGTCTGCATTTCAAAAGTCACTACTTCCCTTCTGAGCCCCGACGTGTGCCCAAACAGTGGTTTACCCCCACATATGGGGTATCAGCGTACTCAGGAGAAACTGGACAACAACTTTTGGGGTCCAATTTCTCCTGTAACCCTTGGGAAAATAAAAAATTCTGGGCTAAAAAATTATTTTTGAGGAAAGAAAACGTATTTATTATTTTCACTGCTCTGTGTTATAAACTTCTGTGAAGCACTTGGGGGTTCAAAGTGCTCACCTCACATCTAGATAAGTTCCTTTCGGGGTCTAGTTTCTAAAATGGGGTCACTTGTGGGGGGTTTCTACTGTTTAGCCACATCAGGGGCTCTGCAAACGCAACGTAACGCCCGCAGAGCATTCCATCAAAGTCTGCATTTCAAAATGTCACTACTTGACTTCCGAGCCCCGACATGTGCCCAAACTGTGGTTTACCCCCACATATGGGGTATCAGCGTACTCAGGAGAAACTGTACAACAACTTTTGGGGTCAAATTTCTCCTTTTACCCTTGGGAAAATAATAAATTGCAGGCTAAAAAATCATTTTAGAGAAAATAAAATTTTTATTTTATTTTCATGGCTCTGCGTTATAAACTTCTGTGAAGCACTTGGAAGTTCAAAGTCCTCACCACACATCTAGATTAGTTCCTTTGGGGGTCTAGTTTCCAAAATGGGGTCATATGTGGGGGATCTCCAATGTTTAGGCACACAGGGGCTCTCCAAACGTGACATGGTGTCCGCTAATGATTGGAGCTAATTTTCCATTTAAAAAGCCAATTGGCGTGCCTTCCCTTCCGAGCCCTGCCGTGCGCCCAAACAGTGGTTTACCCCCACATATGGGGTATCAGCGTACTCAGGACAAACTGGACAACAACATTTGCGGTCCAATTTCTCCTATTACCCTTGGCAAAATAGGAAATTCCAGGCTAAAAATCATTTTTGAGGAAAGAAAAATTATTTTTTATTTTCATGGCTCTGCATTATAAACTTCTGTGAAGCACCTGGGGGTTTAAAGTGCTCAATATGCATCTAGATAAGTTCCTTGGGGGGTCTAGTTTCCAAAATGGGGTCACTTGTGGGGGAGCTCCAATGCATAGGCACACAGGGGCTCTCTAAACGCGACATGGTGTCCGCTAACAATTGGAGCTAATTTTCCATTCAAAAAGTCAAATGGCGCGCCTTCCCTTCCGAGCCCTGCCGTGTGCCCAAACAGTGGTTTACCCCCACATATGAGGTATCGGCGTACTCGGGAGAAATTGCCCAACAAATTTTAGGATTCATTTTATCCTATTGCCCATGTGAAAATGAAAAACTGAGGCGAAAAGAATTTTTTTGTGAAAAAAAAAGTACTTTTTCATTTTTACAGATCAATTTGTGAAGCACCTGAGGGTTTAAAGTGCTCAATATGCATCTAGATAAGTTCCTTGGGGGGTCTAGTTTCCAAAATGGGGTCATTTGTGGGGGAGCTCCAATGTTTAGGCACACGGGGCTCTCCAAACACGACATGGTGTCCGCTAACGATGGAGATAATTTTTCATTCAAAAAGTCAAATGGCGCTCCTTCCCTTCCGAACCTTACCATGTGCCCAAACAGTGGTTTACCCCCACATGTGAGGTATCGGTGTACTCATGAGAAATTGCCCAACAAATTTTAGGATCCATTTTATCCTGTTACCCATGTGAAAATGAAAAAAATTGAGGCTAAAAGAATTATTTTGTGAAAAAAAAGTACTTTTTCATTTTTACGGATCAATTTGTGAAGCCCCCGGGGGTTCAAAGTTCTCACTATGCATCTAGATAAGTTCCTTGGGGCGTCTAGTTTCCAAAATGGGGTCACGTGTGGGGGAGCTCCAATTTTTAGGCACACGGGGGCTCTCCAAACGTGACATGGTGTCCGCTAAAGAGTGGAGCCAATTTTTCATTCAAAAAGTCAAATGGCGCTCCTTCCCTTCCAAGCCCTGCCGTGCGCCCAAACAGTGGTTTACCCCCACATATGAGGTATCAGCGTACTCAGGACAAATTGGACAACAACTTTCGTGGTTCAGTTTCTCCTTGTACCATTGGGAAAATAAAAAAAATGTTGCTAAAAGATAATTTTTGTGACTAAAAAGTTAAATGTTCATTTTTTCCTTCCATGTTGCTTCTGCTGCTGTGAAGCACCTGAAGGGTTAATAAACTTCTTGAATGTGGTTTTGAGCACCTTGAGGGGTGCAGTTTTTAGAATGGTGTCACTTTTGGGTATTTTCAGCCATATAGACCCCTCAAACTGACTTCAAATGTGAGGTGGTCCCTAAAAAAAATGGTTTTGTAAATTTCGTTGTAAAAATGAGAAATCGCAGGTCAAATTTTAACTCTTATAACTTCCTAGCAAAAAAAAATTTTGTTTCCAAAATTGTGCTGGTGTAAAGTAGACATGTGGGAAATGTTATTTATTAACTATTTTGTGTCACATAACTCTCTGGTTTAACAGAATAAAAATTCAAAATGTGAAAATTGCGAAATTTTCAAAATTTTCGCCAAATTTCCGTTTTTATCACAAATAAACGCAGAATTTATTGACCTAAATTTACCACTAACATGAAGCCCAATATGTCACGAAAAAACAATCTCAGAACCGCTAGGATCCGTTGAAGCGTTCCTGAGTTATTACCTCATAAAGGGACACTGGTCAGAATTGCAAAAAACGGCCAGGTCATTAAGGTCAAAATAGGCTGGGTCATGAAGGGGTTAAACTTGGAGATAGCTTCAAGGGAATCAACCGGCAGCCCTTAGTGTCGCTCCATAATGGAAGCTACCAATCCGGTGAAACATTACATGGAGTCTTGAAAGGTAAGTGTATCCACTCCTCCTCAAAGTGCAGAAAAAACGATGTAAACATAACCAACAACACCTAGTCAAAAACAAAATGTAAAAATTAATAACATATAAAAACAAAAAATACATAAAAGCCGCAGCAGTATCCCGCAAAGATGTAAAAAGTGGACGGTGATCACAAAAAGGATGAGAAATTAAGCGCCTCATTGAGCCCCCGTGGATAAACCGTGCCCAAAGTCCATATCCAGCGAGACTCAAGCTGGGCCAGACGTTGAGAAATATTGCCACCCCGAATACCCAGGTCAATAATATCAATGCCCTTTACACGTAACTCCTTACTATTACAGCTATGATGTGTTTTAAAATGCCTTGGTATAGTTTTGAGAAGGGCTATATCCACCTGGTCGCTGGCCGCCTGAATGCCACGCACGTGCTCCCTGACCCGTACCTTAAGTTGGCGTGTGGTAAGACCTACGTAAATCAGGGAGCACGGACACGTGGCATAATAGATAACATTCCTAGACTCACAGGTGATGGACTTCTCGATTTTATAGGTCTTACACCCCGATGAATCAACAAATGAGTCACTACGATCCACATTTATACAGGCAACACAGCGACCACAGGGCCTACAGCCCCTCCTAGCCGGAAAGTCATCCAAAAACGTTCTGGGAGAACCGCCATTATAATGGCTACGAGTAAGACGATCTCGCAGGTTTCTAGCACGTCGAAAGGTGATGGCGGGCTTATTAGGAAGAATCTTAGCGATGGTATTATCAGTCATCAGTATAGGCCACGCTCTTTTAAGAGCTGCACGTACTGACTCTGATTGGGTATTAAAATTGGTAATAAACCTTACCACACCAGAGTCATTTGTGCCCTTTTTCGTTTGGTATAATAGTGAATTCCTCTCTGACCACTTAGCTTTATGATAAGCCCTTTTAACAGCCCTACGACTATACCCTCTCTCGATAAATCGTTGCTTTAATTTATCTGCCTCGGCCTCAAAAAGTTGCTGCGTCGAACATATACGCCGGAGACGTAAAAATTGTCCCACAGGTACGGCGCGAATCATGTGAGCAGGATGTGAGGAGGAGGCGTGGAGCAGCATATTTGTAGATGTAGGTTTTCGGTATATATTAGTACTGACGTACCCGCCAACATCCTTCCGGAGCATAACATCTAGAAACTCAACTTTGTCAGGATGATAATTGACCGTAAGGCGTATGTTCAGATCATTATTATTAACCGCCTTAAAGAAAAGGTCAAGAGCTGAAGAAGAACCCTGCCAGATAAGGAAGACGTCGTCGATGTACCGCGCCCAGGATAGGACGCAGCACACCGACGACGAACAACCATCTGACAGGAAGAGGTCCCTCTCCCACAGCCCTTCTTAGCCTAGCACCCTTGGTATCACCAGTATTAGATCAGATAGGCAGGGTGAACAGCAGTGTGAGCAGCCTCTCCTTACCTCAGCACCCCTGGTATCTCCAGTATTAGATCAGACAGACAGGGTGGACAGCAGTGAGAGCAGCCTCTTCTTACCTCAGCACCCCAGGTATCTCCAGTTTTAGCTCAGACAGACAGGGTGGACAGCAGTGTGAGCAGCCTCTTCTTACCTCAGCACCCCTGGTATCTCCAGTATTAGATCAGACAGACAGGGTGGACAGCAGTGTGAGCAGCCTCTTCTTACCTCAGCACCCCTGGTATCTCCAGTATTAGATCAGACAGACAGGGTGGACAGCAGTGAGAGCAGCCTCTTCTTACCTCAGCACCCCAGGTATCTCCAGGTTTAGATCAGATAGACAGGGTGGACAGCAGTGTGAGCAGCATCTTCTTACCTCAGCACCTCTGGTATCTCTACTATTAGATCAGATAGACATGGTGGACAGCAGGGTGAGCAGCCTCTTCTTACCTCAGCACCCCTCAGCAGCCATGGTATCTCCAGTATTACATCAGATAGACAGGGTGGACAGCAGTGAGAGCAGCCTCTTCTTACCTCAGCTCCCCTGGTATCTCCAGCATTAGATCAGATAGACAGGGTGGACAGCAGTGTGAGCAGCATCTTCTTACCTCAGCACCCCTGGTATCTATACTATTAGATCAGATAGACATGGTGGACAGCAGGGTGAGCAGCCTCTTCTTACCTCAGCACCCCTCAGCACCCATGGTATCTCCAGTATTACATCAGATAGACAGGGTGGACAGCAGTGAGAGCAGCCTCTTCTTACCTCAGCTCCCCTGGTATCTCCAGCATTAGATCAGAAGAGCAGCCTCTTCTTACCTCAGCACCCTTGTGTATCTCCAGCACTAGATCATACAGACAGGGTGGACAGCAGTGTGAGCAGCCTCTTCTTACGTCAGCACCCCTGGTGTATCCAGTATTAGATCAGATAGGGTGGACAGCAGTGTGAGCAGCCTCTTCTTACGTCAGCACCCCTGATGTCTCCAGTATTAGATAAGATAGGGTGGACAGCAGTGTGAGCAGCCTCTTCTTACCTCAGCACCCCTGTGTATCTCCAACATTAGATCAGATAGACAGGATGGACAGCAGTGTGAGCAGACTCTTCTTACGTCAGCACCCCTGGTGTCTCCAGTATTAGATCAGAGAGGGTGGACAGCAGTGTGAGCAGCTTCTTCTTACCTCATCACTCCTGGTATCTCCAGCATTAGATCTGATAGACAGGGAGGACAGGAGTGTGAGCAGCCTCTTCTTACCTCAGCACCCCTGGTATCTCCAGTATTAAATCAGACTGGGTGGACAGCAGTGTGAGCAGCCTCTTCTTCCCTCAGCACCCCAGGTATCTCCAGTTTTAGATCAGATAGACAGGGTGGACAGCAGTGTGAGCAGCCTCTTCTTAGCCTAGCACCCTTGGTATCACCAGTATTAGATCAGATACACAGGGTGGACAGCAGTGTGAGCAGCCTCTTCTTACCTCAGCACCCCTGTGTATCTCCAGCAGTAGATCAGACAGACAGCATGGACAGCAGTGTGAGCAGCCTCTTCTTACCTCAGCTCCCCTTGGTCTCTCCAGCACTAGATCAGAAGAGCAGCCTCTTCTTACCTCAGCACCCCTGTGTATCTCCAGCACTAGATCAGACAGACAGGGTGGACAGCAGTGTAAGCAGCCTCTTCTTATGTCAGCACCCCTGGTGTCTCCAGTATCAGATCATATAGGGGGACAGCAGTGTGAGCAGCCTCTTCTTACCTCAGCACCCCTGTGTATTTCCAGCATTAGATCAGATAGACAGGGTGGACAGCAGTGTGAGCAGATTCTTCTTACCTCATCACTCCTGGTATCTCCAGCATTAGATCTGATAGACAAGGAGGACAGCAGTGTGAGCAGCCTCTTCTTACCTCAGCACCCCTGGTATCTCCAGTATTAGATCAGATAGACAGGGTGGACAGCAGTGTGAGCAGCCTCTTCTTACCTCATCACTCCTGGTATCTCCAGCATTAGATCTGATAGACAGGGTGGACAGCAGTGTGAGCAGCCTCTTCTTACCTCAGCACCCCTGGTATCTCCAGCATTAGATCAGATAGACAGGGTGGACAGCAGTGTGAGCAGCCTCTTCTTACCTCAGCACCCCTGTGTATCTCCAGCATTAGATCAGATAGACAGGGTGGACAGCAGTGTGAGCAGCTTCTTCTTACCTCATCACTCCTGGTATCTCCAGCATTAGCGGCTTGTGTGGAGCTTTGCTGCAGAGCTTGTACCTGCCACTAACAGCAGCAACCAGTGCTAGTGCAGATCACTTAAATCCCACCGTCTTTCTCTAACAGCGGCATTTATCTGACCTGATTGTCTGGTGCCATCATTCTCTCCCTTTCTTTTTGCAATGGCAGCCAAGGGCCTTTTTAATGCCCCCATTGCGGCCATCTTGGTGCACCCATTAGCTGTGATTGGGCTTCATAGAAGATCAGTAATTTTACTCTCAATAATAGAAGCAATAAAATGATCAGACTCAAGTCTCCTTGGGAGACTAAAACATTGACCAAAAAATATATTTAAAAAGTTTTAAAACTATAAAAAATCATTAAAAATATAAAAAGTATAAAAATATTTTTTCGAAAGGAAAAAAAAAGAAAAAAAATTAACATTCTGTATGGCCGAGTCCATAAAATTCAAGTGTATAAAATTATTCATCCCAGGTGTAAAGAAAAATAAATGCAAACATGAAAACTGATTTTTTTTTTTTAATGACTCCCTTTTCGCCAAAAATGGAATAAAAAGTGATCAACACGTTTTTGCAACACAAAATGGTATCAATAAAACTGACGGCTGAAACACAATCCCTAACCTCAATCTATGATGGAAAAAGTAACAACTTATAGGTCTCCGAAATTGGTAACAGACCCCCATCCCCCCCGTTAATTTCAGTACATCAGCAAGAAGGGGTTAAATGGTGATAAAAAAGTGATATTGTTCATGTAAATCCACTGATGGGCGGAAAAAACAATAACAGAAGAAGCTGAGACGAATCTCCAACCGCAAAGATTACAGAGGCCGGGAAATAAAGAGCGTGTATCTAATCCTATCCTGTGTGATACTGACTGCTGAGCCGTGTATCTAATCCTATCCTGTGTGATACTGTCTGCTGAGCCGTGTATCTAATCCTCTCCTGTGTGATACTGACTGCTGAGCCGTGTATCTAATCCTATCCTGTGTGATACTGTCTGCTGAGCTGTGTATCTAATCCCATCCTGTGTGATACTGTCTGCTGAGCCATGTATCTAATCCTATCCTGTGTGATACTGACTGCTGAGCCGTGTATCTAATCCTCTCCTGTGTGATACTGACTGCTGAGCCGTGTATCTAATCCTATCCTGTGTGATACTGTCTGCTGAGCTGTGTATCTAATCCCATCCTGTGTGATACTGTCTGCTGAGCCATGTATCTAATCCTATCCTGTGTGATACTGACTGCTGAGCCGTGTATCTAATCCTCTCCTGTGTGATACTGACTGCTGAGCCGTGTATCTAATCCTATCCTGTGTGATACTGACTGCTGAGCCGTGTATCTAATCCTATCCTGTGTGATACTGTCTGCTGAGCTGTGTATCTAATCCTATCCTGTGTTATACTGTCTGCTGAGCTGTGTATCTAATCCTATCCTGTGTGATACTGTCTGCTGAGCTGTGTATCTAATCCTATCCTGTGTGATACTGTCTGCTGAGCTGTGTATCTAATCCTATCCTGTGTGATACTGACTGCTGAGCCGTGTATCTAATCCTATCCTGTGTGATACTGACTGCTGAGCCGTGTATCTAATCCTCTCCTGTGTGATACTGACTGCTGAGCGTGTATCTAATCCTATCCTGTGTGATACTGACTGCTGAGCCGTGTATCTAATCCTATCCTGTGTGATACTGACTGCTGAGCCGTGTATCTAATCCTCTCCTGTGTGATACTGACTGCTGAGCCGTGTATCTAATCCTATCCTGTGTGATACTGACTGCTGAGCCGTGTATCTAATCCTATCCTGTGTGATACTGTCTGCTGAGCTGTGTATCTAATCCTCTCATGTGTGATACTGACTGCTGAGCCGTGTATCTAATCCTATCCTGTGTGATACTGACTGCTGAGCCGTGTATCTAATCCTCTCCTGTGTGATACTGTCTGCTGAGCCGTGTATCTAATCCTATCCTGTGAGATACTGTCTGCTGAGCCGTGTATCTAATCCTCTCCGGTGTGATACTGTCTGCTGAGCCGTGTATCTAATCCTCTCCTGTGTGATACTGTCTGCTGAGCTGTGTATCTAATCCTCTCCTGTGTGATACTGTCTGCTGAGCTGTGTATCTAATCCTCTCCTGTGTGATACTGTCTGCTGAGCTGTGTATCTAATCCTATCCTGTGTGATACTGACTGCTGAGCCGTGTATCTAATCCTATCCTGTGTGATACTGTCTGCTGAGCCGTGTATCTAATCCTCTCCTGTGTGATACTGTCTGCTGAGCCGTGTATCTAATCCTCTCCTGTGTGATACTGTCTGCTGAGCCATGTATCTAATCCTATCCTGTGTGATACTGACTGCTGAGCCGTGTATCTAATCCTCTCCTGTGTGATACTGTCTGCTGAGCTGTGTATCTAATCCTATCCTGTGTGATACTGACTGCTGAGCCGTGTATCTAATCCCATCCTGTGTGATACTGACTGCTGAGCCGTGTATCTAATCCTCTCCTATGTGATACTGTCTGCTGAGCCGTGTATCTAATCCTATCCTGTGTGATACTGGCTGCTGAGCCGTGTATCTAATCCTCTCCTGTGTGTTACTGTCTGCAGAGCTGTGTATCTAATCCTATCCTGTGTGATACTATCTGCTGAGCTGTGTATCTACTCCCATCCTGTGTGATACTGACTGCTGAGCTGTGTATCTAATCCTCTCCTGTGTGATACTGTCTGCTGAGCTGTGTATCTAATCCCATCCTGTGTGATACTGACTGCTGAGCCGTGTATCTAATCCCATCCTGTGTGATACTGACTGCTGAGCTGTGTATCTAATCCTCTCCTGTGTGTTACTGTCTGCTGAGCCGTGTATCTAATCCTCTCCTGTGTGATACTGTCTGCTGAGCCGTGTATCTAATCCTATCCTGTGAGATACTGTCTGCTGAGCTCTGTATCTAATCCTATCCTGTGTGATACTATCTGCTGAGCCGTGTATCTAATCCTATCCTGTGCGATACTGACTGCTGTGCTGTGTATCTAATCCTATCCTGTGTGATACTGTCTGCTGAGCCGTGTATCTAATCCTCTCCTGTGTGATATTGTCTGCTGAGCCGTGTATCTAATCCTTTCCTGTGTGATAATGTCTGCTGAGCCGTGTATCTAATCCTCTCCTGTGTGATACTGTCTGCTGAGCTGTGTATCTAATCCTATCCAGTGTGATACTGTCTGCTGAGCTGTGTATCTAATCCTATCCTGTGTGATACTGTCTGCTGAGCCGTGTATCTAATCCTATCCTGTGTGATACTGTCTGCTGAGCCCTGTGTCTAATCCTATCCTGTGTGATACTGTCTGCTGAGCCGTGTATCTAATCCTCTCCTGTGTGATACTGTCTGCTGAGCTCTGTATCTAATCCTATCCTGTGTGATACTGTCTGCTGAGCCCTGTGTCTAATCCTATCCTGTGTGATACTGTCTGCTGAGCCGTGTATCTAATCCTATCCTGTGTGATACCGACTGCTGAGCTGTGTATCTAATCCTCTCCTGTGTGATACTGTCTGCTGAGCTCTGTATCTAATCCTATCCTGTGTGATACTGTCTGCTGAGCCGTGTATCTAATCCTATCCTGTGTGATACTGTCTGCTAAGCTGTGTATCTAATCCTATCCTGTGTGATACTGTCTGCTGAGCTCTGTATCTAATCCTATCCTGTGTGATACTGTCTGCTGAGCCGTGTATCTAATCCTATCCTGTGTGATACTGTCTGCTGAGCTGTGTATCTAATCCTCTCCTGTGTGATACTGTCTGCTAAGCTGTGTATCTAATCCTATCCTGTGTGATACTGTCTGCTAAGCTGTGTATCTAATCCTATCCTTTGTGATACTGACTGCTGAGCCGTGTATCTAATCGTATCCTGTGTGATACTGGCTGCTGAGCTGTGTATTTAATCCTATCCTGTGTGATACTGTCTGCTGTAATGATGTATCTAATCCCATCCTGTGTGATACTGTCTGCTGAGCCGTGTATCTAATCCTATCCTGTGTGATACTGTCTGCTGAGCCGTGTATCTAATCCTATCCTGTGTGATACTGTCTGCTGAGCCGTGTATCTAATCCCATCCTGTGATACTGAATGCTGAGCCGTGTATCTAATCCCATCCTGTGTGATACTGACTGCTGAGCCGTGTATCTAATCCTATCCTGTGTAATGCTGTCTGCTGAGCCGTGTATCTAATCCTATCCTGTGTGATGCTGTCTGCTGAGCCGTGTATCTAATCCTATCCTGTGTAATGCTGTCTGCTGAGCCGTGTATCTAATCCTATCCTATGTGATACTGTCTGCTGAGCCGTGTATCTAATCCTATCCTGTGTGATACTGTCTGCTGAGCCGTGTATCTAATCCCATCCTGTGTGATGCTGTGTGCTGTATCTAAGCCCCTCCGCGTTCTTGTTTTGCTGCAGGTGCCATCTTGCCTGAATAATAGATTTGCCATCGGTCGGCCGCTCCTGACATCAGCACAATTATCTGCTCTGCACACAAACATGCGGTGAGCTGCAGACACAATATTCCTGGGGGCGCCCTGTGGTCGGACACGTTTGGGTCACGGTGGACATTTCCCAGTAATTGATAATCTAGACAAACAAAAAGAACATTAAATACTGAAAAATATCCCAAATATAGAAAGAATGTAGAGTCATAAAGAAACTGACTATGGAGAACGTGCTGTGTATTCACCAACATGTCACTTTAAAATAAAGAAAATCATTTCTTTGGAAATATAAATGAAACAATGAGTTGTAGATGTGGTCATTTACTCTCTGCAGCATAGGTCCCACAATGTAGAACTTACAGTAACTCTCCAAGGGCTGCTCCACTATGTTCCTGTGGTTGTAGATGTGGTCATTTACTCTCTGCAGCATAGACCCTACAATGGAGAACTTACAGTAACTCTCCCAGGGCTGCTCCACTATGTTCCTGTGGTTGTAGATGTGGTCATTTACTCTCTGCAGCATAGACCCTACAATGGAGAACTTACAGTAACTCTCCCAGGGCTGCCTCACTATGTTCCTGTGGTTGTAGATGTGGTCATTTACTCTCTGCAGCATAGGCCCCACAATGTAGAACTTACAGTAATTCTCCCAGGGCTGCCTCACTATGTTCCTGTGGTTGTAGATGTGGTCATTTACTCTCTGCAGCATAGGTCCCACAATGTAGAACTTACAGTAACTCTCCAAGGGCTGCTCCACTATGTTCCTGTGGTTGTAGATGTGGTCATTTACTCTCTGCAGCATAGACCCTACAATGGAGAACTTACAGTAACTCTCCCAGGGCTGCTCCACTATGTTCCTGTGGTTGTAGATGTGGTCATTTACTCTCTGCAGCATAGACCCTACAATGGAGAACTTACAGTAACTCTCCCAGGGCTGCTCCACTATGTTCCTGTGGTTGTAGATGTGGTCATTTACTCTCTGCAGCATAGACCCTACAATGGAGAACTTACAGTAATTCTCCCAGGGCTGCCTCACTATGTTCCTGTGGTTGTAGATGTGGTCATTTACTCTCTGCAGCATAGGTCCCACAATGTAGAACTTACAGTAACTCTCCCAGGGCTGCTCCACTATGTTCCTGTGGTTGTAGATGTGGTCATTTACTCTCTGCAGCATAGACCCTACAATGGAGAACTTACAGTAACTCTCCCAGGGCTGCTCCACTATGTTCCTGTGGTTGTAGATGTGGTCATTTACTCTCTGCAGCATAGACCCTACAATGGAGAACTTACAGTAATTCTCCCAGGGCTGCCTCACTATGTTCCTGTGGTTGTAGATGTGGTCATTTACTCTCTGCAGCATAGGTCCCACAATGTAGAACCTACAGTAACTCTCCCAGGGCTGCTCCACTATGTTCCTGTGGTTGTAGATGTGGTCATTTACTCTCTGCAGCATAGGCCCCACAATGGAGAACTTACAGTAACTCTCCCAGTGCTGCCTCACTATGTTCCTGTGGTTGTAGATGTGGTCATTTACTCTCTGCAGCATAGGCCCCACAATGTAGAACTTACAGTAATTCTCCCAGGGCTGCCTCACTATGTTCCTGTGGTTGTAGATGTGGTCATTTACTCTCTGCAGCATAGGTCCCACAATGTAGAACTTACAGTAACTCTCCCAGGGCTGCTCCACTATGTTCCTGTGGTTGTAGATGTGGTCATTTACTCTCTGCAGCATAGACCCTACAATGGAGAACTTACAGTAACTCTCCCAGGGCTGCTCCACTATGTTCCTGTGGTTGTAGATGTGGTCATTTACTCTCTGCAGCATAGACTCTACAATGTAGAACTTACAGTAAGTCTCCCAGTGCTGCCTCACTATGTTCCTGTGGTTGTAGATGTCGTCATTTACTCCCTGCAGCATAGGTCCCACAATGTAGAACTTACAGTAACTCTCCCAGGGCTGCTCCACTATGTTCCTGTGGTTGTAGATGTGGTCATTTACTCTCTGCAGCATAGGTCCCACAATGTAGAACTTACAGTAACTCTCCCAGTGCTGCCCCACTATGTTCCTGTGGTTGTAGATGTGGTCATTTACTCTCTGCAGCATAGGCCCCACAATGTAGAACTTACAGTAATTCTCCCAGGGCTGCTCCACTATGTTCCTGTAGTTGTAGATGTGGTCATTTACTCTCTGCAGCATAGGCCCCACAATGTAGAACTTACAGTAATTCTCCCAGGGCTGCCTCACTATGTTCCTGTAGTTGTAGGTGTGGTCATTTACTCTCTGCAGCATAGGTCCCACAATGTAGAACTTACAGTAACTCTCCCAGGGCTGCTCCACTATGTTCCTGTGGTTGTAGATGTGGTCATTTACTCTCTGCAGCATAGACCCTACAATGGAGAACTTACAGTAACTCTCCCAGGGCTGCTCCACTATGTTCCTGTGGTTGTAGATGTGGTCATTTACTCTCTGCAGCATAGACCCTACAATGGAGAACTTACAGTAACTCTCCCAGGGCTGCTCCACTATGTTCCTGTGGTTGTAGGTGTGGTCATTTACTCTCTGCAGCATAGACCCTACAATGGAGAACTTACAGTAACTCTCCCAGGGCTGCTCCACTATGTTCCTGTGGTTGTAGATGTGGTCATTTACTCTCTGCAGCATAGGCCCCACAATGTAGAACTTACAGTAATTCTCCCAGGGCTGCTCCACTATGTTCCTGTAGTTGTAGATGTGGTCATTTACTCTCTGCAGCATAGGCCCCACAATGTAGAACTTACAGTAATTCTCCCAGGGCTGCCTCACTATGTTCCTGTAGTTGTAGGTGTGGTCATTTACTCTCTGCAGCATAGGTCCCACAATGTAGAACTTACAGTAACTCTCCCAGGGCTGCTCCACTATGTTCCTGTGGTTGTAGATGTGGTCATTTACTCTCTGCAGCATAGACCCTACAATGGAGAACTTACAGTAACTCTCCCAGGGCTGCTCCACTATGTTCCTGTGGTTGTAGATGTGGTCATTTACTCTCTGCAGCATAGGCCCCACAATGGAGAACTTACAGTAACTCTCCCAGTGCTGCCCCACTATGTTCCTGTGGTTGTAGATGTGGTCATTTACTCTCTGCAGCATAGGCCCCACAATGGAGAACTTACAGTAACTCTCCCAGTGCTGCCTCACTATGTTCCTGTGGTTGTAGATGTGGTCATTTACTCTCTGCAGCATAGGCCCCACAATGTAGAACTTACAGTAATTCTCCCAGGGCTGCCTCACTATGTTCCTGTGGTTGTAGATGTGGTCATTTACTCTCTGCAGCATAGGCCCCACAATGTAGAACTTACAGTAATTCTCCCAGGGCTGCCTCACTATGTTCCTGTGGTTGTAGATGTGGTCATTTACTCTCTGCAGCATAGGCCCCACAATGTAGAACTTACAGTAATTCTCCCAGGGCTGCTCCACTATGTTCCTGTAGTTGTAGATGTGGTCATTTACTCTCTGCAGCATAGGCCCCACAATGGAGAACTTACAGTAACTCTCCCAGTGCTGCCCCACTATGTTCCTGTGGTTGTAGGTGTGGTCATTTACCTTCTGCAGCATAGGCCCCACAATGGAGAACTTACAGTAACTCTCCCAGGGCTGCTCCACTATGTTCCTGTGGTTGTAGATGTGGTCATTTACCTTTTGCAGCATAGACCCCACAATGGAGAACTTACAGTAACTCTCCCAGGGCTGCCCCACTATGTCCCTGTTGTTGTAGATGTGGTCATTTACCTTCTGCAGCATAGGTCCCACAATGTAGAACTTACAGTAACTCTCCCAGTGCTGCCTCACTATGTTCCTGTGGTTGTAGATGTGGTCATTTACTCTCTGCAGCATAGGCCCCTGTTGTGAATTCTGTTGTCGAGCTCCCTCCTGTGGTCGTGAATGGTACTTCGGCGAGTTCTGTCCATGGACTCCCTCTGGTAGCTGTGAGTGGAGCTGCTGCTTCTGAGGTTCCTTACACAGGTGACGTGGTTTATCCTGTGGTTGGCTGCTCTATTTAACTCCACTCAGATCGTTATTCCATGCCAGCTGTCAATGTTCCTGCATTGGTTCAGTTCGCTCTTGGATCTTTCTGGTGACCTGTCTTCTCCAGCAGAAGCTAAGTTCCTGATAGTTATTATTTGTTCATTGTTTCCTTGTCCAGCTGGTTATCATGATTTTGTCTTGCTAGCTGGAAGCTCTGGGATGTAGAGTGGCATCTCCGCACCGTTAGTCGGTGCGGAGGTCTTTTTGCACACTCTGCGTGGTCTTTTGTAGTTTTTTGTGCTGACCGCAAAGATACCTTTCCTATCCTCTGTCTGTTTAGTAAGTCTGGCCTCCCTTTGCTGAAACCTGTTTCATTTCTGCGTTTGTGACTTTCATTTTTACTCACAGTCAATATATGTGGGGGGCTGCCTTTTCCTTTGGGGAATTTCTATGAGGCAAGGTAGGCTTTATTTTTTATCTCTAGGGCTAGCTAGCTCTTAGGCTGTGAATAGGCATCTAGGGAGAGTCAGGAACGCTCCACGGCTATTTCTAGTTGTTGTGATAGGATTAAGGGTTGCGGTCAGCAGAGCTCCCTCATCCCAGAGCTTGTCCTGTTGAGTTTAACTATCAGGTCGTGCCGGGTGCTCTTAACCACCAGGTCCATAACATTACAGCTGGCCCAAAGTATTAATGCATCTCAATAGAGGGATCAGAGAAGTTCTGAGACCATTTATTTTTCTTTGCACTGTGTTTTGTCTTTCTTTTCCCCTAAACCTTTGCGTGGTTCAGGATACAGGTGTAGATATGGATATTCAAGGTCTGTCCTCTTGTGTGGATCATCTCACTGCAAGGGTACAAAACATTCAAGATTTTGTGGTTCAGAATCCGATGTTAGAGCCTAGAATTCCTATTCCTGATTTATTTTCTGGGGATAGATCTAGGTTCCTGAATTTCAAAAATAATTGTAAACTGTTTCTAGCTTTGAAACCCCGCTCCTCTGGTGACCCCGTTCAACAAGTAAAAATCATTATTTCTTTGTTGCGTGGTGACCCTCAAGACTGGGCATTTTCTCTTGCGCCAGGAGATCCTGCATTGCGTGATGTTGATGTGTTTTTTCTGGCGCTTGGATTGCTTTATGATGAACCTAATTCAGTGGATCAGGCAGAGCAAATCTTGCTGGCTTTGTGTCAGGGTCAGGATGAAGCGGAGGTATATTGTCAGAAGTTTAGAAAGTGGTCTGTGCTTACTCAGTGGAATGAGTGTGCCCTGGCGGCAATTTTCATAAAGGGTCTTTCTGAAGCCCTTAAGGATGTCATGGTGGGATTTCCCACGCCTGCTGGGCTGAATGAGTCTATGTCCTTGGCCATTCAGATCGATCGGCGCTTGCGTGAGCGCAAAGCTGTGCACCATTTGGCGGTATTCTCTGAGCATAGGCCTGAGCCTATGCAGTGTGATAGGACTTTGACCAGAGCTGAACGGCAAGAACACAGACGTCGGAATGGGCTGTGTTTTTACTGTGGTGAATCCACTCATGCTATCTCTGATTGTCCTAAGCGCACTAAGCGGTTCGCTAGGTCTGCCACCATTGGTACGGTACAGTCTAAATTTCTTTTGTCCGTTACTCTGATTTGCTCTCTGTCGTCCTATTCTGTTATGGCATTTGTGGATTCAGGCGCTGCCCTGAATTTGATGGACTTGGAGTTTGCCAGGCGCTGTGGTTTTTTCTTGGAGCGCTTGCAGTATCCTATTCCATTGAGAGGAATTGATGCTACGCCTTTGGCCAAGAATAAGCCTCAGTACTGGACTCAATTGACCATGTGCATGGCTCCTGCACATCAGGAGGATATTCGCTTTTTGGTGTTGCATAATCTGCATGATGTGGTCGTTTTGGGGTTGCCATGGCTACAGGTCCATAATCCAGTGTTGGATTGGAAATCTATGTCTGTGTCCAGCTGGGGTTGTCAGGGGGTACATGGTGATGTTCCATTGCTGTCAATTTCGCCTTCCACTCCTTCTGAAGTCCCTGAATTTTTATCAGATTACCGGGATGTATTTGAAGAGCCCAAATCCAGTGCCCTACCTCCTCATAGGGATTGCGATTGTGCTATTAATTTGATTCCTGGTAGTAAGTTTCCTAAGGGCCGACTGTTTAATTTATCTGTGCCAGAGCACGCCGCTATGCAGAGTTATATAAAGGAATCCTTGGAGAAGGGTCATATTCGCTCGTTGTCGTCACCATTGGGAGCAGGGTTCTTTTTTTGTGGCCAAGAAGGATGGTTCGCTGAGACCTTGTATTGATTACCGCCTTCTTAATAAGATCACAGTCAAATTTCAGTATCCTTTGCTGCTGCTGTCTGATTTGTTTGCTCGTATTAAGGGGGCTAGTTGGTTCACCAAGATAGATCTTCGTGGTGCGTATAATCTTGTGCGAATTAAACAGGGCGATGAATGGAAAACAGCATTTAATACGCCCGAGGGCCTTTTTGAGTACCTGGTTATGCCATTCGGGCTTTCTAATGCTCCATCTGTGTTTCAGTCCTTTATGCATGACATCTTCCGAGAGTACCTGGATAGATTCATGATTGTACATTTGGATGACATTTTGGTCTTTTCGGATGATTGGGAGTCTCATGTGAAGCAGGTCAGAATGGTGTTCCAGGTCCTTCATGCGAATTCCTTGTTTGTGAAGGGGTCAAAGTGTCTCTTTGGAGTTCAGAAGGTTTCATTTTTGGGTTTCATTTTTTCCCCTTCTACTATCGAGATGGACCCTGTTAAAGTTCAGGCCATTTATGATTGGACTCAGCCGACATCTGTGAAGAGCCTGCAGAAGTTCCTGGGCTTTGCTAATTTTTACCGTCGCTTCATCGCTAATTTTTCTAGTATTGCTAAACCGTTGACTGATTTGACCAAGAAAGGTGCTGATGTGGTCAATTGGTCTTCTGCTGCTGTGGAAGCTTTTCAGGAGTTGAAGCGTCGGTTTTCTTCTGCTCCTGTGTTGTGCCAGCCAGATGTTTTGCTCCCGTTTCAGGTCGAGGTTGATGCTTCTGAGATTGGAGCAGGGGCTGTTTTGTCGCAAAGAAGTTCTGATGGCTCGGTGATGAAACCATGTGCCTTCTTTTCTAGAAAATTCTCGCCTGCTGAGCGCAATTATGATGTTGGCAATCAAGAGTTGTTGGCCATGAAGTGGGCATTCGAGGAGTGGCGACATTGGCTTGAAGGAGCTAAACATCGCGTGGTGGTCTTGACGGATCACAAGAATTTGACTTATCTCGAGTCTGCCAAACGGTTGAATCCTAGACAGGCTCAATGGTCGCTCTTTTTCTCCCGTTTTGATTTTGTGGTTTCATACCTTCCGGGATCTAAGAATGTGAAGGCTGATGCCCTGTCAAGGAGTTTTGTGCCTGACTCTCCGGGTGTTCCTGAGCCGGCGGGTATTCTCAAAGAGGGGGTAATTTTGTCTGCCATCTCCCCTGATTTGCGGCGGGTGCTGCAGAAGTTTCAGGCTGATAGACCTGACCGTTGTCCTATGGAGAAACTGTTTGTCCCTGATAGATGGACTAGTAGAGTTATCTCTGAGGTTCATTGTTCGGTGTTGGCTGGTCATCCTGGAATCTTTGGTACCAGAGATTTGGTGGCTAGATCCTTTTGGTGGCCTTCTTTGTCACGGGATGTGCGTTCTTTTGTGCAGTCCTGTGGGACTTGTGCTCGGGCTAAGCCCTGCTGTTCTCGTGCCAGTGGGTTGCTTTTGCCCTTGCCGGTCCCGAAGAGGCCCTGGACGCATATTTCCATGGATTTTATTTCTGATCTCCTTGTTTCTCAAAGGATGTCGGTCATTTGGGTGGTTTGTGATCGCTTCTCTAAGATGGTCCATTTGGTACCCTTGTCTAAATTGCCTTCCTCCTCTGATTTGGTGCCATTGTTTTTCCAGCATGTGGTTCGTTTGCATGGCATTCCAGAGAACATCGTCTCGGATAGAGGTTCCCAGTTTGTTTCGAGGTTTTGGTGGTCCTTTTGTGCTAAGATGGGCATTGATTTGTCTTTTTCTTCGGCTTTCCATCCTCAGACTAATGGCCAAACCGAACAAACTAATCAGACTTTGGAAACATATCTGAGATGCTTTGTTTCTGCTGATCAGGATGATTGGGTGTCCTTCTTGCCTTTGGCTGAGTTCGCCCTTAATAATCGGGCCAGCTCGGCTACTTTAGTTTCTCCTTTTTTCTGTAATTCTGGTTTCCATCCTCGTTTCTCTTCAGGGCAGGTTGAGTCTTCGGACTGTCCTGGTGTGGATACGGTGGTGGACAGGTTGCAGCAGATTTGGACTCATGTGGTGGATAATTTGACATTGTCCCAGGAGAAGGCTCAACATTTCGCTAACCGCCGGCGCTGTGTTGGTCCCCGACTTCGTGTTGGGGATTTGGTTTGGTTGTCATCTCGTCATGTTCCTATGAAGGTTTCCTCTCCTAAGTTTAAGCCTTGTTTCATTGGGCCATATAAGATTTCTGAAGTTCTTAATCCTGTGTCATTTCGTTTGGACCTTCCAGCTTCTTTTGCCATCCATGTGTTCCATAGGTCATTGTTGCGGAGATACGTGGCGCCTATGGTTCCCTCCGTTGATCCTCCTGCCCCGGTGTTGGTCGAGGGGGAGTTGGAGTATGTGGTGGAGAAGATTTTGGATTCTCGTGTTTCGAGACGGAAATGCCAGTACCTAGTCAAGTGGAAGGGTTATGGTCAGGAAGATAATTCCTGGGTTTTTGCCTCTGATGTTCATGCTGCCGATCTAGTTCGTGCCTTTCATTTGGCTCATCCTGATCGGCCTGGGGGCTCTGGTGAGGGTTCGGTGACCCCTCCTCAAGGGGGGGGGTACTGTTGTGAATTCTGTTGTCGAACTCCCTCCTGTGGTCGTGAATGGTACTTCGGCGAGTTCTGTCCATGGACTCCCTCTGGTGGCTGTGAGTGAAGCTGCTGCTTCTGAGGTTCCTTACACAGGTGACGTGGTTTATCCTTTGGTTGGCTGCTCTATTTAACTCCACTCAGATCGTTATTCCATGCCAGCTGTCAATGTTCCTGCATTGGTTCAGTTCGCTCTTGGATCTTTCTGGTGACCTGTCTTCTCCAGCAGAAGCTAAGTTCCTGATAGTTATTATTTGTTCATTGTTTCCTTGTCCAGCTGGTTATCATGATTTTGTCTTGCTAGCTGGAAGCTCTGGGATGTAGAGTGGCATCTCCGCACCGTTAGTCGGTGCGGAGGTCTTTTTGCACACTCTGCGTGGTCTTTTGTAGTTTTTTGTGCTGACCGCAAATATACTTTTCCTATCCTCTGTCTGTTTAGTAAGTCTGGCCTCCCTTTGCTGAAACCTGTTTCATTTCTGCGTTTGTGACTTTCATCTTTTCTCACAGTCAATATATGTGGGGGCTGCCTTTTCCTTTGGGGAATTTCTCTGAGGCAAGGTAGGCTTTATTTTCTATCTCTAGGGCTAGCTAGCTCTTAGGCTGTGAAGAGGCGTCTAGGGAGAGTCAGGAACGCTCCACGGCTATTTCTAGTGTGTGTGATAGGATTAGGGTCTGCGGTCAGCAGAGCTCCCACATCCCAGAGCTTGTCCTGTGTGAGTTTAACTATCAGGTCGTGCCGGGTGCTCCTAACCACCAGGTCCATAACAGGGACCACAGACCACATCTCAGTACCAATGCTTTCTGGCTGATGTTTTGGTCACTTTTGAATGTTGTTTGTGCTTTCACACTCGTGGTAGCATGAGAGGGACTCTACAACCCACCCAAGTGGCTCAGGTAGTGCAGCTCATCCAGGATGGCACATCAATGCAAGCTGTGGCAAGAAGGTTTGCTGTGTGTCAGCGTAGTGTCCAGAGGCTGGAGGCGCTACCAGGAGACAGGTCAGTACACCAGGAGACGTGGAGGGGGCCGTAGGAGGGCAACAACCCAGCAGCAGGACCGCTACCTCAGCCTTTGTGCAAGGAGGAACAGGAGGAGCACTGCCCGAGCCCTGCAAAATGACCTCCAGCAGGCCACAAATGTGCATGTGTCTGCACAAATGGTTAGAAACCGACTCCATGAGGATGGTCTGAGTGCCCGACGTCCACAGATGGGGGTTGTGCTCACAGCCCAACACCGTGCAGGACGCTTGGCATTTGCCACAGAACACCAGGATTGGCAAATTCGCCACTGGCGCCCTGTGCTCTTCACAGATGAAAGCAGGTTCACACTGAGCACATGTGACAGACGTGACAGAGTCTGGAGACACCGTGAAGAGCGATCTGCTGCCTGCAACATCCTTCAGCATGACCGGTTTGGCAGTGGGTTAGTAATGGTGTGGGGTGGCATTTCTTTGGAGGGCCGCACCGCCCTCCATGTGCTCGCCAGAGGTAGCCTGACTGCCATTAAGAACCGAGATGAGATCCTCAGACCCCTTGTGAGACCATATACTGGTGCGCTGGGCCCTGGGTTCCTCCTAATGCAGGACAATGCCAGAACTCATGTGGCTGGAGTGTGTCCGCAGTTCCTGAAAGATGAAAGCATTGAAGCTATGGACTGGCCCGCCCGTTCCCCAGACCTGAATCCAATTGAACACATCTGAGACATCATGTCTCGCACCATCCACCAACGTCACGTTGCACCACAGACTGTCCAGGAGTTGGCGGATGCTTTAGTCCAGGTCTGGGAGGAGATCCCTCAGGAGACCATCCGCTGCCTCATCAGGAGCATGCCCAGGCATTGTAGGGAGGTCATACAGGCACGTGGAGGCCACACACACTACTGAGCATCATTTCCTTGTCTTGAGACATTTCCACTGAAGTTGGATGAGCCTGAAACTTCATTTTTCACTTTGATTTTGAGTATCATTCCAACTCCAGACCTCCGTGGGATATTAGTTGTGATTTACATTGATCATTTTTAGGTTTTATTGTTCTCAACACATAATGAATAAAGATTTACAACTGGAATATTTCATTCAGTGATATCTAGGATGTGGGATTTTACTGTTCCCTTTTTTTTGAGCAGTGTATATCACAATGAGAGACATATATACCAGGATGGAAGATGGGGGAAGTTCTGTGTTAGGAGTCTCTGATCCATTCATTTTATATTGTTTAAATTTTATTCTATAAATCTGAGAATAATAAAATGAAGCCAAAGAGAAAAAGTTCTAATGAAAAGAAGAAAATCTACTATATAATTGTCTAAGGGTCACTTCCGTCTGTCTGTTGTTCTGTCTGTCACGGATATTCATTGGTCGCGGCCTCTGTCTGTCATGGCTGCCACGACCAATCAACGACGGCCTCAGTCCGATTAGTCCCTCCCCAACTCCCCTGCAGTCTCAGTGCCCGGCGCCCGCTCCATACTCCCCGCAGTCAGTGCCCGCTCCATACTCCCCTCCGGTCACCGCTCACACAGGGTTAATACCAGCGGTAACGGACCGCGTTATGCCACGGGTACCGCACTCTGTAACCGCTGCTATTAACCAAGTGTGTGACCAAGTTTTTACTATTGATGCTGCATATGCAGCGTCAATAGTAAAAAGATCTAATGTTAAAAATAATAAAAAAACAAAAAACCTGCTATTCTCAACTTCCGTCGTCAGACGATGTGCTCGTGCCGCCGCCATCTTCTGTTCCCAGAGATGCATTGCGAACTTACCCAGAAGACTTAGCGGTCTTGCGAGACCGCTAAGTCTTCTGGGTAATTTCGCAATGCATCCTGGGAACGGAAGATGGCGGCCGCATGACACAGCTTCGCTGGATCCCAGGGGTGAGTATAGAACTATTTTTTTTTTTTTTTAACAGGGATATGGTGCACACACTGCTAAATACTGCGTGGGCTGTGTTATACAGTTAGGGCCAGAAATATTTGGACAGTGACACAATTTTCGCGAGTTGGGCTCTGCATGCCACCACATTGGATTTGAAATGAAACCTCTACAACAGAATTCAAGTACAGATTGTAACGTTTAATTTGAAGGGTTGAACAAAAATATCTGATAGAAAATGTAGGAATTGTACACATTTCTTTACAAACACTCCACATTTTAGGAGGTCAAAAGTAATTGGACAAATAAACATAACCCAAACAAAATATTTTTATTTTCAATATTTTGTTGCAAATCCTTTGGAGGCAATCACTGCCTTAAGTCTGGAACCCATGGACATCACCAAACGCTGGGTTTCCTCCTTCTTAATGCTTTGCCAGGCCTTTACAGCCGCAGCCTTCAGGTCTTGCTTGTTTGTGGGTCTTTCCGTCTTAAGTCTGGATTTGAGCAAGTGAAATGCATGCTCAATTGGGTTTAGATCTGGAGATTGACTTGGCCATTGCAGAATGTTCCACTTTTTGGCACTCATGAACTCCTGGGTAGCTTTGGCTGTATGCTTGGGGTCATTGTCCATCTGTACTATGAAGCGCCGTCCAATCAACTTTGCAGCATTTGGCTGAATCTGGGCTGAAAGTATATCCCGGTACACTTCAGAATTCATCCGGCTACTCTTGTCTGCTCTTATGTCATCAATAAACACAAGTGACCCAGTGCCATTGAAAGCCATGCATGCCCATGCCATCACGTTGCCTCCACCATGTTTTACAGAGGATGTGGTGTGCCTTGGATCATGTGCCGTTCCCTTTCTTCTCCAAACTTTTTTCTTCCCATCATTCTGGTACAGGTTGATCTTTGTCTCATCTGTCCGTAGAATACTTTTCCAGAACTGAGCTGGCTTCTTGAGGTGTTTTTCTGTCTATTTTTGGTATTGATGAATGGTTTGCATCTAGATGTGAACCCTTTGTATTTACTGTCATGGAGTCTTCTCTTTACTGTTGACTTAGAGACAGATACACCTACTTCACTGAGAGTGTTCTGGACTTCAGTTGATGTTGTGAACGGGTTCTTCTTCACCAAATTAAGTATGCGGCGATCATCCACCACTGTTGTCATCCGTGGACGCCCAGGCCTTTTTGAGTTCCCAAGCTCACCAGTCAATTCCTTTTTTCTCAGAATGTACCCAACTGTTGATTTTGCTACTCCAAGCATGTCTGCTATCTCTCTGATGGATTTTTTCTTTTTTTTCAGCCTCAGGATGTTCTGCTTCACCTCAATTGAGAGTTCCTTTGACCGCATGTTGTCTGCTCACAGCAACAGCTTCCAAATGCAAAACCACACACCTGGAATCCACCCCTGACCTTTTAACTACTTCATTGATTACAGGTTAACGAGGGAGACGCCTTCAGAGTTAATTGCAGCCCTTAGAGTCCATTGTCCAATTACTTTTGGTCCCTTGAAAAAGAGGACGCTATGCATTACAGAGCTATGATTCCTAAACCCTTTCTCCGATTTGGATGTGGAAACTATCATATTGCAGCTGGGAGTGTGCACTTTCAGCCCATATTATATATATAATTGTATTTCTGAACATGTTTTTGTAAACAGCTAAAATAACAAAACTTGTGTCACTGTCCAAATATTTCTGGCCCTAACTGTATATCTATGTGTCTGGGCAATATACTACGTGGCTCTGTGCTGAATACTAAGTCACTGGGCAATATACTACGTGACTGGGCAATATACTACGTGGCTGGGCAATATACTACGTGACTGGGCAATATACTACGTGGCTGGGCAATATACTACGTGACTGGGCAATATACTACGTGGCTGGGCAATATACTACGTGACTGGGCAATATACTACGTGGCTGGGCAATATACTACGTGGCTGGGCAATATACTACGTGGCTGGGCAATATACTACATTGCTGGGCAATATACTACGTGGCTGGGAAATATACTATGTGACTGGGCAATATACTACGTGGTTGGGCAATATACTACGTGGCTGGGCAATATACTATGTGACTGGGCAATATACTACGTGGCTGGGAAATATACTACGTGACTGGGCAATATACTACGTGACTTGGCAATATACTACGTGACTGGGCAATATACTACGTGGCTGGGCAATATACTACATTGCTGGGCAATATACTACGTGGCTGGGAAATATACTATGTGACTGGGCAATATACTACGTGGTTGGGCAATATACTACGTGGCTGGGCAATATACTATGTGACTGGGCAATATACTACGTGGCTGGGAAATATACTACGTGGCTGGGCAATATACTACGTGACTTGGCAATATACTACGTGGCTGGGCAATATACTACGTGACTGGGCAATATACTACGTGGCTGGGCAATATACTACGTGGCTGGGCAATATACTACATTGCTGGGCAATATACTACGTGGCTGGGAAATATACTATGTGACTGGGCAATATACTACGTGGTTGGGCAATATACTACGTGGCTGGGCAATATACTATGTGACTGGGCAATATACTACGTGGCTGGGAAATATACTACGTGGCTGGGCAATATACTACGTGACTTGGCAATATACTACGTGGCTGGGCAATATACTACGTGACTGGGCAATATACTACGTGGCTGGGCAATATATTACGTGACTGGGCAATATACTACGCGACTGGGCAATATACTACGCGACTGGGCAATATACTACGTGGCTGGGCAATATACTACGTGACTGGGCAATATACTACGTGGCTGGGCAATATACTACGTGACTGGGCAATATACTACGCGACTGGGCAATATAGTACGTGGCTGGGCAATATACTACGTGACTGGGCAATATACTACGTGACTGGGCAATATAGTACGTGGCTGGGCAATATACTATGTGGCTGGGCAATATACTTTGTCACTGGGCAATATACTACGTGGCTGGGCAATATACTACGTGGCTGGGCAATATACTATGTGGTTGGACAATATACTACGTGGCTTGGGAAATATACTACGTGACTGGGCAATATACTACGTGGCTGGACAATATACTACGTGACTGGGCAATATACTACGTGGCTGGACAATATACTACGTGGCTGGGCAATATACTACGTGACTGGGCAATATACTACGTGGCTGGGCAATATATTACGTGGCTGGGCAATATACTACGTGGCTGGGCAATATACTACGTGGTTGGGCAATATACTACGTGACTGGGCAATATACTACGTTGCTGGGCAATATACTACGTGGCTGGGCAATATACTACGTGGTTGGGCAATATACTACGTGACTGGGCAATATACTACGTGGCTGGGCAATATACTACGTGGCTGGGCAATATACTATGTGGTTGGGCAATATACTACGTGACTGGGCAATATACTACGTTGCTGGGCAATATACTACGTGGCTGGGCAATATATTACGTGGCTGGGCAATATACTACGTGGCTGGGCAATATACTACGTGACTGGGCAATATACTACGTGACTGGGCAATATACTACGTGGCTGGGCAATATACTACGTGACTGGGCAATATATTACGTGACTGGGCAATATACTACGTCGCTGGGCAATATACTACGTGACTGGGCAATATACTACGTGGCTGGGCAATATACTACGTGGCTGGGCAATATACTACGTGGCTGGGCAATATACTACGTGACTGGGCAATATACTACGTGGCTGGGCAATATACTACGTGGCTGGGCAATATACTACGTGGCTGGGCAATATACTACGTGGCTGGGCAATATACTACGTGGCTGGGCAATATACTACGTGGCTGGGCAATATACTACGTGGCTGGGCAATATACTACGTGGCTGAGCAATATACTACGTGGCTGGGCAATATACTACGTGGCTGGGCAATATACTACGTGGCTGGGCAATATACTACGTGGCCATGCATATTCTAGATTAGAATACCCGATGCGTTAGAATCGGGCCACCATCCAAAGACATACTGATAGGGAATTTAGATTGTGAGTCCCAACGGGGACAGCGATGATAATGTGTGCAACCTGTAAAGCGCTGCGGAATATGTTAGCGCTATAAAAAAATAAAGATTATTATTTATCTAGTGGGACATAAGGAGGATCAGTGGCTATAGGATCCATTCCCCAGGAGCCGCAGTGTCATTCCCACATGTGGCCGCCAGGTGTCCTCGGCGCTGTGTGCAGAGAAGAGGCGCCGCGGGGAGTGACGTCACGCTGAGTTTCGGGTAATAAGCTGCTGAGGATCGAAAGAGCTCAGAGCGGCTCCTCACCTGGTGTGTGCGGTCACGGTGCTGGCGGGTCGGAGCGGCTCCTCACCTGGTGTGTGCGGTCACGGTGCTGGCGGGTCGGAGCGGCTCCTCACCTGGTGTGTGCGGTCACGGTGCTGGCGGGTCGGAGCGGCTCCTCACCCGGTGTGTCCGGTGATAGCGGCTCCTCACCTGGTCTGTGATTCCTACATCTGAGGATTGAGCCCCGGAGACTCATCACACCGACTTTTGTACATTTCCCGGATCTTACGGTGAGTTCTGGCTGGAAGTTACAATGAGTGGACCGGAGAGGGGTGAGAGCGCCGCTCCTCAGGGTAAGGAGAGCCTGCAGAATGGATTTTTGGAAATTGCTGAAGAAGTGTGAAGTTTGAGGGACATTTGCAGGTTAATGATCTACAGTGGAGTCAGGGGGTCTCTGTGTGTGTGTGTGTGTGTGTGTTGTGGGGGTCTGTGTGTGTGTGTGTGTGTGTGTTGTGGGGGTCTGTGTGTGTGTGTGTGTGTGTGTTGTGGGGGTCTGTGTGTGTGTGTGTGTGTTGTGGGGGTCTGTGTGTGTGTGTGTGTGTGTGTGTTGTGGGGGTCTGTGTGTGTGTGTGTGTGTGTTGTGGGGGTCTGTGTGTGTGTGTGTGTGTGTGTGTGTGTTGTGGGGGTCTGTGTGTGTGTGTGTGTGTTGTGGGGGTCTGTGTGTGTGTGTGTTGTGGGGGTCTGTGTGTGTGTGTGTGTGTGTGTGTGTGTGTTGTGGGGGTCTGTGTGTGTGTGTGTGTGTGTGTGTGTTGTGGGGGTCTCTGTGTGTGTGTGTGTTGTGGGGGTCTCTGTGTGTGTGTGTGTTGTGGGTTCTCTGTGTGTGTGTGTGTGTTGTGGGTTCTCTGTGTGTGTGTGTGTGTTGTGGGGGTCTCTGTGTGTGTTGTGGGGTCTCTGTGTTGTGGGGGTCTCTGTGTGTGTGTTGTGGGGGTCTCTGTGTGTGTGTGTGTGTGTGTGTGTGTGTTGTGGGGGTCTCTGTGTGTGTGTGTGTGTTGTGGGGGTCTCTGTGTGTGTTGTGGGGTCTCTGTGTTGTGGGGGTCTCTGTGTGTGTGTTGTGGGGGTCTCTGTGTGTGTGTGTGTGTGTGTGTGTGTGTGTTGTGGGGGTCTCTGTGTGTGTTGTGGGGTCTCTGTGTTGTGGGGGTCTCTGTGTGTGTGTGTGTTGTGGGGGTCTCTGTGTGTGTGTGTGTGTGTGTTGTGGGGGTCTCTGTGTGTGTGTGTGTGTGTGTGTGTGTGTGTGTTGTGGGGGTCTCTGTGTGTGTGTTGTTGTGGGGTTCTCTGTGTGTGTTGTGGGGTTCTCTGTGTGTGTGTTGTGGGGGTCTCTGTGTGTGTGTGTGTGTGTGTGTGTGTGTTGTTGTGGGGGTCTCTGTGTGTTGTGGGGTTCTGTGTGTGTGTTGTGGGGTTCTGTGTGTGTGTTGTGGGGTTCTCTGTGTGTGTGTTGTGGGGGTCTCTGTGTGTGTGTGTGTGTGTGTGTGTTGTTGTGGGGGTCTCTGTGTGTTGTGGGGGTCTCTGTGTGTTGTGGGGTTCTCTGTGTGTGTTGTTGTGGGGGTCTCTGTGTGTGTGTGTGTCTCTCTGTGTGTGTTGTTGTGGGGGTCTCTGTGTGTGTGTGTGTGTGTGTGTGTGTGTGTTGTGGGGTCTCTGTGCTCTGCAGGCCGGTGCTGTGTCCTTCTGACATTGCAGCAGTCGCTGTGGTCCCGGCCCAGATCTATCTGTAGGTGATGATGTGATGTCCGGATCCTGCAGCCTCCGCTCTCCTGGATGTTACTTCTGTCACTTGTGTTACATTGTGTCCAGCAGCCGATATACAGTATATACCTCCAGCTCCGACACATTGTCCCCTCCTGCAGGTTGGGTGTTGGGGCATCTGGTGTTCGCCCCTCTGTGACCTGAGATGGGCGAAATTCCTCTAAAACAAGCAGAGGCATAGCTAGGGTTAGGGTCCAGAGAGGGGGGGGGGAGGGGCGAAGCTTCAGAGTGGCCCCTAACCAGGTAACCTGGAGAACCTCAGCAGATGACTGCGCTATTACTGCAGATAATCTCTATATAAGGGTACCGTCTCACAGTGGCACTTTGGTCGCTACGACTGCACGATCCGTGACGCTCCAGCATCGCTCCAATATCGCTCCAGCGTCGTAGACTGCAGTCACACTTCACAGTGCACGACGCTGGAGCGATAATTTCATGACGTATGTGCGATGTAGAAGCCGTTGGTTTCTATGCGCACATCGTATACAATATCGTGCACACCTTTGTTACACCATGCGATCATGCCGCCACAGCGGGACACTAGACGACGAAAGTTTCAAACGATCTGCTACGACGTACGATTCTCAGCGGGGTCCCTGATCGCAGGAGCGTGTCAGACACTGCGAGATCGTAACTATATCGCTGGAACGTCACGAATCGTGCCGTTGTAGCGATCAAAATGCCACTGTGTGACCGTACCTTAACGACCAACATGGATATTACTGCCATATGGTCAGTGGTAGATACCAGTCCTGCAGAACATATAAGAGATCACTGCACAGTTACAGATAATCTCTTACCGCTGACGTTCTCTGATGGAATCCTTCATTTTTTTCCCGTCTTTTCCATCTGGCCCAGACCGACATGACAACTTCTTCCAGCAACAACTCGTCTGCAGAGAAGACAGCAAAGACACCATCTATTCCCAACCTGCACAAACTCCTCATCCTGCTGATACCCCAATACTGAGCCTCTGCTGCCGTATGTGTCCCTATTACTGCCCCTAATACCCCAATACTGAGCCGCTGCTGCCGTATGTGTCCCTATTACTGCCACTGATACCCCAATACTGAACCTCTGCTGCCGTATGTGTCCCTATTACTGCACCTGATACCCCAATACTGAGCCACTGCTGCCATATGTGTCCCTATTACTGCCCCTGATACCCCAATACTGAGCCGCTGCTGCCGTATGTGTCCCTATTACTGCCCCTGATACCCCAATACTGAGCCGCTGCTGCCGTATGTGTCCTTATTACTACACCTGATACCCCAATACTGAGCCGCTGCTGCCGTATGTGTCCCTATTACTGCCCCTGATACCCCAATACTGAGCCGCTGCTGCCGTATGTGTCCCTATTACTGCCCCTGATACCCCAATACTGAGCCTCTGCTGCCGTATGTGTCCTTATTACTACACCTGATACCCCAATACTGAGCCGCTGCTGCCGTATGTGTCCTTATTACTGCACCTGATACCCCAATACTGAGCCGCTGCTGCCATATGTGTCCCTATTACTGCACCTGATACCCCAATACTGAGCCTCTGCTGCCGTGTGTGTCCCTATTACTGCCCCTGATACCCCAATACTGAGCCGCTGCTGCCGTATGTGTCCCTATTACTGCACCTGATACCCAGATACTGAGCCGCTGCTGCCGTATGTGTCCCTATTACTGCACCTGATACCCAGATACTGAGCCTCTGCTGCCGTATGTGTCCCTATTACTGCCCCTGATACCCCAATACTGAGCCGCTGCTGCTGTATGTGTCCCTATTACTGCACCTGATACCCCAATACTGAGCCTCTGCTGCCGTGTGTGTCCCTATTACTGCCCCTGATACCCCAATACTGAGCCGCTGCTGCCGTATGTGTCCCTATTACTGCACCTGATACCCAGATACTGAGCCTCTGCTGCCATATGTGTCCCTATTACTGCACCTGATACCCCAATACTGAGCCGCTGCTGCCGTATGTGTCCCTATTACTGCACCTGATACCCAGATACTGAGCCGCTGCTGCCGTATGTGTCCCTATTACTGCACCTGATACCCAGATACTGAGCCTCTGCTGCCGTATGTGTCCCTATTACTGCCCCTGATACCCCAATACTGAGCCGCTGCTGCTGTATGTGTCCCTATTACTGCACCTGATACCCCAATACTGAGCCTCTGTTGCCGTATGTGTCCCTATTACTGCCACTGATACCCCAATACTGAGCCTCTGCTGCCGTATGTGTCCCTATTACTGCACCTGATACCCCAATACTGAGCCGCTGCTGCCGTATGTGACCCTATTACTGCACCTGATACCCCAATACTGAGCCTCTGCTGCCGTATGTGTCCCTATTACTGCCCCTGATACCCCAATACTGAGCCTCTGCTGCCGTATGTGTCTCTATTACTGCACCTGTTACCCCAATACTGACCGCTGCTGCTGCCGTATGTGTCCCTATTACTGCACCTGATACCCCAATACTGAGCCGCTGCTGCCGTATGTGACCCTATTACTGCACCTGCTGTGTGGTTCTCTGTGCCCTCTAAATTCTAAAGCACCCCTCTATAATATAGTAAAACTGAGTGCAAGTACCCATATTTTGCCCCCTAGAAAATAATATTACCCTGTGTGCCCCTTTGATAGCCACATTAACCTGAGTTCCCCTATAACAATAAGTGCCCAATTTACATTTAATAATGTCCCGAATCTTCCCCTGTACAGCTCCCCCATTACCCTTTATAATGCACCCACACAGTATACTGACTCCTTAGTAGCCCCCAAACTGTTTGATGGCTCCAACAATGTATAATGACCCCCACCCTGTAATCTCCATACTGTATGATGTCCCCCTAGACAGCCTCCATATACAGTAGCATAATGCACCAAATAGTCCACAATATAGTATAATGTACTTCGCATAGGCAGACACTATAGCATAAGGCAGCCCCCATAGTCAGACCCTGTAGTAAGGCAGCACCCCCATATAGGCAGACCCTGTAATAAGGCAGCACCCCCGTAGGCAGACTCTGTAGGATAAGGCAGCACCCCCATAGGCAGACCCTGTAATAAGGCGGCAGACCCTGTAATAAGGTAGCACCGCCATAGTCAGACCTTGTAATAAGGCGAAAGACACAAAAAAGAGAATAGTAAAACCAAAAACACTCAGTTTGAAAAAAATATTGCAGTAATCCGCAAGTGCTAGTAAAAGATGTAAAAAACAGGGTATTTGGTTGATACCAGATACCAGATGATCAGGTTTTTAAATACATCAGATAGGGATTGCATACATTAGTTAGGACTGCTCTGATAAGGGTATACCGTGAAGTTTGGTGGAGCAGCTTAGTATACATTTTTTGCAAAAAACGTATCAACCAAATACCCTGTTTTTTACATCTTTTACTAGCACTTGCGGATTACTGCAATATTTTTTTTTTCAAACTGAGTGTTTTTGGTTTTACTATTCTCTTTTGTGTCTTCAGGTTTCTTGGTGGTGTGTGAACATGATCCTACAGACTTGTTCACTGTGCAAGTAGCCCATGTGTTCCTCTTGTAATAAGGCGGCAGACCCTGTAATAAGGTAGCACCCATAGTCAGACCCTGTAATAAGGTAGAGCCCCCATAGTCAGACCCTGTAATAAGGTAGCACCCCCATAGTCAGACCCTGTAATAAGGCAGCCCCCATAGTCAGACCCTGTAATAAGGCAGCCCCCATAGTCAGACCCTGTAATAAGGCGGCACCCCCATAGTCAGACCCTGTAATGAGGCGGCACCCCCATAGTCAGACCCTGTAATGAGGCGGCACCCCCATAGTCAGACCCTGTAATGAGGCGGCACCCCCATAGTCAGACCCTGTAATAAGGTAGCGCCCCCATAGGCAGACCCTGTAATAAGGCGGCACCCCCATAGTCAGACCCTGTAATAAGGCGGCACCCCCATAGTCAGACCCTGTAATGAGGCAGCAGCACCCATTAAAAAAAAAACAAAAAAAAAAACCTCTCTTCCTGGTTCCTGCGCTGCTCCCGCTGATCTCCTGACAGCGGGCGCCGGGCAGTGATTTAATCAAGCCCACTGTCAGTGTTGGCGACGTCAGACACCGACACTGACAGGGGGATGATGGGAGAAGGAGCGCAGCGCTCCTTCTCTCATCATTGCGGTCAGCTGTATCGGCTAAATGCCGGTACAGCTGATCTTCCGATGACGGTGGGGGGCCCATTGCTGGCACCGGCCCCCTGCCTGCTCAGAGGCCCCATAGCGGCAGAGCAGGGAGATCGATTCTCCCTGCTCTTCCGCAGAAAGTAACTGTATCGGCACGCTGTGCACACGCACATGTAGTTACAGTAGCGTAGCTCCGGGTGGGCCCCCTCAGAGCACCAGGCCCGGGCGCCCGCACCCTCTGCCCCCCGGTAGTTACGCTACTGAAAACAAGCGGTCCCCGGCAGGGTCTCCTGGACTTCTCTATATGACGGAGAGGGAATCTCCTAGTAATGCAGGTCACTGGCACCGGCTGCCCCCCCCCTCCCCTCCTGGCACCTGGTCCCCATCCCCCCCTCCTGGCGCACCTGCGAGATCCCCCACTGGCAGATGCGCAGGGTCCCGACTCGGCTCCTCCACAGGCCGCTGTGCTGTAGAGGATGACACGTTACATGGATTTTCTTTTGAAGACAGTAATTTTTTTTTTTTTTTTGTCTTCCAATTATGACAGATTGATCCTGTAGTTGGATTTAGTAAGAAGCCCCCTCCCCCATACGGTTTATTATATTTATTTTTTGAGCAGCATTGATTCCTCATGTGAACGGGTTACATGAAAAGTACAAATATAGAATATGGTGAACAAGCTACAATGACAGACTAGTACAGAGGGGAGAGGACCCTGCCCTCGGGGGCTTACGGTCTATTAGATAATGGGGACAGTGGGTTGTGGGCAGTTGGCGGCTCTGGGGTGGAGGTGGCCGTGGGGTCATTGCAGGTTGTATCTTTCTGGAACAGATGAGTTTTCAAGTTCCATCTGAAGGTTCTGATTGTGGTGGATAATCACATGTGTTGGGGCATAGAATTCCAGAGGAAGAAGGACATTTGGGTCAAGTCTTAGAGGCGATTGGGTGAAGAACGTGTAAGTGTGGAGGAGAGAAGGAGGTCTTGGGAGGCAGAGCTGTGGAGTCGGTAAGCCAAACCTCCGACTCCTCCATTCCCATGTCACCAACTCCGACTCCACCAAAATGGGCTCTGACTCCAATTCCACAGCCCGGTTAGGAGGTCCAGAGGTTGTGTTGGAAGATCACGGGAGATTAGTTTGGAGATATATGGAGGAGTCAGATTATGGACGGCCTTGTAGGTCTTTGTTAGTAGTTTGAACTGGAGATGTTGGGGAATTGAAAGCCAATGAAGAGATTTGCAGAGGGGAGAGATAAACTAGTCGAGCGGCAGAGTATAAGGCTGAATGGAGCCGTACGAGTGTTGGCAGGGAGGCCACAGAGGAGGATATTGCAGGAGATGATGAGGGCACTAACCTTTTAGTAGATTCAGGGCTGAGGAAAGGTCAAATTCTGGAAATATTTTTGAGGTGGAAAGAGCTTGGATGTGCAGTTTGATGGACAGGACAGAGACAAGTTACTCTGAGGCAGCGGACTTCTGGTCCTGCAGAGAGCGTGGTATCCTTAATGGTGATAGATCAGGTAGGGGAGATCTATGAGGTGGAGGAAAGATGATGAGTTTGGTTTTGTCTTCGTTGAATTTTAAGTGAGAGGAGAAGGAGGCTATGGCTGATAGACACGATGTGATTCTGGACAGCAGTGAGGTGCCATCTGGGCCAGAGAGGTAGATCTGAGTTTCATCAGTGTACACATGATGCTGGAAGCCATGGGTCTTTATTAGTTGTTCCCGGCTAACGGTATAGATGGAGAAGATTAGGGGCCCCAGAACAGAGCCTTGAGGGACAGAGAGGGTGGGATGAGGAGGTCGTGTGGAAGATGTTAAATGTGAGGTATGAGGCGATCCAGAATAGGGCGAGGTGTTTGATGTCAAGGGAAGAAAGCATCTGTAGTAGGAGGCAGTGGTCAAATGTGTCGCAGGCAAGGGGACTGACCTAGGAGCACAGAGAATTGTCCATTGGCTTCGGCAGTAAGTCGTTAGTAATTTTGGTCAGGGCAGTTTCGGTGGAGTGGTGGGGACAGAAGCCGGATTGTAGGTTGTTAGTCGGCTAGATGAGGGGTGAGAGGAAAGTTCAGCGTGGACGTGCTGTTCAAGGACTTTGGAGGCGAGTGGGAATAGCAGCATGGCGCGATAGCTGGACGTACAGGTGGAGGGATGGTTTATTCAGGATAGGTGTGATCGTGGTATGTTTGAAAGGGAAGGTTCCAGAGGTTAGTGATGGGTTGAGGAGACGGGTTTGGGTCAGGATAAGCCTGGTGGTGAGATTGGGGAGGAGATGGGATGGGGTCAAGTGCACAAGTGGAGAGCTGCGACTTGGAGAGGAGGACATGAGTGAGCTCTCCTCTCCCATGGTTTATGCCGGATTTGTTGTTACCGGAGCGTTTATTTTACTTTTTAAAAAATAAAATAATTTCAAATATTTCGCAAAATGACTCTTGTGATGGTGCACGAGCTTCTACATGGAATTAAGGGGTTGTCCCCTTTCCGCAAAACTTTAAACTGCGGTACTTCGAAGAAAAAGAAAAAAAAAAACTACTTGTCATCCCATGGAGGGACGACTCTCTGCTACTACCCCGATCTGAGCGCTGATATCATGTAGACACCGCTGCAGCCAATCACCAAGCTCGCTGGCTCTGCTTGTGTAGAGCTGTTGAGTTCACTGATTGGCTGCAGCCAGAGACCAGGGCAGTAATGGATAGCCGGCCACAGCTTGTAGCCTAAAGTTTTTCTGAAAGGGGACAACTCCTGTAGTAAGGTCCCCTGTGCTGCACTTGTGAGGAGGGGGATGGGCGGTAGATCATTGTTCTTCTCTCCAGGTAATGTCCTGAATACACAGCCCCCCACAGACTGGCCGGAGACAGGACTCTGGAGGAGGAGGGTCGGCCATTCTGGGTCGCTGGGTTGGAGGTTTGCATTGCTCACCCAAAGCAAACTTTATAGACAGGACAAAGGTTTTCAGTGGTGATGATTCCCTATCCATGTGGTAACTTGCGGACCACTGGGACCCCCATCAACCCTGAAAATGGCCGTCTTTAATGGAGCTTGACCTCTGCTGCGTTCATAGGTCTGCCGGGAAGTGGTCGAGCACAGCGCTCCGCTTTCCCCACAACTCCTATAGACCATGAATGGAGGTCGAGCATGCGCATGTGGGGCACGGCTGAGGACCCCCGCTCTCTGGGTCGTTGGGGCGCTCTACCTAAAGGTACCGTCACACTCAGCGACGCTGCAGCGATATAGACAACGAGCCGATCGCTGGAGCGTCGCTGTTTAGGTCGCTGTAGAGACGTCAAACACAGCAGCTCCAGAACGATGCAGGAGCGATCCAGTGACGTAACGGCGACTCGCTTATCGTTCTCGCTGGTTGTTAGCTCCATGTAAAACATTGCTGGCGTCGTTGCTTTTGCTGTCAAACACGACGATACACGCCGACCTGACGACAAAATAAAGTTCTGGACTTCTAGCTCCGACCAGCGATGGCACAGCGGGATCCAGATCGCTGCTGCGTGTCAAACACAACGAGATCCAGGACGCTGCAACGTCACGGATCGTTGTCATTCTCGTTGTAAAGTTGCTGAGTGTGAAGGTACCTTAAGTCATTGCCGCGTTCTGAGCTGCTTTTTCTGGGTGCTGCTGTTTCTGCAGAGCAGATATCTTCTGGTTTCCGTCTTCTGCTTCTCTTTTCGTTTTCCGTATAAATAGATGTGATCTCGCTGTGACATCCGGAAGCTGCAGACGAGGCGTCCGCACAAACGTCGTCTTCCCACTCGTGTCACACCGGCCTCGTAGTTGTGTGGAGCTGCAGGGCCCACGTTCCCCGCTGGTGACCGGCAGTGTTGTGGTCACGTCTCTGCCTGGTTCTCGCCGTCGGCTGGGACGCTGCTGCTGTTGTGGTTTACCAGAGTTACCTTTCTTGTTCCCCTAACTGTTGTTGGTGGGGGGGGGCTTTGTCTGCCTTCTCACAGATCCGGGGGGGGGGGGGGGGGGGGTGTTATACCCACAGAGTAGATTCCCCAGGATTTGGGGATTTTTATTAGGGGGGAGAGCAGTTGGGGTGGGTGTTTAGTCACTTTTTAGAGAACTTTCTCTTGACACCATGTACAAAACAAATTGTGCCCTTTTCCAGATACCTGTCCTGCTCTCACCCATACACATTCATGCTGTGAGGTCACCCAGAAACGGTCGGACCTGTTGAAATCCAATATGTCTGATCCTTTATTTATTTTTTTTAAATGCACATCTGCCAACAGGCGGTGGTCCTACTGATCCTCCACTTGTAGTAATGTAGAGGCCCAGTTCTCTGCATTGTTCATGTGTCTGGGCAGCCGGAGCGGGAGGAGGGGCGGCTACATGACAAATACAATGGATGACCAGGGTGTCTCCTGTCCCGAGGATGTGAATGACATCAATTACCCCACACAGGGCAGGACTGGCCCATATCTGCTCTCCCTGCCCCGGGCCGCCATACTATTATAGTACTTATCCCAGTATGAGCCGTGTCCATTGCTACAATGAGTTTTATATCAATTGGTTAAAATCTCTAAAGGTACCGTCACACTAAGCGACGCTGCAGCGATACCGACAACGATCCGGATCGCTGCAGCGTCGCTGTTTGGTCGCTGGAGAGCTGTCACACAGACCGCTCTCCAGCGACCAACGATCCCGAGGTCCCCGGTAACCAGGGTAAACATCGGGTTACTAAGCGCAGGGCCGCGCTTAGTAACCCGATGTTTACCCTGGTTACCATCCTAAAAAGTAAAAAAACAAACGCTACATACTTACCTACCGCTGTCTGTCCTCGGCGCTCTGCTTCTCTGGTTTGGCTGTGAGCGCCGGGCAGCCAGAAAGCAGAGCGGTGACGTCACTGCTCTGCTTTCCGGCTGACCGACGCTCACAGCCAGTACAGGAGGAGTGCAGAGCACAGCGCTGGAGGACAGAGAGCGGTAGGTAAGTATGTAGTGTTTTTTTTTTTTTTTTTTTTTACTTTAACGATGGTAACCAGGGTAAACATCGGGTTACTAAGCGCGGCCCTGCTCTTAGTTACCCGATGTTTACCCTGGTTACCAGCAAAGACATCGCTGAATCGGTGTCACACACGCCGATTCAGCGATGTCTACGGGGAGTCCAGCGACGAAATAAAGTTCTGGACTTTCTTCCCCGACCAGCGACAGCACAGCAGGGGCCTGATCGCTGCTGCCTGTCACACTGGACGATATCACTAGCGAGGACGCTGCAACGTCACGGATCGCTAGCGATATCGTCTAGTGTGACAGTACCTTAAATCAAAATTTTTATGCAACTTTATATAATACATTTTTTTTTTTTTTTGTCAACTCTTCCCAATTTTTTTTTTTTTTTTTTTTTTTTTCAAGATTTGTTTGCTGTCGCTGAATGATGACACTTTTTTTTTTTTCCCATTCAGAGCCAGCAATCAGGTCCACAGCGGGTCCAAAGCACATCAGCAGCAGCAGCTCGGCCTCCACCATCTGCTGCAGGTTTGCTACAATGGACCAGGCTGCAGTTTAGTCTACACTGGACACAATTTGTATCCTCTGAGAAAGTACAGGATTACTGGTTCTGAGTGGAATCAAGTGTATCATTCACTGACAGCAAGCGGTGAAATGCAAAGTATCACAGCCTGTTTTGTGATTGTGCTTCCGATAAAAGCTGAATAAAAAAAAAAAAATATATATATATATATATATATATATATATATATATATATATATATATATATATATATATATATATATATATTTATTTATTGTTATAGCGCCATTTATTCCATGGCGCTTTACATGTGAGGAGGGGTATACATAATGAAAACGGGTACAATAATCTTAAACAATACAAGTCATAACTGGTACAGGAGGAATGAGGACCCTGCCCGCAAAGGCTCACAATCTATATATATATATATATATATATATATATATATATATATAATTTTTTTTTTTTTTTTTATAGCCTGACTTGATGTGCATTTTATTTATTTTTTTAAATATTTTTCCCCAATCTGTTATCTTCCGGTGCACGTCTCGCTGTTGGCCCCAGAAAAGCGACCACGGACCACATCTGCGTGAAGTAGATAAGCGGCAGCGTGTTTACTGATGTTGCTGGTAGAGCCGCCTCGGGGTGCACACAGTGTCCGCTCATCGCTGCACAGGACACTTGGGAAATAGCTAGAATTGTTTTTCTTGCTCCTCTTGTCTTTGTACATGTTAAAACTGACAAAAAAAAAACTCAAGCTGGTGGAAGTGCAGATGTCAGGGTAGCCAGGCAGCTTGTGGGCACTTGGTCAGGAATCGAAAATTCAGCGCCACATTCACACTGTGCAGGGTCACACTAAGAACAGAAGGAGTCATTGTTGACGTGAAATGCGTCTGTCCCTTGCCTCTGTCCCTGCCTGTCTTCCTTGCATCTGACCCTTCCTTCTGGCCCTGCCTTCCTTGCCTCTGACCCTTCCTTCTGTCCCTGTGGCCCTGCCTTCCTTGCCTCTGACCCTTCCTTGCCTCTGACCCTTCCTTCTATCCCTCTGGCCCTGCGTTCCTTGCCTCTGACCCTTCCTTGCCTCTGACCCTTCCTTGCCTCTGACCCTTCCTTGCCTCTGACCCTTCCTTGCCTCTGACCCTTCCTTGCCTCTGACCCTTCCTTGCCTCTGACCCTTCCTTCTATCCCTCTGACCCTTCCTTGCCTCTGACCCTTCCTTCTGTCCCTGTGGCCCTGCGTTCCTTGCCTCTGACCCTTGCTTGCCTCTGGCCCTGCCTTCAGTCCCTCTGATCCTTCTTTCTGTCCCTGTGGCCCTGCCTCTCTTGCCTCTGACCCTTCTATCCCTCTGACCCTTCTATCCTTCTGACCCTTCTATGCCTCTGACCCTTCTATGCCTCTGACCCTTCTATGCCTCTGACCCTTCTATGCCTCTGACCCTTCTATGCCTCTGACCCTTCTATGCCTCTGACCCTTCTATGCCTCTGACCCTTCTATGCCTCTGACCCTTCTATGCCTCTGACCCTTCTATGCCTCTGACCCTTCTATGCCTCTGACCCTTCTATGCCTCTGACCCTTCTATGCCTCTGACCCTTCTATGCCTCTGACCCTTCTATGCCTCTGACCCTTCCTTCTGTCCCTGACCCTTCCTTGCCTCTGACCCTTCCTTCTGTCCCTGTGGCCCTCCCTTCCTTGCCTCTGACCCTTCCTTCTGTCCCTGTGGCCCTTCCTTCCTTGCCTCTGACCCTTCCTTCCTTGCCTCTGACCCTTCCTTCCTTGCCTCTGACCCTTCCTTCCTTGCCTCTGACCCTTCCTTCCTTGCCTCTGACCCTTCCTTCTGTCCCTGTGGCCCTGCCTTCCTTGCCTCTGACCCTTCCTTCTGTCCCTGTGGCCCTGCCTTCCTTGCCTCTGACCCTTCCTTCTGTCCCTTACCCTTTCTTGCCTCTGACCCTTCCTTTCTTGCCTCTGACCCTTCCTTTCTTGCCTCTGACCCTTCCTTTCTTGCCTCTGACCCTTCCTTTCTTGCCTCTGACCCTTCCTTCCTTGCCTCTGACCCTTCCTTCTGTCCCTGACCCTTCATTGCCTCTGACCCTTCCTTCTGTCCCTTACCCTTTCTTGCCTCTGACCCTTCCTTTCTTGCCTCTGACCCTTCCTTTCTTGCCTCTGACCCTTCCTTCCTTGCCTCTGACCCTTCCTTCTGTCCCTGACCCTTCATTGCCTCTGACCCTTCCTTCTGTCCCTTACCCTTTCTTGCCTCTGACCCTGCATCTCTTGCCTCTGACCCTTCCTTTCTTGCCTCTGACCCTTCCTTTCTTGCCTCTGACCCTTCCTTTCTTGCCTCTGACCCTTCCTTTCTTGCCTCTGACCCTTCCTTTCTTGCCTCTGACCCTTCCTTTCTTGCCTCTGACCCTTCCTTCCTTGCCTCTGACCCTTCCTTCTGTCCCTGACTCTTCATTGCCTCTGACCCTTCCTTCTGTCCCTTACCCTTTCTTGCCTCTGACCCTTCCTTTCTTGCCTCTGACCCTTCCTTTCTTGCCTCTGACCCTTCCTTCCTTGCCTCTGACCCTTCCTTCCTTGCCTCTGACCCTGCCTTCCTTGCCTCTGACCCTTCCTTCTGTCCCTCTGACCCTTCCTTCTGTCCCTCTGACCCTGCCTTCTGTCCCTCTGACCCTGCCTTCTGTCCCTCTGACCCTGCCTTCCTTGCCTCTGACCCTGCCTTCCTTGCCTCTGACCCTTCCCTCTGACCCTTCCTTGCCTCTGACATTGAAGTTCTTGTCCGGCTCATTGCACCGGTGTCAGAGATGCGCCATAGACCCCAGGGACGGCTGCGTCTTATGATGCAGAATATGCCGGATTATTGGAATTGTCAGTGCTGGATGTTATGGCCGTATGAACCCTTTAGTTGCCGGGCTCAGTGCGGCCCCATTCTCTATAGAGCCGTCCCTCTGTATTATTCATTCCCTGCGTTGTGCGCTGACAATGGCGGCCTTGTGCCGTCAGCTGCAGCCTCCTACATAATGCAGAGAGGAGATCGTGTGTCCTCCATGATGAGGCCGTCTCCGCAGAGTCATCGATGGACCTTGCGCCCCCACCGGCGTCACACAATTGGGGCTTTTTATTTATTTCCTTCATCATTTTGTCTCTTCCTCATTATTTTAGCAACAGTTTATCCGGTATTGCGAAATCTGCGGGTAGGACGGGTGCGTGTCCCGAGGCGATGGTAGTGGTGGCGCCAGATCAGTCATCATCGCCCGTGTGATGGGTGTGATCATCATGTTTCCTCCTCGTTCTTCATCAATTTCACAATTTATCTACTTCCGGGAAAGCTGGGTGATGATGGAAATGGATGGACATCCAGCTTTTCCAGGCTCCTGATGTATATTAATACTTTCCCAGGGTCCTGAATGGCAGATGTACTGCCATCTGGGTACATTGGTAGGCAATGTCGGTTGTCCTGTGGACATCACCCTTTTTTTTTTTTTTGTCCGGTCCTTCATTGTTGTCTGATTCTGGGAAAGCTGGGTGATATCCAATATGGCCACAATCACTGCTGCTGCGCTCCTTAGTTGTGAGCGGAGGATGTACATAGAACATCATGTTCAGGCAGGTTTATCTTTCAGGGTCCAAGGAAAGTTGGGTGGTCTTCAGAGACTTATTGAAGGCCCCCGCCTCCCTCCTTTCTTGAGGGCACGGATCTGTCAGCGTTACTTCCGGCGCTGGACGCGGCTCAGCCCTCATGTTCTTGTGTCCGACTTCTTCCAATTTCGTAAAATCTCGTGTGATGTCCCCCAGGGTGGTCCGGCTCTGACCTTCTGCTCCGCCTCGTTAGAGTAAGGCTTTCCCTCGTTATAATGCATATACATGTCAGCCTTTACTGTAGCTTTCGCATGCAGCTCGTGCACTGGGAGGCTCTGTATGAACAGTACAGGTAGCGATTCTGCAGCGGCGCCGCTCGCCAGGATATCTTGTAATAACCCTTCACGTCTCACAGTCCGATTCTTCCTCCAGACATTTCCTTAGTCAACAGGAACCCGCAAGTTATTTTGTGCGTTTTTATGGGAATCTCCTGCGCCGGGCGACGTCACCAGGACGGGATTTCCGAGACCGATCTCCGCCAAAACCTCTGTGTAACCGGAGCTTGTTCTGACCTCACTTATAATATGGCCGGTATAATGGTGTTATGCTCCAGAGCTGCGCTCACTGTTCTCGGCACCCTCCATAGGGCAGTACATATTTGGGCTGTGAACACTATAATAGCGGTGATGCCCCTCGCCCCGACTTTCCCAGGATTGGGATATAACGAGGTGACTTCTATACTGTCACATCTGCTTCCTGCCTCTGACAGGTTTGTACAATTCCCATCTTCTGTCCTTGGGATTGATCTTTCCTGTTGTGCTCCTGAGTCAGCAGGCGCTGCACCGCTCAGGTGATGGCGCGGCCCCGACTGGTCTTTCTCCAGGTGATGCGGCGGGGGGCCGGAGGCTGGGGACCCTATAAATAACTCCGGAGCTTATTATAGGAACATGGCTCTGATGGGAGTAGAGCGCAGGGGATGGCGTCGGTGGGTGGGCGATGCAAAGGATGAGATCTGCAAACTTTTATTTCTATGTAGTGATATAGAAAACAGAATATACCTAATTACCGTATATATAATACACTACATAAAATAAAAAGCAAAACGCCCTTTTACATCTTCATAATTCTAGACTCTGAATTCCTGTTCTGTATGACGACTTATCAGTTGTCTCATGATCATCACAGACAAGACTAAAATACTAGGTAGTGCCTTATATACAGTATATAACACAGGATCAACTATTCACAATAGATGTCACAGCTCACCTCCTCCTCCTCCTGTACAATGACTGATAACACCTCTATATACAGTAGATAACACAGGATCCACCATTCACAATAGGTGATGTCACAGCTCACCTCCTCCTCCTGTACAATGACTGATAACACCTCTATATACAGTAGATAACACAGGATCCACCATTCACAATAGGTGATGTCACAGCTCACCTCCTCCTCCAACATCTCTATATACAGTAGATAACACAGGATCCACCATTCACAATAGGTGATGTCACAGCTCACCTCCTCCTCCTGTACAATGACTGTTAACACCTCTATATATGGATTGCAATGCCCGGACTGACTTAAGGTCTCCCAAATCAAAATTTCCTGCCTCGTACCGCACCCAGCCCGGGCGTTGCGGTTCGTTTATAGACTGAATCTGTGATCCCGGCTTATTGTGTTTGGGATCTACCCGACTCTGATCTAATCTGATGTTTCGCTGCTGCCAGAGGAGCCTCGGAGACCTCTGCTGTGTGCACGACTTGGTAGTTTAGTCCGTGAGACCTTAATGGCGATTGGGGGCCACCTTCCTTAACCGGACTTCATCATCCATTTTGAAAAAATAATCTTGCTCACTAGATGGACTGTCAGTTCAGTTCTTTTATATATTTTATAGTGAGGAGACACAAAGGTGGTGGTTGTCGTTTTTACCTCATCCTGGAGCTGGATTCACATTTACACTGCTCAGTACCGATGAATAATTTACTCTGTGCTGCTTAACGTAAAAAATAAATGAAAAGAAGGAATCTATTAAAGTTACTTTTTATATAACCAGAAGAAACCAGCGATCCACCAAACCGCTGCATGACCAGCTCTATCCTCGCCTACTGTATCCTCACCCATCCCTTGTAGATTGTGAGCCCTCGCGGGCAGGGTCCTCACTCCTCCTGTACCAGTCATGACTTGTATTGCTTATGATTATTGTACCTGTTCTTTATTATGTATACCCCTCCTCACATGTAAAGCGCCATGGAATAAATGGCGCTATAATAATCTGTTTTCTAATTTTTTTTGTTCCTCTCGCAGACGTTCCTCAGCAAAGACTTCACCTTACAGCAAAAAAATGAGGCGCCTCCGTGGAGTCCTGGTCTCCTGCTTGTTCACGGTAAGTTAACCCCTTCGTGGCTGCAGCAGTCTCATCCCTGCTCCATATTCCACACCTGTGTGTGAAGTCGGGGCCCCATGAAGGTCACCGAGGTTTAGGAGTGCTGTGCCCGACTGTTTAGTAAATAGGAGAATCTGCCGGGGCCGCGTTCACTCCTTTGTCTCCTCTATTGCGAAACTGCTCACGCCCTGCAAGTGTGTAGTGTCAACACTATAATAACGGGGTCTTCCTAATAAATGATGATGATGCTCTTCACTAAGAGACCTGTTGTTGAGGTTCTGCGCCTGTGACCACTTGAGCCGGATGCTGTGATTTTGAGATGACCCCCTCCCCCACCTCCATACTCTGGGTTCACGTGCTTTGGCTGTATTTCGCTGGAGGGTTGATTGTCTTGCAAAAAATGAATAATGTAACAAACGACAAAGATTCTAATAATTATATCTTGAGAGAAGTTAATTTCTACACTTATGATCCACTTCTTCGTATTCCCGCTGCCTCCTGGGGTGATGAATAAAACGGTTAAATCTACAACACTTAGGCTATGTGCACATGTTCTGGATTTCTTGCAGAAAATTCCTGAGAAAAACCTGAAATTTTCTGCAAGAAATCTGCATGCTATTTTTGGCGCGTTTTTGATCCGTTTTTTTCCGGACATTTCCCAATGCATTTTATAGTCGGAAATCCGCAAAAAAACCCCGCAAAATTAATGAACATGCTGCGTTTTTTACCGCGATGCGTTTTTTTCGTGGAAAAAAATGCATCATGTGCACAAAACATGAGGAATTCATTCTAAATGATGGGATGCATATTGTATGCTTTTTTTTTTTTTGCGTTTTTATCACGAAAAAGACGCGAAAAATCACCGTGTGCACACAGCCTAACTGTGTCCTCACTGAGGGATCAAATTACAGCTGCTTATTGAAATCTACAGAAAGGGGGAAAAACGAGTAAGATACTTACTAGAAAGCTGCAGAATGTGTTAATCTCGCCCAGAGAAGGATTCACAATTACACTGCTTAATGCTGAAGTGTTACATCTTCCATGCTGCTGCTTCCGAACATGTTTCACCTACACAGGAGTGTAGGAATCCCTTATGGCTGTGCATGGGAGACAGTAGAGCCGCTAGTCTATACCCACCAGCTCAGAGACAACTGAAAATGAGAAAAACAGCTCTGCAGTGCAGTAAACTGATGAACTATGCAGGATGCAGGTCGTATAATGAGCAGAAGTGATGTTGTTCTTATCCCCTTTGCCCACTCTCCCCACCAGCTTCTATAATATACAGGCTGTGTGTGTGTGTGTGTGTGTATATATATATATATATACAGTGGGGCAAAAAAGTATTTAGTCAGTCAGCAATAGTGCAAGTTTCACCACTTAAAAAGATGAGAGGCGTCTGTAATTTACATCATAGGTAGACCTCAACTATGGGAGACAAACTGAGAAAAAAAATCCAGAAAATCACATTGTCTGTTTTTTTAACATTTTATTTGCATATTATGGTGGAAAATAAGTATTTGGTCAAAAACAAAATTTCATCTCAATACTTTGTAATATATCCTTTGTTGGCAATGACAGAGGTCAAACGTTTTCTGTAAGTCTTCACAAGGTTGCCACACACTGTTGTTGGTATGTTGGCCCATTCCTCCATGCAGATCTCCTCTAGAGCAGTGATGTTTTTGGCTTTTCGCTTGGCAACACGGACTTTCAACTCCTTCCAAAGGTTTTCTATAGGGTTGAGATCTGGAGACTGGCTAGGCCACTCCAGGACCTTGAAATGCTTCTTACGAAGCCACTCCTTCGTTGCCCTGGCGGTGTGCTTTGGATCATTGTCATGTTGAAAGACCCAGCCACGTTTCATCTTCAATGCCCTTGCTGATGGAAGGAGGTTTGCACTCAAAATCTCACGATACATGGCCCCATTCATTCTTTCATGTACCCGGATCAGTCGTCCTGGCCCCTTTGCAGAGAAACAGCCCCAAAGCATGATGTTTCCACCACCATGCTTTACAGTAGGTATGGTGTTTGATGGATGCAACTCAGTATTCTTTTTCCTCCAAACACGACAAGTTGTGTTTCTACCAAACAGTTCCAGTTTGGTTTCATCAGACCATAGGACATTCTCCCAAAACTCCTCTGGATCATCCAAATGCTCTCTAGCAAACTTCAGACGGGCCCGGACATGTACTGGCTTAAGCAGTGGGACACGTCTGGCACTGCAGGGTCTGAGTCCATGGTGGCGTAGTGTGTTACTTATGGTAGGCCTTGTTACATTGGTCCCAGCTCTCTGCAGTTCATTCACTAGGTCCCCCCGCATGGTTCTGGGATTTTTGCTCACCGTTCTTGTGATCATTCTGACCCCACGAGGTGGGATTTTGTGTGGAGCCCCAGATCGAGGGAGATTATCAGTGGTCTTGTATGTCTTCCGTTTTCTAATTATTGCTCCCACTGTTGATTTCTTCACTCCAAGCTGGTTGGCTATTGCAGATTCAGTCTTCCCAGCCTGGTGCAGGGCTACAATTTTGTTTCTGGTGTCCTTTGACAGCTCTTTGGTATTCACCATAGTGGAGTTTGGAGTCAGACTGTTTGAGGGTGTGCACAGGTGTCTTTTTATACTGATAACAAGTTTAAACAGGTGCCATTACTACAGGCAATGAGTGGAGGAAAGAGGAGACTCTTAAAGAAGAAGTTACAGGTCTGTGAGAGCCAGAAATCTTGATTGTTTGTTTCTGACCAAATACTTATTTTCCACCATAATATGCAAATAAAATGTTAAAAAAACAGACAATGTGATTTTCTGGATTTTTTTTTTCTCAGGTTGTCTCCCATAGTTGAGGTCTACCTATGATGTAAATTACAGACGCCTCTCATCTTTATAAGTGGTGGAACTTGCACTATTGCTGACTGACCAAATACTTTTTTGCCCCACTGTATATATGTATATATATATATATGTGTGTATATATATATATATATATATATATATATATATATATATATATATATATATATATACATACAGGATAAGGTCCTATTAATCAGCAGACTCTGTAAGGATGCGTCTCGGTGGATGACGAGGGAGATCGATGCTGAATGTGCTGCATTGTCATGATGACGCTGCTGCTGGGAAATTGCTCGGTCTCTGCTGCCTCCTCTTCCGACGGCGGGACGCCCAGCGTGAAGGAGACCGTGGTGCCCTTGAGGCTGCGCCGTGCACCGCTGCGGGGACGGTGGACTGTCTGTGATTGAGGAACCTCTGCAGCATTGACAGCTTGGATCCAGCTGACTCACGGGGCGCACGGCGCTGTCCCTGCAGGGAGGTCACCGTGACTAGATATTTGCTGCACTGACTCCATTATTCACCGCTTTCCCGAGTGCTGACTGGTAGATCTATGCAGCCATCCTGGGAAAGCTGGGTGACCCCTTCATGGCCATATTGATTGTCTCCCTGCTTTATAGCGTCTCCGCGTTCAGCACCTTCTCAGATAATAATAAATATATAATGTACTCGTAACGAGAAACTGAAATCCTCTTAAAGGGACAGTGACATAAATATCACTGAAATCTGAGTTGCGGTGGCACAGTCGAGGAGCAGTGCTACTTATAGCGCCTGGTCAGGTTGCAGTAGGTGGTGTAGGGTGGCAACACCTTATATTGTAAATAGATTTATAAATAATAATATTGTTTTCTTGCGTTTTGGGGCAATAATCTCATTATTAGACCCATCTATGGATGTAAGCCGTGTCTCTACAGAATCTGATATAATAAGTGTATCGTCCCATGAAAGACCCCGAGGTCATGTGCTGCAGGGGGCTCATTGTGGTCAGAACAGATGGTGTCTGCGTTACCATGATACTAAACAGACGGCGCTGCTGCGTCCCTCGCCCTCTGGCACTACATGTCTGCTTATGGCATTCACAAATCTAGAAGAAGCTCCGAGGAATCCGGGACATAAGACGCTCCTGAAATGGCATCACAGGCAATACAGGACGGCTATAGGGCAAGATAATCCCAAACCGACCAACATGGGGCGTTACTATGTGTATACCTGCACATAGGGGCAGTATTATAGTAGTTATATTCTTGTACATAGGGGCAGTATTATAGTAGTTATATTCTTGTACATAGGGGCAGTATTATAGTAGTTATATTCTTGTACATAGTGGCAGTATTATAGTAGTTATATTCTTGTACATAGTAGCAGTATTATAGTAGTTATATTCTTGTACATAGTGGCAGTATTATAGTAGTTATATTCTTGTACATAGGAGCAGTATTATAGTAGTTATATTCTTGTACATAGGAGCAGTATTATAGTAGTTATATTCTTGTATATAGGGGCAGTATTATAGTAGTTATATTCTTGTATATAGGGGCAGTATTATAGTAGTTATATTCTTGTACATAGGAGCAGTATTATAGTAGTTATATTCTTGTATATAGGGGCAGTATTATAGTAGTTATATTCTTGTATATAGGGGCAGTATTATAGTAGTTATATTCTTGTACATAGGGGCAGTATTATAGTAGTTATATTCTTGTATATAGGAGCAGTATTATAGTAGTTATATTCTTGTACATAGTAGCAGTATTATAGTAGTTATATTCTTGTACATAGTAGCAGTATTATAGTAGTTATATTCTTGTACATAGTAGCAGTATTATAGTAGTTATATTCTTGTACATAGGAGCAGTATTATAGTAGTTATATTCTTGTACATAGGAGCAGTATTATAGTAGTTATATTCTTGTACATAGGGGACAGTATTATAGTAGTTATATTCTTGTATATAGGGGGCAGTATTATAGGAGTTATATTCTTGTACATAGGGGCAGTATTATAGGAGTTATATTCTTGTACATAGGGGCAGTATTATAGGAGTTATATTCTTGTACATAGGAGCAGTATTATAGGAGTTATATTCTTGTACATAGGAGCAGTATTATAGTAGTTATATTCTTGTACATAGGAGCAGTATTATAGTAGTTATATTCTTGTACATAGGGGGCAGTATTATAGTAGTTCTTGTACATAGGAGCAGTATTATAGTAGTTATATTCTTGTACATAGGGGCAGTATTATAGTAGTTATATTCTTGTACATAGGGGCAGTATTATAGTAGTTATATTCTTGTACATAGGAGCAGTATTATAGTAGTTATGTTCTTGTACATAGGGGGCAGTATTATTCATGCACTTAATATTTTAGTTTTTCTTCAGCAGTTGTCCCTTTTCCAGCTTGGTTTTCCAGTATAAGGAATTTGTGAATCTGCTCAGTTGTCTCTTCTCCAGATTTCAGTTATACAATATCCGTCACAATAGAAGCTTCTGGAGGAGATTTTTTCATCTCTCATCTGACATTCCTTTTGCTTTATGAAGAACATGTGACTGTTATCTCCCTCCCTCTCTTGCTCTGAGTGTTTCTATATCTGTCCCGGATCCGTGTCCGGCCGGCCGTCCATCTCCATTTGTACTGTGCATCCATCACTTCCTCGTCTCCGGCGGTTTCTCGGTAGCTGCAGTCAGCTGTATAATGTCTGGGTATTGGGTTACATGGCCGCTTGCACAGGACGTTGCTACCACTATAGAGTAGTCCTGTGTCTGCAGCTGCGCACGTCCTCCGCCCGTCATCACTCATCTGTGTAATCTAATATTGTAAAACCTTTATATTGCAGGAGCCATACTATTACAGTTCAGCCATGTAATTTGCAGTTTTATTGAATGGCAAAAATAAATGTTGGCCCTTCTGTATGGTGTCTCCGTACTCCAATTATTCTGGTGCAGTCACATTTGGGTGATTTATGTACATGTCATTAGACCTTTCAGCCTTATGTTGGGGGCATTGCCCAAGGTATACCCCTGGCAGAAGGTCTGTGCTGGAAGCCTCTGCATAGAAAACCACAGTCTGGCACTTTTTTGGCCAATCTGTACCAACCCTAAAGAATGGCATGGTGGGAGCCTATATGGCAAACATAGGGCTAAAAATGCAGCCTGCAGACAAATTCTGCTTACTAGTTGGAAACTTTCTTAGGGGACCGTTGCTTTAAATAATGTCTATGTATACATACAACCAGGTTATAAACCTGTTTAATTCCTTTTGTGTGGTTTGCAACAACACAAAATAAACAGGAAAAAAAGGCAAATTGGACATAATCTGACACACAACCTCTAAAATGGGCAGAAAAAAAAATTATTGGCTACGTTCCAACATTGTGGGTAAACAACTTTGTTTCAAGCTTGTGATGCTCATTCAGAATCGCTTGTGGCAAGTAACAGGTGTGGCACATGAAAATCACACCTGACACCAGATAAAGGGAGAAGGTGACTCAATCTTTGCATTGTGTGTCTGTATGTGCCGCACTAAGCATGGAGAACAGAAAGAGGAGAAGAGAACGGTCTGAGGACTGGAGAACCAAAATTGTTGAACAATATCCACAATCTCAAGGTTACAAGTCCATCTCCAGAGATCTTGATGTTCCTTTGTCCACGGTGTGCAACATAATCAAGAAGTTTACAGCCCATGGCACTGTAGGTAATCTCCCTTCTACTGCAAGAAAAATTGTTGAAAATTTGAAACACAGGATAGTCTGGATGGTGGATAAGCCCCTATCAAGGGCCAAGCTGTCCTGCAGGCTCAGGGCGCATCAGTGTCAGCGCAAACTATCCGTCCACACATGAATGAAATGTAACACTATATGGTAGGAGACCTAGGAGGACCCCACTGCTGAGACAGAGACATGAAAAAGCTAGACTGAAGTTTGCCAAAATGTACAGGAGTAAGCAAGTAAGCCAAAATCCTTCTAGGAAAAGTGTCTTGTGGACAGATGAGACCTAGAGAGAGCTATTTGGTAAAACATATCATTCTACTTTTTACCGAAAACTGAATGAAAATAACACTGCACCTACAGTCAAATATGGTGGAGGTTCAAAGATTTTTGAGCGGCAATGTAGTGCCCAGTGTCAGAAAGCTGGGTTTGCATCCTAGGTAATGGGTCTTCCTGCTGGACAATGACCCCAAACATACTTCCAGAGGCCCACAGAAATGGATGGAAACAAAGCGCAGGAGAGTCCTGAAGTGGCAGCAATGAGTCCAGATCTAAATCCCATTGATCACCGGTGGAGAGATCTTACAATTGGTGTGGGACGAGAGAGATCTGAGAGACCAGTTTACAAAAGAGCCGTCCAAAATTCTAGCTGAGAGGTGTAAGAAGCTTGTTGATGGTTATAACAAGCGATTGAATTACCAATAACGAATATTAAGTTGACGGTGACCCATTTTTGGAGTTGTGAAATTATGTCCAGTACACACAAAGAAAATAAACATGTGTATAACAAAACCAGGGGTGAAATTGCAATTTCCCGGGAGAAATACTTCATTTATAGGAACAATGTCAAGGGTGCCAACACTTTCAGCCATGTGTTTTATATATAAATTTAGTTTTTTTTTTTTTTTCTGTCTGATACATTCTTTATCATAAACTGTAATAATATGAATCTGCCTTATAATAAATGCCAAACAATTATTATTATTATTTTTTTTTCCTTCTCTGCAGATCCAGATCTGGGCAGGGATCTGTCAGGATCAGGGGTGTGGGATCGCAGAGTATCTGGATGGCGATGGAAACTGTGCGCCCTGTAGAAAATGCCCCCGGGGGCAGGAGCCAGATGGGGTAAGACCACCCCATGTTATTCTTCATAGTGACCCAGTGAATTATAATTTGGGGCCTTTTTAAACTGTTTCTCTGGAAGCGCTCACTTATATGATATTATTGGTGCCCTCCTCTCTCAACGTGACTCTGCCAGGCGGCGGGCACGAGTGGCATTTCTGTCCGCCAACATTTTAGAAATCGTATCGTATCAGTCGTACGTCTGTGCGTTTTCCATCACCTTCTCTTTCCTCCGCCAGGTCTGCGGCTTCGGAACGGGCGGCGGTGTTCGCTGCCGGGTTTGCGCCCCTGGGACGTTCTCCAGCCGTTACGGCATGTCGCCCTGCACTATGCACACACAGTGCGCTAAGAAGAAGAGGGTCCATCAGAGTGCGGGCACCGCCCGATCCGACACGGACTGTGGGGCATGCCTGCCGGGGTACGGGCACTTTTTGGGGGGGTATTTGGTGTATACGGTGTGATGGCGGCCTGCAGTAATTGTCTTGTCTGTCTTATGTCAGGTATTTTCCTCTGGTGCCTAATTCTGCAAACACTTGTGTGGCATGCTGGCTGGCGCCCCCGGACACCGTGGGATGTGAAGGTGGGTTCCCGCGTTCAGTACATTGTAGGGCCGAGGGGGGTAACGCTTCTCCACATCGCTGCTCTGGGGTCCCGGTAATCGCATTAAGTTGCTGCTGCCTTTTCCTTCCTCCCTGCTCGGGACATTGCTACAAATCCCTTTAGTTCCGTAGAGTCCTGTGATCACAGCAGCCTCTGCACCATTTCCAGCAGCTGGTCACTAGACGAGTCCCATCAGTGCAGTGTCCACCGGTCAGAGTCTCTCCAGAGAGGACAAAACTGCACAATAAGATCCAAGAGCACTCAGTAGTTTTCTTTTTTTCTTTCTAAAATTTTCTGAATTTTTATGGGGGAGGAGGTAATATTTTTTTTTTTTTTTTTTTTAACCGTATTTATTAGTCCCTTTAGGGGGACGTAAACCTATGATCATCTGATGGTGCGGCGATGGTAATTCTAAAAGGATTGTTTAATTTTTTGTTTTCCTAGCACCGTGCCTTTTTTTTTTATTTATTTTTTTTTATTGCCCTTGAGATTCACTCATTTTTCCAGATGTAGGGGGAGGACAAAAAACACCATTAACCCCTCTGTGACCTTAGACGTACTATCCCGTCGAGGTGCCCTGGGCTTATCTGACCCTGGACGGGATAGTACGTCATAGCCGATCGGCCGCGCTCACAGGGGGAGCGCGGCCGATCGCGGCCGGGTGTCAGCTGCTTATCGCAGCTGACATCCGGCACTATGTGCCAGGAGCGGTCACGGACCGCCCCCGGCACATTAACCCCTGGCACACCGCGATCAAAGATGATCGCGATGTGCCGGCGGTGCAGGGAAGCACCGCGCAGGGAGGGGGCTCCCTGCGGGCTTCCCTGAGCCCCCCGCAGCAACGCGATGTGATCGCGTTGCTGCGAGGGTCTCCTCACCTCCCTCCCTGCTCGAGCCCCGGATCCAAGATGGCCGCGGATCCGGGTCCTGCAGGGAGGGAGGTGGCTTCACAGAGCCTGCTTAGAGCAGGCACTGTGAAGCAGCCTGCACTCCTATCAGATCAGTGATCTGACAGAGTGCTGTGCAAACTGTCAGATCACTGATCTGTGATGTCCCCCCCGGGACAAAGTAAAAAAGTAAAAAAAAAATTTTCCAAATGTGTAAAAAAAAATATTCCAAAATAATGAAAAAAAAAAAAATATATATTATTCCCATAAATACATTTCTTCATCTAAATAAAAAAAAAAAAACAATAAAAGTACACATATTTAGTATCGCCGCGTCCGTAACGACCCGACCTATAAAACTGTCCCACTAGTTAACCCCTTCAGTAAACACCGTAAGAAAAAAAAAAATAAACGAGGCAAAAAACAACGCTTTATTATCATACCGCCGAACAAAAAGTGGAATAACACGCGATCAAAAGGACAGATATAAATAACCATGGTACTGCTGAAAACGTCATCTTGTCCCGCAAAAAAAGAGCCGCCATACAGCATCATCAGCAAAAAAATAAAAAAGTTATAGTCCTGAGAATAAAGCGATGCAAAAATAATTATTTTTTCTGTAAAATAGTTTTTATCGTATAAAAGCACCAAACCATAAAAAAATGATATAAATGAGGTATCGCTGTAATCGTACTGACCCGAAGAATAAAACTGATTTATCAATTTTACCAAACGCGGAACGGTATAAACGCCTCCCCCAATAGAAATTCATGAATAGCTGGCTTTTGGTCATTCTTCCTCACAAAAATCGGAATAAAAAGCGATAAAAAAATGTCACGTGCCCAAAAATGTTTTCAATAAAAACGTCAACTCGTCCCGCAAAAAACAAGACCTCACATGACTCTGTGGACCAAAATATGGAAAAATTATAGCTCTCAAAATGTGGTATTGCAAAAAATATTTTTTGCAATAAAAAGGGTCTTTCAGTGTGTGACGGCTGCCAATCATAAAAATCCGCTAAAAAACTCGCTATAAAAGTAAATCAAACCCCCCTTCATCACCCCCTTAGTTAGGGAAAAATAAAAAAAAATGTATTTATTTCCATTTTCCCGCTAGGGCTAGGGTTAGGGCTAGGGTTAGGGCTAGGGTTAGGGTTAGGGTTAGGGCTAGGGTTAGGGCTAGGGTTAGGGCTAGGGTTAGGGTTAGGGTTGGGGCTACAGTTAGGGTTGGGGCTAAAGTTAGGGTTAGGGTTTAGATTACATTTACAGTTGGGAATAGGGTTGGGATTAGGGTTAGGGGTGTGTCAGGGTTAGAGGTGTGGTTAGGGTTACCGTTGGAATTAGGGTTAGGGGTGTGTTTAGATTAGGGTTTCAGTTATAATTGGGGGGTTTCCACTGTTTCGGCACATCAGGGGCTCTCCAAACACGACATGGCGTCCGATCTCAATTCCAGCCAATTCTGCGTTGAAAAAGTAAAACAGTGCTCCTTCCCTTCCGAGCTCTCCTGTGTGCCCAAACAGGGGTTTACCCCAACATATGGGGTATCAGCGTACTCAGGACAAATTGGACAACAACTTTTGTGGACCAATTTCTCCTGTTACCCTTGGGAAAATACAAAACTGGGGGCTAAAAAATAATTTTTGTGGGAAAACAAAAAGATTTTTTATTTTCACGGCTCTGCGTTATAAACTGTAGTGAAACACTTGGGGGTTCAAAGCTCTCACAACACATCAAGATGAGTTCCTTAGGGGGTCTACTTTCCAAAATGGTGTCACTTGTGGGGGGTTTCTACTGTTTAGGTACATTAGGGGCTCTGCAAACGCAATGTGACGCCTGCAGACCATTCCATCTAAGTCTGCATTCCAAATGACGCTCCTTCCCTTCCGAACCCTCCCATGTGCCCAAACGGTGGTTCCCCCCCCACATATGGGGTATCAGCGTACTCAGGACAAATTGGACAACAACTTTTGGGGTCCAATTACTCCTGTTACCCTAGGGAAAATACAAAACTGGGGGCTAAAAAATAATTTTTGTGGGAAAAAAATTTTGTTTTATTTTTATGGCTCTGCATTATAAACTTCTGTGAAGCCCTTGGTGGGTCAAAGTGCTCACCACACATCCAGATAAGTTCCTTAGGGGGTCTACTTTCCAAAATGGTGTCACTTGTGGGGGGTTTCAATGTTTAGGCACATCAGTGGCTCTCCAAACGCAACATGGCGTCCCATCTCAATTCCTGTCAATTTTGCATTGAAAAGTCAAACGGCGCTCCTTCCCTTCCGAGCTCTCCCATGCGCCCAAACAGTGGTTTACTGCCACATATGGGGTATCAGCGTACTCGGGACAAATTGGACAACAACTTTTGAGGTCCAATTTCTTCTCTTACCCTTGGAAAAATAAAAAATTGGGGGCAAAAATATAATTTTTGTGAAAAAATGATTTTTTATTTTTACGGTTCTGCATTATAAACTTCTGTGAAGCACTTGGTGGGTCAAAGTGCTCACCACACCTCTAGATAAGTTCCTTAGGGGGTCTACTTTCCAAAATGGTGTCACTTGTGGGGGGTTTCAATGTTTAGGCACATCAGTGGCTCTCCAAACGCAACATGGCGTCCCATCTCAATTTCTGTCAATTTTGCATTGAAAAGTCAAACTGCGCTCCTTCCCTTCCGAGCTCTCCCATGCGCCCAAACAGTGGTTTACTGCCACATATGGGGTATCAGCGTACTCAGGACAAATTGGACAACAACTTTTTGGGTCCAATTTCTCCTGTTACCCTTGGTAAAATAAAACAAATTGGAGCTGAAGTAAATTTTTTGTGTAAAAAAGTTAAATGTTCATTTTTATTTAAACATTCCAAAAATTCCTATTAAACACCTGAAGGGTTAATAAACTTCTTGAATGTGGTTTTGAGCACCTTGAGGGGTGCAGTTTTTAGAATGGTGTCACACTTGGGCATTTTCTATCATATAGACCCCTCAAAATGACTTCAAATGAGACGTGGTCCCTAAAAAAAAAATGGTGTTGTAAAAATGAGAAATTGCTGGTCAACTTTTAACCCTTGTAACTCCCTAACAAAAAAAAAAATTGGTTCCAAAATTATGCTGATGTAAAGTAGACATGTGGGAAATGTTACTTATTAAGTATTTTGTGTGACATATCTCTGTGATTTAATTGCATAAAAATTCAAAGTTGGAAAATTGCGAAATTTTCAAAATTTTCGCCAAATTTCCGTTTTTTTCACAAATAAACGCAGGTACTATCAAAGAAATTTTACCACTATCATGAAGTACAATATGTCACGAGAAAACAATGTCAGAATCACCAGGATCCGTTGAAGCGTTTCGGAGTTATAACCTCATAAAGGGACAGTGGTCAGAATTGTAAAAATTGGCCTGGTCATTAACGTGCAAACCACCCTTGGGGGTAAAGGGGTTAAAGGGAACATGTCGCCATGAAAATACAGTTTTAGGCTGGAGTCACACTAGCGAGTTTTACGGACGTAAGAGCGCAGAAAATACGTCCGTAAAACTCGCCTAACAAACGTCGCAATGCTTCTCTATGCCCCTGCTCCTATCTGCCGTATTTTACTGATCAGTATTATACGGCTTTCTACGGCCGTAGAAAATCGCAGCATGCTGCGTTTGTCACTGTATTGCGCAAAAAAAAGCCAATTAAAGTCTATGGAAGCCCCAAAAATACGGATCACACACGGACCAGCAGTGTGACTTGCGAGAAATACGCAGCGGTGTTAGCGAGAAAAGCCGGTAATTCGGTGCGGTGTACAGTAAAATCACACTGACAGATTACAATAGAATAGGTCTAATAAATGTGTACACATAGAATATATATATATATATATATATATATATATATATATATATATATATATATATATATATATATATATATATTAGTCAGTGAGACACATATACAGTGGGGCAAAAAAGTATTTAGTCAGTCAGCAATAGTGCAAGTTCCACCACTTAAAAAGATGAGAGGCGTCTGTAATTTACATCATAGGTAGACCTCAACTATGGGAGACAAACTGAGAAAAAAAAATCCAGAAAATCACATTGTCTGTTTTTTTATCATTTTTTTTGCATATTATGGTGGAAAATAAGTATTTGGTCAGAAGCAAACAATCAAGATTTCTGGCTCTCACAGACCTGTAACGTCTTCTTTAAGAGTCTCCTCTTTCCTCCACTCATTACCTGTAGTAATGGCACCTGTTTAAACTTGTTATCAGTATAAAAAGACACCTGTGCACACCCTCAAACAGTCTGACTCCAAACTCCACTATGGTGAAGACCAAAGAGCTGTCAAAGGACACCAGAAACAAAATTGTAGCCCTGCACCAGGCTGGGAAGACTGAATCTGCAATAGCCAACCAGCTTGGAGTGAAGAAATCAACAGTGGGAGCAATAATTAGAAAATGGAAGACATAAAAGACCACTGATAATCTCCCTCGATCTGGGGCTCCACGCAAAATCCCACCCTGTGGGGTCAGAATGATCACAAGAACAGTGAGCAAAAATCCCAGAACCACGCGGGGGGACCTAGTGAATGAACTGCAGAGAGCTGGGACCAATGTAACAAGTCCTACCATAAGTAACACACTACGCCACCATGGACTCAGATCCTGCAGTGCCAGACGTGTCCCACTGCTTAAGCCAGTACATGTCCGGGCCCGTCTGAAGTTTGCTAGAGAGCATTTGGATGATCCAGAGGAGTTTTGGGAGAATGTCCTATGGTCTGATGAAACCAAACTGGAACTGTTTGGTAGAAACACAACTTGTCGTGTTTGGAGGAAAAAGAATACTGAGTTGCATCCATCAAACACCATACCTACTGTAAAGCATGGTGGTGGAAACATCATGCTTTGGGGCTGTTTCTCTGCAAAGGGGCCAGGACGACTGATCCGGGTACATGAAAGAATGAATGGGGCCATGTATCGTGAGATTTTGAGTGCAAACCTCCTTCCATCAGCAAGGGCATTGGAGATGAAACGTGGCTGGGTCTTTCAACATGACAATGATCCAAAGCACACCGCCAGGGCAACGAAGGAGTGGCTTCGTAAGAAGCATTTCAAGGTCCTGGAGTGGCCTAGCCAGTCTCCAGATCTCAACCCTATAGAAGGGAGTTGAAAGTCCGTGTTGCCAAGCGAAAAGCCAAAAACATCACTGCTCTAGAGGAGATCTGCATGGAGGAATGGGCCAACATACCAACAACAGTGTGTGGCAACCTTGTGAAGACTTACAGAAAACGTTTGACCTCTGTCATTGCCAACAAAGGATATATTACAAAGTATTGAGATGAAATTTTGTTTCTGACCAAATACTTATTTTCCACCATAATATGCAAATAAAATGATAAAAAAACAGACAATGTGATTTTCTGGATTTTTTTTTCTCAGTTTGTCTCCCATAGTTGAGGTCTACCTATGATGTAAATTACAGACGCCTCTCATCTTTTTAAGTGGTGGAACTTGCACTATTGCTGACTGACTAAATACTTTTTTGCCCCACTGTATGTATATATATATTATTACTTCATACAGCGCTAGATAGCTTTAAAGTCGGTAATTCAATTGCCGGCTTTTGCTTTCTCCTTCCTAAACCCGACATGATATGAGACATGTTACATACAGTAAACCATCTCATATCCCCATTTTTTTTGCATATTCCACACTACTAATGTTAGTAGTGTGTATATGCAAAATTTGGCCTTTCTAACTATTAAATTAAAGGGTTAAATGGCGGAAAAAATTGGCGTGGGCTCCCGCACAATTTTCTCCGCCAGAGTAGTAAAGCCAGTGACTGAGGGCAGATATTAATAGCCTGGAGAGGGTCCATGGTTATTGGCCCCCCCCCCCTCGGCTAAAAACATCTGCCCCCAGCCACCCCAGAAAAGGCACATCTGGAAGATGCGCCTATTCTGGCACTTGGCCACTCTCTTCCCATTCCCGTGTAGCGGTGGGATATGGGGTAATGAAGGGTTAATGCCACCTTGCTATTGTAAGGTGACATTAAGCCTAATTAATAATGGAGAGGCGTCAATTATGACACCTATCCATTATTAATCCAATACTAGTAAAGGGTTAAAAATAATATTATAATATAATATTAATATACTATTATTATAATAATATTTTATTCTACGCTCAATCCACTCACTGAAGACCCTCGATCTGTAACTAAAAAAAAAAAAATAAACAAACAATATACATACCTTCCGAAGATCTGTAACGTCCAACGATGTAAATCCATCTGAAGGGGTTAAAATATTTTGCAGCCACGAGCTCTGCTAATGCAGCGTTGTTCGTGGCTGCAAAAACCCCGGAGAATGTAGGTAAAGTAGGTCAATGACCTATATTTACCTTCATTTGCGGTGAGGCGCCCTATATATATATATATATATATATATATATATATATATATATATATATATATATATATATATATATATATATATATATATATATATATATATATATATATATATATATATATATATATATATATATTTTTTTTTTTTTTTTTTTTGTTTTGTTTTTAACACATGGATCCCTTGTATAGCCGTATGTCGGTTTTGCAAGCCTGTGAGAAAAACACGCAGTACGGATGCCATACGGATTACATACGGAGGATGCCATGCGCAAAAAAAAACGATGACACACCCTGCCTACGGAGGAGTTACGGACCACTATTTTGGGGACTTTTCAGCGTATTACGGCCGTAATATATGGACCGTATTATCTTACGCTGAGTGTGACTCCAGCTTTAATCTGCAGGGGAAGCTTTGTCGTTTGACATAGGTCTGTGAGAAAATATCCAGCGTGATCTGTGCTGGGATTTGTGGTCCTATCGGAGATTGCCAGCTCCAATGAGGGGCGAGGGGCTGATTCCCCTCCGATTTACAACAGGACACGTGGCAGAAATTGGAGGCTGCTGATCTTGGTTTCTGCTGTGAATCCACACATGGATTGGCCTAAATTTGTGGGGATTATATAGATTTTGTCATCTGTGACCCCAATAAAAGTTAATTTGTGTGACTGGTTTACTAGAGGCATGGATGTAATCGCAAAAAAATTTTAAAAAAAAACAACAAAAATGTAAATGCAGGTGCGGCATACGTGTAAATTCCTGACTGTGTGAACCACTATGTAGGAAACTCGATAATTGTAGCATACGTGGCCTATAAGTCTCCTCACTGTGACATGCCTGGCTTGTCACTCTCCAGAAGACCCTAGCACATAGGTGGAAAATCTCGAATTTTTTTTTTTTCCCCTTCAGGACAAAGAACACTAAGAAACCGTTCTCCAAGAACATTAGAGGCTGCCAATAACCAAGAGCAAAAGCCCACCCAGAACGGCACCCGCAAAGGGGTCCCGGAGGAGTCCGGAGCTCAGTACGCGGTGCTGGCCATCGTCCCCGTCTTCTGCATGATGGGGCTGGCTGGAATATTACTGTGCAATGTTCTAAAAAAGAAGGGGTATCGCTGCACCTCTCAGAAGGTGGAAGAGGAGGCCGAGGCAGCTCCGGAGAAGGACTGTGAGTACCGGAGATGTCTTACCTCCAGAAGTCTGACTATATTTATTTTTCTCTGGCATTTGAATGTTAGACTGTGTGAATGTTGCAGCCGAGGCTCGATGTCCTCCGCACCTCGCTGGGTACAAGTGTGACGTCAAAGCTGGAATTGCACCATGTGCCAAACCACAAGCGTGCGCTCCCTTGATGGGGCTGAGGCTCTCCGAGGAGCTGAGAACAATCCTAATTATCCTCCGTGCCGCTCCTCCCGTCTGCAGCGATTAGTCTCCTCCAAGTTCATCAACGAATTAAAAAATTATTTATGATGGGAAAATTTTGGTCATTATAAAAGTTTCTGCTTTCGTTCCCCTTCCATCTGTCTGGGTCCTTCTGTCCACCGCTGCCGCGACGTCTGCTGTCCGCATTGACCTCATCCCAGAAGACCCGAATAGCCAATTAGTCCTCATCCATCTGCATTAATGCTTGCCCCCCAACCTACGGGGTCTCCGATTAGTTGTTTCCATGGAGACTAATTGTTCTTTTTTGTCTTCCGATCATTACTTGCTACAATAAATCCCGGTTGACTCTTCCATCTGTCGCATAGTTGAGCGTTTTGGATGTTACGCGGAGGGACGGCAGAGTCCATGGTGGTCGGCGGCTGCTGCGGAGGATTCACTCCGTCTCTTTCTCCCTTAGGTAATATTATGTTAGAGGAGAATGGGAACGAAGACACCATCGGGGTCCTTGTGCGTCTGATCACCGAGAAGAAAGGTTTGTAGAATGAGGTTCAAATGCTGAACGCTAAATTTTGTTTTAAGACGCCTTTATGTTTTAATATTCAAGGTGAAAATTTGACTTTTTTTAAGTGTGGATTTTTTTTTCCTTCCAGAAAACGCTGTGGCTTTGGAAGAACTGCTGAAGGAATATCAAGCCATGCAGACGTCCACAACGGGTAACAAGTCGCCTGAAAAGTGAGTTTCTTGGCAGCAGAAGTCTTCCTATAGCACCCCCAGAGGAAAAATGAAGTATTACACCTTATGGGTCCTCCCTGGTTTGATATGCTTCTTTTTTTGGCTAATTGATGAAGGTCCAGACTGCGCCTCCCTTCTACTTAGTATTTCCTAACTGGTTACTTGAAATGACCCTCTTAAGGACCCTGTCTGTATTTCTCACCCCTTTCACAAGACGGTGAGATGTCCATTATTGCTGCGTGATGGCCGCCTGTGTGTTCAATTAGAGATGAAGTGAAAATAGATCTAATGGGTCACATTGAGCTCATGTTGTCTCTTGTAATCCCACCCCAAGGCAGATTACCGAGACCTTATTATATGGCCGCCACCCAACCGGCGTCATTGAGCCTCAATTTTGCTCACGCCCTCTGAATTCTGCCTGTAGACACAATACTTGCAGCTCCGCAGAGCGGACGGCGGCGTCTACGCCTCCATTCCTGACTTGTGACTGGCTAATCTGTTTTGCATGACATCACAAACGGCGACTATTTAGTGGTGACTTTATGCAAAAAAAAAAGATGTAAAAAAAAAATGCAAATGTCCAGGATGAATGTTCAACGTGGGAATCTGTCCTCCATTATCAGACGTTGTGATTCTTTTTCTTCCTTCTTCCAGCAAACCTCACCTCCTGCCCCAGATGCCGAACCTGTGCAAACACCAACATCACCTGCACACGGTCCAGGGCCCGGTGTCGTCCCGCTCCTGCTGCACTCGCTGCAGCCAGAAGAAGTGGCCCGAGGTCGTATCCCCTCCGCAGTCCGTGGGGGCTCCCACCAGCAATGGTAAAAGCGCCAGGACCTCCGCTAAGGCTGCCGTAGGAGAGATCACCATCCTCTCGGTGGGCAGGTAAGGGGATCCCGGGAGCGGATTACTGCGACATGATCACCAAGGATGATCAGGGCCAATTGTGTCCACGGGTTGTCGTTATATGCCGACTCCAGCGCTGAGCTGCATCTTTCCTGGCAGATGATGGCTGATTTAATCAGCCATCATGTGCCTTAGTAGCCGCGGGTACAGCCGAGCATGCGGCTATTAATTTATTAAATGGCGCTGTCAATCTCCGATGGGGGCACGCGTTATTCCACGCTTCCATCAGCATACCTGGGCACTGATGGGCCGCTATGACCTTCGGGGATCTGCTGAAGACCCCCGTGCCTGTTATTGCGATCCTCCAGTGAAAGCCAGCGTTTGTGATTTATCTCTATACGTAGCAGGGCTCAAGCACTGATGCGTATATAGTACAGACGATCGCGCCTTTAAGTCCCCCTAAGTGGACTAATAAAATACAGTAAAGGGTATAAAAAATAAATAATTTAAAAATATGACCAAAAAAACTACAAGTTCAAATCACCCCATAGAAAAAATACATATATTTGGTATCGCTGCGATCAGAAGCGTCCGATCTATCAACGTATAAAGTAAATTAATCCAATCGGTAAACGGCGTAACAAGAAGAAAATAAAACGCCAGAATTGAAGATGCAATAAGAGGTGATCAAAACCTCACATCTACCCCAAAATGGTAGCAGTAAAAATAGCAGCTTAATGCGCAAAAAATAATCCCTCACCAGGCCCCAAACGCAAATAAATAAATATATTAGTTAAAATATATCGGACATCAGATTGTTTAACAATTAACGTAATTCCTTTTCGACTCTCGTTTGACCCCTCAGGTTCCGTGTCGCCCGTATACCAGAGCAAAAGCCGAATCCCCCGGAAATGAAGGCCCTTTCTGACCTCTGTGTCAGGGACGTCCCGTGTCTTCCACCAAACGACGTCCCTGAACAAAGAGTGCTGCTGTCTAACACTGTGCGAGCCAAGAACCGGAGTCTAGAAGATACCAGCAAGTTGGAGGTAAGATCACTGCATCCAGGAGGTATTCTCAGAGCATGCTGGGACTTGCAGTGCAGTAGATGATACAATAACAATGCAAGTTCTGACTTTATGACCCTCCATAAGCTCGGAGTGCTGCCTCTGTGTTCTCCTTTTAAAAAAAACCACAAGGTGAGAAGTGGCCAGTGTTTTGCTCTTATTTTATTCCCGCTGTTCTTCTGAGTGTTCTATTTTTTAATTCTTTATTTAAAACTCCACCATACATTTGGAGAGATGGGATTTTTTATTTAGTTCCTATTTTTAAGCTCTTAGGGGGCGTGACTCATGGGGAAATGATGCAGAGCAGCCTAAAGACCCGCCCCAGAGGAGCCAATCATCCAATCTCCATTGTAAAGACCATTAAAATTAGCACAGACTAAAAAAGGCATTTATTTCTAGAACCATATGGCAGGTTAAAAAAAGCAAACAAACATCTGAAAAAGCGGGAGAGCAGCAGGAATAAAGTGAGGGCAAAAACTGGTGACAGAAGCCTGGAAGAGTCTATTCCCGGTATTTCTCCAGCCCCCATTAATAATGTCTCATGGAGATGTCACACGTCATCCCTTGTTTTATCATCCCTGTGCTAGGCAACAGAAAACTTATGAAAATTAAAGGACGTGTCCCATGTGGGGCAGTATATAGAGGATGTGTCCCGTCTGGCACAGTATATGGAGGACGGGTCCCGTATGGCACAGTATATGGAGGACTGGTCCCGTCTGGCACAGTATATGGAGGATGGGCAGCGCAGTATATGGAGGATGGGTCCCGTCTGGCACAGTATATGGAGGATGGGTCCCGTCTGGCACAGTATATGGAGGATGGGCAGCGCAGTATATGGAGGATGGGTCCCGTCTGGCACAGTATATGGAGGATGGGCAGCGCACTATATGGAGGATGGGTCCCGTCTGGCACAGTATATGGAGGATGGGTCCCGTCTGGCACAGTATATGGAGGATGGGCAGCGCACTATATGGAGGATGGGTCCCGTCTGGCGCAGTATATAGAGGATGGGCAGCGCAGTATATGGAGGGTGGGTCCCGTCTGGCGCAGTATATAGAGGATGTGTCCCGTCTGGCGCAATATATAGAGGACGGGCAGCGCAGTATATGGAGGACGGGTCCCGTCTGGCACAGTATATGGAGGATGGGCAGCGCAGTATATGGAGGAATGGGCAGCTCAGTATATGGAGGATTGGCAGCACAGTATATGGAGGGTGGGTCCCGTCTGGCGCAGTATATGGAGGACGGGTCCCGTCTGGCGCAGTATATGGAGGGTGGGTCCCGTCTGGTGCAGTATATGGAGGGCGGGTCCCGTCTGGCGCAGTATATGGAGGATGGGCAGCGCAGTATATGGAGGGCGGGTCCCGTCTGGCACAGTATATGGAGGATGGGCAGCGCAGTATATGGAGGGCGGGTCCCGTCTGGCGCAGTATATGGAAGATGGGCAGCGCAGTATATAGAGGATGGGTCCCGTCTGGCACAGTATATGGAGGATGGGCAGCGCAGTATATGGAGGTCGGGTCCCATCTGGCGCAGTATATGGAGGATGGGTCCCGTCTGGCACAGTATATGGAGGATGGGCAGTGCAGTATATGGAGGATGGGTCCCGTCTGGTGCAGTATATGGAGGATGGGTCCCGTCTGGTGCAGTATATGGAGGGTGGGTCCCGTCTGGCGCAGTATATGGAGGGCGGGTCCCGTCTGGCGCAGTATATGGAGGACGGGCAGCGCAGTATATGGAGGGCGGGTCCCATCTGGCACAGTATATGGAGGATGGGCAGCGCAGTATATGGAGGGCGGGTCCCGTCTGGCGCAGTATATGGAGGATGGGCAGCGCAGTATATGGAGGACGGGCAGCGCAGTATATGGAGGGCGGGTCCCATCTGGCACAGTATATGGAGGATGGGCAGCGCAGTATATGGAGGGCGGGTCCCGTCTGGCGCAGTATATGGAGGATGGGCAGCGCAGTATATGGAGGACGGGCAGCGCAGTATATGGAGGGCGGGTCCCGTCTGGCACAGTATATGGAGGATGGGCAGCGCAGTATATGGAGGGCGGGTCCCGTCTGGCGCAGTATATGGAGGATGGGCAGCGCAGTATATGGAGGACGGGCAGCGCAGTATATGGAGGGCGGGTCCCGTCTGGCACAGTATATGGAGGATGGGCAGCGCAGTATATGGAGGGCGGGTCCCGTCTGGCGCAGTATATGGAGGATGGGCAGTGCAGTATATGGAGGATGGGTCCCGTCTGGCGCAGTATATGGAGGGTGGGTCCCGTCTGGCGCAGTATATGGAGGGCGGGTCCCGTCTGGCACAGTATATGGAGGATGGGCAGTGCAGTATATGGAGGGCGGGTCCCGTCTGGCGCAGTATATGGAGGGCGGGTCCCGTCTGGCACAGTATATGGAGGATGGGCAGCGCAGTATATGGAGGGCGGGTCCCGTCTGGCGCAGTATATGGAGGATGGGCAGCGCAGTATATGGAGGGCGGGTCCCGTCTGGCACAGTATATGGAGGATGGGCAGCGCAGTATATGGAGGGCGGGTCCCGTCTGGCGCAGTATATGGAGGACGGGCAGCGCAGTATATGGAGGGCGGGTCCCGTCTGGCACAGTATATGGAGGATGGGCAGCGCAGTATATGGAGGGCGGGTCCCGTCTGGCGCAGTATATGGAGGATGGGCAGCGCAGTATATGGAGGACGGGCAGCGCAGTATATGGAGGGCGGGTCCCGTCTGGCACAGTATATGGAGGATGGGCAGCGCAGTATATGGAGGTCGGGTCCCATCTGGCGCAGTATATGGAGGATGGGCAGCGCAGTATATGGAGGACGTGTCCCGTCTGCCTCAGTATATGGAGGATCTTGGAATGTGACCTTGTAAGTTCCCGGATTCGGTGGCGGTGTAGTACGAGGCGTCTGATGACTCTGGTGACTGCAGGGAGTGATCAACGTGACTCTGACTCTCGTCACCTGTACAGAAATTGCTTCAGGCAAATGAAAGCTGCTGATCGTCTAAAACCAGTTCCCTGCAGAATGTGGCACCGCTCTGTGCGGCGGGGATGACACGGACCTGAGATCGTCTGCTAATTAAAGGATAAATCCATCAGCGCTTCCCCACCCAAGGATTCATGTGACATAAACGTTACATTAGATTTCTGCTCATGAAAGGCGCGAATGTGTCATAATAATTATATTCGTGTCTTCTAAGACCTGATTCATGCAGATCACGGCCGCTAGCGGCGCCTCCACTGGTGTCACATGGTAACACCGAGTTTCACTGGTCGCCGGTCATCAGCGGATGGCGGAAACATTCATTAACGACAGGTTGCACCGACGACAGAACGGCGCCTGTTCCACAGTCATAGATTATTGCCATTGCAGTATTTCACATCAGTGACCGTTTGTACTTTTTTTTTTTGCCCCATATCTTAATAATTCTAGGCAAATACTTTTAATAAAACAAATACATACAGTGGCATGTAAAAGTTTGAGCACCCCTGCTGAGAATAATTACTGCTATTGTGAACAGTTAAGCAGGTTGAAGATGAAATAATCTCTTAAAGGAATAAAGTTACAGATGACACACTCCCTATGTATTTTAAGATAAAAAAACAAAAAAAAAATAATATATATATATATATATATATATATATTTATATTAGTAATAAATATATAATATTTATTTATTTCCATCTTTTACAAAAGGGCAAACTGGGCTGATGCAAAAGTTTGGGCATCCTTGGAGATTTGTGTGCTCGGAAAATTACCTTAGTCATCCTGTTAGGGTTATGGCTTGTTCACCATCATCGTTAGGAAAGACCGGGAGATGCAAATTTCCAACTTTATAAAAACCCAGCCTCCTCTAACCTTGTGCCAAAAAACAGCAGCCCTGAGTTCTTCTAACCAGATGCCGAGCACTCTGATAATGGCGAAGGCCACAAAACAAGAGAAGGCTATAAGAAGCCAGCAAAGTGTTTTTCAAGTTGCCTTTTCCTCAGTTCTAAATGTGATTAAGAAATTGCAGTTACCAGGAACAGTGGAGGTCAAGATAAGGTCTGGAAGACCAAGCAAGATTTCAGGGAGAGCTGCTCGTAGGATTGCTGGAGAGGCAAATCAGAACCCCCTCTTAACTGCAAAAGATCTTCAGAAAGATTTAGCAGAAAGATTGTGTGGTACATTGTTCTACTGTTCAGAGACACCTGCACAAATATGGCCTTCATGGAAGAGTCCTCAGAAGAAAACCTCTCCTGCATCCTCAGCATAAAATCTAGCATCACATGTATGCAAAAGAAGATCTAGAGAAGTCTGATGCCTTTTAGAAACAAGTCCTGTGAACATCTTGTCAACTATTAATCATGGGGGTGGAACAATCATGCTTTGGGATTGTGTTGCAGCCAATGGCACGGGGAACATTTCACAAGTAGAAGGATGAATGGATTCAATGGAATTTTAGCAAATTCTTGATGTAAACCTAACACCATCTGTAAAAAAAAAAAAAAAAAAAACTGAAGAGGATGACTGCTACAAATGGAGAATGATCCCAAACACACGTCACAATCCACAATAGACGACCTCTAAAGGCACAAGCTGAAGGTTTTACAATGGCCCTCACAGTCCTCTGATCTGAACACCTTTGAAATTCTGTGTCTAGACCTCAAAACAGCAGAGGAGGCAAGACGACCCAGAAATCTCACAGAACCGGAGGAATTCTCCAAGGAAGAATGGAGGAAAATCCCTCAAACAAGAATTGAAAGACTCTTGTCTGGCTACAAAAAGAGTTTACAAGCTGTGATGCTTTCAAAAGGGGGAGCTACCAGGTACTAACCATGCAGGGTGCACAATCTTTTGCTTCAGTTTATTTTTCCTTTTGTGTTTTATGCAAAACAACCTGTCATCTGTAACTTCTGGCCTTTTAGAGATCATTTCATCTTCAACTTGCTTAAGTATTCACAATAACAGTAACTTTTGACCAGGGGTGCCTAAACTTTTACATGCTACCGTATCTGTCAGTGTCTGATGACAAATGTCACCATGTAGCAATAGCCTAAAAGCTTGGAGGAGGAAGGGGGGGACAGAAAAACAAACAAGTTTTTGCTTTGGGAGTGGGTCACAGAAGCTGCACCGGACCGCACTGATACATTGTAACAAACCGTAAGATTCCGAGCCTCTAAGAATTTAGTCAAGTTTTTTCCATTCCAATAAGCAGTGATAAAATATTAAAAATAATGAAGACTGGAAATGCCAATTTCTCTAGTTTCTTCTGCAATGCCCGTGCCTGTATATAATCAGTGTTGTTCCTTTTTCTCTTTCCAGGACGTTATCTGACTCCGCCGTCCGGCCAGCTCAGCCATTCACCTGCAACAATCCAAGCTGTGGCGGGAGGGTCCTCCTGCTGGTCCCGCGAGGGCCGTCCAGGCAGCGAAAATGTGGAATATGGCAGCGACCCGCCTCTACAGCGCCTCCATTGCTGCATATCACACCTATTTTTCCAAGGACAACACCATAAAACCTCTCGTGCTGGGAAACCAATGTGAATCGGGAGATCTCTGCGAGACCAATGTGGTGGACGGTGTCTGGAGGTCGAGCGACAGTTTCTCATGGTCCATTTAGTAATATAGATTATTTATTTTTTAATAATAAGAGACTTTATCGGCGACCTTTTATCAAGGACTTTTTAGATTCAGGGAATATGGAAATCGAGGTATTCAGGATGGGAGAGGATGCGGCGCCCCCTGGTGTCCATCCTCAATCTTTACACGCTACAGACTTTTGTTGCTGCTACTTTCCCTTTTTTTAAAAAAATCATATTTTTAATACTAATCTGGAGGAAACGAGGCCTGTACTATAACTGCGGTTATGTAACTTGCCAACTAGAAAGTGTGATACTTGCTCTTCTTTGCAGAAAAGCCTTAATTTCCATATGCGCTATATGAGATATTAATATCATGACTAAATATTCTGGGAATTTGCAGTATTACTTTAAGATGGCACATAATATCCTTAATTAATTTTTGTGTGTTTTTATTTATGGTGGTGTTATAATGGGCTCCCTCTAGTGGTGTCTGCAGGAATTGTATAATGGGCCCTTTCTAGTGGTGTCTGCAGGCAACGTATAGAATGTATGATGGGCTCCCTCTAGTGGTGTCTGCAGGAATCGTATAGACTGTATAATGGGCTCCTTCTAGTGGTGCCTGCAGGGATCGTATGATGGGCTCCCTCTAGTGGTGTCTGCAGGAATCATATAGACTGTATAATGGGCTCCTTCTAGTGGTGTCTGCAGGGATCGTATGATGGGCTCCTTCTAGTGGCGTCTGCAGGAATCATATAGACTGTATAATGGGCTCCTTCTAGTGGCGTCTGCAGGAATCACATGATGGGCTCCCTCTAGTGGCGTCTGCAGGAATCGTATGATGGGCTCCCTCTAGTGGCGTCTGCAGGAATCGTATGATGGGCTCCCTCTAGTGGCGTCTGCGAGGATTGTATGATGGGTTCCCTCTAGTGATTTCTGCAGGCAATGTATAGACATTATAATGACCTCCCACTAGTGGTGTCTGCAGGAATCATATAGACTGTATAATGGGCTCCTTCTAGTGGTGTCTGCGAGGATCGTATGATGGGCTCCCTCTAGTGGTGTCTGCAGGAATCATATAGACTGTATAATGGGCTCCTTCTAGTGGTGCCTGCAGGGATCGTATGATGGGCTCCTTCTAGTGGTGTCTGCAGGCAAGGTATAGACATCATAATGAGCTCCCACTAGTGGCGTCTGCAGGAATCATATAGACTGTATAATGGGCTCCTTCTAGTGGCGTCTGCAGGAATCACATGATGGGCTCCCTCTAGTGGCGTCTGCAGGAATCGTATGATGGGCTCCCTCTAGTGGCGTCTGCAGGAATTGTATGATGGGCTCCCTCTAGTGGCGTCTGCAGGAATCGTATGATGGGCTCCCTCTAGTGGCGTCTGCAGGAATCGTATGATGGGCTCCCTCTAGTGGCGTCTGCAGGAATCGTATGATGGGCTCCCTCTAGTGGCGTCTGCAGGAATCGTATGATGGGCTCCCTCTAGTGGCGTCTGCGAGGATTGTATGATGGGTTCCCTCTAGTGATTTCTGCAGGCAATGTATAGACATTATAATGACCTCCCACTAGTGGTGTCTGCAGGAATCATATAGACTGTATAATGGGCTCCTTCTAGTGGTGTCTGCGGGGATTGTATGATGGGCTCCTTCTAGTGGTGTCTGCAGGCAATGTATAGACATCATAATGAGCTCCCACTAGTGGCGTCTGCAGGAATCATATAGACTGTATGATGGGCTCCCTCTAGTGGCGTCTGCAGGAATCGTATGATGGGCTCCCTCTAGTGGCGTCTGCAGGAATCGTATGATGGGCTCCTCTAGTGGCGTCTGCAGGAATCGTACGATGGGCTCCCTCTAGTGGCGTCTGCAGGAATCGTATGATGGGCTTCCTCTAGTGGCGTCTGCAGGAATCGTACGATGGGCGCCCTCTAGTGGCGTCTGCAGGAATCGTACGATGGGCTCCCTCTAGTGGCATCTGCAGGAATCGTATGATGGGCTCCCTCTAGTGGCGTCTGCAGGAATCGTATGATGGGCTCCCTCTAGTGGCGTCTGCAGGAATCGTATGATGGGCTCCTCTAGTGGCGTCTGCAGGAATCGTATGATGGGCTCCCTCTAGTGGCGTCTGCAGGAATCGTATGATGGGCTCCTCTAGTGGCGTCTGCAGGAATCGTATGATGGGCTCCCTCTAGTGGCGTCTGCAGGAATCGTACGATGGGCTCCCTCTAGTGGCGTCTGCAGGAATCGTACGATGGGCTTCCTCTAGTGGCGTCTGCAGGAATCGTACGATGGGCGCCCTCTAGTGGCGTCTGCAGGAATCGTACGATGGGCTCCCTCTAGTGGCATCTGCAGGAATCGTACGATGGGCTCCCTCTAGTGGCGTCTGCAGGAATCGTATGATGGGCTCCTCTAGTGGCGTCTGCAGGAATCGTATGATGGGCTCCCTCTAGTGGCGTCTGCAGGAATCGTATGATGGGCGCCCTCTAGTGGCGTCTGCAGGAATCGTATGATGGGCTCCCTCTAGTGGCGTCTGCAGGAATCGTACGATGGGCTCCTCGAGTGGCGTCTGCAGGAATCGTATGTTGGGCTCCGTCTATTGGCGTTTGCAGGAATCGTATGATGGGCTCCCTCTAGTGGCGTCTGCAGGAATCGTATGATGGGCTCCCTCTAGTGGCGTCTGCAGGAATCGTATGATGGGCTCCCTCTAGTGGCGTCTGCAGGAATCGTATGCTGGGCTCCGTCTATTGGCGTCTGCAGGAATCGTATGATGGGCTCCCTCTAGTGGCGTCTGCAGGAATCGTATGATGGGCTCCCTCTAGTGGCATCTGCAGGCATTGTATAGACAGTATAATGGGCTAGTGGAGGCTTCAGATAGGCAGAATGTGACTCGTTGCCTCCTCTTTCTGATACATTGTTCCCTATACTATGACCTGGGTTTAATTTGCACATTTCATAAATCTTCCTCCTCCTTGGGATCTCCTGGTATTTATTCCATTTTTATATTCTATTTATTATCCTTTTAGATCACAAATAGTGATGAGCGAGCGTGCTGGGATCCGTGTTATCATGCTCGGGTGCTAACCGAGTGACTTTGGCGAGCTCGAGAAATACGTTCGAGTCCCCGCGGCTGCATGTGTCATGTCTGCGCCTGGCAGATGTCTACGGGGGAGTTTTTGGTTTTGGCCATTCCTTTTATTTATTTTTTTTAATTAACTTATTGAACTTCATATCGTTTTTGAAACTTTTGCTGCTTAGATTTTAACTTTGGCCCAGGGAGTTTAGAAGAAGCTCTTAAGCTATCTGTACTGGAAAGCGGCAATGATGGTGCGATATAGCAGATCTTATACTGGGAGACCCCCACAGTCACAAGGTGATGGTCCCAGTATGGGAAATGGCAGAATTACTGCTTGTACCAGATACAGATATGTGTTGTCGGGCACTATCGCCCGAAAATGGGAGTCCGGCTGCTCTTTAGGGGGTGGAAATGTATCAAAAACTGATCGTTTACACCTCAGTAATTTGCAGCAATCTCTTTGTAAGGCCTCATTCACACGTCAAGTTTTTACAAGCAAGAAAACCTGATGACACTTGGACCAAACTCAGGAAATGTCGTCTATTTTTGTTTTCACTTGCGAGAAAAAAACAAAGGGAAAAAAAAAAGAAAAAAAAACTGAACCGCACTCAGATAGTATCAGTGCTGTTGTGTGATTTTTATTTTCCTTTTTTCGGGATCGCATATACTCACATTGCTGATTTTGAACCACATTTGACATGTCGTCTCTGATTTTTGCACAAACCAAAGGGAAAAAAAAAAATCGGAACGTCCTTCTAGACTGTCAAAGGTGTGAGTGCAATCCATGGGGGGGAAAAAAAACCAAAAACGGCCCTCGTGCGAGAAACTGACGTGTGAATGAGGCCTGATGAGGGACGTCGGCTCCGCCGTCTGCAGAACAGCGTGTTCCGACCACTGGAATATGGCCGTCATCTGCACAACATAGGCGTTCGATACAATGTCACATTTGGGCTTTTGGTGGATTTTCGCCTCTTTCTGACTGCACGATGCAGATGAATTTTTGTTTTTTTTTTTTCTGCAGCAAAACCTGATCATCTTGGCAGGAAAGAAGCTGCATCAAAAAGCAGGTTTTGGGTTTTTTTTTGGGGTTTTTTTTTTTTCTTTTCTTTCTTTTTGTCCATGCTAATCTCCTTGGATTTTCAGCAGCAAATAGTGATACCTGCGTTTTTTTTCAACACCCATTCAAGTCAATGGGTGAAAAAAAACGCAGCAAAAACTTTGAAAGAAGTGACACGCTCTATGCCCAAAAAACGCAGCAAAGCACAAAACACTGATCACACAAAAAACCCAATGTGTGTGCGTGAGATTTCTGAAATCTCATAGGCTTTGCTGGTATTGTCAAAAGCAGCCGAAAATTAGCATTAAAAATGCATTAAAAAAAAGCAGCAAAAAACGCCTTGTGTGAACTTAACCTAAATGTTTGCTGCTGATTTATTAATTGCGACTTTGAGATAACTAGTCTTCCCTTTTCTTTTTTTTTTTTTTAAGCATTTTTTATTTCACAAAATAATTGTTTAAATTGGAAATGATGATAATTATCGGGCTCTGTGTAAACTGGTGGTGAGAGCGGGACCCATTCACACAGGCAGTCTGTACTTTTCTGTTGGATTTTTAATTATTTTTGGTTTTTTTATACATCTATTTTCCATTTTGCATTCTTAATCTATAATGTGACTAATAGTGATGAGCGAGCGTGCTGGGATAAGGTGTTATCTGAGCATGCTCGGGTGCTAATCGAGGGTCTTCAGCGTGCTCGAATACTATGTCTGAGTCCCCGCGGCTGCATGTTTCCTGGATGTTGAACAGCCCAAAGACATGCAGCCGCGGGGACTCCGACATATTTGAACACTCCAAAGATAACACCTTATCCCAGCACGCTCGCTCATCACTAGTGACTAACGAGGAAAGGCTGCATGGATTTTACTTGCGCTCAAATAGCAGATTAAGGCTGCCGTCACACTGTCAGTATTGGGTCAGTATTTTACATCAGTATTTGTAAGCCAAAACCAGGAGTGGGTGATAAATACAGAAGTTGTGCATATGTTTCTATTATACTTTTCCTCTAATTGTTCCACTCCTGGTTTTGGCTACAAATACTGATGAAAAATCCTGACCACATACTGCCAGTGTGACGGCAGCCTGATAGTGACATTCTCTGACGTGTATGATATATACTTTCATGCAGCCCCTGATTAAAGTCCAGCATTGATAACACATGTCACTTGTCCTTGGTAACATTTTGAGTTTTTGTTAATTTTGAACCTTTTTCTTTAAATAAACTTTAGCCTCTGTGTGTGGTGTGAACACTCACTTATTTTACTGTGATCTGTTACATTTTCAGCCAGTCCTGTAATATATTATCCTAGGCAGATATTTGGTTGTATGAGCGCTCCTGAGGATGTTTGCTGCCAATCACTGGTCCGTGTAAACCTGTCATACCACGAGGCGTGTTTGTCGGCAGCTCGTCTTTACTGTACTGTGTACTACGGGAGAGCGTGCCCACTGTAGCCTCCCCATACTACGGGAGAGCGTGCCCACTGTCGCCTCCCCATACTACGGGAGAGCGTGCCCACTGTCGCCTCCCCATACTACAGGAGAGCGTGCCCACTGTCGCCTCCCATACTACAGGAGAGCGTGCCCACTGTCACCTCCCCATACTACGGGAGAGCGTGCCCACTGTCGCCTCCCATACTACAGGAGAGCGTGCCCACTGTAGCCTCCCCATACTATGGGAGAGCGTGCCCACTGTAGCCTCCCATACTACAGGAGAGCGTGCCCACTGTAGCCTCCCATACTACGGGAGAGCGTGCCCACTGTAGCCTCCCCATACTACGGGAGAGCGTGCCCACTGTCGCCTCCCCATACTACAGGAGAGCGTGCCCACTGTAGCCTCCCCATACTACAGGAGAGCGTGCCCACTGTAGCCTCCCATACTACAGGAGAGCGTGCCCACTGTAGCCTCCCCATACTACAGGAGAGCGTGCCCACTGTCGCCTCCCCATACTACGGGAGAGTGCCCACTGTCGCCTCCCCATACTACAGGAGAGCGTGCCCACTGTAGCCTCCCCATACTACGGGAGAGCGTGCCCACTGTAGCCTCCCCATACTACGGGAGAGCGTGCCCACTGTCGCCTCCCCATACTACAGGAGAGCGTGCCCACTGTAGCCTCCAATACTACGGGAGAGCGTGCCCACTGTAGCCTCCAATACTACGGGAGAGCGTGCCCACTGTAGCCTCCCCATACTACAGGAGAGCGCGCCCACTGTAGCCTCCCCATACTACAGGAGAGCGCGCCCACTGTAGCCTCCCATACTACAGGAGAGCGTGCCCACTGTAGCCTCCCCATACTACAGGAGAGCGTGCCCACTGTCGCCGCCCATACTACGGGAGAGCGTGCCCACTGTAGCCTCCCCATACTACGGGAGAGCGTGCCCACTGTAGCCTCCCCATACTACAGGAGAGCGTGCCCACTGTAGCCTCCCCATACTACAGGAGAGCGTGCCCACTGTAGCCTCCAATACTACGGGAGAGCGTGCCCACTGTAGCCTCCAATACTACGGGAGAGCGTGCCCACTGTAGCCTCCCCATAGTATCGGATAGTGGAGATGAGCACATTTGCAGGACCCGGTCCAGCAGCCATATTGCTTTTCTTGGGTCAGAAATAAGGACTGGAAAATGAGGCCATGATGAGATGATAATGTTCTACCCTGAACTTCTGGCCAAACTGTGGATCTACCAGCCTCCTATAGCTCCGAGCCTCTAAGACTTCCCCACCTCCCTCCTTCCTTTAATTGTAAAGTTTCCTCATCTGATGCATCTGGGAAAACTTCTACCAGGAACTGTGGCAAATTCTGACGTTCACACCCAACAGCGCGAAGTCGTCATTCCACGAGTCTGATTCATTCCGCTCCGTCTTCCGTCTGTTGCAATTTCCCACTACAATAAGGTCACGTTTCATCCAATTACAATGGAATCGCAAAATGATCCCCATTACATGGGGTTTGTCTGGACCCGCTGATTAATGACCGCGCTGGATTCGTCACATCATGGGCAAAAAATGCCGCTGCGAAGTAAACCACGGTGGGTACTACAAGCTCCAGCAACAGCTGAAGAAAAATCACATGACGAGGTCCGAAATCTCAGCCCTTAACCCCAGGAACGTGCTATTTTTTTAAAAAAATGCACAAACTTTATGCAGCGTTTTTCCTGCCCAAACTCCAGTATTTGCAGCAGATTTTTCCCTTATAGTCCTGATGTCGAAAGTTTAAGGCTATTATTTATTTCTTTTTATTTCTTTTTCTGCAGTGGGAGGGTTAATTGCTCTTGAGTTCCAAATGAATAAATGCTATATCTGCTGCGTATTTGTATGTGGAACAAAGCGCAGCGTACTACAATGTCAGCGATGTGCATGCACAAGCTACAATATATACCCTGAGTGTAAATTGAAAGCAGCTCCTGGCTTTAGATCCGCCACATGTCGATTTATGCTGGTGCAAATTTCGGCTTTTGCAATGGGTGAAATGTGCGACTTCTCCGCGATGTCGGTAAATCATCGCATGTTCTCCTCTGTGGAGATGCTGCTTGGGAATGCAGCACCAATGCCCCAGTGATACAAAGGCTGGTGCTCTGCAGAGCTTTCCATTCATCCTCTATGGGACTGCCATCCTCTATAGGACAGTCCTCTCCGGCAGTCCCATAGAGAATGAATGGATCAGAGTTGAGCATTCTCGACCTTCGCTCTATTCAGATTATGCCCAGTTTTCGGTATTGTTGGGGAGACCTGAGATCAGATCCCCAGCAGTAAGTTATCTCCATGTCCTTTTTATAATGGATCATTTAAAAACTTTCTCTGTCCCTCATCTTCCTTTATTGACAGGAGGGTGGAGATGGGGGGGAAAAAAATGTAGAGTGTAAGTCCCCTTTAAGCGATAAAGTAAATTTGCCCTTAAACTTTAAGGCTTAAAGGAGACTTACACGCTACAATATTTTTTCTATCTCCACTCTCCTGTCAATAAAGGAAGATGAGGGACAGAGATGGAGACCAGGAGATTGGAAGAGGCGCCTGTGCTTGGTTTGAACAGTCATTGTGTGTCGACAGGCTAAAAAAAAACACCATTACGTGGCAATAAATGGTGAATACTCGTCTTTGCACACTGAACAGAGTGGTACGGTATGGCGGCATTATTTGGGCATAGTAAGTGTAACGTTTTTCCAGGTCACAGATGCATTTTATGGTAGGCGGAAACGGCAATTCTCAGATGGAAAGTGGTAGTTTGTGAATTAATCGAATACAAAATTTCCAACTCAGGTTTTCGTGTTCTGACGAGGGACGTCCACGCTCTGCCGACGGCTGAAAAAACTAAGTTCCGTTTTCTAGAAATTTCTTGTCATGATTCATAAACCGAGTGTTCTGTTTGTGTCTGATTAATATAGAATTGGGATATGCAAGAGCATGGGAACTCTAGAGAAGAAGCAATCTGAAAAAGGGAAGGTGCCATAAAAAAAAAATTAAAAATTCAACAAATGAAAAAAATAGAAAGTATTAATGTTTTATTAAAATATTATCATTTGTTTTAATGAAGTAAAATATGAGAAATAACTTGGAAAAAAAGGTTTGGTATTTCCGCTTTTAAACACTAGGGGGAGCAGCTGCAAAAATTTGCCATTAAAACCTAGCGCAGTGCTAGATCGCTTTACGACTGCAGTAAATGTGGGCGGGATCTGCTCTCGTGTGCGTGATGTCACCCGTCTCCTCCTCTTCTGGATGAAATTTAGGATCACAGTGCGGAGCCATTTTGTTGGTGATTCGCCACATTACTCCATATGAAAGCCTGCACTTTGGGGTGTTTGCCCCTCATCAGTCCAAAGAAGGAGATCTAATACTAAAACTTGAATTGCTTTTTTTTAATTTTTTTTTTATTGAAGTATGCTTTGTATCGCCATTTTCCGAGACCAGTAACATTTTTCTTGTTCCTTGTATAGAGCTGTGGGAAAACTTAAAGGGATTGTTCTCTACTGGGACAACCCCTTTTCCAGTGTTCTGTTCCCAGATGTAAAATACAAACAGCCTATACTCACCTCTAGTGCTGACACCATTCCAGCAAAGCTGACGCCGGGTCTCCTGGGGTTTGTATGCCGTCATTATGTCACGTGAGCCCTGCAGCCAGTCAGCGGCTGCTTCACTCTCACTTCCTTCGGGCGAAACTGACATCCGGGAGAAGAGAGAACTGCTACTGCTCTGAATTCCTCTGGATGTCAGTCACAGAGTCAGCTGATCGGCTGCAGGGCTCACATGACATGGCAAAACAACATCACACAGGTCCTGGGAAACCTGGCGCCGACAGCACTAGAACAGCACTGATCCCACAGATTGTTTTCCCTTTACATGGAAGACTCTGGTAATTGAGAAGGGGATGTCCGAGTAGTGGATAACCCCTTTAAGTGATATTTGAAATTCTTGTTGTGCATCATTTTATCAACATCTGTCAAATCTACTACTAATTAAAACATATGACACGTCAGCTGCATGTTATCAATATGTGCACGGTGTGTGTGCTGTATGTGTCTGATATGTGAGCGGTGTGTGTGCTGTATGTGTCTGATATGTGCACGGTGTGTGTGCTGTATGTGTCTGATATGTGAGCGGTGTGTGTGCTGTATGTATCTGATATGTGAGCGGTGTGTGTGCTGTATGTGTCTGATGTGTGAGCGGTGTGTGTGCTGTATGTGTCTGATATGTGCACGGTGTGTGTGCTGTATGTGTCTGATATGTGCAGGGTGTGTGTGCTGTATGTGTCTGATATGTGAGCGGTGTGTGTGCTGTATGTATCTGATATGTGAGCGGTGTGTGTGCTGTATGTGTCTGATGTGTGAGCGGTGTGTGTGCTGTATGTGTCTGATATGTGAGCGGTGTGTGTGCTGTATGTGTCTGATATGTGAGCGGTGTGTGTGCTGTATGTGTCTGATGTGTGAGCGGTGTGTGTGCTGTATGTGTCTGATATGTGCACGGTGTGTGCTGTATGTGTCTGATATGTGAGCGGTGTGTGTGCTGTATGTATCTGATATGTGAGCGGTGTGTGCTGTATGTCTCTGATATGTGCACGGTGTGTGTGCTGTATGTGTCTGATATGTGCACGGTGTGTGTGCTGTATGTGTCTGATATGTGAGCGGTGTGTGCTGTATGTGTCTGATATGTGCACGGTGTGTGCTGTATGTGTCTGATGTGTGAGCGGTGTGTGTGCTGTATGTGTCTGATATGTGAGCGGTGTGTGCTGTATGTGTCTGATATGTGCACGGTGTGTGTGCTGTATGTGTCTGATATGTGAGCGGTGTGTGTGCTGTATGTGTCTGATATGTGAGCGGTGTGTGCTGTATGTATCTGATATGTGAGCGGTGTGTGCTGTATGTGTCTGATATGTGAGCGGTGTGTGCTGTATGTGTCTGATATGTGAGCGGTGTGTGCTGTATGTGTCTGATATGTGAGCGGTGTGTGTGCTGTATGTGTCTGATATGTGAGCGGTGTGTGCTGTATGTATCTGATATGTGAGCGGTGTGTGTGCTGTATGTGTCCGATATGTGCACGGTGTGTGTGCTGTATGTGTCTGATATGTGCACGGTGTGTGTGCTGTATGTCTCTGGTATATGAGCGGTGTGTGCTGTATGTATCTGATATGTGAGCGGTGTGTGCTGTGTCTGATATGTGAGCGGTGTGTGCTGTATGTGTCTGATATGTGAGCGGTGTGTGTGCTGTATGTGTCTGATATGTGAGCGGTGTGTGCTGTATGTATCTGATATGTGAGCGGTGTGTGCTGTATGTGTCTGATATGTGCACGGTGTGTGTGCTGTATGTGTCTGATATGTGCACGGTGTGTGTGCTGTATGTCTCTGGTATATGAGCGGTGTGTGCTGTATGTGTCTGATATGTGCACGGTGTGTGCTGTATGTGTCTGATGTGTGAGCGGTGTGTGTGCTGTATGTGTCTGATATGTGAGCGGTGTGTGCTGTATGTGTCTGATATGTGCACGGTGTGTGTGCTGTATGTGTCTGATATGTGCACGGTGTGTGTGCTGTATGTCTCTGATATATGAGCGGTGTGTGCTGTATGTGTCTGATATGTGCACGGTGTGTGTGCTGTATGTGTCTGATATGTGCACGGTGTGTGTGCTGTATGTGTCTGATATGTGCACTGTGTGTGCTGTATGTGTCTGTGTGAGCGGTGTGTGCTGTATGTGTCTGATATGTGCACGGTGTGTGTGCTGTGTGTGTCTGATATGTGAGCGGTGTGTGCTGTATGTGTCTGATATGTGAGCGGTGTGTGCTGTATGTGTCTGATATGTGAGCGGTGTGTGTGCTGTATGTGTCTGATATGTGAGCGGTGTGTGTGCTGTATGTGTCTGATATGTGAGCGGTGTGTGCTGTATGTGTCTGATATGTGAGCGGTGTGTGCTGTATGTGTCTGATATGTGAGCGGTGTGTGCTGTGTGTCTGATATGTGAGCGGTGTGTGCTGTATGTGTCTGATATGTGAGCGGTGTGTGTGCTGTATGTGTCTGATGTGTGAGCGGTGTGTGTGCTGTATGTGTCTGATATGTGAGCGGTGTGTGTGCTGTATGTGTCTGATATGTGAGCGGTGTGTGCTGTATGTGTCTGATATGTGAGCGGTGTGTGCTGTGTGTGTCTGATATGTGAGCGGTGTGTGCTGTGTGTGTCTGATATGTGAGCGGTGTGTGTGCTGTGTGTGTCTGATATGTGCACGGTGTGTGCTGTATGTGTCTGATATGTGAGCGGTGTGTGCTGTGTGTGTCTGATATGTGAGCGGTGTGTGTGCTGTATGTGTCTGATGTGTGAGCGGTGTGTGCTGTATGTGTCTGATGTGTGAGCGGTGTGTGCTGTATGTGTCTGATATGTGAGCGGTGTGTGCTGTGTGTGTCTGATGTGTGAGCGGTGTGTGCTGTGTGTGTCTGATATGTGAGCGGTGTGTGCTGTATGTGTCTGATATGTGAGCGGTGTGTGTGCTGTATGTGTCCGATATGTGCACGGTGTGTGTGCTGTATGTGTCTGATATGTGCACGGTGTGTGTGCTGTATGTCTCTGGTATATGAGCGGTGTGTGCTGTATGTGTCTGATATGTGCACGGTGTGTGCTGTATGTGTCTGATGTGTGAGCGGTGTGTGTGCTGTATGTGTCTGATATGTGAGCGGTGTGTGCTGTATGTGTCTGATATGTGCACGGTGTGTGTGCTGTATGTGTCTGATATGTGCACGGTGTGTGTGCTGTATGTCTCTGATATATGAGCGGTGTGTGCTGTATGTGTCTGATATGTGCACGGTGTGTGTGCTGTATGTGTCTGATATGTGCACGGTGTGTGTGCTGTATGTGTCTGATATGTGCACTGTGTGTGCTGTATGTGTCTGTGTGAGCGGTGTGTGCTGTATGTGTCTGATATGTGCACGGTGTGTGTGCTGTGTGTGTCTGATATGTGAGCGGTGTGTGCTGTATGTGTCTGATATGTGAGCGGTGTGTGCTGTATGTGTCTGATATGTGAGCGGTGTGTGTGCTGTATGTGTCTGATATGTGAGCGGTGTGTGCTGTATGTGTCTGATATGTGAGCGGTGTGTGCTGTATGTGTCTGATGTGTGAGCGGTGTGTGTGCTGTATGTGTCTGATATGTGAGCGGTGTGTGCTGTATGTGTCTGATGTGTGAGCGGTGTGTGCTGTGTGTGTCTGATGTGTGAGCGGTGTGTGTGCTGTGTGTGTCTGATGTGTGAGCGGTGTGTGTGCTGTATGTGTCTGATATGTGAGCGGTGTGTGTGCTGTATGTGTCTGATGTGTGAGCGGTGTGTGCTGTATGTGTCTGATGTGTGAGCGGTGTGTGCTGTATGTGTCTGATATGTGAGCGGTGTGTGCTGTGTGTGTCTGATGTGTGAGCGGTGTGTGTGCTGTGTGTGTCTGATGTGTGAGCGGTGTGTGTGCTGTATGTGTCTGATGTGTGAGCGGTGTGTGCTGTATGTGTCTGATGTGTGAGCGGTGTGTGCTGTATGTGTCTGATATGTGAGCGGTGTGTGCTGTGTGTGTCTGATGTGTGAGCGGTGTGTGCTGTGTGTGTCTGATGTGTGAGCGGTGTGTGTGCTGTGTGTGTCTGATGTGTGAGCGGTGTGTGTGCTGTATGTGTCTGATATGTGAGCGGTGTGTGTGCTGTATGTGTCTGATATGTGAGCGGTGTGTGTGCTGTATGTGTCTGATATGTGAGCGGTGTGTGCTGTATGTATCTGATATGTGAGCGGTGTGTGCTGTATGTCTCTGATATGTGCACGGTGTGTGTGCTGTATGTGTCTGATGTGCACGGTGTGTGTGCTGTATGTCTCTGGTATATGAGCGGTGTGTGCTGTATGTGTCTGATATGTGCACGGTGTGTGCTGTATGTGTCTGATGTGTGAGCGGTGTGTGTGCTGTATGTGTCTGATATGTGAGCGGTGTGTGCTGTATGTGTCTGATATGTGCACGGTGTGTGTGCTGTATGTCTCTGGTATATGAGCGGTGTGTGCTGTATGTGTCTGATATGTGCACGGTGTGTGCTGTATGTGTCTGATGTGTGAGCGGTGTGTGTGCTGTATGTGTCTGATATGTGAGCGGTGTGTGCTGTATGTGTCTGATATGTGCACGGTGTGTGTGCTGTATGTGTCTGATATGTGAGCGGTGTGTGTGCTGTATGTGTCTGATATGTGAGCGGTGTGTGCTGTATGTATCTGATATGTGAGCGGTGTGTGCTGTATGTGTCCGATATGTGAGCGGTGTGTGCTGTATGTGTCTGATATGTGAGCGGTGTGTGCTGTATGTGTCTGATATGTGAGCGGTGTGTGTGCTGTATGTGTCTGATATGTGAGCGGTGTGTGCTGTATGTATCTGATATGTGAGCGGTGTGTGTGCTGTATGTGTCCGATATGTGCACGGTGTGTGTGCTGTATGTGTCTGATATGTGCACGGTGTGTGTGCTGTATGTCTCTGGTATATGAGCGGTGTGTGCTGTATGTGTCTGATATGTGCACGGTGTGTGCTGTATGTGTCTGATGTGTGAGCGGTGTGTGTGCTGTATGTGTCTGATATGTGAGCGGTGTGTGCTGTATGTGTCTGATATGTGCACGGTGTGTGTGCTGTATGTGTCTGATATGTGCACGGTGTGTGTGCTGTATGTCTCTGATATATGAGCGGTGTGTGCTGTATGTGTCTGATATGTGCACGGTGTGTGTGCTGTATGTGTCTGATATGTGCACGGTGTGTGTGCTGTATGTGTCTGATATGTGCACTGTGTGTGCTGTATGTGTCTGTGTGAGCGGTGTGTGCTGTATGTGTCTGATATGTGCACGGTGTGTGTGCTGTGTGTGTCTGATATGTGAGCGGTGTGCGCTGTGTGTGTCTGATATGTGAGCGGTGTGTGCTGTATATGTCTGATATGTGAGCGGTGTGTGCTGTATGTGTCTGATATGTGAGCGGTGTGTGTGCTGTATGTGTCTGATATGTGAGCGGTGTGTGCTGTATGTGTCTGATATGTGAGCGGTGTGTGCTGTATGTGTCTGATATGTGAGCGGTGTGTGCTGTATGTGTCTGATATGTGAGCGGTGTGTGTGCTGTATGTGTCTGATATGTGAGCGGTGTGTGCTGTATGTATCTGATATGTGAGCGGTGTGTGCTGTATGTGTCTGATATGTGCACGGTGTGTGTGCTGTATGTGTCTGATATGTGCACGGTGTGTGTGCTGTATGTCTCTGGTATATGAGCGGTGTGTGCTGTATGTGTCTGATATGTGCACGGTGTGTGCTGTATGTGTCTGATGTGTGAGCGGTGTGTGTGCTGTATGTGTCTGATATGTGAGCGGTGTGTGCTGTATGTGTCTGATATGTGCACGGTGTGTGTGCTGTATGTGTCTGATATGTGCACGGTGTGTGTGCTGTATGTCTCTGATATATGAGCGGTGTGTGCTGTATGTGTCTGATATGTGCACGGTGTGTGTGCTGTGTGTGTCTGATATGTGAGCGGTGTGTGCTGTATGTGTCTGATATGTGAGCGGTGTGTGCTGTATGTGTCTGATATGTGAGCGGTGTGTGCTGTATGTGTCTGATATGTGAGCGGTGTGTGTGCTGTATGTGTCTGATGTGTGAGCGGTGTGTGTGCTGTATGTGTCTGATGTGTGAGCGGTGTGTGCTGTATGTGTCTGATATGTGAGCGGTGTGTGCTGTATGTGTCTGATATGTGAGCGGTGTGTGTGCTGTATGTGTCTGATATGTGAGCGGTGTGTGCTGTGTGTGTCTGATGTGTGAGCGGTGTGTGCTGTGTGTGTCTGATGTGTGAGCGGTGTGTGTGCTGTATGTGTCTGATATGTGAGCGGTGTGTGTGCTGTATGTGTCTGATGTGTGAGCGGTGTGTGTGCTGTATGTGTCTGATGTGTGAGCGGTGTGTGTGCTGTATGTGTCTGATGTGTGAGCGGTGTGTGTGCTGTATGTGTCTGATGTGTGAGCGGTGTGTGTGCTGTATGTGTCTGATGTGTGAGCGGTGTGTGTGCTGTATGTGTCTGATGTGTGAGCGGTGTGTGTGCTGTATGTGTGATGTGTGAGCGGTGTGTGCTGTATGTGTCTGATATGTGAGCGGTGTGTGTGCTGTATGTGTCTGATATGTGCACGGTGTGTGTGCTGTATGTGTCTGATATGTGAGCGGTGTGTGCTGTATGTGTCTGATATGTGAGCGGTGTGTGTGCTGTATGTGTCTGATATGTGAGCGGTGTGTGCTGTATGTATCTGATATGTGAGCGGTGTGTGCTGTATGTGTCTGATATGTGCACGGTGTGTGTGCTGTATGTGTCTGATATGTGCACGGTGTGTGTGCTGTATGTCTCTGGTATATGAGCGGTGTGTGCTGTATGTGTCTGATATGTGCACGGTGTGTGCTGTATGTGTCTGATGTGTGAGCGGTGTGTGTGCTGTATGTGTCTGATATGTGAGCGGTGTTTGCTGTATGTGTCTGATATGTGCACGGTGTGTGTGCTGTATGTGTCTGATATGTGAGCGGTGTGTGTGCTGTATGTGTCTGATATGTGAGCGGTGTGTGCTGTATGTATCTGATATGTGAGCGGTGTGTGCTGTATGTGTCTGATATGTGAGCGGTGTGTGCTGTATGTGTCTGATATGTGAGCGGTGTGTGCTGTATGTGTCTGATATGTGAGCGGTGTGTGTGCTGTATGTGTCTGATATGTGAGCGGTGTGTGCTGTATGTATCTGATATGTGAGCGGTGTGTGCTGTATGTGTCTGATATGTGCACGGTGTGTGTGCTGTATGTGTCTGATATGTGCACGGTGTGTGTGCTGTATGTCTCTGGTATATGAGCGGTGTGTGCTGTATGTGTCTGATATGTGCACGGTGTGTGCTGTATGTGTCTGATGTGTGAGCGGTGTGTGTGCTGTATGTGTCTGATATGTGAGCGGTGTGTGCTGTATGTGTCTGATATGTGCACGGTGTGTGTGCTGTATGTGTCTGATATGTGAGCGGTGTGTGTGCTGTATGTGTCTGATATGTGAGCGGTGTGTGCTGTATGTATCTGATATGTGAGCGGTGTGTGCTGTATGTGTGATATGTGCACGGTGTGTGTGCTGTATGTGTCTGATATGTGCACGGTGTGTGTGCTGTATGTCTCTGGTATATGAGCGGTGTGTGCTGTATGTGTCTGATATGTGCACGGTGTGTGCTGTATGTGTCTGATGTGTGAGCGGTGTGTGTGCTGTATGTGTCTGATATGTGAGCGGTGTGTGCTGTATGTGTCTGATATGTGCACGGTGTGTGTGCTGTATGTGTCTGATATGTGCACTGTGTGTGCTGTATGTCTCTGATATATGAGCGGTGTGTGCTGTATGTGTCTGATATGTGCACGGTGTGTGTGCTGTATGTGTCTGATATGTGCACGGTGTGTGTGCTGTATGTGTCTGATATGTGCACTGTGTGTGCTGTATGTGTCTGTGTGAGCGGTGTGTGCTGTATGTGTCTGATATGTGCACGGTGTGTGTGCTGTGTGTGTCTGATATGTGAGCGGTGTGTGCTGTATGTGTCTGATATGTGAGCGGTGTGTGCTGTATGTGTCTGATATGTGAGCGGTGTGTGCTGTATGTGTCTGATATGTGAGCGGTGTGTGTGCTGTATGTGTCTGATGTGTGAGCGGTGTGTGTGCTGTATGTGTCTGATATGTGCACGGTGTGTGTGCTGTATGTGTCTGATATGTGAGCGGTGTGTGTGCTGTATGTGTCTGATATGTGAGCGGTGTGTGCTGTATGTGTCTGATATGTGAGCGGTGTGTGTGCTGTATGTGTCTGATATGTGAGCGGTGTGTGCTGTATGTGTCTGATATGTGAGCGGTGTGTGCTGTATGTGTCTGATATGTGAGCGGTGTGTGTGCTGTATGTGTCTGATATGTGAGCGGTGTGTGTGCTGTATGTGTCTGATATGTGAGCGGTGTGTGTGCTGTATGTGTCTGATATGTGAGCGGTGTGTGTGCTGTATGTGTCTGATATGCGAGCGGTGTGTGCTGTATGTGTCTGATATGCGAGCGGTGTGTGCTGTATGTGTCTGATATGCGAGCGGTGTGTGCTGTATGTGTCTGATATGCGAGCGGTGTGTGCTGTATGTGTCTGATATGCGAGCGGTGTGTGCTGTATGTGTCTGATATGTGAGCGGTAGGGTTGAGCGAAACGGGTCGAACATTTTCAAAAGTCGCCGACTTTTGGCAAAGTCGGGTTTCATGAAACCCGATCCGACCCCTGTGCGGGGTCGGCCATGCGGTACGCGACTTTCGCGCCAAAGTCGCGTTTCAATGACGCGAAAAGCGCCATTTCTCAGCCAATGAAGGTAAACGCAGAGTGTGGGCAGCGCAGAGGCGTAGCTAGAGCTTTTGCCGCCCGGGGCTGTTCCCGAGTTTGGCGCCCCCCCCCCCGGCTCAATACACACAAAGGTTACCAAAAACGGTTTTCCTGTTTTGTAGAACTTAAACTGGGCCTAATGGTGTCACCCCCACATGCCACACCTGTGACTTAATACCACCACACCATGACCAGGCCACATAGTGACCGAATAATACTACATACAAGGGACAAATACCACAACACCATTTCCAGACCACATATTACCACCACATAGTGACTGAATACTACAATACTGATCAGTAATAAAAAAAAAAACACAATACTATCACCATAAGTGCCAGTATTCACAGGAGATCTGTACTTAGTATGCAGTGTCTGTGTAGAGGTAATACAGAGATCACTGGTGACATTATACACAGGACCTCTATATAGTATACAGTGTATAGTGTCAGTTTATAGGTAACACTGACTCACCAGTGACGTCTCTAGGTGAAGTCCTTCATCTTTCATCCAGCACAGACCGCCATCATTCCTTCCAGCCAGGACTCGTTTCTGCAGGAAATAACACAGTTATCTCGAGCTCCGCTTGCAGAACACATTACTTAATTTTTCACAACTTCTACATTACATCACATGAAGAAAAAAAGGTGATATAGTGTCACTCTGCACAGTAACAGGACCGCCCCCCCATTTAAAACAGTATACTCAAAAAATAAAATAAATACATCACTGCAGTAATAATATCCCTTAATTAGCCCCTATGGTAACACTATTCCCCACCCTGGCCCCGTTTCTCATTCCTGGCTCCAGCCATATGTTCTCGCATCCTGCCCTCATGAGTATCCATTCTACCCCATATGATCTCCACATCCTGCCCCACCAGCCTCCATCGTATCCGTCCTGCCCCATGATCCAATCCTGCCCCGTGTCTCCAATCATGCCCCGTATCTACATTATGCCCATGCCTCAAGTCCTGCCCCCAGTGTGTCCAGCATATTACCCCCATGTTGTCCAGCAATCTGCCCCAGTGTGTCCAGCATATTACCCCCATGTTGTCCAGCAATCTGCCCCAGTGTGTCCAGCATATTACCCCCAGTGTGTCCAGCAATCTGCCCCAGTATGTCCAGCACTGCCCCCAGTGTGTCCAGCAATCTGCCCCAGTGTCCAGCTTTTCCCCAGTGTGTCCAGCAGTCTGCCCCAGTGTGTCCAGCATATTACCCCCAGTGTGTCCAGCAATCTGCCCCAGTGTCCAGCATTGCCCCAGTGTGTCCAGAAGTCTGCCCCAGGGTCTCCAGCATTGCCTCAATGTGTCCAGAAATCTGCCCCAGGGTCTCCAGTATTGCCCCAGTGTGTCCAGCAATCTGCCCCATGGTCTCCTGTATTGCCCCAGTGTGTCCAGCATTCTGCTCCATGGTCTCCAGTATTGCCCCGGTGTATCCAGCAATCTGCCCCATGGTCTCCTGTATTGCCCCAGTGTGTCCAGCATTCTGCCCCATGGTCTCCAGTATTGCCCCGGTGTGTCCAGCAATCTGCCCCATGGTCTCCAGTATTGCCCCAGTATGTCCAGAAGTCTGCCCAGGGTCTCCAGCATTGCCTCAATGTGTCCTGAAATCTGCCCCATGGTCTCCAGTATTCAGTGTGTCCAGCAATCTGCCCCATAGTCTCCTGTATTGCCCCAGTGTGTCCAGCATTCTGCCCCATGGTCTCCAGTATTTCCCCAGTGTGTCCAGCATTCTGCCCCATGGTCTCCAGTATTGCCCCAGTGTGTCCAGCAATCTGCCCCATGGTCTCCTGTATTGCCCCAGTGTGTCCAGCATTCTGCCACATGGTCTCCTGTATTGCCCCAGTGTGTCCAGCATTCTGCCCCATGGTCTCCAGTATTGCCCCAGTGTGTCCAGCAATCTGCCCCATGGTCTCCTGTATTGCCCCAGTGTGTCCAGCAATCTGCCCCATGGTCTCCTGTATTGCCCCAGTGTGTCCAGCATTCTGCCACATGGTCTCCTGTATTGCCCCAGTGTGTCCAGCAATCTGCCCCATGGTCTCCTGTATTGCCCCAGTGTGTCCAGCATTCTGCCACATGGTCTCCTGTATTGCCCCAGTGTGTCCAGCATTCTGCCCCATGGTCTCCAATATTGCCCCAGTGTGTCCAGCAATCTGCCCCATGGTCTCCTGTATTGCCCCAGTGTGTCCAGCAATCTGCCCCATGGTCTCCTGTATTGCCCCAGTGTGTCCAGCATTCTGCCACATAGTCTCCTGTACTGCCCCAGTGTGTCCAGCAATCTGCCCCATGGTCTCCAGTATTGCTCCAGTGTGTCCAGCAATCTGCCCCATGGTCTCCTGTATTGCCCCAGTGTGTCCAGCAATCTGCCCCATAGTCTCCTGTATTGCCCCAGTGTGTCCAGCAATCTGCCCCATGGTCTCCTGTATTGCCCCAGTGTGTCCAGCAATCTGCCCCAGGGTCTCCTGTATTGCCCCAGTGTGTCCAGCAATCTGCCCCATGGTCTCCAGTATTGCCCCAGTGTGTCCAGCAATCTGCCCCATAGTCTCCTGTATTGCCCCAGTGTGTCCAGCAATCTGCCCCATGGTCTCATGTATTGCCCCAGTGTGTCCAGCAATCTGCCCCATGGTCTCATGTATTGCCCCAGTGTGTCCAGCAATCTGCCCCATGGTCTCCAGTATTGCCCCAGTGTGTCCAGCAATCTGCCCCATGGTCTCATGTATTGCCCCAGTGTGTCCAGCAATCTGCCCCATGGTCTCCTGTATTGCCCCAGTGTGTCCAGCAATCTGCCCCATGGTCTCCAGTATTGCCCCAGTGTGTCCAGCAATCTGCCCCATGGTCTCATGTATTGCCCCAGTGTGTCCAGCAATCTGCCCCATGGTCTCATGTATTGCCCCAGTGTGTCCAGCAATCTGCCCCATGGTCTCCAGTATTGCCCCAGTGTGTCCAGCAATCTGCCCCATGGTCTCCAGTATTGCCCCAGTGTGTCCAGCATTGCCCCAGCCCCAGACAGTCAGACATAAAGAAAAAAAAAAAAAGTAAAATCCTCACCTCTCCCGTTCCTAGCGCAGGTCCGGTGCAGTCAGCGTCTCTCCGGCTCTGCGACGCTCAGGACAGAGAGGCAGAGCGGCGCGCACAGTAGTGACGTCATCGCGCCCTCTGCTCTGAGACGTCGCAGAGTCAGAGGACGCTGCAGCTGCCGGCGCCGCAGGAACCAGGAGAGGTGAGTATAGAGCGGGGGGCGGGGCGGGGGCGGGGGCGGGACCCGGGGGTGGGGGGAGCTGGCCCTGGTCGTGGCGGCGGACGGCGCCGCCCGAAGATTTAAAGGGGCGTCTTTTTTTTTTTTTTTCCTTCTCCTGCAGCGCCGGCCGCCCCCCGCATTGTGCCGCCCGGGGCGGACCGCCCCCCCCCCCCGCACTCCCCTTCCTACGCCACTGGGGCAGCGTGATGACATAGGTCCTGGTCCCCACCATCTTAGAGAAGGGCATTGCAGTGATTGGCTTGCTGTCTGCGGCGTCACAGGGGCTATAAAGGGGCGTTCCCGCCGACCGCCATGTTACTGCTGCTGATCTGAGCTTAGGGAGAGGTTGCTGCCGCTTCGTCAGAAGCAGGGATAGCGTTAGGCAGGGTCCATTAACCACAAAACCGCTTGTGCTGTAGCGATTTCCACTGCCCAACACCACCTTCGGTGTGCAGGGACAGTGGAAGCTACTTTTTTTTTTTTTTCCTCAGCGCTGTAGCTCATTGGGCTGCCCTAGAAGGCTCCCTGATAGCTGCATTGCTGTGTGTACACCGCTGTGCAAACCAACTGCTTTTTTCAAAGCACAAATCCTCTTGTTCCTTCCTTTCTGCACAGCTATCTTTTTGGTTTGTCCACACTTTTTATTTAATTTGTGCATCAGTCCACTCCTTATTGCTGCCTGCCATACCTGGCTGAGATTACTGCAGGGAGATAGTAATTGAAGGACAGTTCCTTTTTTTTTTATTTTTTTGTGGGAGATTAAGATTGACATTTCTGCTAGAGTGCCATCCCTGTCTGTGTCATCTCTCACTCAGTGGGCCATAGAAAGCCTATTTATTTTTTTGCTTGATTTGGGTTCCAAAATCTACCTGAAAAAATCAATAAATCAATCAGTGGGAGATTAATATTGGCCTTTGGGCTTGTGTGCCAGTCCTAAGCGTGCCATCTCTCTCTCTCAGATAGTGGGCCATAGAAAGCCTATTTATTATTTTTTTTATTGGGTTTATAAATTTTCCCTGGAAAAAAAAAAAAAAAGTGGGAGATTAATATTGGCCTCTGGGCTTGTGTGCCAGTCCTGAGCGTGCCATCTCTCTCTCTCCAATTGTGGGCCATAGAAAGCCTATTTATTTTTTTGGTTGATTTGGGTTCTAAATTCTACCTGAAAAAATCAATAAATCAATCAGTGGGAGATAAATATTGGCCTCTGGGCTTGTGTGCCACTCCTGACTCCTGTGTGCGTCCTCTCTCACTCAGTGGGCCCTAGAAAGCCTATTTTTTGTTTTATTTGTTTTCTAAATTCTCCCTGAAAAAATCATTTTATTTTATTTGGTTTCTAAATTATTCCTGAAAAAAAATCATTTTTTTTGTATTTTTTTTTTTCTAAAGTCTCCCTGAAAAAAAACAAAAAAAACAAATCAGTGGGAGATTAATATTGCCCTTTCTGCTTGTGTGCCAGTCTTGACTCCTGGGTGTGCCATCTCTCTCTCTCTCTCTCCAATTGTGGGCCATAGAAAGCCTATTAATTATTTTGCTTGATTTGGGTTCCAAAATCTACCTGAAAAAAATCACTAAATCAATCAGTGGGAGATAAATATTGGCCTCTGGGCTTGTGTGCCACTCCTGACTCCTGTGTGCGTCCTCTCTCACTCAGTGGGCCCTAGAAAGCCTATTTTTTGTTTTATTTGTTTTCTAAATTCTCCCTGAAAAAATCATTTTATTTTATTTGGTTTCTAAATTATTCCTGAAAAAATCATTTTTTTGTTTGTTTTTTTTCTAAAGTCTCCCTGAAAAAAAAAAAAAAATCAAATCAGTGGGAGATTAATATTGCCCTTTCTGCTTGTGTGCCAGTCTTGACTCCTGGGTGTGCCATCTCTCTCTCTCCAATTGTGGGCCATAGAAAGCCTATTAATTTTTTTGCTTGATTTGGGTTCCAAAATCTACCTGAAAAAAATCACTAAATCAATCAGTTGGAGATAAATATTGGCCTCTGGGCTTGTGTGCCACTCCTGACTCCTGTGTGCGTCCTCTCTCACTCAGTGGGCCCTACAAAGCCTATTTTTTTTTTTATTTGTTTTCTAAATTCTCCCTGAAACAATCATTTTATTTTATTTGGTTTATAAATTCTTCCTTAAAAAATCATTTTTTTTTTTTATTTTTTTTTTCTAAAGTCTCCTTTTTAAAAAAAAAAAAAACACAAATCAGTGGGAGATTAATATTTACATTTGTGCTTCAGTGACAGTCCTGCGTGTGTGGCATCTCTCTCATTTGTTGCCACCAACAACAGAGTGTGTAACATTGTGCCTGATTTTCGTTGTGGTCTCACCCACCTGTAAAGGGGTAGCTAAATCATACTGAAGTTATAGCTCACCGTGTAAGTTGTGTGACTGCAACAAATACCGTTAGTTTGGTAACGTTTTTAAAACAATGAGGAAGTCTGGTGGAAGAGGTCGTGGCCGGGGGCGTTCAATGTCAGCTGGTAATGAGGGTAGTGGTAGTGGTGGAGCATCAGGTGGTCGTGGGAAAAAAAATATTGCACCTAAGTCTGGAGCTGTGGAGCCAGGTTCGTCGTCTGGCTACACAAGGCCTCGAACGCTCCCTTTTCTGGGAGTAGGAAAACCGCTTTTAAAGCCGGAGCAGCAAGAGCAAGTTTTGGCTTATCTTGCTGACTCAGCCTCTAGCTCTTTTGCCTCCTCTCGTGAAACTGGTAAAAGTAAAAGCAGCGCGTCGTTAGTGGATGTTCACGGTCAGGGACAAGTCGCTTCCTTGTCCTCTTCAGCAAAAACAACAACAGAGAAGAATGCAGCAGGCGACACAACGGGTTACTCCATGGAGCTCTTTACACATACCGTCCCTGGCTTAGAAAGTGAAGCAGTTAACAGTCCATGCCCATTACAAGTTGAATCTGACATGGAGTGCACTGATGCACAGCCACAGCCAGACTACTATGCTGGTCCTTTGACTCAGACCACAACATTGCCCTCGCAGGGTGCTGATCAAGAATCAGACCCTGATGAGACTATGTTGCCCCATCACGAACGCTATACCACCGACCGACAAGGTGACAGACGAAGTTGCACACGAGCTACAAGAAGAGGTAATAGATGACCCAGTTCTTGACCCCGATTGGCAGCCATTGGGGGAACAGGGTGCAGGCGGCAGCAGTTCTGAAGCGGAGGAGGAGGGGCCACAGCAGGCATCAACATCGCAACAGGTTCCATCTGCCGGGCCCGTATCTTGCCCAAAACGCGTGGCAAAGTCAAAACCTGTTGGAGGACAGCGTGGCCATCCGGTTAAAGCTCAGTCTGCAATGCCTGAAAAGGTATCCGATGCTAGAAAGAGTGCAGTCTGGCATTTTTTTAAACAACATCCAATTGATCAGCGCAAAGTCATCTGTCAAAAATGTTCAACTACCTTAAGCAGAGGGCAGAATCTGAAAAGTCTCAATACAAGTTGCATGCATAGACATTTAACCACCATGCATTTGCAAGCTTGGACTAACTACCAAACGTCCCTTAAGGTTGTAGCACCCTCGGCCAATGAAGCTAGTCATCAACGCAACATCCCTTCCGGCAGTGTAGGGCCACCATTTTCTGCACCACCTGCAGTATCTGTGCAGGTTTCTTTGCCAGGCCAAAGAAGTCAGGGTCAGGGAATCACCAGTTTCGTAGTAGGAAACACTGCATCTAGGGCACCGGCGGCAACAATACCATCTCCCACCGTCTCTCAGTCTGCCATGTCCACCGGCACCCCCGCTAGTTCCACAATCTCCAGCTCTCCAGTCCAGCTCACCCTACATGAGACTATGGTTAGAAAAAGGAAGTACTTAAGGTACCTTCACACATAACGATATTGTTAACGATATCGTTGCTATTTGTGACGTAGCAACGATATCGTTAATGAAATCGTTCTGTGTGACAGCGACCAACGATCAGGCCCCTGCTGGGAGATCGTTGGTCGCTGAACAAAGTCCAGAACTTTATTTCGTCGCTGGACTCCCTGGAGACATCGCTGGATCGGCGTGTGTGACACCGATCCAGCGATGTCTTCACTGGTAACCAGGGTAAACATCGGGTAACTAAGCGCAGGGCCGCGCTTAGTAACCCGATGTTTACCCTGGATACCATGCTAAAAGTAAAAAAAAACAAACACTAGATACTTACCTACAGCCGTCTGTCCTCCAGCGCTGTGCTCTGCACTCCTCCTGTACTGTCTGTGAGCCGGAAAGCAGAGCGGTGACGTCACCGCTCTGCTTTCCGGCTCACAGACAGTACAGAAGGAGTGCAGAGAAGCAGAGCACAGCGCTGGAGGACAGACGGCTGTAGGTAAGTATCTAGTGTTTGTTTTTTTTTACTTTTAGCATGGTATCCAGGGTAAACATCGGGTTACTAAGCGCGGCCCTGCGCTTAGTTACCCGATGTTTACCCTGGTTACCGGCATCGTTGGTCGCTGGAGAGCTGTCTGTGTGACAGCTCTCCAGCGACCAAACAGCGATGCTGCAGCGATCCGGATCGTTGTCGGTATCGCTGCAGCGTCGCTTAATGTGAAGGGGCCTTTAGCCTCGCATCCGCGTACACAGGGTTTGAACGCCCACATAGCTAGACTAATCTCGTTAGAGATGATGCCCTACCGGTTAGTTGAAAGCAAAGCTTTCAAAGCCCTGATGGACTACGCTGTACCACGCTACGAGCTACCCAGTCGACACTTTTTTTCCAGAAAAGCCATCCCAGCCCTCCACCAGCATGTTAAAGAGCGCATCGTCCATGCACTCAGGCAATCTGTGAGCACAAAGGTGCACCTGACAACAGATGCATGGACCAGTAGGCATGGCCAGGGACGTTACGTGTCCATCACGGCACACTGGGTAAATGTGGTGGATGCAGGGTCCACAGGGGACAGCAAGTTTGGGACAGTTCTGCCTAGCCCACGGTCTAGGAAACAGTTGGCTGTAGCCATTCGCACCCCCTCCTCCTCCTCCTCGTCCTCCTGCAGAAGCAAGACCTCGTCCACAGACCGCAGTCGCACAACCACTCCATCCGCAGCTGCCACTGTTGCACACCAGGTCTCCCATTATGGGGCAGCTACTGGCAAACGTCAGCAGGCTGTATTGGCTATGAAGTGTTTGGACGACAACAGACACACCGCTGAAGTTCTGTCCGAGTTCTTGCAGAAAGAAACGCAGTCGTGGCTGGGCACTGTAGATCTTGAGGCAGGCAAGGTAGTGAGTGATAACGGAAGGAATTTCATGGCTGCCATCTCCATTTCCCAACTGAAACACATTCCTTGCCTGGCTCACACCTTAAACCTGGTGGTGCAGTGCTTCCTGAAAAGTTATCCGGGGTTATCCGACCTGCTCCTCAAAGTGCGTGGACTTTGCTCACATATCCGCCGTTCGCCCGTACACTCCAGCCGTATGCAGACCTATCAGCGTTCTTTGAACCTTCCCCAGCATCGCCTAATCATAGACGTTGCAACAAGGTGGAACTCAACACTGCACATGCTTCAGAGACTGTGTGAACAGAGGCGGGCTGTTATGTTTTTGTGGGAGGATACACATACACGGGCAGGCAGTAGGATGGCAGACATGGAGTTGTCAGGTGTGCAGTGGTCGAAGATTCAAGACATGTGTCAAGTCCTTCAGTGTTTTGAGGAATGCACACGGCTGGTTAGTGCAGACAACGCCATAATAAGCATGAGCATCCCCCTAATGCGTCTGCTGATGCAAAGTTTGACGCACATAAAGGATCAGGTGTCTGCAGCTGAGGAAGAGGAAAGCCTTGATGACAGTCAGCCATTGTCTGGCCAGGGCAGTGTACAGGACGAGGTAGCGGGCGAAGAGGAGGAGGAGGATGATGGGGATGATTATATTTTTAATGAAGAAGCTTTTCCGGGGCCAGTGGAAATTGTTGGCGCGGCAAGGCCGGGTTCTGGTTTTTGGAGGGACACAAGTGACGTGGATTTGCCTGAAACTGCCCCTCAACCAAGCACAACCACAGATTTGAGAACTGGAACTTTGGCCCACATGGCGGATTATGCCTTACGTATCCTCAAAAGGGACACACGCATAACAAAAATGATGAACGATGACGATTACTGGTTGGCCTGCCTCCTTGATCCTCGCTATAAAGGCAAATTGCAAAATATAATGCCACATGAGAACTTGGAACTAATATTAGCAACCAAACAATCAACTCTTGTTGACCGTTTGCTTCTGGCATTCCCTGCACACAGCGCCCGTGATCGTTCTAACACGAGCTGCAGGGGCCAGCAGACCAGAGGTGTTAGAGGGGCAGAAATCAGAAGTGGCGTTGGCCAGAGGGGTTTTCTGACCAGGTTGTGGAGTGATTTTGCTATGACCGCAGACAGGACAGGTACTGCAGCATCAATTCAAAGTGACAGGAGACAACATTTGTCCAGTATGGTTACTAACTATTTTTCATCCCTTATCGACGTTCTCCCTCAACCGTCATTCCCATTTGATTACTGGGCATCAAAATTAGACACCTGGCCAGAATTGGCAGAATATGCATTGCAGGAGCTTGCTTGCCCGGCAGCTAGTGTCCTATCAGAAAGAGTATTCAGTGCTGCAGGTTCAATACTAACAGAAAAAAGGACTCGTCTGGCTACCCAAAATGTAGATGATCTAACCTTCATTAAAATGAACCACAACTGGATTTCGAAATCTTTTGCCCCACCTTGCCCGGCTGACACCTAGCTTTCCTATGTAAAGGTCTTGCCTGTGGACTATTCTGAACGACTTTTCCAATCTCGTAATTTGCAGCACCTGATTGTCCAGCATCCGACATGTTAATACCTCCCTAAATGGCCAAAGTCCCCACACGGGGCCGTGGTATCGCCACTTGGCGCCAGCACCCGTGAGAGTACTGTTTGTCTGAAGAGGTGGGTGTGCCCGCTTTTGGTCGACGGCACTGCCACTAGGTCCCTCATAGTACAATAAAGTGTCTGGCGGTGGTGGTGCGCACCCAACGTCAGACACACCGTTGTAATATGAGGGGCCCTGGGCCTGTACCGCCGGCCACAAGACAGTCCCCCCCCCCAGGTCAAACAGTACTCTACCACTTGCAAAATTTTCTCTCACAGCTCCACCAATGTTTAGTCTATGCGCTGACATCCTTCAATGCCTGGCACTGTCAATACCATTGTATTGACATTTTTCTTATGTTAGGCCTTCGAAGCCTGTCTGCGGTCACTCCTTCCACTAGGCCTCCACTGACCTGTCTACTGCTGCCCGGGTTCCCCTGGAACCAATTTTAAATTGCCTACAGCCAGCCCAATTTATTATGTTAGGGCTTCGAAGCCTGTCTGCGGTCCCTCCTTCCACTAGGCCTCCACTGACCTGTCTACTGCTGCCCGGGTTCCCCTGGAACCAATTTTAAATTGCCTACAGCCAGCCCAATTTATTATGTTAGGGCTTCGAAGCCTGTCTGCGGTCCCTCCTTCCACTAGGCCTCCACTGACCTGTCTACTGCCGCCCGTGTTCCCCTGGAACCAATTGTAAATTGCCTACAGCCAGGCCAATTTATTATGTTAGGGCTTCGAAGCCTGTCTGCGGTCCCTCCTTCCACTAGGCCTCCACTGACCTGTCTACTGCTGCCCGGGTTCCCCTGGAACCAATTTTAAATTGCCTACAGCCAGCCCAATTTATTATGTTAGGGCTTCGAAGTCTGTCTGCGGTCCCTCCTTCCACTAGGCCTCCACTGACCTGTCTACTGCTGCCCGGGTTCCCCTGGAACCAATTTTAAATTGCCTACAGCCCGCCCAATTTATTATGTTAGGGCTTCGAAGCCTGTCTGCGGTCCCTCCTTCCACTAGGCCTCCACTGACCTGTCTACTGCTGCCCGGGTTCCCCTGGAACCAATTTTAAATTGCCTACAGCCAGCCCAATTTATTATGTTAGGGCTTCGAAGCCTGTCTGCGGTCCCTCCTTCCAGTAGGCCTCCACTGACCTGTCTACTGCTGCCCGGGTTCCCCTGGAACCAATTTTAAATTGCCTACAGCCAGCCCAATTTATTATGTTAGGGCTTCGAAGCCTGTCTGCGGTCCCTCCTTCCACTAGGCCTCCACTGACCTGTCTACTGCTGCCCGGGTTCCCCTGGAACCAATTTTAAATTGCCTACAGCCCGCCCAATTTATTATGTTAGGGCTTCGAAGCCTGTCTGCGGTCCCTCCTTCCACTAGGCCTCCACTGACCTGTCTACTGCTGCCCGGGTTCCCCTGGAACCAATTTTAAATTGCCTACAGCCAGCCCAATTTATTATGTTAGGGCTTCGAAGCCTGTCTGCGGTCCCTCCTTCCAGTAGGCCTCCACTGACCTGTCTACTGCTGCCCGGGTTCCCCTGGAACCAATTTTAAATTGCCTACAGCCAGCCCAATTTATTATGTTAGGGCTTCGAAGCCTGTCTGCGGTCCCTCCTTCCACTAGGCCTCCACAGACCTGTCTACTGCTGCCCGGGTTCCCCTGGAACCAATTTTAAATTGCCTACAGCCCGCCCAATTTATTATGTTAAGGCTTCGAAGCCTGTCTGCGGTCCCTCCTTCCACTAGGCCTCCACTGACCTGTCTACTGCCGCCCGTGTTCCCCTGGAACCAATTGTAAATTGCCTACAGCCAGGCCAATTTATTATGTTAGGGCTTCGAAGCCTGTCTGCGGTCCCTCCTTCCACTAGGCCTCCACTGACCTGTCTACTGCTGCCCGTGTACCCCTTGAACCAACATCAGAAAATATAAAAATAAGTATTTTGCTTATAAAAAAGAAAATACTGGAGAGATATCAAATGCAGACATTTTAACATTAAAAACAAACACATACAACAAAAATCTGGTACAGTACTAAAAATGGCCACCAGCTACAATAACTTTCTCCTGCAAGTAGTTAACTGAAAGTTTTTTTCAATTTAAAACACAGATATGGCATCCACCGAGTGTTGTCCTGTCGCGTCTTCTTTATATTATTGCCAAGAAGATGCAAAACAATGAAAATAATAAAATCATTATTTACCAAAAAAATAGAGTAAGTCAAAACCACATTGCAAATAAACATTCATTACAAATAAAGAAGCAGGGCGCGTCCGAGGGTGAGTATATACCTAATAAGAATATAATCACCCTCGGACGCGCCCTGCTTCTTTCCGACAGCCTTCCTTCCTAAGAATCAGCCCTTCCGTGGTGTAGAGAGAGGGTGTGTTACACTCCAAGGTGTTCCCCAGGTTGCCTTTCCTGAGCTTCGATCTTCATGCTCTCGTTTAGTAGTTGTCGGAAAGTAGGCTGCATTAGGCTTACAAAATGGGTATGGGGTGGAGAGAGATGGTGTGTTACACTCCAAGGTGTTCTCCAGGTTTCCTCGCCATTGCTTCGATCTTCCGACTCTCGTTTAGTAGTTGTAGAAAACTACACTGCATTAGGCCTACAAAATGGGTATCGGGTGGAGTGAGATGGTGTGTTACACTCCAAGGTGTTCCCCAGGTTGCCTTGCCATTGCTTCGGTCTTCCGACTCTCGTTTAGTAGTTGTAGAAAACTACACTGCATTAGGCCTACAAAATGGGTATCGGGTGGAGAGAGATGGTGTGTTACACTCCAAGGTGTTCCCCAGGTTGCCTTGCCATTGCTTCGGTCTTCCGACTCTCGTTTAGTAGTTGTAGAAAACTACACAGCATTAGGCCTACAAAATGGGTATGGGGTGGAGAGAGATGGTGTGTTACACTCCAAGGTGTTCCCCAGGTTGCCTTGCCATTGCTTCGATCTTCCGACTCTCGTTTAGTAGTTGTAGAAAACTACACTGCATTAGGCCTACAAAATGGGTATCGGGTGGAGAGAGATGGTGTGTTACACTCCAAGGTGTTCCCCAGGTTTCCTCGCCATTGCTTCGATCTTCCGACTCTCGTTTAGTAGTTGTAGAAAACTACACAGCATTAGGCCTACAAAATGGGTATGGGGTGGAGAGAGATGGTGTGTTACACTCCAAGGTGTTCTCCAGGTTTCCTCGCCATTGCTTCGATCTTCCGACTCTCGTTTAGTAGTTGTAGAAAACTACACTGCATTAGGCCTACAAAATGGGTATCGGGTGGAGAGAGATGGTGTGTTACACTCCAAGGTGTTCCCCAGGTTGCCTTGCCATTGCTTCGGTCTTCCGACTCTCGTTTAGTAGTTGTAGAAAACTACACAGCATTAGGCCTACAAAATGGGTATGGGGTGGAGCGAGATGGTGTGTTCCACTCCAAGGTGTTCTCCAGGTTGCCTTTCCTGAGCTTCTATCTTCAGGCTCTTGTTAAATTGTGGTTAAATGGAACAACTGCATTTGGCGTACTAGTTGGTTTGGGGCCTACTAACAGTGTCTGCCGCTCCTTGCTGTTCTCCTGGTTTCCTGTCCTGAAATTCCGTTTTCAGGCGCTCGTTAAGTAGTTGTTAATGTTAGACTGCATTTGGCCTACTAGTTGGGTTGGGGCCTACTATCGGTGTCTGCCACTCCTTGCTGTTCCCCTCCACTGAACAAAGCTGTGCCGCCTGTTTACTACTGTTGCCAATTTTGAACTGCATTTCGACTACTTACTGATTTGGGCCTACTCTCTGTGTCAGCCTCTCATTCCAGTTGTCCTCCACTGCAATGCCCCCTGATTAGTCCTGTGTTACCAATTTTGAACTGCATTTAGCCCACGTTATTCTTTGGGCCTATATCTGTGTTTCCTCCTCATCCTGCCCATTGCCCAGCCAGTGATAGATGAGTCTGCTGGTACATTGACCCATAACGCAACATTTCCCGTGCACGCTACACTGCAAGATTGTGACCCTGCTGAAAGTCAGGTCCCCCTTCCCGCATACCATACCACCTTACACGGGGACAAAGAGGAAGGTGCAGATGAAAGTGCAGGTTCCTTCATCAGGTGGGGGGAGGAATACTAGTTGGCGAAGTCACTGGCACAAGGCCTCTCATAGTACGCAAAAGTGTTGCTGCCGGTGGGAGGCGCACCCGCCGTGCAAACACACCGCTGTACTTTGAGGGGCCCTGTGCCAGTGCCAATGCCAACGAGTGGGCCCCCCCTGCTTGCTCAGGTTCACAGCACTTGCAAAGTTGAAATACTTACCTATAATATAATAATAATAATTTTTATTTATATAGCGCCAACATATTCCGCAGCTCTTTACAAATTATAGAGGGGACTTGTACAGACAATAGACATTACAGCATAACAGAAATCACAGTTCAAAACAGATACCAGGAGGAATGAGGGCCCTGCTGCTCGCAAGCTTACAAACTATGGGGAAAAGGGGAGACACGAGAGGTGGATGGTAACAATTGCTTTAGTTATTCGGACCGGCCATAGTGTAAGGCTCAGGTGTTCATGTAAAGCTGCATGAACCAGTTACCTGCCTAAGTATGTAGCAGTACAGACACAGAGGGCTAATACTGCATAAAGTGTATGAGAACATGATGCGAGGAACCTTTTTTTTTTTTTATTATAAATAGGCCACACAGGGATCGTTAGGTTAATGCATTGAGGCGGTAGGCCAGTCTGAACAAATGAGTTTTTAGGGCACGCTTAAAACTGTGGGGATTGGGGATTAATCGTATTAACCTAGGTAGTGCATTCCAAAGAATCGGCGCAGCACGTGTAAAGTCTTGGAGACGGGCGTGGGAGGTTCTGATTATTGAGGATGCTAACCTGAGGTCATTAGCGGAGCGGAGGGCACGGGTAGGGTGGTAGACTGAGACCAGAGAGGAGATGTAGGGTGGTGCTGAGCCATGGAGTGCTTTGTGGATGAGGGTAGTAGTTTTGTACTGGATTCTGGAGTGGATGGGTAGCCAGTGTAATGACTGGCACAGGGTAGAGGCATCGGTGTAACGGTTGGTGAGGAATATGATCCTGGCTGCAGCATTCAGGACAGATTGGAGCGGGGAGAGTTTTGCAAGAGGGAGGCCGATTAGTAGAGAGTTACAATAGTCCAGACGAGAATGAATAAGTGAAACAGTCAGAGTTTTTGCAGAGTCGAAAGTAAGAAAAGGGCGAATTCTAGAAATGTTTTTGAGATGCAGGTAAGAAGAGCGAGCCAGTGATCGGATGTGGGGGGTGAATGAAAGGTCAGAATCAAGGATGACCCAAAGGCAGCGGGCATGTTGCTTTGGAGTAATGGTGGAACCGCACTCGGAGATGGCAATGTCAGGTAAAGGTAGGTTAGTAGAGGGAGAGAACACTGCCTGCTCCACTGCCGTGATGTGGTCCAGATTTCCTGGGCCCACTAATTACTTGAACCAGCCCTACCCACCACAACTTTAGCCAAATGACCCCCAATTTCAAATGCCTTCCAATTATTATAAGGTAAATTACGCTTGACAAGCTTCATTAAGAAGAATGGATGGTTTTGACATTAAAATGGGCACTCTAGGTGTTTTCCTGGCCCCCACTCACTGCCGACTATGCTGCCCCATTGACTTGCATTGGGTTTCGTGTTTCGGTCGATCCCGACTTTACGTCATAATCGGCCGATTTCACTCGACCCGACTTTTGAGATAGTCGGGTTTCGCGAAACCCGGCTCGACTCTAAAAAGGTCAAGGTCGCTCAACTCTAGTGAGCGGTGTGTGTGCTGTATGTGTCTGATGTGTGAGCGGTGTGTGTGCTGTATGTGTCTGATATGTGAGCGGTGTGTGCTGTATGTGTCTGATATGTGAGCGGTGTGTGTGCTGTATGTGTCTGATATGTGAGCGGTGTGTGTGCTGTATGTGTCTGATATGTGAGCGGTGTGTGTGCTGTATGTGTCCGATATGTGAGCGGTGTGTGCTGTATGTGTCCGATATGTGAGCGGTGTGTGTGCTGTAGGTGTCTGATATGTGAGCGGTGTGTGTGCTGTAGGTGTCTGATATGTGAGCGGTGTGTGTGCTGTATGTGTCTGATATGTGAGCGGTGTGTGTGCTGTATGTGTCTGATATGTGAGCGATGTGTGTGCTGTATGTCTCTGATATGTGAGCGGTATGTGCTGTATGTGTCTGATATGTGAGCGGTGTGTGCTGTATGAGTCTGATATGTGAGCGGTGTGCGCTGTATGTGTCTGATATGTGAGCGCTGTGTGCTGTATGTATCTGATATGTGAGCGGTGTGTGTGCTGTATGTGTCTGATATGTGAGCGGTGTGTGCTGTATGTATCTGATATGTGAGCGGTGTGTGCTGTATGTGTCTGATATGTGAGCGGTGTGTGCTGTATGTGTCTGATATGTGAGCGCTGTGTGCTGTATGTATCTGATATGTGCACGGTGTGTGTGCTGTATGTGTCTGATATGTGAGCGCTGTGTGCTGTATGTATCTGATATGTGAGCGGTGTGTGTGCTGTATGTGTCTGATATGTGAGCGGTGTGTGCTGTATGTATCTGATATGTGAGCGGTGTGTGTGCTGTATGTGTCTGATATGTGAGCGGTGTGTGTGCTGTATGTGTCTGATATGTGAGCGGTGTGTGTGCTGTATGTGTCTGATATGTGAGCGGTGTGTGCTGTATGTGTCTGATATGTGAGCGGTGTGTGCTGTATGTATCTGATATGTGAGCGGTGTGTGTGCTGTATGTGTCTGATATGTGAGCGGTGTGTGCTGTATGTATCTGATATGTGAGCGGTGTGTGCTGTATGTGTCTGATATGTGAGCGGTGTGTGTGCTGTATGTGTCTGATATGTGAGCGGTGTGTGTGCTGTATGTGTCTGATATGTGAGCGGTGTGTGCTGTATGTGTCTGATATGTGAGCGGTGTGTGCTGTATGTATCTGATATGTGAGCGGTGTGTGCTGTATGTGTCTGATATGTGAGCGGTGTGTGCTGTATGTATCTGATATGTGAGCGGTGTGTGCGCTGTATGTGTCTGATATGTGAGCGGTGTGTGCTGTATGTGTCTGATATGTGAGCGGTGTGTGCTGTGTGTGTCTGATGTGTGTGTGCTGTATGTGTCTGATATGTGAGCGGTGTGTGCTGTATGTATCTGATATGTGCACGGTGTGTGTGCTGTATGTGTCTGATATGTGAGCGCTGTGTGCTGTATGTGTCTGATATGTGAGCGCTGTGTGCTGTATGTGTCTGATATGTGAGCGGTGTGTGTGCTGTGTGTGTCTGATATGTGAGCGGTGTGTGTGCTGTATGTGTCTGATATGTGAGCGGTGTGTGCTGTATGTATCTGATATGTGCACGGTGTGTGCTGTATGTGTCTGATATGTGCACGGTGTGTGTGCTGTATGTGTCTGATATGTGAGCGGTGTGTGCTGTATGTGTCTGATATGTGAGCGGTGTGTGTGCTGTGTGTGTCTGATATGTGAGCGGTGTGTGCTGTATGTATCTGATATGTGAGCGGTGTGTGCGCTGTATGTGTCTGATATGTGAGCGGTGTGTGCTGTATGTATCTGATATGTGCACGGTGTGTGTGCTGTATGTGTCTGATATGTGAGCGCTGTGTGCTGTATGTGTCTGATATGTGAGCGGTGTGTGTGCTGTATGTGTCTGATATGTGAGCGGTGTGTGTGCTGTATATGTCTGATATGTGAGCGGTGTGTGCTGTATGTGTCTGATATGTGAGCGGTGTGTGTGCTGTGTGTGTCTGATATGTGAGCGGTGTATGTGCTGTATGTGTCTGATATGTGAGCGGTGTGTGCTGTATGTGTCTGATATGTGAGCGGTGTGTGTGCTGTATATGTCTGATATGTGAGCGGTGTGTGCTGTATGTGTCTGATATGTGAGCGGTGTGTGTGCTGTATATGTCTGATATGTGAGCGGTGTGTGCTGTATGTATCTGATATGTGAGCGGTGTGTGTGCTGTGTGTGTCTGATATGTGAGCGGTGTGTGTGCTGTGTGTGTCTGATATGTGAGCGGTGTGTGCTGTATGTATCTGATATGTGAGCGGTGTGTGTGCTGTGTGTGTCTGATATGTGAGCGGTGTGTGTGCTGTGTGTGTCTGATATGTGAGCGGTGTGTGCTGTATGTATCTGATATGTGAGCGGTGTGTGTGCTGTGTGTGTCTGATATGTGAGCGGTGTGTGCTGTATGTATCTGATATGTGAGCGGTGTGTGCTGTATGTATCTGATATGTGAGCGGTGTGTGTGCTGTGTGTGTCTGATATGTGAGCGGTGTGTGTGCTGTGTGTGTCTGATATGTGAGCGCTGTGTGCTGTATGTGTCTGATATGTGAGCGGTGTGTGCTGTATGTATCTGATATGTGAGCGGTGTATGTGCTGTATGTGTCTGATATGTGAGCGGTGTGTGTGCTGTATGTGTCTGATATGTGAGCGGTGTGTGCTGTATGTATCTGATATGTGCACGGTGTGTGTGCTGTATGTGTCTGATATGTGAGCGGTGTGTGCTGTATGTATCTGATATGTGCACGGTGTGTGTGCTGTATGTGTCTGATATGTGAGCGCTGTGTGCTGTATGTGTCTGATATGTGAGCGGTGTGTGTGCTGTATGTGTCTGATATGTGAGCGGTGTGTGTGCTGTATATGTCTGATATGTGAGCGGTGTGTGCTGTATGTGTCTGATATGTGAGCGGTGTGTGTGCTGTATGTGTCTGATATGTGAGCGGTGTGTGTGCTGTATGTGTCTGATATGTGCACGGTGTGTGCTGTATATGTCTGATATGTGAGCGGTGTGTGTGCTGTATGTGTCTGATATGTGAGCGGTGTGTGTGCTGTATATGTCTGATATGTGAGCGCTGTGTGCTGTATGTGTCTGATATGTGAGCGGTGTGTGTGCTGTGTGTGTCTGATATGTGAGCGGTGTGTGCTGTATGTATCTGATATGTGCACGGTGTGTGCTGTATGTGTCTGATATGTGAGCGCTGTGTGCTGTATGTGTCTGATATGTGAGCGGTGTGTGTGCTGTGTGTGTCTGATATGTGAGCGGTGTATGTGCTGTATGTGTCTGATATGTGAGCGGTGTGTGCTGTATGTATCTGATATGTGCACGGTGTGTGCTGTATGTGTCTGATATGTGAGCGGTGTGTGTGCTGTATGTGTCTGATATGTGAGCGGTGTGTGTGCTGTATGTGTCTGATATGTGAGCGCTGTGTGCTGTATGTGTCTGATATGTGAGCGGTGTATGTGCTGTATGTGTCTGATATGTGAGCGGTGTGTGCTGTATGTATCTGATATGTGAGCGGTGTGTGTGCTGTATGTATCTGATATGTGAGCGGTGTGTGTGCTGTATGTGTCTGATATGTGAGCGGTGTGTGTGCTGTATGTGTCTGATATGTGAGCGCTGTGTGCTGTATGTGTCTGATATGTGAGCGGTGTATGTGCTGTATGTATCTGATATGTGAGCGCTGTGTGCTGTATGTGTCTGATATGTGAGCGGTGTGTGTGCTGTGTGTGTCTGATATGTGAGCGGTGTGTGCTGTATGTATCTGATATGTGCACGGTGTGTGCTGTATGTGTCTGATATGTGAGCGCTGTGTGCTGTATGTGTCTGATATGTGAGCGGTGTGTGTGCTGTATGTGTCTGATATGTGAGCGGTGTGTGCTGTATGTGTCTGATATGTGAGCGGTGTGTGCTGTATGTATCTGATATGTGCACGGTGTGTGCTGTATGTGTCTGATATGTGAGCGGTGTGTTTGTGCCTATGTAAGTGATGTATACCACTTAATAGAACAGTAATTGTCAATAATGAGCAATTCTGCACTTGAACATATATGAGAATATAATTATTTAGCGGTTGCTTCAGTAATAATGGTATATTAGTATGACAAAGAGCAGGTTGAGCTTTATTGTGGTCCCTTAAAGCAGAAAAATAATCTTTCCATTAGGCACATTGACAGTAAAGGCAAAGTATTGGCTGCCCCCTAGTGGAGATATGGAGGGAGAATAACCACAAAGGTGAATAACTGAAAAAGTAATGTTACTATAATTTAGTATATTAATGACCAGATCAGCGTGGATCAATATATTTATTTATATACTTGATTTAGAGCTGAAACTAAAACATAATTTGGGCGTCCAGAGAGAAAAAAGAAAAATGTTGGCACTCACCCAGCGATGAAAGTAGAAAAGTCCTTTATTTATCCATACAATGGGATGCGGACATGCCTGTAGGGCTGCAGTACAAACGAGAGGGTGCGAGGAGGGAAGCGGACGACGGCCGTTTCACGCGGACTGCGCTTCAACGGGTCCAGGTATGTGATTGGGATACAACGCCAATGTTTAAATAACAAGCACAGAAGAAAAAGAAAAAAAACCAGCTGTGTAACATCAACAATTAGTAACCACCTAAATAGTGACACAATATTAAAAACACAATCACATTAAAATTGCAGAGCAACATACAATCATATAATGCTATAAACAATCTTATTTTTATAAAAAGACCAACATATCTAATTTATCATTAAGCCCCATTGGACCTTGGGCATTAACCCTCAGGATCCATTTTGCTTCCTGCTGAAGGAGAAGCTTGTTGTGATTTCCTCCTTTTTGGGGCTGTTTAACTATTTCTAGTCCAGCAAAACTCAATAATCTAGGATTGGCATTGTTTATCACGCATATGATTAACCCCTTAGCGACCGCTGATACGGCTTTTAACGGCGGCCGCTGAGGGTACTTAAACCACAGCGCCGTTAATTAACGGTGCTGTGGAAAAAGTGAATAGCGCCCCCCAGAGTCGGATTTTCTCCGGGGTCTCGGCTGCCGGGGGTAGCCGAGACCCCAGAGAATATGATTCGGGGTTTTTTTTACCGACCCCGCTTTTGCGATCGCCGGTAATTAACCGTTTACCGGGGATCGCAAAAAAAAACAAAACGTGATTTCTTTTTAATTTCTCTGTCCTCCGATGTGATCGCACATCAGAGGACAGAGAAAAGGGGTCCCCGATCGCCCCCCGATACTCACCTGTCTCCCCCGGTGTTCCTCGTGGCTCCCGATGGGCGCCGCCATCTTCAAAATGGCGGGCGCATGCCCAGTGTGCCCAAAGAGCATGATCGGGGTCGGTTTTACCGACCCCTGTTTTGCGATCGCCGGTAATTAACTGTTTACCGGCGACCGCAAAAAAAAAAAAAAAAAAGCAAAGTGTAATTATCTGTCCTCTGATGTGATCGCACATCAGAGGACAGAGAAATAGGGGGATTCGGGGACCCTATTATACTTACCAGTGTCCCTGGGTCCTCCTGCTGCTCCTCCTGGCCGCCGGCGTCTTCTGGGGAAAAGAAAATGGCGGGCGCATGCGCAGTGCGCCCGCCATCTGTCTCCATCTGCCGGCCGGCAGGAGAAGAGCAGTTGGGGCTAAAATTAGGACTAGGGTTAGAGTTAGGGCTAGGGTTAGGGCTAGGGTTAGGGTTAGGGTTGTGGCTAAATTTAGGGTTAGGGTTGGGGCTAAAGTTAGGGTTAGGGTTGGGGCTAAATTTAGGGTTAGGCTTCTTTCACACTTACATCGGTACGGGGCCATCGCAATGCATCGGCCCGACATACCGACGCACGTTGTGAAAATTGTGCACAACGTGGGCAGCGGATGTAGTTTTTCAACGCATCCGCTGCCCAATCTATGTCCTGGGGAGGAGGGGGCGGAGTTACTGCCACGCATGCGCGGTCAGAAATGGCGGATGCGACGTACAAAAAAAGTTACATTGAATGTTTTTTTGTGCTGACGGTCCGCCAAAACACTGATCCAGTGCACGACGGACGCGACGTGTGGCCATCCGTCACGATCCGTCGGCAATACAAGTCTATAGGCAAAAAACGCATCCTGCGGGCACATTTGCAGGATCCGTTTCTTGTCCAAAACGACGGATTGCGACGGATGCCAAACGACGCAAGTGTGAAAGTAGCCTTAGGGCTAGGGTTAGGATTGGGGCTAAAGTTAGGGCTAGGGTTGGGGCTAAGGTTAGGGTTAGAGTTGGGAATAGAGTTAGGGTTTGGATTAGAGTTCGTATTAGGGTTAGGGTTGGTATTAGGGTTACGCTTGGGATTAGGGTTAGGTTTGGGATTAGGGTTAAGGTTAGGGTTGTGATTAGGGGTGTATTGGGATTAGGGTTAGGTTCAGAGGCGTAGCTAGAGCTTTTGCCGCCCGGGGCTGTTCCCGAGTTTGGCGCCCTCCCCCCCCCCCCCGCTCAATACACACAAAGGTTACCAAAAATGGTTTTCCTGTTTTGTAGAACTTAAACTGGGCCTAATGGTGTCACCCCCACATGCCACACCTGTGACTTAATACCACCACACCATGACCAGGCCACATAGTGACCGAATAATACTACATACAAGGGACAAATACCACAACACCATTTCCAGACCACATATTACCACTACATAGTGACTGAATACTACAATACTGATCAGTAATAAAAAAAAAAACCACAATACTATCACCATAAGTGCCAGTATTCACAGGAGATCTGTACTTAGTATGCAGTGTCTGTGTAGAGGTAATACAGAGATCACTGGTGACATTATACACAGGACCTCTATATAGTATACAGTGTATAGTGTCAGTGTATAGGTAACACTGACTCACCAGTGACGTCTCTAGGTGAAGTCCTTCATCTTTCATCCAGCACAGACCGCCATCATTCCTTCCAGCCAGGACTCGTTTCTGCAGGAAATAACACAGTTATCTCGAGCTCCGCTTGCAGAACACATTACTTAATTTTTCACAACTTCTACATTACACCACATGAAGATAAAAAGGCGATATAGTGTCACTCTGCACAGTAACAGGACCGCCCCCCCATTTAAAACAGTATACTCAAAAAATAAAATAAATACATCACTGCAGTAATAATATCCCTTAATTATCCCCTATGGTAACACTATTCCCCACCCTGGCCCCGTTTATCTCATTCCTGGCTCCAGCCATATGTTCTCGCATCCTGCCCTCATGAGTATCCATTCTACCCCATATGATCTCCCCATCCTGCCCCACCAGCCTCCATCGTATCCGTCCTGCCCCATGATCCAATCCTGCCCCATGTCTCCAATCATGCCCCGTATCTACATTCTGCCCATGCCTCAAGTCCTGCCCCCAGTGTGTCCAGCATATTACCCCCATGTTGTCCAGCAATCTGCCCCAGTGTGTCCAGCATATTACCCCCATGTTGTCCAGCAATCTGCCCCAGTGTGTCCAGCATATTACCCCCAGTGTGTCCAGCAATCTGCCCCAGTATGTCCAGCACTGCCCCCAGTGTGTCCAGCAATCTGCCCCAGTGTCCAGCCTTTCCCCAGTGTGTCCAGTAGTCTGCCCCAGTGTGTCCAGCATATTACCCCCAGTTTCCAGCATTGTCCCAGTGTGTCCAGCATATTACCCCCAGTGTGTCCAGCAATCTGCCCCAGTGTCCAGCACAGTGTGTCCAGAAGTCTGCCCCAGGGTCTCCAGCATTGCCTCAATGTGTCCAGAAATCTGCCCCAGGGTCTCCAGTATTCAGTGTGTCCAGCAATCTGCCCCATAGTCTCCAGTATTGCCCCAGTGTGTCCAGCATTCTGCCCCATGGTCTCCAGTATTGCCCCAGTGTGTCCAGCATTCTGCCCCATGGTCTCCAGTATTGCCCCAGTGTGTCCAGCAATCTGCCCCATGGTCTCCAGTATTGCCCCAGTATGTCCAGAAGTCTGCCCTAGGGTCTCCAGCATTGCCTCAATGTGTCCTGAAATCTGCCCCATGGTCTCCAGTATTCAGTGTGTCCAGCAATCTGCCCCATAGTCTCCTGTATTGCCCCAGTGTGTCCAGCAATCTGCCCCATGGTCTCCTGTATTGCCCCAGTGTGTCCAGCATTCTGCCACATGGTCTCCTGTATTGCCCCAGTGTGTCCAGCATTCTGCCCCATGGTCTCCAGTATTGCCCCAGTGTGTCCAGCAATCTGCCCCATAGTCTCTTGTATTGCCCCAGTGTGTCCAGCAATCTGCCCCATGGTCTCCTGTATTGCCCCAGTGTGTCCAGCATTCTGCCCCATGGTCTCCTGTATTGCCCCAGTGTGTCCAGCATTCTGCCCCATGGTCTCCAGTATTGCCCCAGTGTGTAGCAATCTGCCCCATGGTCTCCAGTATTGCCCCAGTGTGTCCAGCATTGCCCCCAGACATTCAGACATAAAGAAAAAAAAAAAAAGTAAAATCCTCACCTCTCCCGTTCCTAGCGCAGGTCCGGTGCAGCCAGTCAGCGTCTCTCCGGCTCTGCGACGCTCAGGACAGAGAGGCAGAGCGGTGCGCACAGTAGTGACGTCATCGCGCCCTCTGCTCTGCGACGTCGCAGAGTCAGAGGACGCTGAAGCCGCAGGAACCAGGAGAGGTGAGTATTAGAGCGGGGGGCGGGGCCCGGGGGTGGGGGGAGCTGGCCCTGGTCGTGGCGGCGGACGGCGCCGCCCGAAGATTTAAAGGGGCGTCTTTTTTTTTTTTTTTTTTTTTCTTCTTCTCCTGCAGCGCTGGCCGCCCCCCGCATTGTGCCGCCCGGGGCGGACCGCCCCCCCCCCCCCCGCACTGGTTTGGTTTGAGGTTAGGGTTGAGATTAGGATTAGGGGTGTGTTGGATTTAGGGTTTTGATTAGGGTTATGGCTAGGGTTGACATTAGGGTTGTTTTGGGGTAAGGGTTGTGATTATGGTTAGGGTTAGTGATTAGGATTATGGATCAGGTTGGGATTAGGGTTAGGGGTGTGTTGGGGTTAGGGTTGGAGCTAGAATTGGGGGGTTTCCACTGTTTAGTTACATCAGGGGGTCTCCAAACACGACAGCCAATTTTGCGCTCAAAAAGTCAAATGGTGCTCCTTCCCTTCTGAGCTCTGCCGTGCACCCAAACAGTGGTTTTCCCCCACATATGGGGCATCAGCGTACTCAGGATAAATTGAACAACAACTTTAGTGGTCCAATTTCTCCTGTTACCCTTGTGAAAATAAAAACTTGGGGGCTACAATATCTTTTTTGTGGAAAAAAAAATATTTTTTATTTTCACGACTCTGCATTCTAAACTTCAGTGAAGCACTTGGGCATTCAAAGTTCTCACCACACATCTAGATAAGTTCCTTGGGGGGTCTAGTTTCCAAAATGGGGTCACTTGTGGGGGGTTACTACTGTTTAGGTACATCAGGGGCTCTGCAATCGCAACATAACGCCCACAGACCATTCTATCAAAGTCTGCATTCCAAAACGGCGCTCCTTCCCTTCCGAGTTCTGCCGTGCGCCCAAACAGTGGTTTACCCCCACATATGGCGCATCAGCGTACTCGGGATAAATTGGACAACAACTATTGCAGCCCAATTTCTCCTGTTACCCTTGTGAAAATAAAAACTTGGGGGCTACAATATCTTTTTTGTGGAAAAAAAAATATTTTTTATTTTCACGACTCTGCATTCTAAACTTCAGTGAAGCACTTGGGCATTCAAAGTTCTCACCACACATCTAGATAAGTTCCTTGGGGGGTCTAGTTTCCAAAATGGGGTCACTTGTGGGAGGTTTCCACTGTTTAGGCACATCAGGGGCGCTCCAAACGCGACATGGCGTCCGATCTCAATTCCAGACAATTCTACATTGAAAAAGTAAAACGGCGCTCCTTCACTTCCAAGTTCTGCGGTGCACCCAAAAAGTGGTTTACCCCCACATATGGGGTATTGGCGTATTCAGGAGAAATTGCATAACAAAATTTATGGTTACATTTCTGTTTTTACACATGTGAAAATAAAAAAAATGGTTCTGAATTAAGATGTTTGCACAAAAAAATTAAATGGTCATTTTTTCCTTCCACATTGTTTCAGTTCCTGTGAAGCACGTAAAGGGTTAATAAACTTATTGAATGTGGTTTTGAGTACCTTGAGGGGTGTAGTTTTTAGAATGGTGTCACACTTGGGTATTTTCTATCATATAGACCCCTCAAAATGACTTCAAATGTGATGTGGTCCCTAAAAAAAATGGTGTTGTAAAATTGAGAAATTGCTGATCAACTTTTAACCCTTATAACTCCCTAACAAAAAAAAATTTTGTTTCCAAAATTGCGCTGATGTAAAGTAGACATGTGGGAAATGTTATTTATTAACTATTTTTCGTGACATATCTCTCTTAAGCGCATAAAAATACAAAGTTTGAAAATTGCAAAATTTTTAAAATTTTCGCCATATTTCCGCTTTTTTCATAAATAATCGCAAGTAATATCGAAGAAATGTTACCACTAACATGAAGTACAATATGTCACGAAAAAACAATCTCAGAATCAGCAGAATCCGTTAAAGCGTTCCAGAGTTTTAACCTCATAAAGTGACAGTGGTCAGAATTGCAAAAATTGGCCTGGTCATTAAGTACCAAATTGGCTCTGTCACTAAGGGGTTAAATACCCCATCAGTGCTTGTGATCTTCCGATAACGGAGCATTTGGCAACCCCCGTTTGGTATAAAAAGGATGGGCACTCTCAAACCTCAACATAGTGTACACTTGTATTAATGTGTCCATCTACGACGTCAATTTTTACATCTAAAAATACCAAACTGTTACCTCCAAAACAAGATGTAAACCGCATATTATCCATATTAGAACAATTTAAATACCGTATTTTTCGGACTACAAGACGCACTTTTTTCCCCAAAAATGTAAGGGGAAAATGGGGGTGCGTCTTGTAGTCGCAATATACTTACAAATCATATGGCGGCGGTCCCGATGCAGCCTCCCTTGCCATGCTGGTGCGGCTGTGGCTGTGCTGCGGGCAGGGGCTGTGCTGCGGGGCTGTGGCAGCGGCTCTCTGGGCTCACTGGGGGCTCCGACGGCATTTCGTCAAAGCCCGCAGGCCCCCCGCTCATCCGTGAATGGCAAGTTGCGGTGGCCGCTGAGAACATGGGCGCCAGGAAAATGGCCGCCGGGCCGGCGCACGCTTAGATTCAAATCTCGTCAACAAGATCTCATCTCTCGAGATCTCGGGGCGAGATCTCGGCAACAAGATCTGAATCTAAGCGTGCCCCGGCCCGGCGGCCATTTTCCTGGCTGGCGCCCATGGAAAATGGAGCATGAAGGATGTATGCGCTCCCATTCCTGTTGAAAGGCGATATCATCTTGAAACTGAGAAATCTCTTTGAAAACCCGTAAACCTCTAGGTACTCGTTCACATTCAGCATAAGACTTCAGTGATTTAATTGTCCAAAAAAGGCGCATCTCTCTTTCAGCAAGGTTCTGAATCCTAGATTCCAATGTATGTCGACTAATGATTTGTAGTTCTTCTTTAAAATTGCAATCTGCAATGGGTTTCTTCCACTAGAGAAGTCTCCATGCCAGCAGCTTCGCCAACTTATTCCATCTATTTAATTAGTGGAAAACACCAAACCAGAAAACCTGTGCTCTGTTCATAAAACGTATGAAGAGTCCATGAATGAAAAAAAAAAGAAAGTATGACGGCACCAGGATGAGTGGTTATTGATGGTAATTGATATAGGCAAACAAGCTGCAAAAAATCAATGTTTCATGCGGCAGGCAGACAAACCGTGGATTAGAATCGCATAGTGGTGCACAACCAAGCAGCAAGTCATATAAGGGCGTCCAGAGAGAAAAAAGAAAAATGTTGGCACTCACCCAGCGATGAAAGTAGAAAAGTCCTTTATTTATCCATACAATGGGATGCGGACATGCCTGTAGGGCTGCAGTACAAACGAGAGGGTGCGAGGAGGGAACCGGACGACGGCCGTTTCGCGCGGACTGCGCTTCAACGGGTCCAGGTATGTGATTGGGATACAACGCCAATGTTTAAACAACAAACACAGAAAAAAGAAAAAAACAGCTGTGTAACATCAACAATTAGTAACCACCTAAATAGTGACACAAAATTAAAAACACAATCACATTAAAATTGCAGAGCAACATACAATCATATAATGCTATAAACAATCTTATTTTTATAAAAAGACCGACATATCTAATTTATCATTAAGCCCCATTGGACCTTGGGCAATAATTTGCTTCAGGTGGGATTTGATTTTGGTGGTGAGCACTGATCTAAATCTACTCTTTTACTTTTGCTTAATGTTATTTATTATTGCATTTGCAACCTTTTTTTGTCTAGTTTTTGGTGTGTTTTTTTTTTTAAACTTTTTTTTCATTTATGCTTTATTCTTTTAATTTTTGTCTATTTTGTATGTGTTTTGTCTTTTTTGTTTGTTGTCGTTGCTGCTGTGGTTCGTTTTATGCCGATTCATTACTTAACAACTTTTGGCAAAATTTTCCTCTAGAGCGATTTTCTGAAACTACTTTGAGCAAATTTACCGACATTTTACGAGCAAAAAGTCAATAATCCCTTGATAACGAGCGTCATATGTATACGTTGGGAGAAAATAAATGAAGAAGGCTCGTGTGCGGAGCCCCCCACATTCCCGGCAGGTGATGACTGTGTTATTTAGCTACCATCTACCCGTAACAAGCGCTAGTGAGCAGAGATCCGCCCGTGGTTCTTAACCCATTAGATGCCGCTGTCATTCTCAGACAGCAACTTTTACAGCCGTAGTATTGCTGTATAGAGCATAAGCGATCGGACAGGTTTAAGCTTAAAAATACAATGAAAACATTAAAAGAAAAAAATCAAATCACCTCCCTTTTCCTCCATTTAAAATAAAGATTTTAAAAAATTCACGTCTGGTTAGGCGGCAAAATGTAATAAAAAAGCAATCAAAACATCAAAATGACCCCAAAAATAATAAAAACATCAAGCAAAAAGCAAAAATAAAAAAACAAGTGCTCATACATTGCCATCCACCGCCAAACTAAAACATTGTGGGTCTCAGAAAATCGCGATGCCTTCAAAACAATTTTTTTTTTATGAATTTCAAAAATTTCCAGTACATTACCGTATATGATAAAAATTAATGGTGTCATTCAAAAGTACAATTCAGGTTGAAAAAAAACAGGCTCTTATACGACTGTACGGAGGGAAAAATAAAAAGTTAACGCTCTTGGAAGAAAGGGAGGAAAAAAACGAAAAATTAAATAATTAAAGAAGTTAAAGGCAAAACTAAACAGTTTTTTTGAATTTGTGTAAAATTCATGAACTGCGTACACCATAATGAAGAATTTGATGCATAACAGTCAGCAAATACCACAGAAACGGAACTTGAAAAAAAAAAAAAAACTGAACATGATGAATTCGGGTCCTTAGTTTGTTCATAAAGCTGGGTGTCCACCAATATGGCGGCATTAATTCTCACAGTGGAGCCATCACCCGGCTCTCCCGCTCTCCGCCTAATATCTTTGCAATGCAGAGATGTAGAGTCCCAGGGGTGTGGAAAATCTGACATTAAAGGGGTTTCTCTCTCTGCTATTGAGATTTTACAGGGGATACTGATTACTTATAAGGCTGGAGTCACACACAACGTATAAAAAATTGGTCCGTTTTACATGGATGAGAATCGCACAACTGTTTCATGAACAGTGATCCGTGTGCAATGCAAGGATGCGATTTTTTTTTTCTCAAAAAAAATATCCGTATGGCATCCATATGGCGAGATTTTCTCACCGGCTTGCAAAATGGGACATATAATAGATCCATGGGCTCAAATATTCGGGAAAACATTGACTTATATATATAAAGGGTCACTGTATTTAACCCTGCCTGACAGTGGAGGTAGGTACCCAAAGTTTCTTCAGTAGGCGCCCCCACTCCTCGATGGCTCACCCTTGATATCCCTAAAATTACCTACAATGCAGGAATCCTAATGAGCCCTAAATGTGATCCCTATACCGGGTACTGCCCCGGTATAGGGCTCAGTAGGCACACACCGTATTCCCTTAACTAGTATATGTCCAAATAAAATTTGAACATTTTTTTAACTTGCTTTCATTAAAAGTTATATTTTAGGAATCCTTTGTTGTCAGTTTTTTATTTTGTTTTTCTAGGATTCTGCTTTATTGCAATTGGTTTTATTGTTAAGAGACAGTATGAGGAGGGAGGGGAATAGTGTGAGGAGACAGTATGGGGGGAGAAAAGTGAGTGGGCACAGAATAGAAACTGAGTAGTGGGGGCGTAGCATGGGGGGACAGTGTAAGGGCACAGCCAGGAGGGGACAGTATACCAAGGAGGGGGGAGTGTGATGAGAGAGTACAGTGTAAATACTGGGCCCTATAGGGGGGACACAGTGTGAGAGGACAGTGTGAAGAGGGGGCTGGTATGGAAAGGAGAGGGCAGTGTAAAGAGCATGTACCATAAGAGGGACAGTGTGGGGGTCATATTTTGTGCAGACAATATAGTGAGGGGCAATTTTTTATTCAGTAGCATCATGTGGAGATTTTCTGCAAAAGAGCGGAGAAGATGGAAGTCTGCAGAGATGGCTGTGGATGAGAAAACTCATCATGGGGTCTGGACAAGATGAAGAAAAGGAGAATGACTCCAGAGGCGACGTCATCTACAAGGTACCTGGATGTAAATGTTATTTGTGATACTGACTAACTCATGTTTTTATTTCTGTTAGGAGCATTAAAGGGGATGTCCAGGTTTGTAATGAGTCTGCAGTCATTCTTCGTGACTGCAAACTTCTGAATTCTCACAGTGCGCCCTGCACGCTGTCAGGATTCTCTCGTGCCGGCGATTTACATACATGCGGTCATGTGCTGACTAGACTTGTGTGGCCTCACTCAATGAAAATGAACTGAGTGAGGCCGGGCACGTCTTTATCTATTGGTACTATATTGACAGTAGGGCACCCTCCTATTCTCCTTCAGGCCTGGCATGTCTAGTCGGGATGAGGTCAGAAGTATACAAAGCACATGCTTGTGCTGACATGACCGTCCACCGGCAAGGGAGAATCCTAAAAGTGTGCAGTGCATTAGTTGTGAGAATTCAGAAGCTGCGATGTCAGGATTCAGCTCTGCAGGTTCCAGTAGTCGTCACATTGACACTTCACTCATATGCGACTTTCATACTTATGGTCCTGTGACAACGAGCTTCTCTTCCGCTTCTCTCACTTTTAAACTGATCATTGAGCGCATTGGGGAAAGCAGCTCGTCAGTACATGACTAATTGTGCAAATCGCATATGTCCTGGGGAAGGGCGCCAAACTGAATTCTTGCCCCGGGTCCCAGAAAACCTAGATACACCTATATCTAGAACCCATAACACATCCCCCTCCTGACAAAACAACCCACCAACAAATGCATTACCTATAGAAAAAAACCTCTACATATACTATATACAGTTGTGCTCAAAAGTTTACACACCCCGGCAGAATTTTTGCTTTCTTGCCATTTTTTCAGAGAATATGAATGAGAACACCAGAACTTTTTCTCCACTCATGGTTAGTGGTTGGGTGAAGCCATTTATTGTCAAACTACTGTGTTTGCTCTTTTTGAACCATAATGACAACCCAAAACATCCAAATGACCCTGATCAAAAGTTCACATATCCTGGTCATTTTGGCCTCATAACATGCACAGAAGTTGACACAAATGGGTGTGAATGCCTACTAAAGGTAACATCCTCACCTGTGACCTGTTTGCTTGTAATCAGTGTGTGCATAAAAGGTGAATGAGTTTCTTGGATCCAGACAGACTTTTTCATCTTTCATCCAGCCACTGAAGTTTCTGGATTGTGAGTCATGGGGAAAGCAAAATAACTGTCAACGGATCTACAGGAAAAGGTAGTTGAACTGTATAAAACAGGAAAGGGATACAATGGTTTCACCCAACTACTAAGCATGAGTGGAGAAAAAGTTTGGTGTTATCATTCATATTCTCTGAAAAAAGGCCAAGAAAGCAAAAATTATGCTGGGGTATGTAAACTTTTGAGCACAATTGTATTACCTATGGAGCGTCCGCGAGGGCCTAGGGGTACTTGGTACCGGGTCCGGGTATTAAAGGGACTCTGTCACCTGAATTTGGCGGGACTGGTTTTGGGTCATATGGGCGGAGTTTTCAGGTGTTTGATTCACCCTTTCCTTACCCGCTGGCTGCATGCTGGCTGCAATATTGGATTGAAGTTCATTCTCTGTCCTCCATAGTACACGCCTGCGCAAAGCAATCTTGCCTTGCGCAGGCGTGTACTATGGAGGACGGAGAATGAACTTCAATCCAATATTGCAGCCAGCATGCAGCCAGCGGGTAAGGAAAGGGTGAATCAAACACCCGAAAACTCCGCCCATATGACCCAAAACCGGTCCCGCCAAATTCAGGTGACAGGTTCCCTTTAAGAGATGTGTCACGGTGGCCGTGACTTGGTCCATGGCCCTGGGCGTCCAAGTAAAAGGGAAAGGTCTTTAAAGGGATTGTTAAATAAAGAATAAAGTTTGTTCGTGACACCTCTTGTGGTATTCGGTCAGAGGTGACCAATGCTGCTTAAAGGGGTCTTCTGGGAACTGATGGTACTGCAGTAAGGATGATATGGCTTCCCACAGGTGAAGCTGGGTCACCAGGGCTCCCAGTGTATTTGGCAATGATGGTGTGGTGCCGGAAAGAAGAGGAGGACATAAGGTTTAAGTCTCATTACCCTTTTACTGATGTAAGGCAGCCACAGTCCAGGGTACCGGTAACAGGTGTTGGTGAGGTCCTGCTTGGAAGCGATTCGGGAATCCCCCCAGCCAGGTAGGGTTGGAAGCCTTCCACTACGTGTTGTGTTGTAGTCCCTTGCTGCCTTAGACCTCGCACAAGGTCCTCACTTTCTCTCTGTCCCTCTTGGTAGGACACTACCTGCATGGCAAGCAACTCGAGCCTTTTTACAGGGGTCTCTCAGATGGCTCCGGGCTCTATGCGCTGCGGTGCCTTCGGGTCTTAATGGTGGACAGGCAACTTGCACTCTGCTGTCCGGCGGTTTCTGCTGTGTGGCATACAGTCTCACACAGCCTCAGTCTTCCAGCAACCGGTTCCTGCGCTTCAACGTGGAGGAAGCTCAGTCGCAGCTCCCCTCCAGCTCTTCACTCTCCTCTGCTTCTCTTCTCCATTTCAATCTCTTACAGACTGCTGTTTCTCTTTTCTCGTTCCAGGAGCTGCAGCACCATTTGTCTGCACAGTCCCAGCTTTCCTCTCTCAGACTCTCTCTGTCGGCTTCCTCTCTCCTCTGTCCCTCTGACAGACTAACCAACTAACTCCTCCTCCAGTCAGTATGGGGAAGTTCCCCTGAATCCAGGTCTCGAGCTCCCAATTCTGGCCTGGAGTTAGAACAGTGTTGCATGTACTGGTTACCTGTTAAAGGGATCCTTCCTCGCTTCCAAGCATGTCATCACCCTCCCAGAGAGGAAGGCAATGCCACTGTAACAGCCGGTTACTTGGGGTGTTATACATTTATCCTCGAAGACAGCCTCTTTTGGATGACTACTTCCTGCAGCAAAGAAGGACAGCCATGGGTAAACATTGAAAACACATCTCTTACGGAAAGCCTACAGTAACCATTCTGCCGCCTCACCACCACCCGAGCTGCCTCCTCACCACCACCAGAGCTGCCGCCTCACCACCACCCGAGCTGCCTCCTCACCACCACCCGAGCTGCCTCCTCATCACCACCCGAGCTGCCTCCTCACCACCACCCGAGCTGCCTCCTCACCACCACCCGAGCTGCCTCCTCACCACCACCCGAGCTGCCTCCTCACCACCACCAGAGCTGCCTCCTGACCACCACCAGAGCTGCTGCACCCTCGACCTTCTGTCTCTTCCACATTATCCCGTAGAATGCAAGTCTGCAAGGACAAGGTCCTCTCCCCTCTGTACCAGTCTGTCATTGTAAACTTGTTTACTGTAAATGATATCTATAACTCTGTATGTGACCCCTTCTCATGTACAGCACCATGGAATTAATGGTGCTATATAAATAAATAATAATAATGGGGTCCAACATGGCCCCTACATATGCCAACATCTACATAGCTGTCTTTGATGATAGGTTAATGTACAGTTCCTCCAGGTGGCGCTATATTTATGTTTTTCTTCTGTGGGAAGGCGGCATGGAGGAATTCCTTGCCCTACAGTCTGAAATCAATGAGGTCTATACAGAATTACAGTTCACATTAACATGTTCTACTGTGAGCTTACAATTTTTGGATACTTTAGTTTACAAAGAACGTGGTCGTCTATATGTACTAATTTATTCATAAAATCTACTGATAGGAATAACATTCTCAGTTTTGATAGCAACCATCTGTGGAGGATGACCGAATCGCTTACCTGGAGTCAATAAGAGTGAGGAGGATAGTGCCCGATGAGTCTAGAGTTGATGAAATTAGAAAATAGCGGCACTCCAAGGTAAGGTGCACAAGTAGGTTTCCAAACAATATAGTAATATAGAAAGACTTGGCACTCAGGTGATAGATGAAAATACCGTAAGTGGTTTTATTTACAGTGTAACAGCACAATTTGATGTTTCAGTCGACAAGGACCTTCATCAGAGTAGTAGAATAAATAAGAGTCACATATGATGCAACCATTCATGATAATATGGTTCAAACTCTATATAGAGACGATGGATCAATAACCATGTTTTTTCATAAAAATAGAAACAGAAAATAAGGAAAAAAGTCATACCACACTGTTAAGGGTACAAATGAAATGCACACAATGTCTGGTGGTGTAACCTATGTGAAAAGAATAACAAGGAGCATGGAGTGAAAATACTCCAAATTACAGAAAGTGCATTAAAAACAGGTGATGGGCAAACATACCAGTGGTCCTAAAATGATGCAGCATCGGTGTGGCAGCGTGAACGTGGTATCTACCGCATGTGCTCGCTGGTGCATTGTGCAATATGGCGGACGGTATGACCAGTGACTCACAGTGAACTAATGTCACCTCACTAAGGTCACGAAGAGCGTGAGAAAGTTCACACACTCACAGTGCCATCAGAAAGTCCTGGGAGTTCACAGCCAATTAACTCAGGTCAGCTCACTGACAACAGCGCGAGCGCCGTTAATAATAATAATCTTATATAGCGCCAACATATACCACAGCGCTTTACAGTTTAACAAGTTTCAAACTTAAGTCCTAAGTAACAACGTTAACGATACAATAATTAAAGCAAAATAAGACAGCCCTGCTCATGAGAACTTATAATATACAAGGAGGTGGGGTAGATACAAAGCACAGGTGTGTATGATAATGATAGGCCGCTCTGAACAAATGTGTTTTGAGCGAGCGCCTAAAACTATTGAAATTGTGGATGGTCCTAATATCTTGGGGTAGAGCATTCCAGAGGATTGGTGCAGCGTGGGAGAAGTTTTGGAGTCGGGAGGTACGGATTATTGCAGAGGTTAGTCGAAAGTCGTTTGCCGTTACAACTTTTCCCATGGAGCTCATGCTGACGTCAGTGAGTTGAACTTAGTTCATTGGCTGTGAACTCCCAGCACCTTTCTGAAGGCATCACAAATGTGAGTCAGTTCATAGAAGTTCACCACGACACACTGAGCAGCGGTAGCTCATGCTGCTCAGTGTCTTTGCTGGATGGCAGGCTGTATAGTCGCATCATGCAACCATGCAGCCTGCCATCTAGATGTAGCAGACCTAGACCTGTCAGGGGACAAATGGATTATGATCTTCTTGGAGAACAGGTGAGGAATATTGTGATTTATTATTTTAATTCTGTTATTACCGGAGACATTGGCTCCTGTGGACTGGGCAATGACGTGAGTATGGATCAATTTAAATTCATTTAGATGTCATTCTTTCAATTAAAGGACTTTATTCTAGGTGTGTGTTTATTTACAATATAATTATAGGATTAGTAATGGATGGGTTTCTTACAGACACCTCTCCATTACTAATCCATGGGCTTGTTGTCACCGGACAATACAAAGGTGATATCAACCCCACAAATATGAACCCCACTTGTCACCGCCACAGGGCAAGCGGGAAGAGCTGTGCAAAGTACCAGAATTGGCACAGTTAATAGATGCGCCATCTCTGGTCAGCTGCAGGCTGCTATTATTAGGCTGGGGGAGGGCAATATTCATGGCCCCATACCAGCCTAAGAATAAAAGCCCCCAGCTGCCTGCTTTAGCTTGGCTGGTTGACAAAAATGCCCCCCCCCCCATGATATTTTTTTAAATAATTTATTTCAATAATTAAAAAATACAGCGGGGGACCCCTCCATTCTTGACAACCAGCCTTGCTAACGCTGACAGCTGAGGGTTTCAGCCCCCTGCTATCAGTTTAGCATGGTTGGTTATGAAAAATACAGGGGAACTCCACGTCATTCAAAAAAAAAATTATTTACTTATAGCGCAATTGATGGCTCAATTGCTGCCACTTATCCTGGTGTCTGCCCCAAATTTGAGCTGTTTCGGCAGCTTTTGGGCCCCCAGAATTTGTCTATGCGTTTGGTTTTGCCTCCCATTGAATTCAGTGATGTTCTGCGACCATCGGGAAGTTCAGTGAACAAAGTCGAACCACCTTAAAATGTTTGCTCATCTCTATTAGTGAATTGCCTTGAGGCTGTGTTCACACGTTGCGGTTTTTTCGCGGTTTTTCCCGATAAAAACACTATAAAACCGCAAAAAAAACGCATACAATAAGCATCCCATCATTTAGAATGAATTCCACATGTTTTGTGCACATGATGCGTTTTTTTCCGCAAAAAAAACGCATCGCGGCAAAAAACGCAGCATGTTCATTAATTTTCCATTTTTTTGCGGATTTCCCACTCCAAAATGCATTGGGAAGTGTGTGGGAAAAAAACGCGGCAAAACCGCGGCAAAGTCGCGGCAAAAAACGCGTTTTCTTGCGGATTTCTTGCAGAAAATGTCCGGAATTCTCAGGAATTTTCTGCAAGAAATCCTGAACGTACAGGAAGTGAAATTCCAAATCATCTTGGTCTTTTCCTGCTATTATAGGGATTCCTACCTTCTCTGTCAACTTTTAAAAAAGTTGTGGACAATCCCTTTAAGAAGTTCAACAACATGACAACCCTTTTGATGTAGTAAGGGAAGGCAAACTAGTGGTCACTCACATTATGTTTTATCATGTCCTTTTTACACAACAATTATTGTATGGATACAGAACACAGCTGGTCATGCTGGGACCAGTAGTTCTAGTCAACGTTCATAACTTACCTGAATATGTTAACAGACTTGTTCTTAGCCACCCACCCCTCTTTCTGTGTGGTGGCTTCTTCCCAATACTGTCCATTCCAATCTCTGCAAGGACTGTTCCATCCAAAGATAGGGGTCTGCTTTCCGTGTCCCATGCTAACAATTGATGTAGGGGAGATGCAGCGAAGTGTCTCAGGAACGTCTAGAAGCAGCTAGAATCACCGAGCAATGTCAGCCAATAGCAGCTGCTGAAAGCGTCCTGCCCACTGACGTCATATCACAGTCAAATCTAATTGGTCAGAAGGTTTATGCACTGGAATCAGCTGGAAGAGTCTCGAGCGATGACATCACCAGAGCTGCGCTGTGATTGGCTGCCTGCAGGGGAAGATTCGTGAATGTTCAGGACTGTTTCTATGGCCACGGAGCTGCGTGTGGAATGGAGAGTGCTGATTGGCTGTTACCTCAGAGGCTGGAATGCGGCTTACAGTATAAATACACATGACGGCAGCACGTCAGGCAGAACTGAGGTACAGACTGAGAGCCTGACACAGAGGCAGGAAGAAGAGCGACTGGACTGCAGCACCAGACACAGCAGCAGAGAAAAGCGCAGAAGCCCCACACCAGACACAGCAGGAGAAGCTATTCAGAACTTCTACCTCGCACACCTCTGCCATAATGTCTGCCACAGGAGCTGCAGTGGGCATTGACCTGGGCACCACCTATTCCTGCGTTGGCGTCTTTCAACATGGCAAAGTGGAGATCATCGCCAACGACCAGGGAAACCGCACCACCCCAAGTTACGTGGCCTTCACCGACACCGAGAGACTGATCGGCGATGCCGCCAAGAACCAGGTGGCCATGAACCCACAGAACACCGTCTTCGATGCCAAGAGGCTGATCGGCCGAAAGTTTGACGACTCGGTGGTGCAGTCTGACATGAAGCACTGGCCATTCAGGGTGCTGAGTGATGGAGGAAAACCTAAAGTGACTGTGGGCTACAAAGGGGAACAGAAGAGTTTTTCTCCTGAGGAAATCTCCTCCATGGTTTTACTGAAGATGAAAGAGACGGCGGAGGCTTATCTGGGGCATCCAGTGAGAGACGCCGTTATTACCGTCCCGGCCTATTTCAATGATTCCCAAAGACAAGCCACCAAGGACGCGGGAGTCATCGCTGGTTTGAATGTGCTGAGAATCATCAATGAGCCCACAGCAGCCGCCATCGCTTACGGTTTGGACAAGGGCAGCCATGGAGAACGTAACGTCCTGATCTTCGACTTAGGAGGGGGCACCTTCGATGTTTCCATTCTCACCATTGATGATGGTGTGTTTGAGGTCAAGGCCACAGCTGGTGACACCCATCTGGGAGGAGAGGACTTTGATAACCGTATGGTCGATCACTTTGTGGAGGAATTCAAACGCAAGCACAAGAAGGACATCAGCCAGAATAAGAGAGCATTGAGAAGACTCAGAACAACCTGCGAGAGAGCCAAGAGAACCCTGTCCTCCAGCAGCCAGGCCAGCATCGAGATTGACTCTCTATATGAGGGTATTGACTTCTATACATCCATCACCAGAGCTCGCTTTGAGGAGCTGTGTTCAGACCTCTTTAGAGGTACCCTGCATCCTGTAGAAAAGGCCCTCAGAGATGCTAAAATGGACAAATCTCAAATTCATGATATAGTCTTAGTTGGAGGATCAACACGTATCCCCAAAGTCCAGAAGCTACTTCAAGACTTCTTTAATGGGAAAGAACTGAACAAAAGCATCAACCCTGATGAGGCTGTGGCCTATGGAGCTGCTGTTCAAGCTGCCATATTAACTGGTGATAAGTCTGAGAAGGTCCAAGATCTCCTTCTTCTGGATGTAGCACCACTATCCCTCGGCCTTGAAACAGCCGGAGGAGTAATGACTGTTCTGATCAAACGAAACACAACCATCCCAACTAAGCAGACACAAACTTTCACCACTTATTCTGACAACCAGCCAGGAGTCCTCATCCAGGTGTTTGAGGGTGAGAGAGCGATGACCAAGGACAACAATCTTCTTGGCAAGTTTGAACTCAGTGGGATTCCTCCAGCCCCACGTGGAGTGCCACAAATTGAAGTGACTTTTGACATAGATGCTAATGGTATTCTCAATGTGTCTGCCATGGACAAAAGCTCTGGCAAACAGAACAAAATCACAATCACCAATGACAAGAGCAGACTGAGCAGAGAGGAGATTGAGAAGATGGTGGAAGAGGCTGAGAGGTATAAGGCGGATGATGACACTCAAAGAGAGAGGATTGCAGCTAAGAACTCCCTGGAAGCTTATGTCTTCAGTATGAAGAGTGCAGTGGAGGAGGACAATGTGAAGGATAAGATAAGTCCTGGCGATAAAAAGAGCATCGTGGAGAAGTGTAATGAGGCCTTATCATGGCTGGACAGGAACCAGTTGGCTGAGAAACAGGAGTATGCCCATCAGCAGAAGGAGCTGGAGAAGGTGTGCAATCCCATCATCACCAAACTGTACCAAGGAGCCACCACAAGTGGGATGCCAGGAGGAATGCCGGGCGCCAGCTGCAGTGCTCAAGCAAGACAGAGCAGCAAAACAGCACCCGTTATTGAAGAAGTGGATTAAAAGTAGTGACATTAATACAAACTTATAAATTGAGTGACTGTATGATATGGACTGATGACATCATAGCAGCAGATTTCCTACATATTTGTCTCAATCAGACATTTACATGGATTTCTATTTAAAAAAAAGTATTTTTACTCTTGAAAATAATTTGTAAATGTTATTTCCCAATTTATATTGTATTATTTTATTGTGTTAATAAAAGATACTTTATTTTTGTCTAGACATTTGTATTTGTACTTCTTTTAATAAGGTTTATACAGGTGGAATTAGTGAAGATTAGAAATTAATGAATTAGTAATCAGTAAATATTTAAATACAGGAAAACAAAAGAAAAATCTATACCTATCTACTATCCAAGGGTTTTTTCTTTTTTTCAAAACTTCCATTTTGAAAGTCTATAGTAAAAATAATAAAGACTGTCAATATCCAATCATTGAGTGGACAGATGACTGAAAGTCTGGGGTTCGATCTCACATCAAGGTTTATTGTCCTATCTTTATTTTTCTTATTAGAATTATTGTGTTAGGAACACTTCCTATTATATTATTTAGCCCGGGTTCAGACAGCTTTATTTCACAGTTTATATATGGACCTCAACGCACGGACTGAATGTGGGAGAACGGTCCAGAACCTACAACTTCATATATACCTATAGAACTGTAAATTAGGGTCAGGCTACCCATGTTCAGTCCGTGCATTGTGGTCGTCTGAACCCGGCCTAAGAAATATAACAATATTACAGGTTTTCCTCCTCTGAAGCGTCATCTGCTTGTTATTGCAGCTTTCCTCACAAACTGCTCAGTCCTCTAGAACAGGGGTCCCCAACTCCAGTCCTCAAGGCCCACCAACAGGTCATGTTTTCAGGATTTCCTTTGCATTGCACAGGTGATGCAATTATTACCTGGGCAAGACTAAGGAAATCCTGAAAACATGACATGTTGGTGGGCCTTGAGGACTGGAGTTGGGGACCCCTGCTCTAGAACAGGAGTGCGGTGGAGGGTGTGAGGAGGCCTGCAGTAACAAGCAGCCAGCGATTCATAAAGGAGTTGAACCTTACTAGCATTAGCCACAAAATTATGTCCCCAGCACAATTACTAAAATAAAGTGCACAACTCTTCTATTCTACATAGAAACCAAGAAAAATGAAGTATTATAACTCGTAACTTGTTTTATAAAAATTATATATTTATTAATACAATCAAAGAACCTATAAATTACACAACATAATTCCAAACACATAAAAAGAATTGTAATATACAGAGTCAATTTGAGTATTGAGAAAAGGTGCCCTAAAACCAATGTTGCATCATGGATATAGAAAGGGGGAGTAGGTGGTAAATATTGAATCAAATGGATGCCAAACGGAGTAAATGTGATATACTAGTACTTCCTACATCTCCAAGCACCCATAAGGCAAAACATCATATTACTAGGTAAAGCGGAAATACCCCATGGTCCAGTGACCCCAAAGTAATATCAGTATCCGTATAGGGGAACTAGTCCCATGTTATATTCTTACCCCTTACTCCATCCATAGATGCCAGCACGCGCCCCTACGCGCGTTTCGCCCACGGCTTCCTCGGAGATGTAGGAAGTACTAGTATATCACATTTACTCCGTTTGGCATCCATTTGATTCAATATTTAGTCCTGGGTAATCCAGACAGGACTGTTTTGTATGGCAATGGTATCTGTATCTGAGGTTCTGTTCCTTCTATTCTACATGCTGCATCATCAGTACAAACTACAAAAGAATGGATATGGGGGTGTAGAAACTTTACTAATATATATATATATGCCAAGTTATCAATACTGGCATTTTGTACACCAGTCTTGGTGAAGAGTTGGCCAATGGAAGATGCTCCAAATTTATTGTTAAGAAATACAACATTTTTTACCGTCAGGGACCGGAGGACATTACAGCCATCATTTACACCACTTTTGTGACTTAAACTATGATGAATTTGTCGGCTGTGTCCCCTTCTCAGCTAAGGTTTGTCTCCTTTATAAAAAAGTTGGCCAAAGTGGGTGAAAAGTGCCAAAATTTCATAACATTTTACACTAGAATGCTGTTGAACTGTTAGTGACTATACGGTTGAATCATCTCTGTCTTCACTAGAAGCCCTGTGCTCCTGTCCTGACATCCGCGGCTGATAGAGGTGCATCTATTATGATCCAGCCCACCAATGCCAATCACACAAAAAGATTTATCAAACTATATGCACCAGGAATTTGAGGCAAAATATGGTCTTTCATGAATTTCACCATTTTTGTGGTTGGACACATTATGCGCCTTGTCCGACAAGGGTGTGTGACTTTACTAAACAGTGTCTCAGTGAAAAAGAGGCATGGTTTAATATGGGATACAGTGTGCAAAGAATGCGCACATTCCTGGCACAAAGTAAATCAGAAGAACTAACAGGACAGAGTCAGCTCACCCATATGAAGGCCCGAAGCAGGAAGCTGGCGGTGCCGCAGGATAAGCACTCGAGGAAAGGAGGATTTCAGCATCAGGATTTTCAGTAAAACCACAAGTTTTATAGATAAGTATAAAAAATTGAGAAATAGTTGCAACCCCTGTGAGATATGTATATCATGGCAGATGTCCACAGATGGCTGACTGCTGCTGAACGTTGTTAACCTCTTAAAGAGGATCTGTCACCAGGTCAAAATTGGCCACTTTTTGCTCATATTTTACTCCTGCTGCTCTCCTGAGTATCCTGTTATTTTTTTTTCTGTGGGTTTTATTTTTTTTTAAATCCACTATGTAGTTCCAGAGATATGGTCCGTTTTTTTTTAGTGCCAAACTTTTTCACGGTGCTGTTGCTCAGATATTTCCCTGAGGATGTGTCATTAAAGGGGTTGCCCACTACTAGGAGGACAACCCTAACTCATTTATCACGCATGGATCCGATAAAATAAAAAAGCCTATACTCACCTCCTGGGTCAGCACTCGTGGTCCTGGGGCTCTCATGCGGTTGTATGACGCAAGGTGCCAGATGCACAGTCAGCGCTGGCGTCACTGTCTCCAGTGAACAAATTGAACATGAAGAGAAAGTCAGAGATCAGCTGCAGCCCAGGTTCCTCTTCATGTTCAGTTTGTTTGAAGGCGTAAACCGTGACACCAACGTTAATTGGCACCGGGCACCACAGGTCATACAACCGCACAAGAGCCCTGGGAGAGCGAGTACCGAAATCGCAGGAACAGCAGTGGCATAGGAGGAGTTTAGGCTTTTTTATTTTATCAGGGCCAAGTGTGGGGAATGAGATGGGGTTGTCCTAGTAGTGGACAAGCCCTTTACATTACTATGCATTATTACCCAGCAAGCTACGCCCCCTTGGCAAAGACATTCAATAATGGCGCTAAATGAAAAAGTCTCATATATCTGAAAGTTCCTGTTATGTTAAATGTCTTATGACATTCAGCCACGGGTAATGAGGAAGAAAATCAAAATGCCAGAATTGTTTCTTTGTCGCCGCAATAACCATAAAAAAATACAATAAGAAACTATGAACATGTTGTATCTACCCCCAAAAAAAGTGTATATATAAGGCTATGTTCCCACGTTGCGTTTTTGCTGCGTTTGTTTCTGCAGTCAAAACCTGCTCTCTTGGCAGTTAAGAAGCTGCTTACAAAAAGCAGACTTTGCTGTGTTTTTATTGTTACTTTTTTATCGTCTCTTGTGCATACTGATAAAGTTTAGTGGCTAAAAAAAAAGCTTGATTTAACTTGATACCTGCGGTTTTTGCTGCATTTTGTACTTTTGCCCATTGTTGGCTATGGTTGAAAAAACGTTGCAAATACGCAGAAAAATCGCTGAAGGAAGTGACATACTGCAATTTGCAAAAACGCAGCAGTTTTCCATATCAGTCAGGGTAAAAAAAAAACAATGCGTTTCCATGAGTTTTCTGAAATCTCATAGAGTTTGGTGGTAGTGTAAAGGGCAGCTTAAAATTTTAAGAAAAAAAAAATGCTACAAAAAAAAAAAAACGCTGCAAAAAGGCAACATGAGAACACAGCCTTAGAACACCAGCTGAACATGTAAAAAAAAAATCAAGCCATCACACAAATGGTGGCACAAACCAATTTTTTTATTTGTATAAACTTTGGCATTATTTAAACCAGTAAAATAGTAAAAAACAAACTAAAAACTATACATTTGGCACGTAATGCCGTAATCATACGGACCTGGAAAATGTTTTCAGGTTATTTTTGCTGCACCATTAACCCCTTTCTGCCATTGGACGTACTATTCTGTCAATGTGGGGTGGGCCCTACTTCCCAAGGACGGAATGGTATGTCCAGAGCGATCAGCCGCGCTCACAGGGGGAGCGCGGCCGATCGCGGCCGGGTGTCAGCTGACTATTGCAGCTGACATCCGGCGTTATGTGCCAGGAGCGGCCACGGACCACCTTGGCACATTAACCCCCGGCACACTGCGATCAATCATGATCGCAGTGTTCCGGTGGTATAGGGAAGCATCGCGCAGGGAGGGGGCTCCCTGCGTGCTTCCCTGAGACTCTCGGAGCAACGCGATGTGATCGCGTTGCTGCGAGTGTCTCTTACCTCCTCCTCCCTGCAGGCCCGGATCCAAAATGGCCACGGGGCTGCATACGGGTCCTGCAGGGAGGTGGCTTCACAGCGCCTGCTCAGAGCAGGCGCCGGGAAGCCTCCCTCCTGTGCATGTCAGATCGCTGATCTGACACAGTGCTCTACAAAGTGTCAGATCAGTGATCTGTCACTTTACTGTGATGTCCCCCCTGGGGCAAAGAAAAAAACTAAAAAATTACATGTGTGAAAAAAAAAAAATCCTAAATAAATAATAATACAAAAAAATATTGTTACAATAAATACATTCCTTTATCTAAATAAAAAAACAAAACAATAAAAGTACACATATTTAGTATCGCCGCATTCCTAACGACCTGACCTATAAAACTTTCCCACTAGTTAACCCCTTCAGTGAACACCGTAAAAAATAAAATAAAAAAAACAAGGCAAAAAACAACGCTTTATTATCATACCGCCGAACAAAAAGTGGAATAGCACGCGATCAAAAAGACGGATATAAATAACCATGGTATCGCTGAAAACATCATCTTGTCCCGCAAAAAACAAACTGCAATACAGCATCATCAGCGAAAAAATAAAAAAGTTATAGTCCTCAGAATAAAGCGATGCAAAAATAATTAATTTTCTATAAAATAGTTTATATCGTATAAAAGCGCCAAAACATAAAAAAATGATATAAATTAGGTATCGCTGTAATCATACTGCTTTATCCATTTTACCAAACGCGGAACGGTATAAGGCTGTGTTCACACGTTGCGTTTTTTTCGTTTTTTTTTTTTGCGGTTTTTCCCGATAAAAACGCTATAAAACCGCAAAAAAAAACGCATACAATAAGCATCCCATCATTTAGAATGAATTCCGGATGTTTTGTGCACATGATGCGTTTTTTTTCCGCAAAAAAAATGCATAACGCACAAAATCCGGACATGCTCTATCTTTTTGCGTTTTTTTTGCGGATTTCCCACTCCAAAATGAATTGGGAAGTGTCCGAAAAAAAACGCGGCAAAACCGCGGCAAAAACGCATGCGGTTTTCTTGCGGTTTTCATGCAGAAAATGTCCGGAATTCTCAGGAATTTTCTGCATGAATTCCTAAACGTGTGCACATAGCCTAAAAGCCCCCTCCCCCCCCCAAAGAAATTCATGAATAGCCAGTTTTGGTCATTCTGCCTCACAAAAATCGGAATAAAAAGCGATCAAAAAATGTCACGTGTCCAAAAATGTAACCAATAAAAACGTCAACTCGTCCCACAAAAAACAAGACCTGACATGACTCTGTGGACCAAAATCTGGAAAAATTATAGCTCTCAAAATGTGGTAACGCAAAAAATATTTTTTGCAATAAAAAGCGTCTTTTAGTGTGTGACAGCTGCAAATCATAAAAATCCGCTAAAAAAAACGCTATAAACAGTAAATCAAATCCCTCTTCATCACCCCCTTAGTTAGGGAAAAATTTTAAAAATGTATTTATTTCCATTTTCCCATTAGGGTTAGGGCTAGGGTTAGGGCTAAGGTTAGGGCTAGGGTTAGGGCTACAGTTAGGGTTGGGGCTACAGTTAGGGTTGGGGCTAAAGTTAGGGTTAGGGTTGGGGCTAAAGGTAGGGTTAGGGTTTGGATTACATTTACGGTTGGGAATAGGGTTGGGATTAGGGGTGTGTCAGGGTTAGGGGTGTGGTTAGGGTTACCGTTGAGATTAGGGTTAGGGGTGTGTTTGGATTAGGGTTTCAGTTACAATTGGGGGGTTTCCACTGTTTAGGCACATCAGGGGCTCTCCAAACGCGACATGACGTCCGATCGCAATTCCAGTCAATTCTGCGTTGAAAAAGTAAAACAGTGTTCCTTCCCTTCCGAGCTCTCCTGTGCGCCCAAACAGGGGTTTATCCCAACATATGGGGTATCAGCGTGCTCAGGACACATTGGACAACAACTTTTTGGGGTCCAATTTCTCCTGTTACCCTTGGGAAAATACAAAACTGGGGGCTAAAAATAATTTTTGCGGAATAAAAGATTTTTTATTTTCACAGGTCTGCGTTATAAACTGTAGTGAAACACTTGGGGGTTCAAAGTTCTCACAACACATCTAGATAAGTTCCTTGGGGGGTCTAGTTTCCAATATGGGGTCACTTGTGGGGGGTTTCTACTGTTTAGTTACATGAGGGGCTCTGCAAATGCAATGTGACGCCTGCAGACCAATCCATCTAAGTCTGCATTCCAAATGGCGCTCCTTCCCTTCCGAGCTCTGCCATGTGCTCAAACGGTGGTTCCCCCCCCCCACATATTGGGTATCAGCGTACTCAGGACAAATTGTACAACAACTTTTTGGGTCCAATTTCTCCTGTTACCCTTGGGAAAATACAAAACTGGAGGCTAAAAAATAATTTTTGTGGGAATTTTTTTTTTATTTTCACGACTCTGCGTTATAAACTGTAGTAAACCACTTGGGGGTTCAAAGCTCTCACAACACATCTAGATTATTAGGGGAACAGATAGGGCAATCTGTCACAAAGACAGGGATCGTCGAACAGTGTGCTGCCTTCCTGGCGCTCGAGTCCGACACATCGCTGATCGGGTGGACAGATTACTGTGAGGGGCTGGTGAGGACCCAGCGGTCATGGTGCACATTGGCACTAATGACAAAGTTAGAGGTAGGTGGAAGGTCCTTAAAGATGATTTCAGGGAATTAGGCTGCAAGCTGAAAGCAAGGACCTCCAACGTGGTATTTCCCGAAATACTGCCTGTACCACGCCAGAGAGGCAACGGGAGATTAGGGAGGTTAATAAGTGGCTCAAGAATTGGTGTAGGAAGGAGGGGTTTGGGTTCCTGCAGAACTGGGCCGACTTCTCAGTTGGCTACAGGCTCTACGCTAGGGACGGGCTGCACCTCAATGGGGAGGGTGCAGCTGTGCTGGGGGAGAGAATGGCTAGAAGGTTGGAGGAGTGTTTAAACTAGGAATTGGGGGGAAGGGTATTCATTTTATAGGAGGGGAAGGAAGTTGGGGGTAGCGGTGGCATGGGGGGTGGGGTTAGAACAGTTAATAATTTAAGAAAGAATAGAGGTGCAGAGAGATACATAAAATGTATGTATACTAATGCCAGAAGCCTCGCCAACAAAATGGACGAATTAGAACTAATGTTGTTGGAGCATAATTATGACATGGTGGGGATATATGAGACATGGCTGGATGAGAGCCATGACTGGGCTGTTAACTTGCAGGGTTATAGCCTGTTCAGAAATGACCGTACAGATAAGCGAGGGGGTGGGGTGTGTCTATATGTAAAATCGTCCTTAAAACCCATCCTGCGTGATAATATAGGTGAATTTAATGAAAATGTAGAATCCCTGTGGGTGGAGATAAAGGGAGGGGGAAAAAATAATAAATTACTGATAGGGGTTTGTTATAAATCTCCAAAAATAATGGAAGCAATGGAGAATATCCTCGTAAAGCAAATAGATGAAGCTGCGACTCAAGGAGAAATCATTGTTATGGGGGACTTCAAATACCCTGAAATAGATTGGGGAACAGAAACCTGCAGTTCCAGCAAAGGTAATCGGTTTTTGACAACTATGAGAGACAATTACCTTTCACAACTGGTTCAGGACCCAACAAGAAGGGGGGCACTGCTAGACCTAATATTAACCAACAGGCCAGACCGCATATCAAATATAAGGGTTGGGGGTCACTTGGGTAATAGCGATCACAAAATAATAAGTTTTCATGTATCCTTTAAAAAGATGTGTAATAGAGGGGTTACAAGGACACTAAACTTCAGGAGGGCAAATTTCCAACGGATGAGAGAGGATCTTGGTGCAATTAACTGGGACGATATCATGAGACACAAAAATACACAAAGAAAATGGGAGACGTTTATTAGCATCCTGGATAGGACCTGTCCACAGTATATACCGTATGGGAATAAACATACTAGAAATAGAAGGAAACCAATATGGCTAAATAGAGCTGTAAGGGGCGCAATAAGTGACAAAAAGAAAGCATTTAGAGAATTAAACGAAGTAGGTAGTGATGAGGCATTAAATAAATACAGAAAATTAAATAAATTCTGTAAAAAGCAAATCAAGGCAGCAAAGATTGAGACAGAGAGACTCATTGCCAGAGAGAGTAAAAATAATCCTAAAATGTTCTTTAACTACATAAATAGTAAGAAACTAAAAAATGATAGTGTTGGCCCCCTTAAAAATAGTCTGGGTGAAATGGTGGATGAGGATGAGGAAAAAGCCAATATGCTAAATGACTTTTTTTCATCAGTATTTACACAAGAAAATCCCATGGCAGACAAAATGACTAGTGATAAAAATTCCCAATTAAATGTCACCTGCTTAACCCAGCAGGAAGTGCGGCGGCGTCTAAAAATCACTAAAATTGACAAATCTCCGGGCCCGGATGGGATACACCCCCGAGTACTGCAGGAATTAAGTACAGTCATTGATAGACCATTATTTTTAATCTTTAAAGACTCCATAATAACAGGGTCTGTACCACAGGACTGGCGTATAGCAAATGTGGTGCTAATATTCAAAAAGAGGACAAAAACTGAACTCGGAAATTATAGGCCAGTAAGCTTAACCTCTACTGTGGGTAAAATCCTGGAGGGCATTCTAAGGGATGCTATACTGGAGTATCTGAAGAGGAATAACCTCATGACCCAGTATCAGCACGGGTTTACTAGGGACCGTTCATGTCAGACTAATTTGATCAGCTTATATGAAGAGGTAAGTTCCGGATTGGACCAAGGGAACCCAGTGGATGTAGTGTATATGGACTTTTCAAAAGCTTTTGATACGGTGCCACACAAAAGGTTGATACATAAAATGAGAATAATGGGGATAGGGGAAAATATGTGCAAGTGGGTTGAGAGTTGGCTCAGGGATAGGAAACAAAGGGTGTTTATTAATGGAGCACACTCGGACTGGGTAGCGGTTAGCAGTGGGGAACCACATGGGTCAGTATTGGGCCCTCTTCTTTTTAACATATTTATTAATGACCTTGTAGGGGGCATTCAGAGTAGAATTTCAATATTTGCAGATGACACTAAACTCTGCAGGGTAATCAATACAGAGGAGGACAATTTTATATTACAGGATGATTTATGTAAACTAGAAGCTTTGGCTGATAAATGGCAAATTAGCTTTAATGGGGATAAATGTAAGGTCATGCACTTGGGTAGAAGTAATAAGATGTATAATTATGTGCTTAATTCTAAAACTCTGGGCAAAACCGTCAATGAAAAAGACCTGGGTGTATGGGTGGATGAAAAACTCATATTCAGTGGCCAGTGTCAGGCAGCTGCTACAAAGGCAAATAAAATAATGGGATGCATTAAAAGAGGCATAGATGCACATGAGGAGAATATAATTTTACCTCTATACAAGTCACTAGTTCGACCACACTTAGAATACTGTGCACAGTTCTGGTCTCCGGTGTATAAGAAAGACATAGCTGAACTAGAGCGGGTGCAGAGAAGAGCGACCAAGGTTATTAGAGGACTGGGGGGTCTGCAATACCAAGATAGGTTATTACACTTGGGGCTATTTAGTTTGGACAAATGAAGACTAAGGGGTGATCTTATGTTAATGTATAAATATATGAGGGGACAGTACAAAGACCTTTCTGATGATCTTTTTAATCATAGACCTGAAACCGGGACAAGGGGGCATCCTCTGCGTTTGGAGGAAAAAAGGTTTAAGCATAATAACAGACGCGGGTTCTTTACTGTAAGAGCAGTGAGACTATGGAACTCTCTGCCGTATGATGTTGTAATGAGTGATTCATTACTTAAATTTAAGAGGGGACTGGATACCTTTCTGGAAAAGTATAATGTTACAGGGTATATACAGTAGATTCCATGATAGGGCGTTGATCCAGGGAACTAGTCTGATTGCTGTATGTGGAGTCGGGAAGGAATTTTTTTCCCCAATGTAGAGCTTACTCTTGCCACATGGGTTTTTTGCCTTCCTCTGGATCAACATGTAAGGGCATGTTAGGTTAGGCTATGGGTTGAACTAGATGGACTTATAGTCTTCCTTCAACCTTAATAACTATGTAACTATGTAGATGAGTTCCTTAGGGGTCTACTTTCCAAAATGGTGTCACTTGTGGGGGGTTTCAATGTTTAGACACATCAGTGGCTCTCCAAACGCAACATGGCGTCCCATCTCAATTCCAGTCTATTTTGCATTGAAAAGTCAAACGGCGCTCCTTCCCTTCCGAGCTCTCCCATGCGCCCAAACAGTGGTTTTCCCCCACATATGGTGTATCAGCATACTCAGGACAAATTGTACAACAACTTTTGGTGTCCAATTTCTTCTCTTACCCTTGGGAAAATAAAAATTGGGGGCGAAAAGATCATTTGTGTGAAAAAATATGATTTTTTATTTTGACGGCTCTGCATTATAAACTTTTTTGAATCACTTAATGGGTCAATGTGCTCACCACACATCTAGATAAGTTCCTTAGGGGGTCTACTTTCCAAAATGGTGTCACTTGTGGGGGGGTTCAATGTTTAGGCACATCAGGGGCTCTCCAAACGCAACATGGTGTCCCATCTCAATTCCAGTTAATTTTGCATTGAAAAGTTAAATGTCGCTCCTTCACTTCCGAGCTCTGCCATGAGCCCAAACAGTGGTTTACCCCCACATATGGGGTATCGGTGTACTCAGGACAAATTGTACAACTTTTGGGGTCCATTTTCTCCTGTTACCCTTGGTAAAATAAAACAAATTGGAGCTGAAGTAAATTTTTTGTGAAAAAAAGTTAAATGTTCATTTTTATTTAAACATTCCCAAAATTCCTGTGAAACACCTGAAGGGTTAATAAACTTCTTGAATGTGGTCTTGAGCATCTTGGGGGGTGCAGTTTTTTGAATGGTGTCACACTTGGCTATTTTCTATCATATAGACCCCTAAAAATGACTTCAAATGAGATGTGGTCCCCCCAAAAAAATGGTGTTGTAAAAATGAGAAATTGCTGGTCAACTTTTAACCCTTATAACTCCCTAACAAAAACAAATGTTGGTTCCAAAATTGTGCTGATGTAAAGTAGACATGTGGGAAATGTTACTTATTAAGTATTTTGTGTGACATATCTCTGTGATTTAATTGCATAAAAATTCAAAGTTGGAAAATTGCTTTACAAAATTTTCAAACTTTTTGCCAAATTTCCGTGTTTTTTTTTTTTTACAAATAAACACAGGTAATATCAAAGAACTTTTACCACTATCATGAAGTACAATATGTCTCGAGAAAACAATGTCAGAATCACCGGGATCCGTTCCAGAGTTATAACCTCATAAAGGGACAGTGGTCAGAATTGTAAAAATTTGCACGGTCATTAACGTGCAAACCACCCTTGGGGGTAAAGGGGTTAGAGACATACAAATAAAATATATTGCATTTTTACATTTCACCGCACTTTGAATGTTGTTTTTTTGCCATTTTTCCCTTATTTTAAAGGTAAAAAGTAAAATAAATGGTGTCATTCAAAAGTATATCTTGTGCTTCAGAAAAACAAAAACCCCTCAAACATATATTTTCACGAAAAAAGATAAAAATGTTAAGGAGGAAAAAAATGAAAATGCAAACAAACGAATAATAACGAATCAACCAACACTGCGATCTAGGAGCAATGGCCGAAAACGCATAGTACTTACAACCGCTACGCTGAAGCTTTCTGGGAATGTTGGAGCCCACTCTTTGCTCACAATCCCACCAAAGTTCAGTCTCGATGTCCTTCCCAAGAGTAGTGTCACAAATCATTAAGGGATTCGTGGCAGCTCTGGGTCTGCTGAAATATAAATGTTGTTTTCTTTTTGGTCCAACAAGGGTTAATGTCAGTCTCTTGCTGGCTGCTCTTTTAGGCTGGTCAGCTGATGTTGGTTAGTAACCACTCCCACCTCCCTTTAAATAGTCACATGACCCATCAGCTGATCGTCGGATATAGAGTTAGTTCTATGCAGAGCAGCTAGGTGTGTGGAGCTCTCCTGTAACGATGGTGGTGTTGCTGCTGTGGGAGTCTTGCTATCATGGTGCCATTTAGGGCTTGTTTTCACTCGCGAGAAACACGTTCGTGTCTCGCATGTGGAAACGAAGCTCTGGTGCCGGCACTGTGGAGTGGAGCGTGCGGCCGCATAGCAACACATGGAGCCGCACGCTCCGCTCCAGAGTGCCAGCACCAGAGCTTCATTTCCACATGCGAGACACGGACGTGTTTCTCGCAAATGGAAACAAGCCCTTACTCTGCTGCTGTGGAGCTCAGCAGCAGAGCCTGAGCTGAGTAGCTTCCTTTTTGTCTGTCCCCTGGTGGTCTCTTTCCATATGTTGCTGTTCAGTGCACTAGCCAGGATTAGCAGAGGTGTCAGTCAGGGACTAGGCACGTGATGGCTGTGGGGGGAAGGATCGACATAGGGCATTAGGGGAGCTTAGGGACAGGCACTTGTTGATGTCAGGAGGTGTCCTAGCCCCCAGTCCCCACCATTACGGCCTTCCTCTTCTTTTTCCATCCTGTCAAATTTACATGCCAATGAGCAGGGTAACTACACCAGCAAAGTTATGAGGTTTTCACTGACACCGAGAGACTGAAGGGTAATGCATCCAAGAACCAGATGACCATGAGCCATAAATAAATATAGGGTAAAATGGTGTAAATATAAATATATATACACAGTATAGACCAAAAGTTTGGACACACCCTCTCATTTAAAGATTTTTCTGTATTTTCATGACTATGAAAATTGTAAATTCACACTGAAGGCATCAAAACTATGAAGTAACACATGTGGAATTATATACTTAACAAAAAAATGTGAAACCTGAAAATATGTCTTATATTCTAGGTTCTACAAAGTAGCCACCTTTTGCTTTGATGACTGCTTTGCACACTCTTGGCATTCTCTTGATGGGCTTCAAGAGGCAGTCACCAGAAATGGTCTTCCAACAATCTAATAATCTAATAATACTTACAACCGCTACGCTGAAGCTTTCTGGGATTGCTGGTGCGCACTCTTTGCTCCCAATCTCACCAAAGTTCAGTCTCGATGTCCTTCCCAAGGGTAGTGTCACAAATCATTAAGGGATTTGTGGCAGCTCTGGGTCTGCTGAAATATAAATGTTGTTTTCTTTTTGGTCCAACAAGGGTTAATGTCAGTCTCTTGCTGGCTGCTCTTTTAGGCTGGTCAGCTGATGTTGGTTAGTAACCACTCCCACCTCCCTTTAAATAGTCACATGACCCATCAGCTGATCGTTGGTTATAGAGTTAATTCTATGCAGAGCAGCTAGGTGTGTGGAGCTCTCCTGTAATGATGGTGGTGTTGCTGCTGTGGGAGTTTTGCTATCATGGTGCCATTTACTCTGCTGCTGTGGAGCTCAGCAGCAGAGCCTGAACTGAGTAGCTTCCTTTCTGTTTGTCCCCTGGTGGTCTCTTCCCAGATGTTGCTGTTCAGTGCACTAGACACACCAAAAAAGACTACCTTCACATAAGGGCCAATATTAAAAAATAACTTTTATTGATAAACAATACTGTTAAAAATAACATTGGTGAGGAAAAACACCTATGACACAGGAAAAAAGAGGTGGGTAGTCCAGGAAGGCTCCACAGCATATAGGGCAAAATAGAAACAAGTGTTCATGTGCAAGTACTCATATACCCATAAATAGCAGCATAAGTAGTCATATGATAGTAAATATAAGACTTTTAGTACAACATAAGAGGTATAGTTACCAAAAATAGGAGCGCTCCTGGGGACCCACCACACCTGACGCTTGAAATGCTTCGTCAGGTTCAGTGCACTAGCCAGGATTAGCAGAGGTGTCAGTCAGGGTCCAGGACTAGGCACGTGATGGCTGTGTGGGGAAGGATCGACATAGGGCATTAGGGGAGCTTAGGGACAGGCACTTGTTGATGTCAGGAGGTGTCCTAGCCCCCAGTCCCCACCATTAAGGCCTTCCTCTCCTTTTTCCATCCTGTCAAATTCACATGCCAATGAGCAGGGTTACCACACCAGCAAAGTTAGGTTTTCACCGATACCGAGAGACTGAAGGGCAATGCATCCAAGAACCAGATGACCATGAGCCATAAATAAATATGGGGTAAAAATGGTATATATATATATATATATATATATATACACACACACATTTGTGGCCAAAATATTGACCCCTTGCAATTCTGATAATACTCAGATTCTTCCTGAAAATGATTGCAAAGACAAATTCTTTGTTATTATTATCTTCATTTAATTTGTCTTAAATGAAAGAACACAAAAAGAATTGTCCTAAAACCAAATTGGATATAATTCCACACCAAACAAAGGGGTGGACAAAAGTATTGGCAGTGTTCGAAAAATCATGTGATGCTTCTCTAATTTGTGTAATTAACAGCACCTGTAACTTACCTGTGGCACCTAACAGGTGTTGGCAATAACTAAATCACACTTGCAGCCAGTTGACATGGATTAAAGTTGACTCAACCTCTGTCCTGTGTCCTTGTGTGAACCACATTGAGCATGGAGAAAAGAAAGACAAAAGAACTGGCTGAGGACTTGAGAAACCAAATTGTGAGGAAGCATGAGCAATCTCAAGGCTACAAGTCCATCTCCAAAGTCCTGAATGTTCCTGTGTCTACTGTGCGCAGTGTCATCAAGAAGTTTAAAGCCCATGGCACTGTGGCTAACCTCCCTAGATGTGGACGGAATAGTAAAATTGACAAGAGATTTCAACGCAAGATTGTGCGGATGTTGGATAAAGAACCTCGACTAACATCCAAACAAGTTCAAGCTGCCCTGCAGTCCGAGGGTACAACAGTGTCAACCCGTACTATCTGTCGTTGTCTGAATGAAAAGGGACTGTATGGTAGGAGACCCAGGAAGACCCCACTTCTTACCCCGAGACATAAGAAAGCCAGGCTGGAGTTTGCCAAAACTTACCTGAAAAAGCCTAAAACGTTTTGGAAGAATTTTCTCTGGTCAGATGAGACAAAAGTAGAGCTTTTTGGCCAAAGGCATCAACATAGAGTTTACAGGAGAAAAAAGTCAAACATGACAGAGGTTCCCTGATGTTTTGGGGTTGCTTTGCTGCCTCTGGCATTGGACTGCTTGACCGTGTGCATGGCATTATGAAGTCTGAAGACTGAAGACTACCAACATATTTTGCAGCATAATGTAAGGCCCAGTGTGAGAAAGCTGGGTCTCCCTCAAAGGTCATGGGTCTTCTAGCAGGACAATGACCCAAAACACACTTCAAAAACCACTAGAAAATGGTTTGAGAGAAAGCACTGGAGACTTCTAAGGTGGCCAGCAATGAGTCCAGACCTGAATCCCTTAGAACACCTGTGGAGAGATCTAAAAATGGCAGTTTGGAGAAGGCACCCTTCAAATATCAGGGACCTGGAGCAGTTTGCCAAAGAAGAATGGTCTAAAATTCCAGCAGAGCATTGTAAGAAACTCATTGATGGTTACCGGAAGCGGTCGGTCACAGTTACTTTTGGCTAAAGGTTGTGCAACCAAGTATTAGGCTGAGGGTGGCAATATTTTTGTGTGGCCCATCTTTGGAGTTTTGTGTGACATGATCAATGTTTTGCTTTTTGCTTCGTTCTCTTTTGTGTTTTTTCATTTAAGACAAATTAAATGAAGATAATACCAAAGAATTTGTGATTACAATCATTTTCAGGAAGAAACTGAGTATTATCTGACAGAATTGCAGGAATGTCAATACTTTTGGCCACAACTGTATAGGACAATGCTATACATAATAAGAAAGGATACTATGTCATTAAGGATGGCGCTATATATAAGGGTAGGTGCACACGTTCACGAATTGGCAGCACCTTGGACGCAGCACATGTCTGCAGGGTCCAAAGTGCTACCAGCTATTGAAAGCAGATGAATCTGCATGTGTTCACTGAAGCATGTGGATTCACAGCGTCCAATACATTGTACGGGTGAAATTTATCTTGCCTTTTCTGCAAGTTAAATAGACATGCTGCGGTCTGGAAAGACACACCGCATGTCCATCTCCTCGGGTGAGTCGCAGGCGGCTGTGCACACATAGTGGGCTTAGGATTTTTTTAAATTCCATCCACTATGCTGTAACATTTGGAGGCTGCGGGTTGGACACTGCACAAGTAACCAGCGTTTACTGATCATGTGCACATACCCTAACAAGAATGTACACTACATACTAAGGGACAGTACTATACATAAAATGGCCACATGCATCCATCCGTGTGACGTGTCAGTGTGCTGCCTGATTTTTCACCCATTTAAGGCCAATTTGTCTCCTCAAAATCAGATCAGAATACGACATTATCTGAGTTTCACTGATTTCATTTTCAGATCCATGATTTTCACAGATGTGTAAATGGATCTACAAAACTCTATGGGTCAATTTGACATCTGGTAAAAGAATCTGGCAGAACACGGACATTTCACATGAATGTATGAACGTAGCCTAAGGGAATTTGTTCTACAGACAAGAGTATGCAGTGATTTACCGCTGACGTCTTATTTGATTAGGGCCACTTTCTGTTACATGTTTTCAATCTTATTTTGGCTGATTTCTTTCTAATTGACACAAGTGACTGCTGATGTCATCACGCTGTGTGGTCCTGAGTCACTGAAGAACTGCCCGGCAGGAAGCGGAGGATGGTTTACTGCAACTGCACTGCCATCTTCTCCTGTAGGCAGCGCACACTTCCAGCTTTGGGCCCCTGTGCAGCTGCACCCGCAGTATGACCACCCCTGCCTATGAGAGGGGGGAAAAGGTGAAAAGAACAGAAGAAAAGAAAAACCCAGCGCACAACTGCCATTTTTGTAAGGAAAAAACTTTAATAACTACAGTATAAGTACAAAGACATAACACACAGACGTGATGGTGTCATGAGCATAACACACTTTATAACTAATTATTTCTGATGAACACTCTATGGCAGGGGTGCACAGCATTTTATGGTCCAAGGGCCACATTGTAATACTGAACCAATCCCAAGGGAATCAAAACAATTAAAGGGGCAATTTCCTGAATACAAAACTAGAACCACTGTTGGTACACTAATACATCACTAGAAAATGGTTTTGAGTATTTGAGAAGGATCTGTAGCAGAAACTCGCCAATTCTTCTCATAAAAATCTTGAAAATTTAGAGATTTGAGATTAAGTTGTAACATAGCCATATACCATGGTATGGATTGCTACATGTTTACAAGATCAGAAGCACCATCAGCACATGAATGCAGTGCCAGAACCACCATCAGTACATGAGAGTGGCACCAAAACTACCATTAGTACCTGAATGAAGAGCCAGAATCACGGTCAATCCATAAATGCAGGTCAAGAAACATCATCAGTACATCTATACAGCACCAAGCTTAGTACAGCAATCAATTGCAATGTCAGATCAGCCCCATATACAGTTGTATTGCATGGACCTACATATCCCAGTATGACCTTACCAATGATAAGGCGATGGTGGGAGTTGCTGTTACTAGTCATCATCAGACTGTGGCCATAGTGGAACCACAGTACTGATGAGACACCGTCAGTATCACAAATATTTACATCCAGGTACCTTATAGGTGACATATGTTCTGATGGAATTCCTTCTCCATCTTTTCTTCTCCACTTTATCCAGACACCATTATGAGATTTCATGCCAAGAGCTCGTCTCTCCAGACTTCCCTCTTCTCAGTCTTCAGAAGCACATCCTGACACTGTTCCCTTAAAAATAAAAGGGTCATTATACTGCCTCATAAATATATAAATATCTCCTATGCTGCACCCCTGAATAATTGCCCCTCAATGTGCTTCCTGCACTAAAATATCCCCCCATACTGCCCCACTCTATAATATCCAACACACAGCCAATCTCTATAACATCCACCACACTGCCCCTCTCCATTATATCCACTACACTGCCCCTCTCCATTATATCCACCACACTGCCCCTCTCCATTATATCCACCACACTGCCCCTCTCTATAATATCCACCACACTGCCCCTCTCTATAATATCCACCACACTGCCCCTCTCTATAATATCCACCACACTGCCCCTCTCTATAATATCCACCACACTGCCCCTCTCCACCACACTGCCCCTCTCTATAATATCCACCACACTGCCCCTCTCTATAATATCCACCACACTGCCCCTCTCTATAATATCCACCACACTGCCCCTCTCTATAATATCCACCAAACTGCCCCTCTCCACCACACTGCCCCTCTCTATAATATCCACCCCACTGCCCCTCTCTATAATATCCACCACACTGCCCCTCTCTATAATATCCACCACGCTGCCCCTCTCCATAATAAATCCCCAACTGTATTTGTGTCTAAAAGATGCAAACACATTTAGGATGAAGATGAGACTGGAGCGGTGTCTGCCGGACAGAGCGAGGGCCGCATGTTGTGCAGATTTGCTCTGTGGTGTAAGAGATAATAAAATGTCAATTTTTCAGCATTTTTCCCAACATAAAAATGAATCTAAATTAAACGCCAATGTATATCTTTAAAAACATGGCACCTACAAAAAGTGAAACTCACCCTGCAAAAAAACAAATTGAAAAACAGCTACACAAAGCTAAAATAAAAGAGTCATGACTGCTGTCGTGTGAGATAAGAAAGGAAAAAAGTAATGTTCTCAAGGGTAAATTTTGGGGTAGAGGGATCTTGCTAAGTAGGTTACTCATCACTGATCCATAAGATAGGTAACTAGATAGATAACTCACTGATCGCTTGGACCCAGTTTGATGGAAACCTTACCGATCCTGATAAAGAGGTTCTGCAGAGTCTGAATGAAGCTGAGGTCGAGTATTCGCTCCACTCACTGCCTATAGGACCGCGGGAGACAGCCGAGTGCAGTGCAGGTGCGCATGCTCGCTGACAAAGAAAGAAGAGCGGTGCGCATGCTCGCAGACAATGAATGAAACGCGGTGCACATGCTCGCAGACAATGAATGAAGTATGGTGCACATGCTCGCAGACAATGAAAAGCGGTGCGCATGCTCGCAGACAATGAATGAAGAGCGGTGCTTATATTCGCAGACAATGAATGAAGAGCGGTGCTTATATTCGCAGACAATGAATGAAGAGCTGTGCGCATGCTTGCAGACAATGAATGAAGCGCGGTGCGCATGCTCGAAGACAATGAATGAAGAGCGGTGCGCATACTCGCAATGAATGAATGAAGCGCGGTGTGCATGCTCGCAGACAATGAATGAAGCACGGTGCACATGCTCGCAGACAATGAAGAGCGGTGCGCATGCTAGCAGACAATGAATGAAGAGCGGTGCGCATGCTCGCAGACAATGAATGAAGCGCGGTGCGCATGCTCACAGACAATGAATGAAGCGCGGTGCACATGCTCACAGACAAGGAATGAAGCGCGGAGCGCATGCTCGCAGTCAAGGAATGAAGAGTGGTGCGCATGCTCGCAGTCAAGGAATGAAGAGTGGTGCGCAGTGGCGTAGGAAGGGGGGTGCGGGCCGCCCCAGGCGGCACAATGCGGGGGGCGGGCATCTAGCCGTGCTGGCACAAGCATCTTTTCAGTCAGTGCAGAGCCAGGCAGTGCAGGCACATCGGGGTTAAGAACGCAGCCAGCGTGACATTGTTTTGTGGGCGGAGAGTTCTCCTGCTCTGCTCTCCCGCCCGCCCCTCGCTGGCTGGTGAACTTATCAGGACAGGCAGATTCCGGAGGAGCTCCTTGGCAAGCCTTGCCGCCCTGAGTGAGTGCGATGTATCTTTGTATTCTGACAGTCTGGGTGACCTGGGGCGGCCACAGCTGATATACTGTATATTATATACTTCAGCAGCCGGCCAGGCCCCCAGCACCTGTCCTGTATATGTATATACTGTATCTTTACAGCCTGTATGACAGTATATATAATATATATACAGGACAGGTGCTGGGGGCCTGGCCGGCTGCAGAAATATATACACTGCACAGTACCATCACTCCCCTGTATATATACACTGCACAGTACCATCACTCCCCTGTATCTATACACTGCACAGTACCTCTCCTCCTATCCTGTATATATACACTGCACAGTACCTCTCCTCCTATCCTGTATATATACACTGCACAGTACCTCTCCTATCCTGTATATATACACTGCACAGTACCATCACTCCCCTGTATATATACACTGCACAGTACCTCTCCTATCCTGTATATATACACTGCACAGTACCATCACTCCCCTGTATATATACACTGCACAGTACCACTCCTCCTATCCTGTATATATACACTGCACATTACCTCTCCTCCTATCCTGTATATATACACTGCACAGTACCTCTCCTATCCTGTATATATACACTGCACAGTACCATCACTCCCCTGTATATATACACTGCACAGTACCTCTCCTATCCTGTATATATACACTGCACAGTACCATCACTCCCCTGTATATATACACTGCACAGTACCACTCCTCCTATCCTGTATATATACACTGCACAGTACCTCTCCTCCTATCCTGTATATATACACTGCACAGTACCTCTCCTATCCTGTATATATACACTGTAGAATTTGCAATAGCGGTCACTCATGTTAGAAGTGAAATCTGGCATTGTACTATACCTAGATTTCTCTGCCGTATCTGGGCATCATGAATCGTGGTATGTGTTAAAGGGGGGACCCACTGAGACTCTTTTGCCCGGGGCCCTCAAAAACCTGGAGCCAGCCCTGGGTGTGGGTCACCGGGCCGCGGCCGGCGCTGCAGCTGTTTAACGCTATTGACGTGCGGGTCCGCGCCCGCACGTCAATAGTTAACAGCCGCCAGCCAATCTGAGGCTGGATGACGTCAGACCCAGTATGCATGTCGCCGGCGTCTGACATCATTGTCAGCTGCCGACGAGTGCACGCTTCAGCTGCGTGGAGAGAGCAGGAACGCGGTCAGGTAAGCAGAACTTGTTTGTTTCTTTTGCAGTCCCGATCATGTGATGGTAACATTCACCGGCGAAACAATTAAAGTTCTACATCTGAGGTCTTATTCCTGCTGGGAAGGGGGGGGGGGGGGGCGCGCCAAGCTCGGGAACAGCCCCGGGCGGAAAAAGCTCTAGCTACGCCTCTGGTGGTGCGCATGCTCGCAGTCAAGGAATGAAGAGTGGTGCGCATGCTCGCAGTCAAGGAATGAAGAGTGGTGCGCATGCTCGCAGTCAAGGAATGGAGAGTGGTGCGCATGCTCGCAGTCAAGGAATGGAGAGTGGTGCGCATGCTCGCAGTCAAGGAATGAAGAGTGGTGCGCATGCTCGCAGTCAAGGAATGGAGAGTGGTGCGCATGCTCGTTCTCTGCACCAGTCAACTAGTGCTCAGCTAAACCCCTTTGTTGAGACCATGATGGTGGCAATGGTCGGACACCTATGGATAAGGCCGGTTTCACGTCTCCCTATCTCTGGTCGAGTACACACCGCGATGTCCGGGGCGTCCATATCATCCATTTCAGGTCAGGAGACCGCGGTCAGACCGGACATCACTCTCTGTACATGACCCAGGAATGTCGGACATGTAAACCGACCTTAGCGATGACCAAACAATCGGGTACAAACCCGCTCAAGAGGTTTTATATGGTTATTGTATTAGATTGCACATAGGAGCTGCCTTTCCCTCACCAGGAGGCTGACAGGGCATGCTGGGACTTGTGCTTCCTCAGGCTGATCTCTTACATACGCTGAGCCCTTACCTGAAGCCGTGCAGCTGTAATGTGCACGAATCCATTATACATTTCCACCTCACTGGATATTGTCTCCATCACACTGCAGCCTCCCCTCCTGTGCTCTGAGGTGGACGCTTCTCATCAGTTCTTCTCATGTTCCAGGCTCTGCACGGACTGTACCACTATGAAAGGGGAGGGGGGATCTGCACTAATTCATCGGCTGTTAACAGGTGTAATAGTCAGTGCGGTTTCTCAGGAGCCGATAGAGCCGCGGTTACACGACGCTCAGAGGACACAGCGGTTGTAATCACCATTATACTTATTACACAGAGACAGGACATCACCACAGATCTGGAACAGCCGAGAAGCAGCTGGAAACTTCGAGCAATGTCAGCCAATAGCAGCTGCTGGAAGCGTCCTGCCCAGTGACGTCATATCACACTCAACTCTAATTGGTCAGAAGGTTTATGCACTGGAATCAGCTGGAAGAGTCTCGAGCGATGACATCACCAGAGCTGCGCTGTGATTGGCTGCCTGCAGGGGAAGATTCGTGAATGTTCAGGACTGTTTCTATGGGCACGGAGCTGCGTGTGGAATGGAGAGTGCTGATTGGCTGTTACCTCAGAGGCTGGAATGCGGCTTACAGTATAAATACACATGACGGCAGCACGTCAGGCAGAACTGAGGTACAGACTGAGAGCCTGACACAGAGGCAGGAAGAAGAGCGACTGGACTGCAGCACCAGACACAGCAGCAGAGAAAAGCGCAGAAGCCCCACACCAGACACAGCAGGAGAAGCTATTCAGAACTTCTACCTCGCACACCTCTGCCATAATGTCTGCCACAGGAGCTGCAGTGGGCATTGACCTGGGCACCACCTATTCCTGCGTTGGCGTCTTTCAACATGGCAAAGTGGAGATCATCGCCAACGACCAGGGAAACCGCACCACCCCAAGTTACGTGGCCTTCACCGACACCGAGAGACTGATCGGCGATGCGGCCAAGAACCAGGTGGCCATGAACCCACAGAACACCGTCTTCGATGCCAAGAGGCTGATCGGCCGAAAGTTTGACGACTCGGTGGTGCAGTCTGACATGAAGCACTGGCCATTTAGGGTGCTGAGTGATGGAGGAAAACCTAAAGTGACTGTGGGCTACAAAGGGGAACAGAAGAGTTTTTCTCCTGAGGAAATCTCCATGGTTTTACTGAAGATGAAAGACACGGCGGAGGCTTATCTGGGCCATCCAGTGAAAGACGCCGTTATTACCGTCCCGGCCTATTTCAATGATTCCCAAAGACAAGCCACCAAGGACGCGGGAGTCATCGTTGGTTTAAATGTGCTGAGAATCATCAATGAGCCCACAGCAGCTGCCATCGCTTACGGTTTGGACAAGGGCACCAATGGAGAACGTAACGTCCTGATCTTCGACTTAGGAGGGGGCACCTTCGATGTTTCCATTCTCACCATTGATGATGGTGTGTTTGAGGTCAAGGCCACAGCTGGTGACACCCATCTGGGAGGAGAGGACTTTGATAACCATATGGTCGATCACTTTGTGGAGGAATTCAAACGCAAGCACAAGAAGGACATCAGCCAGAATAAGAGAGCATTGAGAAGACTCAGGACAACCTGCGAGAGGGCCAAGAGAACCCTGTCCTCCAGCAGCCAGGCCAGCATCGAGATTGACTCTCTATATGAGGGCATTGACTTCTATACATCCATCACCAGAGCTCGCTTTGAGGAGCTGTGTTCAGACCTCTTTAGAGGTACCCTGGATCCTGTAGAAAAGGCCCTCAGAGATGCTAAAATGGACAAATCTCAAATTCATGATATAGTCTTAGTTGGAGGATCAACACGTATCCCCAAAGTCCAGAAGCTACTTCAAGACTTCTTTAATGGGAAAGAACTGAACAAGAGCATCAACCCTGATGAGGCTGTGGCCTATGGAGCTGCTGTTCAAGCTGCCATATTAACTGGTGATAAGTCTGAGAAGGTCCAAGATCTCCTTCTTCTGGATGTAGCACCACTATCCCTCGGCCTTGAAACAGCCGGAGGAGTAATGACTGTTCTGATCAAACGAAACACAACCATCCCAACTAAGCAGACACAAACTTTCACCACTTATTCTGACAACCAGCCAGGAGTCCTCATCCAGGTGTTTGAGGGTGAGAGAGCGATGACCAAGGACAACAATCTTCTTGGCAAGTTTGAACTCAGTGGGATTCCTCCAGCCCCACGTGGAGTGCCACAAATTGAAGTGACTTTTGACATAGATGCTAATGGTATTCTCAATGTGTCTGCCATGGACAAAAGCTCTGGCAAACAGAACAAAATCACAATCACCAATGACAAGGGTAGACTAAGCAGAGAGGAGATTGAGAAGATGGTGGAAGAGGCTGAGAGGTATAAGGCGGATGATGACACTCAAAGAGAGAGGATTGCAGCTAAGAACTCCCTGGAAGCTTATGTCTTCAGTATGAAGAGTGCAGTGGAGGAGGACAATGTGAAGGATAAGATAAATCCTGGAGATAAAAAGAGCATCGTGGAGAAGTGTAATGAGGCCTTATCATGGCTGGACAGGAACCAGTTGGCTGAGAAAGAGGAGTATGCCCATCAGCAGAAGGAGCTGGAGAAGGTGTGCAATCCCATCATCACCAAACTGTACCAAGGAGCCACCACAAGTGGGATGCCAGGAGGAATGCCGGGCGCCAGCTGCAGTGCTCAAGCAAGACAGGGCAGCAAAACAGGACCCGTTATTGAAGAAGTGGATTAAAAGTAGTGATATTAATACAAATTTATAAACTGAGTGAGTGTATGATATGGACTGATAAATAAACATTGCAGCAGCAGATTTCCTACATATTTGTCTCAATGAGAAATTTACATGGATTTCTGTTTCAAAAAAGTATTTTTACTCTTGAAAATAATTTGTAAATGTTATTTCACAATTTATATTGTATTATTTTATTGTGTTAATAAAAGATACTTTATTTTTGTCTAGACATTTGTATTTGTACTTATTTTAATAAGGTTTATACAGGTGGAATTAGTGAAGATTAGAAATTAATGAATTAGTAATCAGTAAATATTTAAATACAGATAAACAAAAGAAAAATCTGTACCTATCTACTATCCAAGGGTTTTTTTCTTCTTTTTTTTTTCAAAACTTACATTTTGAAAGTCTATAGTAAAAATAATAAAGACTGTCAATATCCAATCATTGAGGGGACAGATGATTGAAAGTCTGGGGCACGACATCCCCATCAAGGTTTATTGTACTGTTTTTATTTTTCTTATTAGAATTATTGTGTTAGGAACACTTCCTATTATATTATTTAGCCCGGGTTCAGACACTTTTATTTCACAGTTTATATATGGACCTCAACGCACGGACTGAATGTGGGAGAACGGTCCTGAACCTACAACTCCATATATACCTATAGAACTGTAAATTAGGGTCAGGATACCCATGTTCAGACTGTACATTGTGGTCATCTGAACCCGGCCTAAGAAATATAACAATATTACAGGTTTTCCTCCTCTGAAGCGTCGTCTGCTTGTTATTGCAGCTTTCCTCACAAACTGCTCAGTCCTCTATAACAGGAGTGCTGTGGAGGGTGTGAGGAGGCCTGCAGTAACAAGCCGCCAGCGATTCATAAAGGAGATGAACCTTAGTAGCAATAGCCACAAAATTATGTCCCCAGCACAATTACTAAAATAAAGTGCACAACCCTTCTATTCTACATGCTGCATCATCAGTACAAACTACAAAAGAATGGATAAGGGGGTGTAGAAACTTTACTAATATATATATATACAGTGGGGCAAAAAAGTATTTAGTCAGTCAGCAATAGTGCAAGTTCCACCACTTAAAAAGATGAGAGGCGTCTGTAATTTACATCATAGGTAGACCTCAACTATGGGAGACAAACTAAGAAAAAAAAATCCAGAAGTTCACATTGTCTGTTTTTTTATCATTTTTTTTGCATATTATGGTGGAAAATAAGTATTTGGTCAGAAACAAACAATCAAGATTTCTGGCTCTCACAGACCTGTAACTTCTTCTTTAAGAGTCTCCTCTTTCCTCCACTCATTACCTGTAGTAATGGCACCTGTTTAAACTTGTTATCAGTATAAAAAGACACCTGTGCACACCCTCAAACAGTCTGACTCCAAACTCCACTATGGTGAAGACCAAAGAGCTGTCAAAGGACACCAGAAACAAAATTGTAGCCCTGCACCAGGCTGGGAAGACTGAATCTGCAATAGCCAACCAGCTTGGAGTGAAGAAATCAACAGTGGGAGCAATAATTAGAAAATGGAAGACATACAAGACCACTGATAATCTCCCTCGATCTGGGGCTCCACGCAAAATCCCACCCCGTGGGGTCAGAATGATCACAAGAACGGTGAGCAAAAATCCCAGAACCACACGGGGGAACCTAGTGAATGAACTGCAGAGAGCTGGGACCAATGTAACAAGGCCTACCATAAGTAACACACTACGCCACCATGGACACAGATCCTGCAGTGCCAGACGTGTCCCACTGCTTAAGCCAGTACATGTCCGGGTCCGTCTGAAGTTTGCTAGAGAGCATTTGGATGATCCAGAGGAGTTTTGGGAGAATATCCTATGGTCTGATGAAACCAAACTGGAACTCTTTGGTAGAAACACAACTTGTCGTGTTTGGAGGAAAAAGAATACTGAGTTGCATCCATCAAACACCATACCTACTGTAAAGCATGGTGGTGGAAACATCATGCTTTGGGGCTGTTTCTCTGCAAAGGGGCCAGGACGACTGATCCGGGTACATGAAAGAATGAATGGGGCCATGTATCGTGAGATTTTGAGTGCAAACCTCCTTCCATCAGCAAGGGCATTGAAGATGAAACGTGGCTGGGTCTTTCAACATGACAATGATCCAAAGCACACCGCCAGGGCAATGAAGGAGTGGCTTCGTAAGAAGCATTTCAAGGTCCTGGAGTGGCCTAGCCAGTCTCCAGATCTCAACCCTATAGAAAACCTTTGGAGGGAGTTGAAAGTCCGTGTTGCCAAGCGAAAAGCCAAAAACATCACTGCTCTAGAGGAGATCTGCATGGAGGAATGGGCCAACATACCAACAACAGTGTGTGGCAACCTTGTGAAGACTTACAGAAAACGTTTGACCTCTGTCATTGCCAACAAAGGATATATTACAAAGTATTGAGATGAAATTTTGGTTCTGACCAAATACTTATTTTCCACCATAATATGCAAATAAAATGTTAAAAAAACAGACAATGTGATTTTTTGGATTTTTTTTTCTCAGTTTGTCTCCCATAGTTGAGTTCTACCTATGATGTAAATTACAGACGCCTCTCATCTTTTTAAGTGGTGGAACTTGCACTATTGCTGACTGACTAAATACTTTTTTGCCCCACTGTATAAGTTATTAGTACTGGCATTTTATACACCAGTCTTGGTGAAGAGTTGGCCAATGGAAGATGCTCCAAATTTATTGTTAAGAAAGACAAAATTTGTTACAACTTTAAGCTGCTGTGCGCCACCGTCGGGGACCAGAGGACATTACAGTCATCATTTACACCACTTTTATGACTTAAAACTATGATGAATTTGTCAGCTGTGTCCCCTTCTCAGCTAAGGTCTGTCTCCTTTATAAAAAAGTTGGCCAAATTGTCTGAAAAGTGCTGTGCTCCTGTCCTGACATCCGCGGTTGATAGAGGTGCATCTATTATGATCCAGCCCACCAATGTCAATCACACAAAAAAGATTTATCAAACTATATGCTCCAGAATGTTGGTGCAATTTGAGGCAAAATATGGTCTTTCATGAATTTCACCATTTTTGTGGTTGGACACATTATGCGCCTTGTCCGACAAGGGCGTGTGACTTTGCTAAACAGTGTCTCAGTGAAAAGGAGGCATGGTTTAATATGGGATACAGTGTGCAAAGAATGAGCACATTTCTGGCACAAAGTAAATCAGGAGAACTAACAGGACAGAGTCCGCTCACCCATATGAAGGCCCGAAGCAGGAAGCTACAAAACAGAACAGAAGACTGGACTAGAAAGGGCCTGCACAACCGCATAATAAAAAAAAACCTTTATTATCACCACTAAAGACATATAAAAACAATTAAAAACGTGCAATAATTATAATAATCTTTATTTATATAGCGCCAACATATTCCGCAGCGCTTTACAGTTTAACAGTTTCAAACACAAACAGTAACAACGTTAACAATACAATAATTAAAGCGAAATAAGCCGCCCCTGCTCGTGAGAGCTTACAATCTACACTGAGGTGGGGGAGATACAAAGTACAGGTGTGCATTTACAATGATGTATTTACAATGATGGTCCAGCCATCTTCAGGGGGTGGGGGGTAGATGGAGATAGTGAATGGGCTACACACACACAAACATAAAATTACTTTAATTACTGAATGTGATAGGCCGCTCTGAACAAATGTGTTTTGAGCGAGCGCCTAAAACTATGCAAACTATGCAATATATACAAACCACACCCCCATTCCTAGAAAATACATATACCAAGTCACCTTATAGATATATTATTATTATTATTATTATTATACATTTTTATAGCGCCATTTATTCCATGGCGCTTTACATGTGAATACGGGGCAAATATAGACAAATACATTAAACATGAGCAGATAACAAGGCACACGAGTACATAAGGAGGGAGGACCCTGCCCGCGAGGGCTCACAGTCTGCAGGGGGTGGGTGAGGATACACTAGGAGAGGGAAGAGTTGGCTGTGCGGCTGTTCAGTAGGTTGAGGATCACTGCAGGCTGTAGGCTTGTCGGAAGAGATGAGTCTTCAGGTTCTTTTTGAAGGTTTCTATGGTAGGCGCAAGTCTGATGTGTTGGGGTAGAGAGTTCCAGAGTATGGGGGAAGCACGGGAGAAGTCTTGGATGCGGTTATGGGAAGAAGAGATGAGAGGGGAGTAGAGAAGGAGGTCTTGGGAGGATCGGAGGTCGCGTGTAGGTAGGTACCGGGAGACCATGTCACAGATGTATGGAGGAGACAGGTTGTGGATGGCTTTGTATGTCAGTGTGAGGGTTTTGAACTGGAGTCTCTGGGCGATAGGAAGCCAGTGAAGGGCTTGACACAGGGGAGAGGCTGGGGAATAGCGGGGAGACAGGTGGATTAGTCGGGCAGCAGAGTGTAGGATGGATTGGAGTGGTGCCAGAGTGCTAGAGGGGAGTCCAGAGAGTAGGAGGTTGCAGTAGTCGAGGCGGGAGATGATAAGGGCATGCACTAGCGTTTTTGCAGTGTTGCGGTCAAGGAAAGCACGGATCCGGGAAATATTTCACATATATATATATATATCATATATATATATATATATATCACAACAAAAGGCATAGAGCAATAGAACTACACATGATACATGATTAAATACATGGCAACAACACCACCTTCCCTAATACAAGTATAACCAACCTACATTGGGAAAATTATTTCCCAATGTATTTAATAAATAAGAACCCAAAAGAACTGGTACCATATAGACAACCTTTATACAACCTGGTAGATAAACCTGAAGTTGCACAGTACAGTCCTGTATGGTCAAGGTAGTCTAGAGAGCATAGGGTCCCAAGAATATGCATAGAACCGTTGTAAAACAGGTTCAAAAAGGGAGGGAGGGCAAAAAAAGGCTTCGGAATCAAAGTGATACAGCTGGCATCAGTGCCATAAGCAGCCTGGAGAAAGCCAGAATGGAGGGTGGGAGAGGAGCCCCAGCTGTATCACTTTGATTCCGAAGCCTTTTTTTTTTTGCCATCCCTCCTTTTTTCTAGACTTCCTTGACCATACAGGACTGTATTGTGCAACTTCAGGTTTATCTACCAGGTTGTATAAAGGTTGTCTATATGGTACCAATTCTTTTTGGTTCTTAATTATTAAATACATTGGGAAATAATTGTCCCAATGTAGGTTGGTTATACTTGTATTAGGGAAGGTGGTGTTGCCATGTATTTAAACATGTATCATGTGTAGTTCTATTGCTCTATGCCTTCTGTTGTGATATATCTATAAGGTGACTTGGTATATGTATTTTCTAGGAATGGGGGTGTGGTTTGTATACATTGCATGTTTTTAATTGTTTTTATATGTCTTTAGTGGTGATAATAAAGGTTTTTGATTTTTTATTCTTATGCGGTTGTGCAGGCCCTTTCTAGTCCAGTCTTCTCTTCTCTTTTGTGGTTACATATGGGTATGGACTAGGCACTGCACCCCTTACATTATATATGGTCTTTAATTTAACCAGAGTGTACCCTCTTTTGTTAATACGAAGCAGGAAGCTGGCGGTGCCGCAAGATAAGCACTCGAGGAAAGGAGGATTTCAGCATCAGGATTTTCTGTAAAACCACAAGTATAAAAAATTGAGAAATAGTCGCAACCCCTGTGAGATATGTATATCATGGCAGATGTCCACAGATGGCTGACTGCTGGTGATCGCTGTTAACCTCTTTGGCCAGTATTACACGTCCAGATAATTCCGCTACCGGAAAAATCGGTACCGGAATTATCCGTGTCCGTGTGCTCACGTGGCACATAAGTGTGGCACACGTGCGGCATCCGTGTGCCGACTGGGTACAGCACGCACCGTGCAGGAGACAGCGCTACAGTTAAGCGCTGTCCCCTCCATCTGGTGCTGAAGTCGCCATTCATTTCTTCTCTCCAGCAGTGAGAGAAGATATGAAAAATCTTTTTTTTTTTTTGGTGTTTGAAAAAAAAGATCCCTGTCCCCAACCCCCTAGGGGTGGAGCCGCATATTCATCACTGTAATGGGCGGCCCACGTGACCGCTCATACAGGAGAAGCTTCGGCGAGGAGAAGAAGCAGCGAGGGAGCCGGGTAAGTATTTTATTAACAGCGGGGGAGGGGGACGCACAAGAGGTGGGAGGGGGTTGGGGAGAGGGATCTTTTTTTTAAACACCCAAAAAAAATAATTTTCATATCTTTTCTCCAGCGAACGCTGCTGGAGAGAAGAAATGAATGGCGGCTTCAGCACCACACTGGGGGGACAGCGCTTACTGTAGCGCTGTCTCCTGCACGGAACACGGACTGCACACGGACATCATCCATGTGCGGTGCGTGTTATACACGGACCCACTGACTTTAATAGGTCCGTGTAATACGTGCGCTCCCACGAACACTGACATGTCTCCGTGTTTTTCAAACGGACACACGGTCCGTGAAAACACCCTGACATGTGCAGAGACACATTGATTTTAATGTGTCTACGTGAGTCAGTGTCTCCGGTACGTGAGGAAACTGTCACCTCACGTACCGGAGCCACTGACGTGTGAAACCGTCAAAACTATACATTTGGCTTGTATTGCCGTAATTACACAGACCTGGAAAATGTTTTGAGGTTATTTTTGCTGTACCATTAAAGACATACAAATAAAATATATTGCATTTTTACATTTCACCGCACTTGGAATGTTTTTTTTGTCTTTTTTCCCTTATAAAGAAGATCCAGGAAAACATACTCAGAAGGGAGGTAAGAACATTTCTAAAACAATCCACAGCGAGGAGATTGGAACAAAACAAAATCCTCTAAACTGCATGCTCGCAAACGCCAGAAGCCTGACAAACAAGATGGAAGAACTAGAAGCAGAAATATCTACAGGTAACTTTGACATAGTGGGAATAACCGAGACATGGTTAGATGAAAGCTATGACTGGGCAGTTAACTTACAGGGTTACAATCTGTTTAGAAAGGATCGTAAAAATCGGAGAGGAGGAGGGGTTTGTCTCTATGTAAAGTCTTGTCTAAAGTCCACTTTAAGGGAGGATATTAGCGAAGGAAATGAGGATGTCGAGTCCATATGGGTCGAAATTCATGGAGGGAAAAATGGTAACAAAATTCTCATTGGGGTCTGTTACAAACCCCCAAATATAACAGAAACCATGGAAAGTCTACTTCTAAAGCAGATAGATGAAGCTGCAACCCATAATGAGGTCCTGGTTATGGGGGACTTTAACTACCCGGATATTAACTGGGAAACAGAAACCTGTGAAACCCATAAAGGCAACAGGTTTCTGCTAATAACCAAGAAAAATTATCTTTCACAATTGGTGCAGAATCCAACCAGAGGAGCAGCACTTTTAGACCTAATACTATCTAATAGACCTGACAGAATAACAAATCTGCAGGTGGTCGGGCATCTAGGAAATAGCGACCACAATATTGTACAGTTTCACCTGTCTTTCATTAGGGGGACTTGTCAGGGAGTCACAAAAACACTGAACTTTAGGAAGGCAAAGTTTGACCAGCTTAGAGATGCCCTTAATCTGGTAGACTGGGACAATATCCTCAGAAATAAGAATACAGATAATAAATGGGAAATGTTTAAGAACATCCTAAATAGGCAGTGTAAGCGGTTTATACCTTGTGGGAATAAAAGGACTAGAAATAGGAAAAACCCAATGTGGCTAAACAAAGAAGTAAGACAGGCAATTAACAGTAAAAAGAAAGCATTTGCACTACTAAAGCAGGATGGCACCATTGAAGCTCTAAAAAACTATAGGGAGAAAAATACTTTATCTAAAAAACTAATTAAAGCTGCCAAAAAGGAAACAGAGAAGCACATTGCTAAGGAGAGTAAAACTAATCCCAAACTGTTCTTCAACTATATCAATAGTAAAAGAATAAAAACTGAAAATGTAGGCCCCTTAAAAAATAGTGAGGAAAGAATGGTTGTAGATGACGAGGAAAAAGCTAACATATTAAACACCTTCTTCTCCACGGTATTCACGGTGGAAAATGAAATGCTAGGTGAAATCCCAAGAAACAATGAAAACCCTATATTAAGGGTCACCAATCTAACCCAAGAAGAGGTGCGAAACCGGCTAAATAAGATTAAAATAGATAAATCTCCGGGTCCGGATGGCATACACCCACGAGTACTAAGAGAACTAAGTAATGTAATAGATAAACCATTATTTCTTATTTTTAGGGACTCTATAGCGACAGGGTCTGTTCCGCAGGATTGGCGCATAGCAAATGTGGTGCCAATATTCAAAAAGGGCTCTAAAAGTGAATCTTGAAATTATAGGCCAGTAAGTCTATCCTCTATTGTTGGTAAAATATTTGAAGGGTTTCTGAGGGATGTTATTCTGGATTATTTCAATGAGAATAACTGTTTAACTCCATATCAGCATGGGTTTATGAGAAATCGCTCCTGTCAAACCAATCTAATCAGTTTTTATGAAGAGGTAAGCTATAGGCTGGACCACGGTGAGTCATTGGACGTGGTATATCTCGATTTTTCCAAAGCGTTTGATACCGTGCCGCACAAGAGGTTGGTACACAAAATGAGAATGCTTGGTCTGGGGGAAAATGTGTGTAAATGGGTTAGTAACTGGCTTAGTGATAGAAAGCAGAGGGTGGTTATAAATGGTATAGTCTCTAACTGGGTCGCTGTGACCAGTGGGGTACCACATGGGTCAGTATTGGGACCTGTTCTCTTCAACATATTCATTAATGATCTGGTAGAAGGTTTACACAGTAAAATATCGATATTTGCAGATGATACAAAACTATGTAAAGCAGTTAATACAAGAGAAGATAGTATTCTGCTACAGATGGATCTGGATAAGTTGGAAACTTGGGCTGAAAGGTGGCAGATGAGGTTTAACAATGATAAATGTAAGGTTATACACATGGGAAGAAGGAATCAATGTCACCATTACACACTGAATGGGAAACCACTGGGTAAATCTGACAGGGAGAAGGACTTGGGGATCCTAGTTAATGATAAACTTACCTGGAGCAGCCAGTGCCAGGCAGCAGCTGCCAAGGCAAACAGGATCATGGGGTGCATTAAAAGAGGTCTGGATACACATGATGAGAGCATTATACTGCCTCTGTACAAATCCCTAGTTAGACCGCACATGGAGTACTGTGTCCAGTTTTGGGCACCGGTGCTCAGGAAGGATATAATGGAACTAGAGAGAGTACAAAGGAGGGCAACAAAATTAATAAAGGGGATGGGAGAACTACAATACCCAGATAGATTAGCGAAATTAGGATTATTTAGTCTAGAAAAAAGACGACTGAGGGGCGATCTAATAACCATGTATAAGTATATAAGGGGACAATACAAATATCTCGCTGAGGATCTGTTTATACCAAGGAAGGTGACGGGCACAAGGGGGCATTCTTTGCGTCTGGAGGAGAGAAGGTTTTTCCACCAACATAGAAGAGGATTCTTTACTGTTAGGGCAGTGAGAATCTGGAATTGCTTGCCTGAGGAGGTGGTGATGGCGAACTCAGTCGAGGGGTTCAAGAGAGGCCTGGATGTCTTCCTGGAGCAGAACAATATTGTATCATACAATTAGGTTCTGTAGAAGGACGTAGATCTGGGGATTTATTATGATGGAATATAGGCTGAACTGGATGGACAAATGTCTTTTTTCGGCCTTACTAACTATGTTACTATGTTACTATCTTAAAGGGAACCTGTCACCCCATTTTTGGCCTATAAGCTGCGGCCACAGCCATCAGGGGCTTATCTACAGTATTCTGTAATGCTGTAGATAAGCCCCGAATGTACCCTGAAAGATAAGAAAAACAAGGTAGATTACACTCACCCAGGGGCGGTCCCGGTGCGGTCCGGGTCCAGCGTCTCCCATCTTCATGCGATGACATCCTCTTCTTTGCTTCCTGTCGCGGCTCCTGCGCAGGCGTACTTTATCTGCCATGTACTGCAGTGCGCAGGCGCCTGGCTCGAGTTCATATGAGGACAACCAGCAGAGGGCGCCTCTTATGATCTCGAGCCTGGGAGCTTTCTAGGATAGTTCCCACGATCTAGGAACAGCCAGCAGAGGGCACCTCACCACAAATGCAGGTAAATATAGGTAATTGACCTACTTTACCTACATTCTCCGGGGTTTTGCAGACATGAGCAACGTTGCATTAGCAAAGCTCGTGCCTGCAAAATGTTTTAACCCCTTCAGATGGATTTACATCGTTGGACTTTACAGATCTGCGGAAGGTAAGGATATTGTTGGTTTATTATGTTTTTTTTGTTACAGAACGAGGGTCTTCAGTGATTGGATTGGGCATTCAATAAAATATTAAAACAACCTTTGTTTTTATTTCATTAAAATAATGTTTAATAATGTGTTTGTGTATTTTTTTAACCCTTTACTAGTATTGGATTAATAATGGATAGGTGTCATATTTGACGCCTCTCCATTATTAATTTGGCTTAATGTCACCTTACAATAGCAAGGTGGCATTAACCCTTCATTACCCCATATCCCACCGCTACACGGGAATGGGAAGAGAGTGGCCAAGTGCCAGAATAGGCGCATCTTCCAGATGTGCCTTTTCTGGGGTGGCTGGGGGCAGATGTTTTTAGCCGGGGGGGGGGGGGCAATAACCATGGACTAGGCTATTAATATCTGCCCTCAGTCAATGGCTTTACTACTCTGGCGGAGAAAATTGTGCGGGAGCCCACGCCAATTTTTTCCGCCATTTAACCCCTTAATTTACTAGCTAGAGCACCCAAATTTTGCATAGACACACTACTGACATTAGTAGTGTGGAATATGCAAAAAAAATGGTGATATGAGATGGTTTACTGTATGTAAACCAGGTCTCATATCATGTCGGGTTTAGGAAGGAGAAAGCAAAAGCCGGTAATTGAATTACCGGTTTTCTGCTATTTCGCGCTGTATGAAGCAATAATATATATACATATATGTGTCTACTGACATATATATATATATATATATAGACAGTATATATATATATTTTTTTTTTTACACATGGATCCCTTGTATATCCGTATGTCGGTTTTGCAAGCCTGCGATAAAAACACGCAGTACGGATGACATACGGATTACATACGGAGGATGCCATGCGCAAGAAACGCTGAAACACCCTGCCTACGGAGGAGCTACAGACCACTATTTTCGGGACTTTTCAGCGTATTACGGCCGTAATATACGGACCGTATTTTCATACGCTGAGTGTGAAGCCGGCCTAAGAATTTTATTTAGCAATGATTAAAAGACAAAAATGTAAATAGTATTCAAATGTATATAAAACAGGGGAGAACACGGCAGAATGGACTCAAAGCAATCCATGTTATATATCAATAAATGCACATGCAACAGCAGGCTCTGGATTACAAAAATGAATAACCACAAATTGGATGTAACCATAACCAGTGAGAAAAATCTCAGCAGAATATAAATATCAAAAAATCTTGTGAAGATCTACTGGTATAGAATAATAATAAATGTGCCTCATAGAGACTACTGGAATATATTAAATATGAGACCATGTAGTTAAACCTATATGGGTACTGAAGTAACCAAAGAATATATGGCTGTGCCGACTATCAGGTAACTAAGTAGGTATTAGGTAAAGTGTCAGTGCATTGTATGGATAGAATCCGAGTTCACATGTACCTATGTAGGAACCATATTAGGAGAAGTCATAAGCAAAGTGTTAGCGCTGTGTGCATACCTGCTGGTGGGAGGATTTGCCGTGAGACAGGAAGAAGCCACGTTGCGAAACGCGCGTCGGGGTTATCCTGTCTCACGGCAGAAAACAAACACTACATACTTACCTTCAGCTGTCTGTCCCCGGCGCTGTGTTTCTCTGCACTCCTCCTGCATCCTGTGTCAGCGCCGGCCAGCCGGAAAGCACAGCGGTGACGTCACCACTCTGCTTTACGGCTGACCGGCGCTGACAGTGCAGAGGAAAGCACAGCGCCGGAGGACAGACAGCTGAAGGTAAGTATGTAGTGTTTGTTTTTTTACGTTTAAGCTGGTAACCAGGGTAAACATCGGGTTACTAAGAGCGGCCCTGCGCTTAGTAACCCGATGTTTACCCTGGTTACTGGGGACCTCGGGATCGTTGGTCGCTGGAGAGCGGTCTGTGTGACAGCTCTCCAGCGACCAAACAGCGACGCTGCAGCGATCGACATCGTTGTCGGTATCGCTGCAGTGTCGCTTAGTGTGACGGTACCCTTACTCTTGGATCTGTGATTTTATTGGAAGTGTAAACCCATACATTTATAGTTACTCTCACACATATGTATGAGTGTTACCATCCAAAAAAACAGACCGATTTTATTCTCAGGTTTCTTAGGTTCCTAATTGCTTTGAAGATGCGTCAATTTGTTTCTGATCCAGTCTTTTTCAGTGAAGTGGGTAGACCATCAGGACTTTTTATCCATTGAGTCTTAAGAATGTATCAGTTACAAATGGATGAAACTAGGATGAAAAGCTGAAGTACAAAGTATTCCTAGTTCATCTAAGTCTCATGGATTCCCATAGACTTTCTCAAAGTTCCCCATAGACTTTAATGGCCAAATCTGATCCACAAAACAGATAAGAATAGGAAATGTTCCACAGATATGGATCGGTTTTTAAAACTAATGTGTGTATGGATCAATGAAATTCTTTGGATCTAGGTGCTGTCAGAGAAAAACAAATCGGACAGATCTAGGAGGTGTCATGTGTGGATGCATCCTTGTGATAATGCTACTGCATGCTCCCCAAGCTAAAATGTACCAGTCATCCCATTTATCCATCTCAGATGTTTGTGTTTAACATTATCCGGATCATGAACTGCAGGACAAATACTATTTCAGTCAGTTTGTTGAAGGTTTATTTTTTGCTGGTCTGGTGGATAATGGTGTTACGAATAATACATCACACTGGTAGTAGACCAGTAGAGGAGGACGCTGTGACCATATCTCCGGAGTCGATGTCTGGGCAGGCTGTATAGTCTCTGATGTTGATGAGGCCAGGGACCACACAACAACTTAAGGCACTTCGGTCGATACGCATGTCATGGACATGATACCACTCATTTGCTTTTTCATCATAACTTTCAACATGTAATGTTGTGCCAAATACGTTGAATCCACCTATAACCAAAAGACGGTCATCTATTACTTCTATTCCAAAGTTACTGCGTGGTGAGTACATGCTTGGCACGACATGCCAGGTGCTGTCCACAGTGTTGTACGCCTCTGCACTTGATAAGTTATTTATTCCATCAAAACCTCCAACCTGAAAAATAAAATAAAGATCATTTGATTTGACTATTTAGGCTATCCTGTCTTTTTTCTGGCTATTGCGGGGTCTTATTCTACACTGCAATATTTTTATGTATTTAGAATAGGTTATAGATGGTTTTATGTGCTGCCCCATAGTGGTTGCTCATCTAATGGGAGCCAATCTTCTGCCCTGCTAGGATTGGGGAACCTTCAGTCAACCTGACAATTTAACCCCTTCCCGACCTTTGACGCACCGTATGCGTCATGAAAACCTGTGCCATTCCAACCTGTGACGCAGCATATGCGTCATGGCCTGAATGGGCTCCTGCAGGCCGGGTGAAAGGGTTAACTGTAATTTCACCCGGCCTGCAGGGACAGGAGGAGTTGTACTTTAGCCCAGGGGGGGTGGCTTCACCCCTCCGTGGCTACGATCACTCTGATTGGCTGTTGAAAGTGAAACTGCCAATCAGAGCGATTTGTAATATTTCACCTAAAAAACTGGTGAAATATTACAATCCAGCCATGGCCGATGCTGCAATATCATCGGCCATGGCTGGAAACACTTATGTGCCCCCACCCCACCGATCGCCCCCCCAGCCCTCCGATCTGTGGTCCACTCCGCCCGGCCTGTGCTCCGCTCCCCCGTCCTCCAGTCCGCTCCCCCATGCTCCAATCCCACCCCCCATGCTCCAATCCCACCCCCCTGCAGTCCGATCCACCCCCCGTGCTCCAATCCCACCCCCCCGCAGTCCGATCCATCCCCCCGCACTCCGATCCACCCCCCCGCACTGCGATCCACCCCCCCATGCTCCGATCCACCCCCCCCCCGTGCTCCCCTCCACCCCATCATACTTACCGAGCCTCCTGGGGTCCGTCCGTCTTCTTTCCTGGGCGCCGCCATCTTCCAAAATGGCGGGCACATGCGCAGTGCGCCCGCCGAATCTGCCGGCCGGCAGATTCATTTCAAGTACATTTTGATCACTGTGATAAAACCTCACAATGGTCAAAATTAAAAAAAATACTAAATGACCCCCCCCCCTTTGTCACCTCCATAGGTAGAGACAATAATAAAATAAAGACATTTTTTTTTTCTTCCACTAAGGTTGAGATTAGGGTTAGGGTTAGGGTTAGGGTTAGGGCTGTTGTGAATTCCGCTCTTGGGCTCCCTCTGGTGGTTGTAAGTAGCATTTTTGTGAGTTCTGCTCTTGGGCTCCCTCTTGTGGTTTTGAGTGGTATGGCTGCTTCTTGGATTTAGCTTCTGCAGCTGTTTTCACTGATCATCTTCTTGGCTCGGCTATATTAGTCTGGCCTTATCTCTCATTCAATGCCAGTTGTCAATTGTTCCTGCCTGGAGTCATTGCTCTTAGGATTTCCTGACACTCTGACCAGCTCAACAAAGCTAAGTCCTTGCTTGTCTTTTTGTAGTTCACTTGTTGTGGACTTTGTTGATCAGCATTTTGTTGTTTTGCGCTTTTGTCCAGCTTATCAATATGGATCTATTCAGCTAAGCTGGAAGCTCTGGGCAGTAGAGTTTGCCCTCCACACCTTTAGTCAGGTGTGGAGATTTTTGTATTTCTCTGCGGTGGACTTTTTCTAGTTTTTTTCTACTGACCGCACAGTGCTCTGTTCTGTACTTTTTCTTTCTAGCTAGAAGTGGCCTCCTGTGCTAAAACTTGTTTCATACTACGTATGTCATTTCCTTCTCCTCTCACAGTCATTACATGTGGGGGGCTAATCTATCCTTTGGGGATTTTCTCTGAGGCAAGATAGTTTTCCTGCTTCTGTCTTTAGGGGTAGTTAGCTCTTAGGCTGTGACGAGGTGCCTAGGGAGAGTTAGGAGCATTCCACGGCTATTTCTAGTCTTGTGTTGAGCTTAGGGACTGTGGTCAGTATAGCTACCACCTGCTCAGAGCTAGTCACATGTCGCTCCTTAATCACCAGAGCATAACAGTACAACTGGCCAAAAATGAGCTGAATGCATCTCAAAAGAAGGAAAAGAAATGGAGTTCTGAGCCATTTTTTTTCTTTGGTTTGTTTTGTCTTTTTTCTTCCTCTTAAATTCTGGGTGATTCAGGATTTGGATGCAGGCATGGATGTGCAGGGGTTATTTTCTCGTGTGTATCAGCTTGTACAGAGTATTCAAGATTATGTTGCTCAGATTCCGGCCTTAGAGCCTAGAATTCCTACTCCGGATTTGTTTTACGGGGATAGATCTAAGTATTTGAACTTTAAAAATAACTGCAAATTGTTTTTTTGCTCTGAAACCTCGTTCCTGTGGTGATCCTATTCAGCAAGTAAAGATAGTTATTTCTCTGCTGCGTGGCGACCCTCAGGACTGGGCATTCTCTCTTGAGTCAGGGAATCCGGCATTGCTTAATGTAGATGCATTTTTTCAATCGCTCGGATTATTGTATGATGAACCTAACTCTGTAGAGCATGCTGAGAAAACACTGTTGGCCCTGTGTCAGGGTCAGGAAGCGGCAGAATTATACTGCCAGAAATTTAGAAAATGGTCTGTGCTCACTAAATGGAATGAGGATGCTCTGGCAGCAATTTTCAGAAAGGGTCTTTCTGAAGCCCTTAAAGATGTGATGGTGGGGTTTCCCACGCCTGTTGGTTTGAGCGATTCTATGTCTCTGGCCATTCAGATTGATCGGCGCCTGCGCGAACGCAAAGTAGTGCACCATATGGCAGTTTCCTCTGAGCAGAGTCCTGGGCCTATGCAATGTGATAGGATTTTGACTAGAGCGGAACAGAGGGGATACAGACATCAGAATGGGCTGTGTTTTTACTGTGGTGGTTCAGCTCATGCTATTTCTGATTGCCCTAAGCGTATTAAGAGGGTCGCTAGATCTGTTACCATTAGTACTGTGCAGCCTAAGATTCTCCTGTCTGTGACCCTGATTTGCTCATTGTCATCTTTTTCTGTCATGGCATTTGTGGATTCAGGCGCTGCTCTGAACTTAATGGACTTAGAATTCGCTAGGCGCTGTGGTTTTTCTTTGCAGCCTTTGCAGAGTCCCATACCCTTGAAGGGTATTGATGCTACACCATTGGCCAAGAATAAACCTCAGTATTGGACTCAGCTGACTATGTGCATGGCTCCTGCACATCAGGAAGATTGCTGTTTTCTGGTGTTGCATAATTTACATGATGTTGTTGTACTGGGTTTTCCATGGTTACAAGTACACAATCCAGTGCTGGATTGGAAATCAATGTCTGTGACTAGTTGGGGTTGTCAAGGGGTACATAGTGACGTTCCCTTAATGTCAATTTCCTCTTCCCCCTCTTCTGATGTTCCTGATTTTTTGTCAGATTTCCAGGATGTATTCGATGAGCCCAAGTCCAGTCCCCTTCCACCGCACAGGGACTGTGATTGTGCTATTGACTTGATTCCTGGCTGTAAGTTCCCTAAGGGCCGACTTTTTAATCTGTCTGTGCCAGAGCATGCCGCCATGCGGAGCTATGTTAAGGAGTCTTTGGAGAAGGGGCATATTCGGCCGTCTTCGTCACCATTGGGAGCGGGATTCTTCTTTGTTGCCAAGAAGGATGGTTCCTTAAGACCCTGTATTGATTATCACCTTCTTAATAAGATCACGGTCAAATTCCAATACCCTTTACCTTTGCTCTCTGATCTGTTTGCTAGGATTAAGGGGGCTAGTTGGTTTACCAAGATTGACCTTCGAGGGGCATATAATCTTGTTCGTATTAAACAGGGTGACGAATGGAAAACTGCATTTAATACGCTCGAAGGTCATTTTGAATACCTAGTGCCTAGTGATGCCTTTCGGGCTTTCTAATGCCCCTTCTGTATTTCAGTCCTTAATGCATGATATTTTCCGCAATTATCTTGACAAATTCTTGATTGTGTATTTGGATGATATTTTAATTTTTTCCGATGATTGGGAGTCTCATGTGAAGCAGGTCAGGATGGTATTCCAGATCCTTCGTGATAATGCTCTATTTGTGAAGGGGTCTAAGTGCCTATTTGGAGTTCAGAAGGTCTCTTTTTTTGGGGTTTATTTTTTCTCCTTCGTCTATAGAAATGGATCCTGTTAAGGTCCAAGCCATTCATGACTGGATTCAACCCACATCTGTGAAGAGCCTTCAGAAATTTTTGGGCTTTGCTAATTTTTATCGCCGTTTCATTGCCAACTTCTCTAGTGTGGTTAAACCCCTGACCGATTTGACGAAGAAAGGCGCTGATGTGACTAATTGGTCTTCTGAGGCTGTTGAGGCCTTTCAGGAGCTTAAACGCCGATTTACTTCTGCCCCTGTCTTGCGTCAGCCGGATGTTTCTCTTCCTTTTCAGGTTGAAGTGGATGCTTCTGAGATTGGGGCAGGGGCCGTTTTGTCACAGAGGAATTCTGATGGTTCCTTGATGAAGCCATGTGCCTTCTTTTCCCGAAAGTTTTCGCCTGCGGAACGCAATTATGATGTCGGCAATCGGGAGTTGTTGGCTATGAAGTGGGCATTTGAGGAGTGGCGACATTGGCTTGAGGGAGCCAAGCACCACATTGTGGTCTTGACCGATCATAAGAATCTGATTTACCTTGAGTCGGCCAAGCGGCTGAACCCTAGACAGGCTCGGTGTTCCCTGTTTTTCTCCCGTTTTGATTTTGTGGTCTCATATCTTCCAGGATCTAAGAATGTTAAGGCGGATGCCCTCTCTAGGAGTTTTTTGCCTGATTCCCCTGGAGTCCTTGAGCCGCTTGGTATTCTTAAGGAAGGGGTGATTCTGTCTGCCATCTCCCCTGATTTGCGGCGGGCGCTTCAGGAATTTCAGGCTAATAAACCTGACCGCTGTCCTGTAGGGAAGCTGTTTGTTCCTGATAGATGGACAAGTAAGGTGATTTCTGAGGTCCATTGTTCTGTGTTGGCCGGTCACCCTGGGATTTTTGGTACCAGAGATTTGGTTGCTAGGTCCTTTTGGTGGCCTTCCTTATCGCGGGATGTGCGTTCTTTTGTGCAGACGTGTGGGACTTGTGCCCGGGCTAAGCCTTGCTGTTCCCGCGCTAGTGGGTTGCTTTTGCCTTTGCCCATTCCGGAGAGGCCTTGGACGCATATTTCCATGGATTTTATTTCGGATCTTCCTGTGTCCCAGAGGATGTCTGTTATCTGGGTGGTTTGTGACCAGTTCTCTAAAATGGTCCATTTGGTACCTTTGCCTAAATTGCCTTCCTCCTCTGATTTGGTTCCATTGTTTTTTCAACATGTGGTTCGTTTGCATGGCATTCCGGAGAATATTGTGTCTGACAGAAGTTCCCAGTTTGTTTCCAAGTTTTGGCGGGCCTTTTGTGCTAGGATGGGTATTGATTTGTCTTTTTCTTTGGCGTTCCATCCTCAGACAAATGGCCAAACTGAGCGAACTAATCAAACCTTGGAAACCTATTTGAGATGCTTTGTGTCTGCTGATCAGGATGATTGGGTGACTTTTTTGCCGTTGGCCGAGTTTGCCCTTAATAATCGGGCCAGTTCGGCTACTTTGGTTTCGCTTTTCTTTTGTAATTTTAGTTTCCATCCTCGTTTTTCTTCAGGGCAGGTTGAGCCTTCTGATTGTCCTGGTGTGGATTCTGTGATGGACAGGTTACAGCTCATGGACTCATGTGGTGGACAATTTGACGTTGTCCCAGGAAAAGGCTCAGTGTTTTGCTAACCGCCGTCGGTGTGTTGGTCCTCGGCTTCGTGTAGGGGATTTGGTCTGGTTGTCCTCTCGTCATGTTCCTATGAAGGTTTCTTCCCCTAAGTTCAAGCCTCGGTTTATTGGTCCTTATAAGATTTCGGAGATTATCAATCCTGTGTCTTTTCGTTTGGCCCTTCCAGCCTCTTTTGCCATCCACAATGTTTTCCATAGATCTTTGTTGCGGAGATATGTGGTGCCCGTTGTTCCATCTGTTGATCCTCCTGCCCCGGTGTTGGTTGAGGGGGAGTTGGAATATGTGGTTGAGAAAATTTTGGATTCTCGTTTTTCGAGGCGGAAGCTTCAGTAAGTGGAAGGGTTATGGCCAGGAGGATAATTCTTGGGTTGTTGCCTCCGATGTTCATGCCGCCGATTTGGTTCGTGCTTTTCATTTGGCTCGTCCTGATCGGCCTGGGGGCTCTGGTGAGGGTTCGGTGACCCCTCCTCAAGGGGGGGTTACTGTTGTGAATTCCGCTCTTGGGCTCCATCTGGTGGTTGTAAGTAGCATTTTTGTGAGTTCTGCTCTTGGGCTCCCTCCTGTGGTTTTGAGTGGTATGTAACATAGTAACATAGTAAGGCCGAAAAAAGACATTTGTCCATCCAGTTCAGCCTATATTCCATCATTATAAATCCCCAGATTTACGTCCTTCTACAGAACCTAATAATTGTATGATACAATATTGTTCTGCTCCAGTATGGCTGCTTCTTGGATTTAGCTTCTGCAGCTGTTTTCACTGATCGTCTTCTTGGCTCGGCTATATTAGTCTGGCCTTATCTCTCATTGAATTCCAGTTGTCAATTGTTCCTGCCTGGAGTCATTGCTCTTAGGATTTCCTGACACTCTGACCAGCTCAACAAAGCTAAGTCCTTGCTTGTCTTTTTGTAGTTCACTTGTTGTGGACTTTGTTGATCAGCATTTTGTTGTTTTGCTCTTTTGTCCAGCTTATCAATATGGATCTATTCAGCTAAGCTGGAAGCTCTGGGCAGCAGAGTTTGCCCTCCACACCTTTAGTCAGGTGTGGAGATTTTTGTATTTCTCTGCGGTGGACTTTTTCTAGTTTTTTTCTACTGACCGCACAGTGCTCTGTTCTGTACTTTTTCTTTCTAGCTAGAAGTGGCCTCCTGTGCTAAATCTTGTTTCATACTACGTATGTCATTTCCTTCTCCTCTCACAGTCATTACATGTGGGGGGCTAATCTATCCTTTGGGGATTTTCTCTGAGGCAAGATAGTTTTCCTGCTTCTGTCTTTAGGGGTAGTTAGCTCTTAGGCTGTGACGAGATGCCTAGGTAGAGTTAGGAGCATTCCACGGCTATTTCTAGTGTTGTGTTGAGCTTAGGGACTGCGGTCAGTATAGCTACCACCTGCTCAGAGCTAGTCACATGTCGCTCCTTAATCACCAGAGCATAACATAGGGCTAGGGTTAGGGCTAGGGTTAGGGCTAGGGTTAGGGCTAGGGTTAGGGCTAGGGTTAGGGTTAGGGTTTCGGTATGTGCACATGTATTCTGGTCCTCTGCGGATTTTTCCGCAGCGGATTTGATAAATCCGCAGTGCTAAACCGCTGTGGATTTATCGCGGATTTACCGCTGTTTTTCTGCGCATTTCACTGTGGTTTTACAACTGCGGTTTACTATTGGAGCAGTTGTAAAACCGCTGCGGAATCCGCAGAAAGAAGTGACATGCTGCGGAATGTAAACCCCTGCGTTTCCGTGCAGTTTTTCTGCAGCATGTATACAGCGATTTTTGTTTCCCCTAGGTTTACATTGAACTGTAAACTGCAGCATTTTCCGCACTGTGTGCACATACCTTTAGAATTAGGCTATATGCACGCGGTGCGGATTTGGCTGCGGATTGGCCGCTGCGGATTCGCAGCAGAGTTCCATCAGGTTTACAGTACCAAGTAAACCTATGGAAAACCAAATTCGCTGTGCCCATGGTGCGGAAAATACAGCGCAGAAACGCTGCGTTGTATTTTCCGCAGAATGTCAATTCTTTGTGCGGATTCCGCAGCGTTTTACATCTGTCCCTCAATAGGAATCCGCAGGTGAAATCCGCACAAAAAACACTGGCTATCCGCGGTAAATCCGCAGGTAAAACGCAGTGCCCTTTACCCACGGATTTTTCAAAAATGGTGCGGAAAAATCTCACACGAATCCGCAACGTGGGCACATAGCCTTAGGGTTAGGGTTGGAATTAGGGTTGTTGTTAGGGTTATGGCTACAGTTGGGATTAGGGTTAGGGGTGTGGGGTGGTTAGTGTTGGAGGTAGAATTGAGGGGTTTCCACTGTTTAGGCACATCAGGGGTCTCCAAACGCAACATGGCGCCACCATTGATTCCAGCCAATCTTGTATTCAAAAAGTCAAATGGTGCTCCCTCACTTCCGAGCCCCGACGTGTGCCCAAACAGTGGTTTACCCCCACATATGGGGTACCAGCATACTCAGGATAAACTGCGCAACAATTATTGGGGTCCAATTTCTCCTGTTACCCTTGTGAAAATAAAAAATTGCTTGCTAAAACATCATTTTTGAGGAAAGAAAAATGATTTTTTATTTTCACGGCTCTGCGTTGTAAACGTCTGTGAAGCACTTGGGGGTTCAAAGTGCTCACCACATATCTAGATAAGTTCCTTGGGGGGGTCTAGTTTCCAAAATGGGGTCACTTGTGGGGGGGTTTCTACTGTTTAGGCACACCAGGGGCTCTGCAAACGCAACGTGACGCCCACAGACCATTCCATCAAAGTCTGCATTTCAAAAGTCACTGCTTTCCTTCTGAGCCTCGACGTGTGCCCAAACAGTGGTTTACCCCCACACATGGGGTATCAGCGTACTCAGGAGAAACTGGACAACAACTATTGGGGTCCAATTTCTCCTGTAACCCTTGGGAAAATAAAAAATTCTGGGCTAAAAAATTATTTTTGAGGAAAGAAAGCGTATTTATTATTTTCACGGCTCTGCGTTATAAACTTCTGTGAAGCACTTGGGGGTTCAAAGTGCTCACCACACATCTAGATAAGTTCCTTTCGGGGTCTCGTTTCTAAAATGGGGTCACTTGTGGGGGGTTTCTACTGTTTAGCCACATCAGGGTCTCTGCAAACGCAACGTGACGCCCACAGAGCATTCCATCAAAGTCTGCATTTCAAAACGTCACTACTTCACTTCCGAGCCCCGGCATGTGCCCAAACAGTGGTTTACCCCCACATATGGGGTATCAACGTACTCAGAAGAAACTGGACAACAACTATTGGGGTCAAATTTCTCCTGTTACCCATGGGAAAATTAAAAAATTCTGGGCTAAAAAATTATTTTTTGAGGAAAGTAAACGTATTTATTATTTTCACTGCTCTGTGTTATGAACTTCTGTGAAGCACTTGGGGGTTCAAAGTGCTCACCTCACATCTAGATAAGTTCCTTTGGGGGTCTGGTTTCCAAAATGGGGTCACCTGTGGGGGGGGTTTCTACTGTTTAGCCACATCAGGGGCTCTGCAAATGCAACGTGACGCCCACAGAGCATTCCATCAAAGTCTGCATTTCAAAACATCACTACTTCCCTTCCAAACCCCGGCATGTGCCCAAACAGTGGTTTACCCCCACATATGGGGTATCAGCGTACTCAGGAGAAACTGGACAACAACTTTTGGGGTCAAATTTCTCCTGTTACCCTTGGGAAAATAAAAAATTGCGGGCTAAAAAATCATTTTTGAGAAAAGAATTTTTATTTTTTATTTTCATGGTTCTACGTTATAAACTTCTGTGAAGCACTTGGGAGTTCAAAGTCAGTGGCGTAGGAAGGAGGGGTGCGGGGGGGGGGGGGGGGGCGGGCCGCCCCGGGCGGCACAATGCGGGGGCGGCTATCAGCGCGGCTGTGCGCACTCATTCTCTGCTCCTTCCTCCCAGCATTATGAGGACTGGAGCAGAGCGCTGGCAGTGCGCGCGGCCGTGCAGAGTTGCTGGCTGCAGTGTAGCAGGGGCACACAGTCACACACGCTGTGACTCACCCCCGCACCTGCAGTCAGCAGCAGAAGCTCCGATCCCGCCCCTCCAGCAGCGTCACAGCTCTCACAATGTGAAGAGCCATGGAGGGGCGGGGCTAAATGTCGGGGGCGGAGCCACGGACAAGCAGGAAGAAGAGGCAGAAGGAAATATGAAAATCAGAGCGGGAGACAGAAAAGATGTGAGAACAGAGACAGAAAACAACAGAGAGGCAAGACACAGGTGAGAAGTATATATGTGTATATATATACACATATATATATATATTACATCATTGTCTAAGGGTCACACTTCCGTCTTTCTGTCTGTCCTTCTGTCTTTCTTTCTTTCACGGATATTCATTGGGCGCGGCCTCTGTCTGTCGTCGCTGATTGGTCTCGGCAGCTGCCTGTCATGGCTGCCGCGACCAATCAGCGACGGGCACAGTCCGATTAGTCCCTCCGCTGCAGTTAGTGCCCGGCGCCTGCTCTATACTCCCCACAATCAGCGCCCGCTCCATAATCCCCTCCAGTCATCACACACAGGGTTAATAGCAGCGGTAACGGGCCGCGGTGTAACGCACTCCGTTACCGCTGCTATTAACCCTGTGTGTCCCCAAGTATTTACTATTGATGCTGCCTATGCAGCATCAATAGTAAAAATATGTCATGTTAAAAATAATAAAAAAATGAAAAAACCTGCTATACTCACCCTCCATCGCCTTTCCCGCTCCTCGCAACGCTCCAGTGCCCGCTCCATGCAAGCGGCAGGTTCCGGTGCCAAGGATGGTATGTGAGAAGGACCTGCCATGACGTCACGGTCATGTGACCGCAACGTCATCACAGGTCCTGCGCTCATACCAACCCTGGGACTGGAAGCTGCCTCGTGCGATACAGGGCCAGAATTCATCGGAGGGTGAGTATATGTTTATTTTTTATTTTAAGTCTGTATACTACGTGGCTCTGTGCTGTATACTCCATCACTGGGCAATATACTACGTGGCTGGGCAATATACTACGTGACTGGGCAATATACTACGTGGCTGGGCAATATACTACGTGGCTGGGCAATATACTACGTGGCTGGGCAATATGCTACGTGGGCTGTGCAATATACTACATGGCTGTGTTATATACTACGTGGCTGTGCTATACGCTATGTGGGCTGTGTTATATACTGCGTGGGCTGTGTTATACACTACGTGGCTGTGCTATATGCTACGTGGGCTGTGTTATATGCTATGTGGCTATGCTATATTTCTCTGCTGTATCTGCATCATGAATCATGCTATGTGTTAAAGGGGAGGCCCACTGAGACTCTTTCGCCCGGGGCCCTTTAAAACCGCGGCCGGCGCTGCAGCTGTTTAACGCTATTGACGTGCGGGCCCGCGCCCGTACGTCAATAGTTAACAACAGCCACCAGCCATTTGGAGGCTGGCAGCTGAAGTCGGCCGCAGCGCACACGTCGACGGCTTCTGACGTCATTGTCAGTCGCCGGCGAGTGCACGCTTCAGCTGCGTGGAGAGAGCAGGAGCGCGGTCAGGTAAGCAGAACTTGTTTTTTTCTTTTGCAGACCCGATCATGTGTGTTGTCCTATTTTTGGTAACCTTTGTGTGTATTGAGCCGAGGGGGGGGGGGGGCGCCAAACTCGGGAGCAGCCCCGGGCGGCAAAAGCTCTAGCTACGCCCCTGCTCAAAGTGCTCACCACACATCTAGATTAGTTCCTTTGGGGGTTTTGTTTCCAAAATGGGGTCATTTGTGGGCGATCTGCAATGTTTAGGCACACAGGGGCTATCCAAACGCGACATGGTGTCCGCTAATGATTGGAGCTAATATTCCATTTAAAAAGCCAAATGGCGTGCCTTCCCTTCCGAGCCCTGCCGTGCGCCAAAACAGTGGTTTACCCCCACATATGGGGTATCAGCGTACTCAGGACAAACTGGACAACAACATTTGGGGTCCAATTTCTCCTATTACCCTTGGCAAAATAGGAAATTCCAGGCTAAAAAATAATTTTTGAGGAAAGAAAAATTATTTTTTTATTTTCATGGCTCTGCGTTATAAACTTCTGTGAAGCACCTGGGGGTTTAAAGTGCTCAATATGCATCTAGATAAGTTCCTTGGGGGGTCTAGTTTCCAAAATGGGGTCACTTGTGGGGAAGCTCCAATGTTTAGGCACACAGGGGCTCTCCAAACGCGACATGGTGTCCGCTAACAATTGGAGCTAATTTTCCATTCAAAAAGCCAAATGGCGCTCCTTCCCTTCCGAGCCTTGTCATCTCCCCTGTATATAGTATATACCAGTGTGTCATCTCCTCCTGTATATAGTATATACCTGTATGTTATCTCCTCCTGTATATAGTATATACCTGTGTGTCATCTCCCCTGTATATAGTATATATGTGTGTGTGTCATCTCCCCTGTATATAGTATATACCTGTGTCATCTCTCCTGTATATAGTATATACCTGTATGTCATCTCCTCCTGTATATAAAATATAGCTATATACCATCTCCCCTGTATATAGTATATACCTGTATGCCATCTCCTCCTGGCTGTCAATTTGCCTCCAACACTTTTCCTATCACTTTTTCCCCATTATGTAGATAGGGGCAAAATTGTTTGGTGAATTGGAACGCGCGGGGTTAAAATTTTGCCTCACAACATAGCCTATGACGCTCTCGGGGTCCAGATGTGTGACTGTTCAAAATGTTGTGGCTGTAGCTGTGATGGTGCAGATGCCAATCCCGGACATACACACACACACACACACACACACACATACACACATACATACACACACATACACACACACACAAACATTCAGCTTTATATATTAGATTAGTCCATACCACATATACTTTTTCTCCATAGGCAACAACTCCCAATCCACAGCGTCGACTGCTCATTGGAGAAATTATACTCCACTGCATGGTATCAAGGTTGTACATCTCAGCAGTGATCAAGCACTCGTTCCCATTTAATCCTCCACATATATAGATCTGTGAAGAAAAAAATAATAATAGTCATAAATTTTATACATACGATTTTTTATACATAAAGAAGGAACTACCAAAATGTACTAGCATCTCAATAGAATAGTAGAATTGGAGAAGAAGAATAAGGAAGTAACCATCAAGTGTGTTGCTTCTGGGTGTGATAAAGGGAACCTGTCTGTTGACCATGCTATCCAAACCATGGACAGCTGGAATCAGAGCCAGGCTGCATAATTATAGGTTTGCTATAAAATATTAACCAGTCTACGTGATTGAGAGGTTTGTCCCAAGGTACACATATGGCAGAGACCTATCAGTAACTAGAGTAGTGAAGAGAGAAGTGGTCGGACCGGTCTCGTCTGCAGCCTGGATCTTTGAATTCTGTTTCCTCTAAAATGCTAGAGCTTTACAGAGTAGAATGTGCATTCCTGAGTGTGTGTGTGTCACATTAATAAGGCTGTATTTGCATCACAGAACTCAATAGGGGTTCAATACAGTCCTAGGAGACCTCCAAGTGTCATACGTATTATTTTCAAGCAACTAGGTCCTTTGCAATATTGAGATTTAAGGCGAATTTAAAAATCTAACCTTTGGGGAAAATTTAGAGATGCTGTCAAATTTGAATTTCACGCGATCCGCTTATATCTAATTAGGATGACTATCTCCTTACCCGATCATTAAGTGTGGTGGCACCTGCATCGCTTCTTTGCTCATTCATAGGGGCAATCAAACTCCACTGGTTGGTTTCTGGCTCGTATCGTTCAGCAGTGTTCAGATGAAAATGGCCATCATGGCCTCCCATTGCATAGATGTTTTCATCCAGAATTGTGACACTGACATAACATCTCTTTGAATGCATCGGTGCTACTTGCTTCCATGCTTTCTTGACTGGGTTAAAACGTGTTACATCGTTACAATAATCCACACCATCAAATCCACCAATAATGTACACATAGCCGTTTAAGTATGCTGTTCCATGATAGGCTCTTGGACTTTCTTCTTCACATGTAACATTGATCCATTTGTCAGCACGAGCATCATATGATTCCATGGCATTGGTTAGTCTACCTCTACGCCAACCACCAATGGCAAACAAGACTGCACAAGGAAGACGGGGTCTGCTCATAGGACTTTGAAAAACAGAGGGGCCATTAACATAGCGGTTAGACATGGCTTGGGAAGCATTAATTAGAATAGGTTTACATTCTTCATTGTCTCGTATATAGATGTTGGATTTGACATTGTTGCCATAATATTCGGTGGGCATGAAGGCAAAGCGAACCTGGAAAGAAATTTAATGGTTACTATTGCTCAATAAAAGCTGTTAATAAATCAATAACACAAAAAAACATTGTAATATTTTGTCAAAGAAATATGCCTTTTTCTCCACCTGTTAGCCTTTTCTAATACCCTTTGCCTCCTGAACTTATTTAACTCATGTAGAAAAATCTGTCTCATTCAAAAGATTGTCAATTCATCGAGGGATCATAATACAGTGGACCATTAAGTCTATTGGGGGGAGAGAGGGTGTGGAAAATAGTGAAAGAGGTGCCGCTTCTTTGTAGTAAGCACCCCCCCCCCACCTCCACGCCACCCTCTTGTGCTGGACTCACAGCTACACTGCTCTCTACTGCTATATAATGTCCTCTGTGATGCTGCAGCTTCTGTCTACATTCTACAAAGTGATAGGGGAACATGATTCCCTATTGTCTCTCTTGTCTCCATGTACCATGTAGAGGAGACATCATATCAGCTAGTCTACTCCCAATAGCTCATAGACACCTGGAATTTATAGATGGGAAACTTAGTGAAAATGCAGAATAAAAGTCATACAATCGCCAGAAATAATGTTATTTCTGATGTACACACAAATGACAGCTTATCTTGAAGTCAGCTGAGAAGACAGGTGTGCTTTAAAAAAAAGAGAACCAATTGTGTCTTGCAAAACAATAAAAAGTATGATAAAGGCAACGAGAAAAATGTGAAATCAAATACATCTACTGAAGTAAGCAGAAATTTGTACAGTATATCTCTATCTATCTAAGCCCGAATGTGAACATGAAGCATCAATGTAGGTGGCATAGCGCTTAGTAAAAAAACAAACATTCAACAGCACGTTTTTCTTCTTCTGAACCAATGGTCAGACCTTCACTGATATCAGCTACATGTTTCAATCAGCTTTTGTTCAGAATATTTTTAACTCTAGGTGAAGACTTCATGATAAAACTTCAGCATTACCTCTGGAAGAAGATCTGAGATATACTGTTGCCGGCTTGCTGGGTTATAATTGATCCACTTTATGATGGCTTCAAAGGCAGCTTCCTCGTGTTTAACATTAAGTTCATCGTTCTCTAAAAGACCTTTCAGTTCGGTGGCTGACAGTTCAGGAAACTCATCTGAGGTCTTCATTATATTTTCGAAATGATGCAAGATGTAAGCACATGCCTTCTGGTGAAGCTTGGGGCAATAGTAACACTCAGTAAACTTGTAGATGCCAATACTATTTTCTGGGCACAGTTGGTTTATCAGGAAATCAGAACATCGTTGAATAAGATCTAGAATGTTGAAATAATCTGCCGCAATGAAGAGATTTTCCACATTGTCGGCATTGATTGGGACAGTCCGTGTATAGGCATACTCTAGAATAAAGCTCATTATCTCTGGAGAGACGCCAGATATCTCATACGCCTTCTCTTCACTGTTGTTCCAGCCGTTTGTGAACAATGCTCTGCAATTAGAAAGAATGTAGAGATAAAAGCATGATCTAGGTGAAAATTGCATTTACCTACAAGAAACTATTAAATGGAACAATATAGATTAAAAGTCAAAACCTTGATTTAAGGTGAATGGAATTTGCCTCAAATTTTTACAAAAACTTGCCCAAATACAGATATCCAGAATTCTCTTTGGGCCAATCCAGCAAAATGTTGTCCGTCTGTCGCATAGCTTAAATTCCATACAAATGAAATTTCTTGAAGAAATTTAAGCAAAGCTGTGAATTTTACATTTTTCCCAAATTTGCCCATCTCTAGTTAAAGGGGTCCCCTAGAATTTCTGGCCTTTCCTTATGATGTCAATGTTTGTTTGTTTTTTAGGTCACACTAGAGTCTGAAAGCGTTCTAGAGTGATTTGACCCTCTTAATGAACATGAAAGGGCCCGTGAGTTCTGTTGTTTAGTGAGGGTTTCACATTGCTGAAATAATTAATTCTGGAAAATCCTAATATCCATAGAATTAGAGTTTACAGCCAATCGTGAACATTTTCATAAAATTACATTTCGCTGTGAGCATCTTAAATACTGACCTAAAGTAAGGACTGCAGCCACATAGGATAATCTTATGAGCATTGAACTCTACATCGCCAACTTTGATGACAATGTCACACAGCTTGCCCTCCATTCTAAGCTCATTAAAGATATTGAAAGGCTCAGGGATCATTGTGCTTTCCATGTTGCTGGTGTAAAAGCTTTCCTCAGGATCTATTATGAATGTATGGTGGCCTATCCTGTCACTGCGTCTTCTAGTCTCCAAGCTGTTCAGCTAATGGAATCAAAATCTGATGTTTCTTTATGACATCACAATCTGCATTGTGTGTTGGAATTCTGAATGGAATGGCCATAGAGTAATACAGGAGTCCTATCTAATTACTTGTATCAGAGTCCCATAATAATCCCCCATCTAATCTCATCTAACGTTCCATAATAATCTATGTTCTAGCTATCTACATTATATATCACTGATCTGATAGACTTTTCTTCCATTCAGCCTTTTATTATATTTCTGTCTCTATTGTGTACACTTGGAGCCAATCTCTATAAATCAAAGAAACCGAGCCACAAAGTATCATCAGCTATGTTTCTGACAGACGTGACCCATTCATTAGTTTAAATGTATTCCATGTAGTGCACCATTTACATACAATGTATGGATGGCTGCTATTTTCCTTGGTGATTCCTTTTATTTAATGAAAAAAAAAACCTTCACAGTTAGAATTAGAACAATTTCATCCCAAAAAGTTTGTAAATGTGATTGAAATCTGCATCATGGTTTTATCAAGGAGTGTTGTAACCCTCTGTCTTCAGGAGCGCAGTGCTCCTCCACCGCCTTCTGAAGATTGATCGCCCGATCCCGCAGGCTTCAGAGGAGGCTCACAGGCCCGGAAGCTTAGTGTCTGCAGGCCGCCTGCACGCCCAACCTACGGAACCAGTAACCTGGATCTACGGGGTCAATTGATTTTAAGAACACTTTACAATTTTAATCATTTATGAACTTGAGACAACATCTTTAAATCCCAATTCTAAAGCTAATTTTCCACTTAGCAGGTGATATGTGCTGAAAAGAACTTAGATGACCCTATTAATGTTCAATTTTAAAATAAGTCATATCTAGTAAAACCTTTGTGATGTGTTTCACCTTTTATAACATGATGTGAATGAATTGTTTGTCCATATATTCTTTTCAATTCCATCTGCTTTATGCATACGTGAGTTTTGTACATTAACCACATTTTACTCTCACCTCTCCACGTTTCATTAGATAGAACGTTCTTATTTTTTTTTTCTGACGTGGCTGTACGAGGCCCTGTTCTTTCAGGGAGAAATTGTGATTTTTGATTTGGTCTTTTGAGATGCATATAAATTCCTGTCACTTTTTTTTGCAATGCAAATATAGAAATAAACGGTATAGTTTTTTTTACGCACTATATGTACTAAAATGTATTTTATACTGTATGCACATTTTTCATATTTTTTGCTGCAGTGGGGGCTTTTATTTTTCCCCCTACTATTTTTACATACTTTGTCACCAAGATATCATGAAAGATCTCTGGGGAACATAGTTTTTTACTGTAACTTGGGGGCATCCACATAAACAACAGTTAAAGTTGAAAACAAGCAACTACAGTGGCACAAGTCACTGGCAAATGTGATCTGGGGCTGCTGGTAGATCCCCAGCAATTGTGCGATTGCCAAGTCCAATAAAAGAATTGATGTTTGATGTGTGATGTTACATTTATTGGGTGTATCTTATTCTGTCCTTGTTCTTAAGGTCACCTGATTCATACATACTGCCAGCTCATGGGCCCCAATGCAATATCTCCAACAGGACCCCCAACTATCATGGATTTTTAATAGTGTTGGTCTTCTCATATAGGCTAAAGAGACGTTTTGGGCCTCCTCATTGCGCTAAGACCTTGCTGTGACTGCAAACTTTGCACCCTCTCTAGTTACTCCCTTAAATATCTGAATAAACCTTAAGATTCAAATGACCCATTACCACCAGTTGCTGTGAGATAGACAAATAAAGGCAAGTTGAAATTCCAACAGGTAAAATATTGCTGACCAATTGCCAATATCGACAGGTCTGGTAAACTCGCTAATGTGTATGGGAGCACCCACCAACTGATTTTCAGTGGAGATGTCAATCGGGCATGTCTGATTTTAGACTTTCTGTCACCGGCTTTCTCGTAGAGAACACTGGATCACTCAGTTGAACGAGCGCTCCTCTGTATGTGAAAGCCGGGTAAGATGGCTATTCCTCATCTAATAAATATGGGTTAGTTGGGGGAAAATTAATGAAAATTTGACAAAGTCCAAGGTCAAAAGCAAAGTGTTCCCAAGCATCCACTGACTACCAAGTAAATTTGCATTACAAGCCAGTGTTGTTTATAGCAGGCAACTTTCTTGTTTGGTTATGTCTCACACATATGTATACAGTGGGGAAAAAAAGTATTTAGTCAGCGACCAATTGTGCAAGTTCTCCCACAGAAAGATGAGAGAGGCCTGTAATTGACATCGTAGGTAGAACACAACTATGAGAGTCAATATGAGAAAACAAATCAAGAAAATCACCTTGCCTGATTTGGCAAGATTTATTTTGCAAATTGTAATGGAAAATAAGTATTTGGTCAAACTAAAACATGCAAGATTTCTGGCTCTCACAGACCAGTAACTTCTTTAAGAGGCTCCTCTGTCCTCCACTCATTACCTGTAGTAATGGCATCTGTTTGACCTTGTTATCAGTATAAAAGACACCTGTCCACAACCTCAATCACACTCCAAACTCCACTATGGTGAAGACCAAAGAGCTGTTAAAGGACACCAAAAACAAAATTGTAGCCCTGCACCAGGCTGGGAAAACTGAATCAGCAATAGACAAGCAGCTTGGTGTGATGAAATCAACTGTGGGAGCAATAATAAGAAAATGGAAGACATACAAGACCACTGATAATCTCCCTCGATCTGGGGCTCCACGCAAGATCTCACCCCATGGGGTCAAAATGATCACAAGAACAGTGAGCAGCGTTTTGACCAGCCAAAGTGTAAGAATCGGGTGTTCATGAAATTGTAGAGTCCCCACCTCAGGGCAATGGGGTACTCGGTACCGGGTTCTTAGGTTCAGGGGATGTCACGGTGGCCCTTTGAGGGGCGCCCAATAAAAGGAAGAGTGTTTATAGGAATTATAGTGTTCGTGACGCCACCTGTGGTATTCGGTCAGGGTGACCGACGCTGCTTAGGGGTCCGCTGGGGCAATGTTATAGCAGCCAGATGGTGTACCTTCCCACAGGTGAAGTGTTTCCCCAGGGCTTCCCAGAGGTGTAGATGGTGGATGGTGGATGATGTAAGGCGCAGTGAATAACGAGGACACAAGGTTGCAGTCTTTTTACCTTTACTGAAGGCTTCAGCATCCAAAGTCCAGGGTACAGACCACAGGGTAGGCAGAGTCCGGCCGGTCTGGAGGCAAATCCAGAGTCCCCTTATCCAGGTGGAAGTCAGTAGCCTTCCTCTAGCTCCTGTGTGTTGTAGTACCTCTCTGCTGAGCTTCTCGGTAAGGTCCTCACAACTATTAGAGATGTTAAGTCTCTTTCTCTCTGTCCCCCTGATGGATAGGATAGGACAAAACCCGTATGACTGGTGGCCTGAGGCTTTTTGTAGGGACCCTACGACGCCCCGGTCACCACAAGTTGCCACCGTGCCTCCTGGGTATATGGTCGGGCAGCCAACGTGGAATTAACTGTCCTGCCAGTCTCTGAAGTAAAGCGTAGAGATCCTTACTCCCTCGGTGTTCTGGCTACCGGGATACTTGCGCCTCAGAATGAGGCAGCCTTTTACAGGGCAGAACTCCTTCTGGTTTTCCTCTCCTTTTGCTATGACTTCATTTCTCACTCACTGCAACACAATTCCCTTTAATGTCTCTTTCTTTGGATGCTGCCGCATGTGGGGCAGGCGCAGCTCCGTGGACCCTCGTCCTCCGCAGACTGCAGTCTGGATCTGGCTGGAACCCACTCCAACCAGCTTCTGCCAAACTCTGTCGGGTTCTGACTAACTTCCTATCCAGACTACCAGTTTTACCTATATGTGAGGAGTGTCCAAATAGATAGAAGCTTAGCTCCCCCTGGCGGACTGCAGTGTGAAGTGTGTTGTGTGGTTGTCATACCTGGACAGAAGATCTCCTTTATTGCCTTCAGACGTAACATCACTCCCCCTGGTGGAAGAATAACATTACTGCAACGACCAGGACTCTGGGGCGCTGCATAATGCTGCATGAATCGGTTGCATATATATTAGTGATGAGCAAGTGTGCTCGTTACTCGAGATTTCCGAGCATGCTCGTGTGTTCTCAGAGTATCTTGGGTGTGATCGTGTTTTATGTTTGTGTTCCCGCAGCTGCATGATTTGCGGCTGTTAGACAACCTGAACACATGCGGGGATTGCCTGTTTGTTAGGGAATCCCCACATGTATTCAGGCTGTCTAGCAGCCGAAAATCGTGCAGCTGCGGCGACACAAACATAATCTACCAGCACGCCCAAGATTCTCAGAGAACACCCGAGCATGCTCGGAAATCTCGTGTAATGAGCACACTCTCTGATCGCTAATATATATACATATATACAATAACAATTCTGTTGTTACAGATATTCTAAGGGTTTTGAATGTTTCAAAGTGATGTAACACGTTGTAATTATGTGCAAGACCAATGAATTATAGAGTGGGGGAGTTATAGCATTCAAAGCAAATATTGGAAATAGCTCTAAATTATCAGCATAGACATAAATTGGGGATAAAACAATCTGACTGCAGAATGCTGAATGGTGACTGAGAGAAGCGTGTATGTAAGTGATGTAACGGGACCGTGTAATACTCCACTCCCTTCCCTTGTGTTAATGCTGTTGTAATGTATATATTTGCTATTGTGTGTACCTGTTAAATAGGGAAAGTGTAGTACTCGGTTCTGGTCACTAGATGGGGCATTATAGTAGAAGTAATGTAGTACAGTAAAACCAGCTAGAAAACAGTTAAATGCAGGAAGGGACAGCTGCAGATAAGAGAGGGAGGATTTCCTCATTTCAGTCAGTCGGGCAGGGTGCCCAAACCGCCTGCATGGGCTTAAGTGCCCGGATCATAGCAGGGGCCACGTAACGTTCACCAAGGGAGAAGCCTAGCCATCCATAGCATTGAGCCTGATCAATAGTAGGCCAGTACAGAAGCAGGAGAGGACAATAAAGACAGAAACAGTGACAGGACGGGGACGCAGTTAGCTCCATGATGTGGCAGCTTATAGCTTGGGCAGATGCCCTCAGAACCAGTGCGAAACGGCTGAGGGAATCTGAGATGCAGTGAGCTTGGACCAAGAGTATGCTGTGTCACCGCAAAGTACAGTACAAATGGGCAGGTCGCTCGCCAAGTGGCAACTGACTTTGGAGGCAGATATTCTCTTGTCTGGCGTGAAACAGACTAGGGAAGGTCTACCGTAGCATAGCTGACTTGAGAGGATGCTGAGGAAGTGTGCAGTACGTTCCGACCAGGGTATGTGCTGTGTGACAGGAAGGAAAGTGCAGGGAAAGAAGAAATGTGTAATGTGAATCCTGTAGTAAATGCTGTGAAGAATATGGATGTGCTGTGTAAAGAAAATAGTAAAGTTGTTTATTTGAAAGCTGAAAAGGGTTGTGTCTCGATCTATGCAACACCGTCTAAAGGGAGTCTACAGCAGAGCAGAAGGTACCCTGAAGGTGTAGAAAGTGAAGCCACAGGTATGCAAAGTATTGGACATTATTTTCATGTGATGGGAGGCCAGGTTTCCTTGGCCATGACTACAGTCCTGGCACTCTCTCACATGTACACTAATGCAGGTTCCCATTATTGTCGGCGCAAGTGGGCAGTCACATGAAGTATGCTATTTGCATACTTGCGATCACTTGCCAACTAGACTCTTCCGGCATCTAGTTAGCAAGTGACCACAGGTATGCATAATGCATACTTGTGGTCATATGATCACCCACTAGCGCAAGCAATAGCAATGTGACAGCGTCTGCATCGAATGCTGTCACGATTCAGTAATCTGCAGCTACATAGAGTGATTGCAGATTTTTGTCCCAAGCCTGGACAACACCTTTAACCCCTTAATCCCATATGACTTACTATCCCATCAAGGTGACCTGGGACTTAATTCCCAGTGACGGGATAGTATGTTATATGCGATCAGCCACGCTCACGGGGGGAGCTCGGCCGATCGTGGCCGGGTGTCAGCTGACTATCGCAGCTGGCATCCGGCACTAAGTGCCAGGAGCGGTCACGGACCACCCCTGGCACATTAACCCCCGGCACACTGCGATCAAACATGATCACAGTGTACCGGCGGCATAGGGAAGCATCGCGCAGGGAGGGGGCTCCCTGCGTTCTCCCCTGAGACCTTCGGAGCAACGCGATGTGATCGCGTTGCTCAGAGAGTCTCCTACCTCCTTCTCCCTGCAGGTCCCGGCTCCAAAATGGCCGCTAGGCTACATCAGGTTCCTGCAGGGAGGTGGCTTAACAGCGCCTGCTCAGAGCAATCGCTGGTAAGCCTGCAGCCGTGCATGTCAGATCGCTGATCTGACACAGTGCTGTGCTGTGTCAGATCAGCGATCTGTCACTATTACATGATGCCCCCCCTGGGGCAATGTTATAAAGTAAAAAAAAATATTCACATGTGTAAAAAAAAAAAGAAAAATCCTAAATAAAGAAAATATATATATATTGTTCCCATAAATACATTACTTTATCTAAATAATTAAAAAAAAAACAATAAAAGTACACATTTAGTATTTCCGCGTCCGTAACGACCCAACCAATAAAACTGTTGCACTAGTTAACCCCTTCAGTGAACACCGTAAAAAAAAACAAAAAAAAACAGAGGCAAAAAACAACGCTTTATTATCACACCACTGAACAAAAAGTGGAATAACACGTGATCAAAAAGACGGATATAAATAATTGTGGTACCGCTGAAAACGTCATCTTATCACGCAAAAAAATGAGCCACCATACAGCATCATCAGCGACAAAATAAAAAACTTATAGTCCTCAGAATAAAGCGATGCAAAAATAATTATTTTTTCTATAAAATAGAATCGTACTGACCCGAAGAATAAAACTGCTTTATCAATTTTACCAAACGTGGAACGGTATAAACGCCTCCCCAAAAAGAAATTCATGAATAGCTGGTTTTTGGTCATTCTGCCTCACAAAAATTGGAATAAAAAGCGATCAAAAAATGTCAATGTGCCCGGAAATGTTACCAATAAAAACATCAACTCGTACCGCAAAAAAACAAGACCTCACATGACTCTGTGGACCAAAATATGGAAAAACTATAGCTCTCAAAATATGGAGACGCAAAAACAATTTTTTGCAATAAAAAGCATCTTTTAGTCTGTGACGGCTGCCAATCATAAAAATCCACTAAAAAACCCCGCTGTAAATAGTAAATCAAACCCCCCTTCATCACCCACTTAGTTAGGGAAAAATAATAAAATTTAAAAAATGTATTTATTTCCATTTTCCAATTATGGTTAGTGCTATGGTTAGGGCTAGAGTTAGGATTAGGGCTAGGGTTAGGGCTAGGATTAGTGTTAGGGCTAGGGTTAGGGTTTTAGGCTAGGGTTAGGGCTAGGGTTAGGGTTGGGGCTAGGGTTAGGGTTTCAGTTAGAATTGGGGGTTTCCACTGTTTAGGCACATCAGGGGCTCTCCAAACGCGACATGGCATCCCATCTCAATTCCAGCCAAAACTGCATTGAAAAAGTAAAACAGTGCTCCTTCCCTTCCGAGCTCTCCCGTGCGCCCAAACAAGGGTTCACCCCAACATATGGGGTATCAGCGTAAGGACAAATTGGACAACAACTTTTTGGGTCCAATTTCTCTTGTTATCCTTGGGAAAATAAAAATTTAAGGTGCTAAAAAAATATTTTTTTCACGGCTCTGCGTTATAAACTGTAGTGAAACACTTGGGAGTTTAAAGTTCTCACAACACATCTAGATAAGTTCCTTGGGAGGTCTAGTTTCCAATATGGGGTCACTTGTGGGGGACTCTGCAAACGCAATGTGACACCTGCAGACCAATCCATCTAAGTCTGCATTCCAAATGGCGCTCCTTTCCTTCTGAGCTCTGCCATGCGCCAAAACGGTAGTCCCCCCACATATGGGGTATCAGCGTACTCAGGACAAATTGGACAGTAACTTTTGGGGTCCAATTTCTTCTCTTACCCTTGGGAAGATAATAAATTGGGGGCAAAAAATCATTTTTGGGAAAAAATTTGATTTTTGATTTTTACGGCTCTGCATTATAAACTTCTGTGAAGCGCTTGGTGGGTGAAAGTGCTCACCACACATCTAGATAAGTTCCTTAAGGGGTCTACTTTCCAAAATGGTGTCACTTGTGGGGGCTTCAATATTTAGGCACATCAGGGGCTCTCCAAACGCAACATGGCGTCCCATCTCAATTTCAGTCAATTTTGCATTGAAAAGTCAAATAGCGCTCCTTCCCTTCCGAGCTCTGCCATGCACCCAAACAGTGGTTTACCCCCATATTGTGCTGATATAAAGTAGATATGTGGGAAATGTTACTTATTAAGTATATCTATTCTAGCACTCCCCCAGCTTGCAAAAGTTATTCATTTGCTTAACTACTCTTTTTAATGTGTTTTTTTTGTATTTAGATTTTTACATGTATGAGCAACGGTTTTAAGTGCTATATTCAATTATATGTTATGATTGTTTCGTGTGTTTTATGATGTACATATAAGTTTGAATATATGTTTAAGTCAGATTCCCCACTCACTGGGTGTGGTGTTTTTTTTGAAAGGAGGCATCTCCATGCGCCTTCTTTTCCTATAAATACAAGACCCTGTATGTGTATAGACTGTCCTGAGGAAGAGGTGTGATCACCACGAAACGTGTAGAAATAAAGTCTATTCTCTATTACATCTATTTGGACTTCTCTGGTCCATTATCCTGACAGGCGAGCAGCGCAGTCTGATGCCCCATTCTCTTCACCTAGCACAGGATCATCACATCGGGGCTTGCAGCAGCCGCCAATGCTAAGTGCAGTGGTTGTGTCTTACACAACCATAAAGAGACCCTATGTGTGCTCTATATTCCTTCTAGCTACCTTGTCATTAAGTATATTATGTGACATATCTCTGTGATTTAAGGGCATAAAAATTCAAAGTTGGAAAATTGCAAAATTTTCAAAATTTTCGCCAAATTTCCATTTTTTTTCACATATAAACGCAAGTCTTATCGAAGAAATTTTACCACTATCATGAAGTACAATAGGTCACGAAAAAACATTGTCAGAATTATCAGGATCCATTGAAGCGTTCCAGAGTTATAACCTCATAAAGGGACAGTGGTCAGAATTGTAAAAATTGGCCCGGTCCATAACGTGCAAACCACCCTTGGGGCTTAAGAGGTTAAGGCAGGTTGTTCTTTAGTCAAACAAAATACCATCCGCTTACCCATTCTCCTTATCCTGGCTTTCATATAATAAATATATATAGTGTATTCATAGATTGTACTTCATGGTATATATCATGAGATGTTTTCAATAATATATATCCTCCTATAATTAATGGAACATTTTTTGCCAGGAATGAACGAGGCTTACAGAAAAATATTTGACTTTAGAACACAGAAATTGGAAATGTCAATGACATGTCACATTATCGATCTATTATGCTGTCTGGTGATAATATTTTATGTCTTGCTGGAAGTCTATTACGTCGGTTATAGCCTGCAATATGCACATAAATGAAAGAAACTGATTTTAATATTGCTCCCTCTATTAAAGCCAGGTATTGAGTATTGTCTTGCGGGGCTCAGCAAGTAATTGGATCCCTGGATATGATAGTAAGTCAATAGGATTTCATGTTTGCAATGTCAGAATACATTACAGAAACATATAAGAAGAATAGTGTAATCAATTTAGTCAAGTGAAATCAGTTTTGAACAATCATTTAAATAAGATTCAAAGTTTTTATGGCATCTTAAGTCAAAACATATATGGAATGAATGATTTTTATTTAAAAGAAATAAATAAAAGGAATACAGCTAGAGTTGAGCGACTTTTAGGTTTTTAGGTTCGAGTCGGGTTTCGCGAAACCCGACTATCTCAACAGTCGAGTCGAGTGGAATCGGCCGATTATCGCGAAAAGTCGGGGATCGACCGAAACACGAAACCCAATGCAAGTCAATGGGGCAGCATAGTCGGCAGTGAGTGGGGGCCAGGAAAACACCTAGAGTGCCCATTTTAATGGCAAAAACATCCATTCTTGTTACTGAAGCTTGTCAATCTTAATTTACCTTATAATAATAGTAAGGCATTGGAAATTGGGGGTCATTTGGCTAAAGTTGTGGGGGGTAGGGCTGGTTCAAGTATTTAGTGGGCCCAGTAAATCTGGACCACGTCACGGCAGTGGAGCAGGGAGAGGTAAGTATTTCAACTTTGCAAGCGCTGTGATCCTGAGCAAGCAGGGGGGACCCACTCGTTGGCATTGGCACTGGCACAGGGCCCCTCAAAGTACGGCGGTGTGTTTGCACGGCGGGGGCACCTCCCACCGGCAGCGACACTTTTGCGTACTATGAGGGGCCCTGTGCCAGTGATGTCGCCAACTAGTATTCCTCCCCCCACCTGATGAAGGAACCTGCACTTTCATCTGCACCTTCCTCTTTGTCCCCGTGTAAGGTGGTATGGTATGCGGGAAGGGGGATCTGACTTTCAGAAGGGTCACAATCTTGCTGTGTAGCGTGCACGGGGAATGTTGCATTATGGGTCAATGTACCAGCAGACTCATCTATCACTGGCTGGGCAATGGGCGGGATGAGGAGGAAACACAGATATAGGCCCAAAGAATAAAGTGGGCTAAATGCAGTTCAAAATTGGTAACACAGGACTAACCAGGGGGCATTGCAGTGGAGGACAACTGTAATGAGAGGCTGACACAGAGAGTAGGCCCAAATCAGTAAGTAGTCGAAATGCAGTTCAAAACTGGCAACAATAGTAAACAGGCGGCACAGCTTTGTTCAGTGGAGGAGAACAGCAAGGAGCGGCAGACACCGATAGTAGGCCCCAACCCAACTAGTAGGCCAAATGCAGTCTAACATTAACAACTACTTAATGAGAGCCTGAAAATGGAATTTCAGGACAGGAAACCAGGAGAACAGCAAGGAGCGGCAGACACTGTTAGTAGGCCCCAACCCAACTAGTAGGCCAAATGCAGTTGTTCCATTTAACAACTATTTAACAAGAGCCTGAAGATAGAAGCTCAGGAAAGGCAACCTGGAGAACACCTTGGAGCGGAAGACACCGTCTCTACAACCCAGACCCAACTTGTAGGCCTAATGCAGAGTTGTTTCAACAACTCCTTAAAGGGAACCTGTCACCCCGTTTTTTGAGATTGAGATATAAATACTGTTAAATAGGGCCTGCGCTGTGTGTTACTATAGTGTATGTAGTGTACCCCGATTCCCCACCTATGCTGAGAAATAACTTACCAAAGTCGCCGTTTTCGCCTGTCAATCAGGCTGGTCAGGTCGGGAGGGCGTGTTCACAGCGCTGGTTCTTCCTCAGCTTTACGTTGGTGGCGTAGTGGTGTGCGCCTGTTGAAGTGACTAATCCACTGTGGGCACGTGAACAAGCAGCGCGCGATCTGCGCTGTCATCCCTTTCGTCGGTGGGGGCGGCCATCTTCCTGGGGCCGCGCGCGCGCAGATCGAGTGCTCTGCTGCACGGGGCTTCAGGAAAATGGCCGCGGGATGCCGCGCGTGCGCATTAGAGATCGCGGCATCCCGCGGCCAGTTTCCTGAAGCCCCGTGCAGCAGAGCACTCGATCTGCGCACGCGCGGCCCCAGGAAGATGGCCGCCCCCACCGACGAAAGGGATGACAGCGCAGATCGCGCGCTGCTTGTTCACGTGCCCACAGTGGATTAGTCACCTCAACATGCGGACACCACTACGCCACCAACGTAAAGCTGAGGAAGAACCAGCGCTGTGAACACGCCCTCCCGACCTGACCAGCCTGATTGACAGGCGACAACGGCGACTTTGGTAAGTTATTTCTCAGCATAGGTGGGGAATCGGGGTACACTACATACACTATAGTAACACACAGCGCAGGCCCTATTTAACAGTATTTATATCTCAATCTCAAAAAACGGGGTGACAGGTTCCCTTTAACACAAGCATGAAGATTGAAGCTATGGAGAGGCAACCTGGAGAACACCTTGGAGCGGCAGACACTGTCTCTACAACCCAGACCCAACTTGTAGGCCTAATGCAGTGTTGTTTCAACAACTACTTAACATGAGCATGAACATTGAAGCTATGGAGAGGCAACCTGGAGAACACCTTGGAGCGGGAGACACCGTCTCTACAACCCAGACCCAACTTGTAGGCCTAACGCAGGGTTGTTTCAACAACTACTTAACGAGAGCTTCAAGATAGAATTTAGGGAGAGGCAACCTGGAGAACACCTTAGAGCGGCAGACACTGGTAGTAGGCCCCAACCCAAGTACTAGCCCCACTGCAGTTTGATGTAAAAACTATTTAACAAGAGCCTGAAGATCGAAGCTCAGGAAAGACAACCAGGAGAACACCTTGGAGCGGCAGACACTGGTAGTAGGCCCTACCGAAATAGTAGCCCCAATGCAGTTTTCAAATTCCTATAGGCTGAAAACCAGACAATTGACGCTCAGCTTTTTTCAGAGGAGGACAGCTGTATTGAGTGGCGCAGGTAGTAGGCCTTAAACAAAAAATTGGGCTCAATGCAGTTTAAAAAAGGTTCCAGGGGTAGACAGGCAGCATTGGTGTGGTAAGCGGAGGACAATTTCAATTAGGGACTGCAGACAGACTTAGTAGGCTGTCCCCTGTGGACCATGCATCCACCACATTAACCCAGTGCGCCGTAATGGACACGTAACCTTCCGTGGACATGCCTACTGGTCCATGCGTCTGTTGTCAGGTGCACCTTTCTACTATTAGATTGCCTGAGACCATGGACAATGCGGATTTTTACATGCTGGTGGAGGGCTGGGATGGCTTTTCTCGCAAAAGAAGTGACGACTGGGTAGCTCGTACCGTGGTACAGCGTAGTCCATCTGGGCTTTATAATTATAAAATAAAGAAAAAAAGTAGGTTGTAGGCACTTTAAAATAGGTTCCAGGGGTACATGGGCAGCAGTGGTGTGGTCAGTGGAGGACTACTGGAAGGAGGGACCGCAGACAGACTCAGTAGGCCTAACATAACAAAAGTAGGCTGTAGGCAATTTAAAATTGGTTCCAGGGGTACACGGGCAGCAGTGGTGAGGTCAGTGGAGGACTATTGGAAGGAGGGACCGCAGACAGACTCAGTAGGCCTAACAAAACAAAAGTAGGCTGTAGGCAATTTAAAATTGGTTCCAGGGGTACACGGGCAGCAGTGGTGTGGTCAGTGGAGGACTATTGGAAGGAGGGACCACAGACAGACTCAGTAGGCCTAACATAACAAAAGTAGGCTGTAGGCACTTTAAAATAGGTTCCAGGGGTACACGGGCAGCAGTGGTGTGGTCAGTGGAGGACTATTGGAAGGAGGGACCCCAGACAGGCTTAGTAGGCCTAACATAACAAAAGTAGGCTCTATGCACTTGGAATTATCTTGCAGGGGTACACAGGCAGCATTGGTGTTGTCAGCGGATGCCGATTGTAATGAGTGTCTGACAGTTAGTAGTCCCAAAAAATAAATAGATGTTAATGTCTCGCAATACAACAAAACCAAAAAACAAAAGGGTGGCATACTTAGGTACAGGGGTGGGCTCCTCTGCTGTGTTTCTGACCTAGTAATATGGCGCAAAGTATTTACTGGTGTAAATATAGGACACTGCCCCAGACTATTTTAAGTAGCATCATACATGTCAACACATTGGTATTGTCAGTGCCAGGCATTGAAGGATGTCAGCGCATAGACTAAACATTGGTGGAGCTGTGAGAGATAATTTTGCAAATCGTAGAGCACTGTTTGAGCTGGGGGGGGGGGAGAGGGAAACTCTCTTGTGGCCGGCGGTACAGGCCCAGGGCCCCTCATGTTACAACGGTGTGTCTGACGTTGGTTGCGCGCCACCACCGCCAAAGACACTTTATTGTACTATGAGGGACCCAGTGGCAGTGCTGTCAACCAAAAGAGTGCACACCCACCTCTTCAGGCAAACGGCACTCTCACGGGTGCTTGCGCCAAGTGGCGAGACCACGGCCCCGTGGGGGGAGTTTGGCCATTTAGGGAGGTGTAAACATGTCGTATGCTGGATAATCAGCTGCTGCAAATTACTAGATTTGAAAACTCAGTCAGAGCAGTCCAGAAGCAAGACCTTTTCATTGGAAAGCTAGGTGTCAGCCGGGAAAGGTGGGGCAAAATAATTCGAAATCCAGTAGTGGTTCATTTTAATGAAGGTTAGATCATCAACATTTTGGGTAGCCAGACGAGTCCTTTTTTCGGTTAATATTGAACCTGCAGCACTGAATAATCTTTCTGATAGGACACTAGCTGCTGGGCAAGCAAGCTCCTGCAATGCATATTCTGCCAATTCTGGCCAGGTGTCTAATTTTGATGCCCAGTAATCAAATGGGAATGACGGTTGAGGGAGAACATCGATAAGGGATGAAAAATAGTTAGTAACCATACTGGACAAATGTTGTCTCCTGTCACTTTCAATTGATGCAGCAGTACCTGTCCTGTCTGCGGTCATAGCAAAATCACTCCACAACCTGGTCAGAAAACCCCTCTGTCCAACGCCACTTCGGATTTCTGCACCTCTAACACCTCTGGTCTGCTGGCCCCTGCAGCTCGTGTGAGAACGATCACGGGCGCTGTGTGTAGGGAATGCCTGAAGCAAACGGTCAACAAGAGTTGATTGTTTGGTTGCAAATATTAGTTCCAAGTTCTCATGTGGCATAATATTTTGCAATTTGCCTTTATAGCGAGGATCAAGGAGGCAGGCCAACCAGTAATCGTCATCGTTCATCATTTTAGTAATGCGTGTGTCCCTTTTGAGGATACGTAAGGCATAATCCGCCATGTGTGCCAAAGTTCCAGTTGTCAAATCTGCGGTTGTGCTTGGTTGAGAGGCAGTTTCAGGCAAATCTACGTCACTTGTGTCCCTCAAAAAACCAGAACCCGGCCTTGCCACGCCACCAATTTCCAGTGGCTCCGGAGAAGCTTCCTCATTAAAAAAATACTCATCCCCATCATCCTCCTCGTCCTCCTCCTCCTGTTCGCCCGCTACCTCGTCCTGTACACTGCCCTGACCAGACAATGGCTGACTGTCATCAAGGCTTTCCTCTTCCTCTGCTGCAGACGCCTGATCCTTTATGTGCGTCAAACTTTGCATAATACCGGTAATAGGGGGATCTGAGTGTCACTACTGAGAATGGAGCAGGAACTGGATGTGGCTCGCTCCCCTCTCAGAGCTGAATGTGGCTCTCTGTTATGAAAGGTAATTCAGTACCACAATGGACATAGAGGTCAGCGCACATACAGTGACCTGGCAATAACCCAAAAAACAAGAACGAGCTCTGAGACGTGGGAACTCTGTTGACCGCAATCCCTAATCCTCTCCAACCACACTAAAGGCAGCCGTGGATTGCGCCTAACGCTCCCTATGCAACTCGGCACGGCCTGAGAAACTAGCTAACCTGAAGATAGAAAATAAGCCTACCTTGCCTCAGAGAAATACCCCAAAGGAAAAGGCAGCCCCCACATATAATGACTGTGAGTTAAGATGAAAAGACAAACGTAGAGATGAAATAGATTTAGCAAAGTGAGGCCCAACTTTCTGAACAGAGCGAGGATAGGAAAGGTAACTTTGCGGTCAACACAAAACCCTACAAAAACCACGCAAAGGGGGCAAAAAGACCCTCCGTACCGAGCTAACGGCACGGAGGTACACCCTCTGCGTCCCAGAGCTTCCAGCAAGCAGTAAAAAAACAAATTGACAAGCTGGACAGAAAAAAACAGCAAACAAATAGCAAAGAGGAACTTAGCTATGCAGAGCAGCAGGTCACAGGAACGATCCAGGAGGAAACAGGTCCAATACTAGAACATTGACTGGAGGCCAGGATCAAAGCACTAGGTGGAGTTAAATAGAGCAGCACCTAACGACTTCACCACATCACCTGAGGAAGGAAACTCAGAAGCCGCAGTACCACTTTCCTCCACCAACGGAAGCTCACAGAGAGAACCAGCCGAAGTACCACTTGTGACCACAGGAGGGAGCTCTGCCACAGAATTCACAACAGCTCTCACGGTCAGAAAGGTTGGGGACCTCTGAAATTGAAGGATTGTAAGGCAATAAACCTGCCTATATGCTTCTAATTCAAAACTGTCCCTCCTGCAGCAGCCATCCCTACAATGAATGCAGGTAACAGCAGTGTCGATAGGGAAAATAATAGACGTAGCCCTGAAAGAACTTGTTTGTACGTTGCAGCAGCAGTACACCTAAAGGAGGACTGTAAGGCTATAAACCCTGCCTATAGGCCTGTAATGCACAACTATCCCTACACTAAATACATACGGTCATGGCCAAAAGTATTGACACCCCTGCAATTCTGTCAGATAATACTCATTTTCTTCCTGAAAATGATTGCAACCACAAATTATTTGGTATTATTATCTTCATTTAATTTGTCTTAAATGAAAAACCCCAAAAAGAATTGTCCTAAAGCCAAATTGGATATAATTCCACACCAAACATAAAAAAGGGAGTGGACAAAAGTATTGGCACTGTTTGAAAAATCACGTGATGCTTCTCGAATTTGTGTAATTAACAGCACCTGTAACTTACCTGTGGCACCTAACAGGTGTTGGCAATAACTAAATCACACTTGCAGCCAGTTGACATGGATTAAAGTTGACTCAACCTCTGTCCTGTGTCCTTGTGTGAACCACATTGAGCATGGAGAAAAGAAAGAAGACCAAAGAACTGGCTGAGGACTTGAGAAACCAAATTGTGAGGAAGCATGAGCAATCTCAAGGCTACAAGTCCATCTCCAAAGACCTGAATGTTCATGTGTCTACCGTGCGCAGTGTCATCAAGAAGTGTAAAGCCCATGGCACTGTGGTTAACCTCCCTAGACGTGGACGGAAAAGAAAAATTGACAAGAGATTTCAACGCAAGATTGTGCGGATGTTGGATAAAGAACCTCGACTAACATCCAAACAAGTTCAAGCAGCCCTGCGGTCCGAGGGTACAACAGTGTCATCCCGTACTATCCGTCGGCGTCTGAATGAAAAGGGACTGTATGGTAGGAGACCCAGGAAGACCCCACTTCTTACCCCGAGACATAAAAAAGCCAGGCTGGAGTTTGCCAAGACTTACCTGAAAAAGCCTAAAACATTTAGGAAGAATATTCTCTGGCATTCAAAGAAAAGAACACAGTCCCTACAGTCAAACATGGCGGAGGTTCCCTGATGTTTTGGGGTTGCTTTGCTGCCTCTGGCACCGGACTGCTTGACTGTGTGCATGGCCTTATGAAGTCTGAAGACTACCAACAAATTTTGCAACATAATGTAGGATCCAGTGTGAGAAAGCTGGGTCTCCATCAGAGGTCATGGGTCTTCCAGCAGGACAATGACCCAAAACACACTTCAAAAAGCACTAGAAAATGGTTTGAGGGGGGCGTGACTATGTAGCCGAAGAAGAAGGACGCACTGAGTAAGAGCTCCATAGATCCTGGAAAAAATCCTGCTGCATATACCTCACCCCCGCAAGTGGAACCGACGGGGGCTGGAACCCCACACTCAGAGGAACATTGCGGGCCCTCCGGCCAGCTGCCGTGGTGATTTGAGGCGGCGGGAGCTGCGGGGACGGAGAGGCCGGGAGGATCCACGTGCAGTGGCGGCCATCTTCGGTGCGCGTGCTCCAGGACACAGGACGTGGCGCCGTCTCCTGCTATAGCCGGGCTCTCTTCTCATCAGAGTGGACGGTGACGGGATCGCAGCGGTGAGTTGTGCTTGTGCACGGAGGCTGGGAGGCCTGAGGGGGACAGCGGTGCCCACGGGGAGCGGCAGCCATTAACACAGCACGCTCCCTAACAGCAAAGGGAGCGGTGCTTCATATACCTGCGGTGCTGCTTGGAAGGAGAACGAGCAAATAAGGATCTGGAGGGGTGGTGCGGTGTGTGCCCTGAAATATTGGGCCCTGCGCCCCCCTTGTCATACAGCCGCTTCGTTTAGCAGCACCATAACACTGGGAATTAACCCCCTTCCTGCTGACCTCCCTGTGTGCGGACTGAGAGCCCGTTCAGATATATAGGGCCTGAGTAAACGTCTAAACAACCACCCTGTGATCCTCATTATCACTATCGGCCAGTCTCGTGATCCCCTTTGGCGTACAGTCCAATATTATACAGGACCTGAAGTTAGAGCCTGGTTTATCTGCAATTATAATCAGGATTACTTTGTAGAGTTCCTCTGCCTGCCCACCATGCAGCACTCTAAGGGAGCAGGGGCTGCTGATAAATTGAGGAAATTCGCCAGAGACGATTCCTCGGACAATGTGCGCACTCTCAGAAATAATCCTGCACCTGCCCAGCGTAAAGGCCGTCCTTCTGATAGTAATGAGGAGGGAGAACAAGATGAGCTGACTCTTAAACAAGCATCCGAGCAGTTAATGCAGGCTATCTCCCTCACTAGATCATCTCTTACGGAAAAAATAGAGGATGTGCATACTGAGGTGGGTCGTTTGCGACATGACATGCAAGCTATGAGAGGGCGTATTTCGGAGGTTGAAACCAGAGTGTCGCATATAGAAGATACTATCACTCCCATGGAAGCTAAACTGACAAAAGCTGCTGGCTCCGTAAACGCCTGGAAACAAAAAGCGGATGATTTGGAAAACAGACTGCGTCGAAATAATATTCGAATTATTGGTCTCCCGGAGCGGTCGGAGGGTCAGCAGCCTGAGCAGTTCCTGGAAGACTGGCTTAAGACCACCCTGGGAGATGGATTTTCCTCAACATTCTCAGTGGAAAGAGCCCATAGGGTCCCAACGAGACCTTTGCCCCCTGGAACTCCGCCTCGACCATTTCTGGCACGCCTCCTTAATTGCAGAGATAGAGATGCTATTCTTCGCTTGGCGAGGCAGAAGGGCCCCATTAAATTCAACAATGCCATCATATCGATTTTTCCGAATTTCTCCATGGAGCTCCAGAAACAGCGGGCACGATTTATGGAAGTCAAGAAGCTACTTCGAGACAAGAATATAATTTATTCCATGCTCTATCCAGCCCGGCTCCGCATTGTCCATGATGGATCCTCTTTGTTTTTTACAGACCCAGCAGAGGCGGCCGAATGGTTGCGGTCTCACGGAGGGTCCAATGCCCAAAAAAAACCCTAATTTGGGTTCTTTATCAAATGGCAATATAAATAGAGCTCTTTACATGGGTGCGAAAGAAGTCAATAATACCGGACACTGAATTCAGTGAGGGTATCCCCGTTTCTACTTGACTGTGGGAGTATGGAGGCATGCTCCTCTATTATTCAAGTTATGTTGGGTTTGAGTTTATGCACTAGTTTTGCAGTGAGGGTATTCTCTTTTATATTTGACTGTAGGAGTACAGGATCTTACTCCTCCACTGTTCAGTTTTTGTTAAGTTGTTGTTTTTCTTTTCTGTTAGATTTAATTAGTTTTAGTAGGTATTTGGGTAAGAGCCGCCTCCAAAGCCATTATGACTTCCCATGCGTAATTAGCGGACTTTTCTCACCATCAATGCATACCATGCTTTTTAATGGCTAGATATGAGGTCTGAGTTGATATGTATGACATGGAACATTCGGGGTATTAAATCACCCCGGAAGAAAATCAAGGTGTTCTCTCAAATTAGACGGTATCATCCTCATATTGTGGCCCTGGTAGAGACACATCTAACTAGAGATACAGCCAGAGGTGTACAGAAACCATGGGTACAGTGGTATGCTCACGCGTTTCACACTAGCTACTCGAGAGGGGTATCACTATTAGTACACAAAGATGTCCAATGGGAGGCCCAGACGACTCGGCGAGATTTAGAGGGACGTTTTATTTTTGTCCATGCATTAATTAATTCCCACGAATACGTCATACTATGCATATATAACCCCCCCCGGCTAATACTTCAGTACTTAAGATGGCAATGAGCTTTGCATTAAAGGGACTCTGTCACCTGAATTTGGCGGGACTGGTTTTGGGTCATATGGGCGGAGTTTTCGGGTGTTTGATTCACCCTTTCCTTACCCGCTGGCTGCATGCTGGCTGCAATATTGGATTGAAGTTCATTCTCTGTCCTCCATAGTACACGCCTGTGCAAAGCAATCTTGCCTTGTGCAGGCGTGTACTATGGAGGACAGAAAATGAACTTCAATCCAATATTGCAGCCAACATGCAGCCAGCGGGTAAGGAAAGGGTGAATCAAACACCCGAAAACTCCGCCCATATGACCCAAAACCAGTCCAGCCAAATTCAGGTGACAGGTTCCCTTTAAGCTACCCGGACGCACATGTTGTTTGTATGGGGGACTTCAACTTAGTTATGGACAGTAATTTAGATAGAATGCGACTGGGAGATGGGTCACCTGGGGAACCTTTGTCTTCTTCTCCTTCCTCGACCCCGACTCAGTTAACACTGTTCATGGAAGGTAGCGGCTGGATAGATCTATGGAGGATGCATCACCCCGGGGAGAGGGGATATACCTGCCACTCATCCACTAGAAATTCCCTCTCTCGCATACATTATATCTTCGGATCCGGCGACCTGGTGCGGTGGGTGGATAGCGTGGAACACGGTAATAGAGGGACCTCGGATCATAGTCCGATTATTCTTAAACTTGTGTTTGGGACGTTAAATAATGGTAGAGTATGGAAATTGAATCCCTTTTGGCTTAAACTAATAGATTCGGACGATAGGACAGTTGACCAGCTAAACTTCATTCAGTCCCACTCAGAACTTCAGAATATTAACTTATTTTGGGATACACTTAAGGCATATCTGAGGGGTTGTCTGTCTTCTACAATCTCATATATTAAAAGGATAACATCGAGGGAGGACGATGAGATTGAGCAACGTTTGAGAGATGCTGAGGCAACATATACAGCTGACCAGACTAATGATAATAGGGTTGAGTGGTTGACTCTGCAAAGACTATACACCCAACACATAGACACCAAGTCTAAGCGTAAGTTGTTTTTTACGCGACAATCGTACTTTGAAATGGGGAATCAGGCGGGGAAATTTCTGGCCTACTTGGTGCGTCAACATAATACATCTAACATGATATTACAAATTCGCTCACCAGACGGCTCATTGAATTCCACTACTGAGGGAATACTTCAATGAATCTAAGAGCGGTTTTGATGTTTCCGATTGTCTGGGATATTTGTCCGATATAACACTCCCTGTGCTGAGTTCCGCCCAGCAGACCTTTATGGACGCTGAATTTACCCTGGAGGAAGTGGAGCAAGCTATAACAGATATGGCCTCTGGAAAGGCCCCTGGGCCAGATGGCTTCCCTGTAGAGCTGTATAGGAAATACCGTGGGATACTGGCTCCGCTTCTATTGAAAGTATTTAAGGAGATATGGAAGGGAGGGAGTCTACCAGATACTTTTTATGAGGCACATATTATTGTACTTAAGAAGGAGGGGAAAGATCCTTTGGAATGCGGATCCTATCGTCCTATATCCTTGGTAAATGTGGATTATAAGATCCTAGCCAAGATACTGGCTACCAGGTTGAACTCCATTATACTGGATATTATACATCCAGATCAAACTGGCTTTATGCCCGGTAAGAACACCTCTATAAATATTAGACGGGTCCAGTCGGTGATTCAGTACAGTTCTTTGTTACCAGACAATGCCTGGGCATTGGCATCACTGGACGCAGCCAAGGCGTTCGACTCACTTGAATGGCCCTTTTTGTCCGCTTGTCTGCAGAAATATGGCTTTGGGGAGAAATTTTTGAAATGGGTTGGTGTGTTATATCTGAAACCCAAGGCCCGTATAGTTGTTAACGGCTCTATGTCTGAGCCTTTTTCACTATATAGGGGAACCCGTCAAGGGTGCCCCCTTTCTCCGGCCCTATTTGCTCTAGCAATAGAGGCATTAGCTGTGCGCTTGCGCTCAACCCCTGGTATTGATGGTATTAAGATAGCGGACCGCACTGACATCATTGGTTTGTATGCTGATGATATGATAATATTTATGGATAGGGCAGAAGAAACGTTGCCAAAAATAATTGCTACCATAGATAAATTTAGTGGGTTCTCAGGCCTATATATTAATTGGGATAAATCTGCCCTATTACCTCTATCTCAACACCCAGCACCCGGTCTTGGTACTCTTTCTTTACTGCCCATAGTGTCTAAATTTAAATACCTGGGTATCTACATGTCCCAATACAGTGGGTTGGACCTACAGCTCAATGTTCTCCCCCTGTTGGAATATACTAAATTGAAATTTGCATCTTGGAGTAAGCTTCCATTGTCCGTAGCAGGCCGCATTAATCTCATAAAAATGATTTTGCTCCCTAAATTCAACTATTGCCTTCAACATAGTGCAGTAACTGTACCAAAATTCTTCTTTACCAGTTTAAATTCTCACGTTACTTCATTCGTGTGGGGGAAGGGCAGACCCAAGCTCAAACTAACTACTCTGCAAAGACCTAAACAGGAGGGTGGAGCGGCACTGCCGGATTTTTTTTTATATTATTTGGCGGGACAGGCTAAAGCATTATGTAAATGGATGCCTCATAACTATCTCCCTAATTCTGAAAATCAATTAGTTAGTTCTGTTGGTGCTAAGTGTCCGCTGGGTCTTTTGGAATCGGGGAAAATAAGTGCTCCTGGTTTGCTGCCCATGATTCGATTGGCGCGGTCCACTTGGAGGAAAATTAAGAAAGTTACTGGATTTGGGGACATTGTGGCCGAGATGCCTCTGTGGGATAACAGTTATTTCCCGATGTTAGTGAATCACCCATCTACAAAATTTTGGGTTTCCTACGGGGTTCTTTTGATGGGAGATTTATATGATCAGGGGGTTTTTATGTCCTTCGAACAACTACAAGATAAATATGACCTTCCAAGATCTCAATTTTTTCGATACCTGCAACTCAGATCTGCCGTTCAGTCATTTGTCAGGAATGAGGGGATGAACCGTAACATCTCATCTTTACCTCTGATAGGTATTCTTAAGTCCCAGGGACCTCAGGGTCTTATCTCGTCCCTATACACATATCTGCTATAAGCGGGAACGAACTCTGTTGTGGATTCGGTGAGAGGCAAATGGGAGGGGCTTTTTCCTGATATGCAGAATGAGGAATGGGAGGATATTTTGGAATCACCCCTCAGAGTCTCCCCATCAGCCAATAATAAGATGACCCAATTATATATAATCCACCAGTCATATTTGACTCCGCTGAGACTTTGTCGGATGGGTCGATACTCGACGTCGGAATGTTTGCGTTGCCACTCACCTGACGCTAATTTTGTACACATGATATGGCAGTGCCCCATAATCTCTCACTACTGGAAGGAGGTGACGTCATTATTAGCTTCAATACTGTCAATTCCGATTCCTCTTGAACCCTTAATTTGCCTGTTTGGAGTGTGGGACGAGGAGGCCTGGGACCACTATACGGGGATTTTTCTACGAGAAACACTTTTCTTGGCAAGGAAGTTGCTAGCTATGCGGTGGATGGGGAATTCACCCCCCTCCATTAGGTCCTGGATTGAACTGGTGAATGCAGTCGTCCCCTATGAGCGCACTCTTTATCAAAATAGGGGCTGCCCGTATAAGTTCAGCAAAATTTGGGAGAGATGGAACGCCTCTCATCTCACTCTGTGACCTAATTGGGAGAAATGTGGTTTACCTGGTCCTTTGATCTGCAAATATTGCGCAATGGGAAAGGAACAAAATAAATAAAGTATTCAACTTTGGTTAAGTGGCGGCTTAGTAGTTTTGGAGGTTTAGTTTGCTTGTAGTTCAAGAACCCTATGTTCTGACTGTTCCATAATTTAGTACATACGTTTTCTATATGTGAAATGATTGACATATGTATGTTCTGTCCTTCCAATCCCTGTAATGTGACCACGCAGATTAACGACAAGGACAAATATGTATACTGTAATTTTATTCTATGTTTAATAAATAAACGAATTTAAAAAAAAAAAAGAAAATGGTTTGAGAGAAAGCACTGGAGACTTCTAAGGTGGCCAGCAATGAGTCCAGACCTGAATCCCATAGAACACCTGTGGAGAGATCTAAAAATGGCAGTTTGGAGAAGGCACCCTTCAAATATCAGGGACCTGGAGCAGTTTGCCAAAGAGGAATGGTCTAAAATTCCAGCAGAGCATTGTAAGAAACTCATTGATGGTTACCGGAAGCGGTTGGTCGCAGTTATTTTGGCCAAAGGTTGTGCAACCAAGTATTAGGCTGAGGGTGCCAATACTTTTGTCTGGCCCATTTTTGGAGTTTTGTGTGAAATGATCAATGTTTTGCTTTTTGTTTCATTCTCTTTTGTGTTTTTTCATTTAAGACAAATTAAATGAAGATAATACCAAATAATTTGTGTTTGCAATCATTTTCAGGAAGAAACTGAGTATTATCTGACAGAATTGCAGGTGTGTCAATACTTTTGGCCATGACTGTATAACAAAGGTATTTAACCCCTTAGCGACCGCCGATACGCCTTTTAACGGCGGCCGCTAAGGGTACTTAAACCACAGCGCCGTTAATTAACGGCGCTGTGGAAAAAGTGCATAGCGCCCCCCACAGGCCGATTTTCTCCGGGGTCTCGGCTGCCGAGGGTAGCAGAGACCCCAGAGAACATGATTCGGGGGGTTTTTAACCCTCCCCGCATTTGCGATCGCCGGTAATTAACCGTTTACCGGCGATCGCAAAAAAAAAAAAAAAAAAAAAGCGATCTCTTTTTAATTTCTCTGTCCTCCGATGTGATCGCACATCGGAGGACAGAGAAAAGGGGTCCCGGGTGGCCCCCCAATACTCACCTAGCTCCCCCGATGCTCCTCGTGTCTCCCGGTGGGCGCCGCCATCTTCAAAATGGCGGGCGCATGCGCAGTGCGCCCGCCGGCCGGCACCGGGAGAATGTTTGGGGTCTCGGCTGCCTGGGGTAGCCGAGACCCCAAAGAGCATGATCGGGGGTCGGTTTTAGCGACCCCTGTTTTGCGATCGCCGGTAATTAACTGTTTACCGGCGACCGCAAAAAAAAAAAAAAAAGTAAAGTGTAATTCTCTGTCCTCTGATGTGATCGCACATCAGAGGACAGAGAAATAGGGGGATTCGGGGACCCTAGCATACTCACCTAGGTCCCTGGATCCTCTTGCTGCTCCTCCTGGCCGCCGGCAGAAGAACATGGCGGACGCATGCCCAGTGCGCCCGCCATCTGTCTCCATCTGCCGGCCGGCAGGAGAACAGCGGTTAGGGCTAAAATTAGGGTTAGGGTTAGGGGTAGGGTTACGGGTAGGGTTAGGGGTAGGGGTAGGGTAGGGGTAGGGTTAGGTTAGGGGTAGGGTTAGGGTTAGGGTTACGGCTAGGGTTAGGTTAGGGGTAGGGTTAGGTTAGGGTTAGGGGTAGGGTTACGGGTAGGGTTAGGGGTAGGGTAGGGGTAGGGTTAGGTTAGGGGTAGGGTTAGGGTTAGGGTTACGGCTAGGGTTAGGTTAGGGGTAGGGTTAGGTTAGGGTTAGGGTTACGGCTAGGGTTAGGTTAGGGGTAGGGTTAGGTTAGGGTTAGGGTTAGGGTTAGGGGGTAGGGTTAGGTTAGGGGTAGGGTTAGGTTAGGGGTAGGGCTAGGGTTAGGGCTAGGGTTGGGGCTAAATTTAGGGTTAGGGTTGGGGCTAAATTTAGGGTTAGGGTTGGGGCTAAATTTAGGGTTAGGCTTCTTTCACACTTACGTCGGTACGGGGCCGTCGCAATGCGTCGGCCCGACATACCGACGCACATTGTGAAAATTGTGCACAACGTGGGCAGCAGCTGTAGTTTTTCAACGCATCCGCTGCCCAATCTATGTCCTGGGGAGGAGGGGGCGGAGTTACAGCCACGCATGCGCGGTCAGAAATGGCGGATGCGACGTACAAAAAAACGTTTCATTGAACGTTTTTTTGTGCCGACGCTCCGCCAAAACACAACTGATCCAGTGCACGACGGACGCGACGTGTGGCCATCCGTCACGATCCGTCGGCAATACTATGGGCAAAAAACGCATCTTGCGGGCACATTTGCAGGATCCGTTTCTTGTCCAAAACGACGGATTGCGACGGAATGCCAAACAACGCAAGTGTGAAAGTAGCCTTAGGGCTAGGGTTAGGGTTGGGGCTAAAGTTAGGGCTAGGGTTGGGGCTAAAGTTAGGGTTAGAGCTGGGATTAGGTTTAGGGTTTGGATTAGGGTTGGTATTAGGGTTAGGGTTGGTATTAGGGTTAGGGTTGGCATTAGGGTTACGCTTGGGATTAGGGTTAGGTTTGGGATTAGGGTTAAGGTTAGGGTTGTGATTAGGGGTGTATTGGGATTAGGGTTAGGTTTGAGGTTAGGGTTGAGATTAGGATTAGGGGTGTGTTGGATTTAGGGTTTTGATTAGGGTTATGGTTAGGGTTGACATTAGGGTTGTTTTGGGGTAAGGGTTGTGATTATGGTTAGGGTTAGTGATTAGGATTATGGATCAGGTTGGGATTAGGGTTAGGGGTTGGAGCTAGAATTGGGGGGTTTCCACTGTTTAGGTACATCAGGGGGTCTCCAAACACGACAGCCAATTTTGCGCTCAAAAAGTCAAATGGTGCTCCCTCCCTTCTGAGCTCTGCCGTGCGCCCAAACAGTGGGTTACCCCCACATATGGGGCATCAGCGTACTCGGGATAAATTGGACAACAACTTCTGGGGTCCAATTTCTCTTGTTACCCTTGTGAAAATAAAAACTTGGGGGCTACAAAATCTTTTTTGTGAAAAAAAAAATATTTTTTATTTTCACGACTCTGCATTCTAAACTTCTGTGAAGCACTTGGGCATTCAAAGTTCTCACCACACATCTAGATAAGTTCCTTGGGGGTCTAGTTTCCAAAATGGGGTCACTTGTGGAGGGTTTCTACTGGTTAGGTACATCAGGGGCTCTGCAAATGCAACATAATACCCGCAGACCATTCTATCAAAGTCTGCATTCCAAAACGGCGCTCCTTCCTTCCGAGCTCTGCCGTGCGCCCAAACAGTGGTTTACCCCCACATATGGGGTACCAGCATACTCAAGACAAATTGGACAACAACTTTTGGGGTCCAATTTCTCTTGTTACCCTTGTAAAAATAAAAACTTGGGGGCTACAATGTCTTTTTTGTGGAAAAAAAAAATATTTTTTATTTTCATGGCTCTGCATTATAAACTTCTGTGAAGCACTTGGGCATTCAAGGTTCTCACCACACATCTAGATAAGTTCCATGGGGGGTCTAGTTTCCAAAATGGGGTCACTTGTGGGGGATTTCTACTGTTTAGGCACATCAGGGGCTCTCCAAACGCGACATGGCGTCCGATCTCAATTCCAGCCAATTCTACATTGAAAAAGTAAAACGGCACTCCTCTTCCAAGCTCTGCGGTGCGCCCCAACAGTGGTTTACCCCCACATATTGGGTATCAGCGTACTCAGGAGAAATTGCACAACAACTTTTGTGGTCTAATTTCTCCTGTTACCCTTGTGAAAATAAAAATTTGTGGGCAAAAAGATAATTTTTGTAGAAAAAATGCGATTTTTTTTTTTCACGGCTCTACGTTATAAACTTCTGTGAAGCACATGGGGGTTCAAAGTGCTCGCCACACATCTAGATAAGTTCCTTAAGGGGTCTAGTTTCCAAAATGGTGTCACTTGTGGGGGGTTTCCACTGTTTAGGCACATCAGGGGCTCTCCAAACGCGACATGGCGTCCAATCTCAATTCCAGCCAATTCTACATTGAAAAAGTAAAACGGCGCTCCTTCACTTCCAAGCTCTGCGGTGCGCCCAAACAGTGGTTTACCCTCACATATGGGGTATCGACGTATTCAGGAGAAATCGCACAACAACTTTTGTGGTCTAATTTCTCCTGTTACCCTTGTGAAAATAAGAATTTGTGGGCAAAAAGATCATTTTTGTGTAAACAAAAGCGATTTTTTTTATTTTCACGGCTCTACGTTATAAACTTCTGTGAAGCACTTGGGGGTTCAAAGTGCTCACCACACATCTAGATAAGTTCCTTAAGGGGTCTAGTTTCCAAAATGGTGTCACTTGTGGGGGGTTTCCACTGTTTAGGCACATCAGGGGCTCTCCAAACGCGACATGGCATCCAATCTCAATTCCAGCCAATTCAACATTGAAAAAGTAAAACGGCGCTCCTTCACTTCTAAGTTCTGCGGTGCGCCCTAACAGTGGTTTACCCCCACATATGGGGTATTGGAGTATTCAGGAGAAATTGCATAACAAAATTTATGGTTACATTTCTGTTTTTACACTTGTGAAAATAAAAAAAATGGTTCTGAATTAAGATGTTTGCAAAAAAAAGTTAAATGTTCATTTTTTCCTTCCACATTGTTTCAGTTCCTGTGAAGCACGTAAAGGGTTAATAAACTTCTTGAATGTGGTTTTGAGAACCTTGAGGGGTGTAGTTTTTAGAATGGTGTCACACTTCATTATTTTCTATCATATAGACCCCTCAAAATGACTTCAAATGTGATGTGGTCCCTAAAAAAAAATGGTGTTGTAAAAATGAGAAATTGCTGGTCAACTTTTAACCCTTATAACTCCCTAACAAAAAAAAATTTTGTTTCCAAAATTGTGCTGATGTAAAGTAGACATGTGGGAAATGTTATTTATTAACTATTTTTCGTGACATATCTCTCTGATTTAAGGGCATAAAAATACAAAGTTTGAAAATTGCAAAATTTTAAAAATTTTCGCCATATTTCCGTTTTTTTCATAAATAATCGCAAGTAATATCGAAGAAATGTTACCACTAACATGAAATACAATATGTCACGAAAAAACAATCTCAGAATCAGCGGGATCCGTTGAAGCGTTCCAGAGTTATAACCTCATAAAGTGACAGTGGTCAGAATTGCAAAAATTGGCTCGGTCATTAAGTACCAAATTGGCTCTGTCACTAAGGGGTTAATTGAATAGATGTCACCCAGATGTTTTGTTTTTGTTGTTTTCTGCAGCAAGGCATGTAATGCTGCTACTACTAGCCCTTCTCTAGTAGCTATCCCTGCACTAAACAGTACAGCTAATAGCGGCATTGAATACAATAGATGGAGCCCTGAGAAGTAATGTTAGTTGTAGGTTTCTTCAGCAAGGCCTATAATGAAATTTAAGCCATGACTGGGCCTGTAATGCCAACTTTCCAATCTGCAGTAACTATCACTACTGTTTCTGGGGTACAATGTGGCGAGTATCGCATCACCGGGTCTTATATAGACCAGATGACATGATGTGGCCGGCAATCGCAGTAATGTCAGTAGTCCATTGCCTGCTAATCAATGTAATGTCATAGCCAATCGCCGCATATTTAGTGGCTATAAACAGCCGCAAAACATGCGGGATGGGGACTCGAGGATGTGCACAAGCACCAGGGATAAAGCGATCAAGTACCGAGCATGCTCGCTCATTACTAACAAATTGCCTTTTTTGCCCCCGTTTTTGTTGTGTTGTTCCAATACACACAAAGGAAATACGTATGTTTAATTGTAATAATTTTCTGGGAGAAGCACATTTTCTGGAACAACTTCAAGAGTGCCAACACTTTTAGCCATGACTGTACATCATTCAGTACATTATCACCACTGTCAGAGAAAAATGTAAATCTAAGACATCTCCAGAGAGGGGACATATCACCCTCACAGTGATAATGTAAGATTCCTTATTGTCGGGGAAGAGAGATACTAATCATAACTGGGGATGTGCGAGAGAGCCGACACTTCAACCTCCATTGAAGTAGAGACATCCTGCAGTGACCAGGTAATTACAGTAAAGGCCTGCTCTGGGAATTAGTTACCCAGAATGGGATTCGTTTATTCAGAGGCAGAGAAGTACAGGGGCTTCCTCTGTTCAAAGGATTTTCCTTAGACCAGTGATGAATATCAATCCAATACATATGGGAGAAATATTTTGGAGTCGTAATGAAGGTCACATCACTGCAAGACAATTCTAACCCCTCCAAATTCATATCGGTCCGATGGATGGTGCTATGAAGAACACGGCACTGAAATGTTCAATGCCAATAGAGGATGAAATTATTTAAGTATCATCCACCGCATCACTGACATTTTGGTTGTACAATAGACCTTCATCAGACACTGTGGTATATAAACAAAACAAAATTTATTTTATAAACATGAAATTAAAAAAACTCGAAGTGTGGATGAATGGGACAAAATTACACAAAATATAATCATAAGTGTCAAATTATTCAGAGGGAAAAAAATTAAATAAGAGTCAGCAGAATACCCAAAGTGAATATACTTTGTATCATAGAAAAAGAGGAAAGTGTTTTATAATCAAGAGCTAGAACAATGGAGGAACGTGCTTATTGGGCTTCAGGTCTCTCTGAAGGTAGATCATTCTCTCAGTGATGGGTAATAGGAGGCACACATCATCCTGGGTGTGGAGGGGCATGAGTCTGAACAAACTGATCTAAAAATAGGATTACTTACCAGTAATTCGGACCCGTTGAAGCGCTTTGCGCGAAACGGCCGTAGTCCTTACCGGTTCCCCGCACCCTCTCCTGTTCACGTCCTGCCGCCTCTCCATGTGTACCTGATTGCTGTTTGTAGCAAATAAAGGACTTCATCACAGCATTTCTAGGGGTGAGTGCCATATTTTTTCTTCTGATATACCGTCATGAGTCTGAACAAACTGATCTAAAAATAGGATTACTTACCAGTAATTCGGAATAACCCACCACGACAGCAGACAGGAGGATGTCATCTCATCCTAATCAGGACAGCAAACACAAAAGGGGTCAAATAGCCTCTGCCTGTGGTGGTTTGAGAGATGGGGATAATAGGAGGCGCACATCATCCTGGGAACAGAGCGGCATAAGACATAGAACAAATTGACGTACCTGCCCCCACATATGGTGCGGCGCATAATCAGGGTTCCGTAAAAAAGTGGGTAAGACTGTAATAGGCACGTTCCTCCATTGTTCCAGTTCTTGATAAAACCCTTTCCCCTTTTTCTATGAAGTATTTTCCCTTTTTGTAATCTGCAGACTCTTACTGACTTTATTTTCTCTATGAATAATTTAACACATGATAGTTTGTGTAATTTTTTCCCATGCCTCCACATTGAGTTTTTTTGTATTTCATGTTTATAATGAAATATTATTTTGTCTATATGCTACAGTGTCTGATGAAGGTCTATTGCATGACCAAAATGTCTGAATGATGCGGTGCATTTTATGATATTTAAATAAATTCATTTTCTATTTGCATCGAACATCTGAGTGCCGGGTTCATTATACCATTATTCTGGAGTGGAATCCTACCTGAGCACCAACTACAAGGAGTGCCACGCATCGCCACTCATTTAAATGGATGATGCTATCCATGCCATGTTTCATCTCTACAGACAGGTAAAATCGCAACAAGAAAAAAAAGACGATGACGACAATATCTCCAGCCTGGGACCTACAGGGGGATAAGATATCCATAAAGTTGGGGGATCTCATAGACCCAGTACATCCCCCATATGACCTTACCAACGGGAGGTATGTGGGTGTAACCTTGATCTACCGTAATAAAAAAAAACAGAAATTGAGTTTTAGTATTTGTCAGTCCTGGAAAGGTATATTACCCTCTGCTAAGCTCTGAGCCATTTCCGTGACATCAGATTTAGTAATTTTCCCCTTTTAATTTTATGTAATCGTATACATAGTGTGGTGTGTATGTGATATATATATATTTCTTCTTTTATAACCACTGCCTACTTTTCTGGATTAAATGTATAAAATGCAATAGCTCTGTTCCTCTTGCTCTGTAAACCGCACCCCTGAAGCCATACGCTACCTGTAACAGATTTCATATAGGCACATATATGTGTATACCGTGCGTTGGAATCATAGGTGTATATACCATACGCGTTCACTGCGAGTTTCAACAATTTCAATAATTGGCCTAGTAGTGGAAGCAGGCATGGCCTCGTCTGTCTCTCGTCAGTCAATTGTGCAATTGTCCTAACGATTGGGGACAGCAGGGTTGTGTCCCCTGATAAACTGATGACATTGGTGGGATCTGCATGACCCCCCCAGGCTGTTATCCTTGATAACCACTCATATTTTGGGGGTGTTTGCATTCCTACCTGTACCAGTGATTACAACAACCACTGCATCTTCTATCGGGTTGGGGCTAGACGGCAATGCAGCCAGAGATCGGAATAAGCAGCATCTACAGCCAAACAATGCAGGTGCTTCTTCTGTTTAGCTGACAGTTCATCTCTTGCTGGCTATAAACTATCGGAGGACAGAACTCAGCAGATGCTCAGTCTCCTCTTGTAGCGCCCAGGAGTGTGGGCAATAATTCAGTGCGCAGCAAATCTGTTCCCAGAACTGCTGCCTCCTCCCTCCCCGATCATCCCAGGCACAGTACTCTGTGTACTAAGATTTATTAGCAGGTGCACTACAAAGAGCGAGTGACGTTCCCGCACATCACCGCCACGGTAGTACCAATGCTAATAAATCCCAGGAATCCTGGCACATCTGCTCACCGAGTCAGCAAAAGGGGGGGGAGGAAAGGTTAAAAAAAAAAAAAAAAGTACTGTTAAAAAAAAATTAACACTGTTTTAATGGTAATTAAAAAAAAAAATTATATTTTCCACTTCCAGATGGAGCAGCTGCTGAAAATCTTGTGTAGTGCTAGATCGCCTTACGACTGCAGTAAATGTGGGCGGGGTCTGATCACGTGTGTGACATCACAGACAGTCGTTTTACGGTCTGATCAGGCTGCGATGCCCTGCCCGAAAGCCTGCCTCATGGGCACATACAAGGCCGCTAATCCTGGTAAGGAGACCACAGGTCGGGACGGGAGCTGCGTGCATCAGGTCTACGTTTGGTGGAAGCCCTCCTTACAATCGGACCCCGTATGGACCACACACACACACACACACACACACACACACACGTTGAACATAAATAATCCAGATTTGATTTTTATGGAAACATTTTAATAGTTATTGAATGTTCTACATCTTACAGTAAATATCATACAGTTACAAACTCTTGGCTTAAATGTTTCAGGGAGATCTAGAAATGATCCTTAAAATTAAAAAAACAAAACAGATTTACACCTCATTCACAAACAAGATCTGATGGGCTTTCGTAAAAATTCCTCGCAGAGAGCGGACTGTCCTAAAACTTGGTTTTTTTTTTTGCTTCTTTTATTTCGTCCCACCCAATAAATCCGCAAAAGAAATTAAAAAAAAAAAACAGCAATGTAAATTTTTGTAACAAAAACGCAATATTAACGGCCTGACTCCGGAGTAAAAAAAACAAAGACTTTTATGCGGCGACGCAGTTTTGTCAGTGGAGCCGAGCGACGAAACCGGACGCAATCCATAGATAGGTGGGCGCCGTTTCTCCACGATTTCTGCCTTGTTTTTCTAATCATGGCCATTTCTAATATGTGAACTAAAAAATTTTAATTTTTTTTTGTTCAGGTTTGGGAAAACATGGCTGCTCATCTAAAAAAAAAAGAAAAACAAAAAAAAAAAAAAACTGCAACAACTAAAGACAAACAAAAAAAAAACAAAACAAAAAAAAACATCAAAAAACAAAACAAAACAAAAAAAACAAAAAACAAAGAAACAACAAAAACAAAAAACAAAAAAAGTGCCACATCTATCTATAGTTGTATTTGGTACCGTCACGCAGCTCTTTGAAGTGAATGCAGTGGAGTTTTAATACAGAACACAACATAAAAAATAAATAAAAACGTGGCGTTTTTTGAAAAAAAAAAACAAAACAAAAAACAGCAGCCATGTTTTGTTTTGTTTTTAACCTGAACCCTTCACTTGGGAGAACTGGCAGATGTCTGGGGTGCAATTTGTTGAAGAATAATCCCTAAAGGGACTTCAATAGGAAGGAGTTCTATAAAAACAAAATATTTATTTGCTCCTGCCCGGAATAAAAAAAAAAAAAGCCCCCCAGTCTTGCGTTCTGAAATGATCTGTAACCACAAAATTCCTATAGATAAGTATAATAAAACATCAACTGTTCAAAACAAAAACTTACATAACACTTATTGGTAAAAAATGAAAGTGTCATAAATTACTTAAAACAGGAAAAAAAAAAAATGTAAAAAAAAAATAAAAAAAATTACTAACTGCTCATTAAAATACAAGAGAAAAATAATCATACAAGCCGATGACGTGCTCGTGTGTTCTCCGAGACGCTGACATTCGGGACCAAGAAAACCATGAATATGCGCATTTCGGTCAAGTCCTGCTATTACAGCATGTTTAAAGCAAAAGATATATTTTATATTGTTATTATATATAGATAAGGGCCGGCACAGTTATGGGATATAAGTCGCACTGCACAGATATAAAACTACTTTTGTAATCCCCTTCATATTAGAGGTGATGTGTTCAATGTTAATGGAAAGAATCCGTCCTTGCCTTCATCATTTACCTCTACAAAATGAAAAAAAAATAAAAAAATAAATTCTTCATATTGAAAAATGATTACACAGGATCAGATTGAACCCTATGCATATTTGACAATTTACTGGGGCAAATTAAAAAAGTTCCTTTTTTTTTTTTTTTTGGTGGTGGTGGGGGGGAGGGGGGGGCAGTCTCCCACTTCTTGCAAAAATTAAAATTTCTGTGGCATCAAGGCCAAATAATAAATTGAAATTTCGCAACAGTTTAAAAAATAAAAAACATTTTCCCCTGCAATTACTGTGGTATACACACAGAGATCCAAGTTTGTTTTTTTTGTTTTTTCTCGACTTCAATAAAAGGACGAAAACTGGTCCAAAACAACCACCAATAAATGAAAAAAGTCTGCCAACACGGAGAAAGGCAACAGATGCTCCTGTGAACGAGGATAGGTTATTGGCCCCTTAGGTCCCATAAGGGTGGGTCTGCTCTACTGTTAGCAGTGGTAACAGATTTGCACAAAATTCACGAGTAAAAGAAAAATGTCAAATCATTTGACTTCTGCACTGCCCTTCCCTACAGTCACCACTAGAGGGAGCTCACGGAGTATGGATTTCCACATCCAAGATCTGTCTGCAGTGAGCGCCCTCTAGTGGTGACTACAGGTAGATTGGATTTATTAGAAATTCCGTGCAAGAAAAAAAAAAAGTAACTGCCCTCCCCCCCCCCCCCAATAGGTTTCTAAAAGATGGATGTGAACATTGAGGTGTGCCTGTACGATGTGTAGGTAGAAATTAGCATTTTAAAGGTTTAGACTAGTGAATATATTTGGTGATAACACAAGGGACCTAACAGTTTTCTTGCTCCTTACAGATTACTGCTGGATTTTATGTAAATCAATGTATGGGTCATTACCGATATTGAGAAATTTCTTGACCACGTTGACTTGTGTAGTAAAAACACCCTGCGCTGTGATCGCTGCCCTAACATACTGACATCCTAGAACACTTTTCAATGACATAACAGCTACTGTACAGTATAATACGTTCATCAGGGTCACATGATTATAGGGGGGGATTTTTTTTTAATCAATTACTGACGACAATAAGAGAGCATGGGATGATGGCTTGTCTCAGACACCCCTCCCCTTTGTGAGCCATCTCAGCCAATCAGCAGAGCTAGAGGGAGTCACATGACTCAGGCGTCTCAGACCTAAGTAGTCCGAGGGGCGGGGCTAACTTGAGACTTTTGTGAGGGGCAGGATGATTGAGATTTGTAACCGGATTTAGGTCACATCTAATGAGTGGGGGGGGAAAAAAAAGAAAAAAAAAAAAAACACCATTCTGTCCGTGTTACAACTTTCAGAAACCAACATTTCACTCACAAGATCCCATCTATTCTAGTTCTTAAGGAGCCCTTCACCATTGGAAAAAATGTCTTTAATCTGTCAATGGTCTTTTTTTTATGTGGGGCCCCTTTAAATTCTCAGAGTCTACATCAATTTTACCTTTTTGTTACCCATTGCCAAACACCTCCACTATCCCCGATTTGACATGCATGGTTTATCCCCATTTGTCCCATAATTTAACAATTTCTACCATTATTTTTCTTCTCAAAACTCCATTATATATATATATATATATATATATATATATATATATATATATATATATATATATATATATATATATATATTTTTTTTTTTTTAAAACATTTTTTTTTTTTTTTTTATTTCTGAGCCATGAATAGAATGCCAGAATTACAGTGAATACTGACACAAGATGATGGGAAGTCGTAACTCTGTATACCTTGTGGCTATGTAAAGATTGAGCTCCAAGAAAGGGGTCTTATATATTCATATTTTTTTGGTAAATTATAAGATTTCCACTAATTTAGAACCAATTTAAGGGGAAAAAAAAAAAATGTAAAAAAAAAATTAAAAATCATTTTTTTCACGTCCACATAAGATATTGCATTGAGTTTTATAAAGTCGTGTACCTTTAGCAAAAGTTTGTGCGTCCGTACAAAGTACCTTTACAGTTGCAAGAAGTTATTGCTATTCCGTCCGTTCCGCGCCAATTCCCATAACCATTCCAAACTCCTCCCACATTCCGCCAGCCCCTCCCCCGTCTCTTACAATTAAAGCAACAGTTACCCTTCATCGTGACCCCACAACATGCGCATTTATGGCCGGGCCAGAACTAAGGGAACTTATCAGCTTCGGGGTCCTAAGATGTCAATGAGTTCTCAATACTGAAGAGACAAAGATTTCTTCTCCGACCACCTGATAAAAGGTCTTGTGGTAGCGAGCATGTGCGACCATCATTCCTATAGCCATGGTCGCACACGCTCATTATCGCTTCTCATAAGAATTTGGGACCCTTTCCACCAGTGATCAGTGGGGGGTCCCGGCTTTCATACATTTATCACTTTTGTTGCTTATTTCATTTTTGCAATATTGCATAATTTTGCAAACAGAAAAGGTCATGCCAAAAAAAAAAAAGTCTTAAGTATAGCGTAGACAGGAGACGAGGGGTCTCGAATTACAAGCGATACCTCCCTTTTAAAATCATTATACAGAATAGGTATAAATTATCTTAACAGGATTTAACCATCATGATTTTACTTAATTGACCAATATTTTCCCCTCTAATAAAAAAAAAAAATTAAATTCAAACATTTTTTCTTTTTTTAATGAAAAATGTCAAACATTTGGATGTGACTGATGTTCTGCCATTTCGATGTCCATATACTTTTCTTTAAAATCCAGTGCAAAGGTGAGGCAACGCTGTGACTGTGCGCAGGGAGCAAGAGGCACACGGATAAATCATTATATGGGGTTATTGGTCTAAAAGATGCCGCAAATACTAAGGCTCTGTGTATTTTGTATATCTGCTGCGGAGGCAAATATCAAAATACGTGACGGAACGACCAGGTCCTAAATGGATACGTCGAGCTCAACCACGTGAGAAGGGTCGTCATCGGAAAAAGCGTCTTCCCGGGAGCGCCAACTGTCGATGACTAAATCTTCGATGCCTAAACACACATGCAAACTTGGTATTGTTCTATCTACAGAACACTCAGGCTTTCTACTGTAACACTGTCTCACAAATACAACATGTCATAACTAGAGTAAAACCGTGACCGCGAGCGGCCCCTGGCACCGACTGCAAACCGCCAGCTGGTGGCTATATAGTAGTGGTGGTGTATTTGTGATTGTCTGGTTGCCCAGCTCATTTGTGGTAGTGTAGAGGTCTCTCTACAGAGATAATATACATATAAAATATATACATGTATATTTTACGCCTTTTTAAAAAAAACAAAACAAAAAAAACAAGACGATGAAATAACCAACACGAAGGTGTTTTGTGCTTTTACAGAAACCGGCGGCTATTATACAACTTATTATAATACCGATATAGTTTTCCCCACATGAAAAACTAGTATAGCAGCCTTGAAAGTTAAAAACCACACAACAAAATTAAAAATAAATTGCAGTTTTCCTATAACAACCACACAAGAAAAATAAAATTAAAAAAAAAGTGAAAATTGCTCTAAATGCTGTTTTTTGAGACATAATTTTAACTATTGGAAGACAGTTTTTTTTTTAAAAAACAAAACTTTACTTTATGAAGAGGATTAAGGGGCAAAAAAACCCAAAACAAAACAAAAAAAAAAAAACAACAACCACAAAACATCTAGTGTTGCAACTTGTTAAAATAATGATGGTACCGAAATAGTGAAAGCGGAGGAATCTGTGAGCGTCAGATATATGGTGGCTGTGGAGGAGGCGCGGGCTCCAAGCTCGGTGGTGACGTAAGGGAAACAGAAGAGGTTACAGGGGAAGGAAAAATAAAAATAATAAAAAAAAAAATAAAAAAGCAGCTTTTTACAAAATAAAAAAAACAAAACAAAACAATAAAAAGAATATTTAAAGTGACCGTTGCACTTTCGTGTTTCGTTGTTTTGTTCTTGTAGACAAACTTGGTGCCGTTGGCCGGTCGTTCCAGCACCGATGTAAGACTTGAGCAGTTTGCATACAACGTTTTACTCCAGACCTGCAATAAGACAAGACACAACGTAAGACATAATCTGCGGAAGAGGGGTCCGGGGAATAACGGCCGCCTGCAGTCCGGGGACCTTGCACCAATAGAAACCAATTGGAGCATTTATAAAACAAAAAAAAAAAAATATTCAACACAAAGCAGCAAAAGTCCAGCAGGACAATGTTCCTCCACTGCTCCAACATCTACAGACCGGTGTAAAGAAAAATGGTTTCAGGTTTAAAGTCCAAAACAGCAGCACAGCCGGCTATGCACAGGAGATGCACAGACTCTACAGCAGCAAAGTGATGAAGAGCTTTATTTATTAACCATTTATGATCAGCGCAGCGGCTGCAGTACTTACATGGACAGGCCAGCGAGTTTACCAGTGAGGGGGTACATAGCTGTACGCTGGGGTCCCTTGGGCTCTGTATGTTGGCACAGAGACGGGGTGTGCTCCTATGGCAGTGTGTTGAGGTGTGGTCAACAAAGTACCTGACGGGAGAAAGTAACACTCGTTATTTATATAATATAAAGTATTAGGAGTCCATATAATTAAATGAATCCTGATGGGAGTTGTAGTTCCTAAACAGCCGTTTGGGGACTAGACGTCTTACCTGCAGACATGGCCATGGTAGTCCCAGCCACCATTCCCATTGTGACTCCATTGCTTCGAGGTGCGGTTACGGGGGCCGGGTAGATTGCAGAAGGAATGCTGTTTGGTTGGACCACGGTGGTGTGGTGGATGACGTGAGGCTGTGCTGCATACACAGGCTGAGTGTAGTATGCACCCTAGGAAAATGGAAAAGATGGGTCAACACAAAAGAACAGTGCCCCGTATGCAGGGCCGTGCGGAAGGAAAGCAAACGCTGTCGTAATTAACTAAATTACAGAACTACACAAGGGATGAAACAAAAACATAAAAAGAGCCGCTAGTCCAAATCACATTTTTTGTCCCGCCGTCAATAAAAATAATTTTTTTTTTTTTTTTTATAGTCTGTAGACCAGACTTTCTTGCTATAAATTAATAGGCAAAACTTAAAAAAAAAAAAAAACAACTATCTATATATATATATATATATATATATATATATATATATATATATATATATATATATATATATATATATATATATATGCATGTATGCATATATATGTATATATATGTATGTATATATATGTATATATATGTATATATATATATATATATATCTATATCTATATATATATATCTCTATCTATCTATCTATCTATCTATCTATCTATCTATCTATCTATATATATATATAACCATTGGTGGTTCTTCTGACAGCCTGTAGGTGGCGTTGAATACTTTTCAGTAGAGCGAGGTTTAAAGGGAACTGGTCACGTGGAAAAATAAAAACACCATCAGCTGCAGATATGGGGTTAATCTGCAGGTTAATAGTGTTGTGAACCTGCCCGGCGTCAGCACAGAGAGCCCCGCTGCCAGGAGGAAGTGAGCTTTATTACTCCCAGAATTATTCGGCGTTCAGTCACAGGGGGTGGCCGATGCGGGTTGAGTAAGTAATCGCTCAGTGCATAGAGAGCAGCCACTGTAACACCACGCCCCCTGGTACTGACTGCGCCCACTGTAACCCCGCACCCCCAGTACTGACTGCGCCCACTGTAACACCACGCCCCCTGGTACTGACTGCGCCCACTGTAACACCACGCCCCCTGGTACTGACTGTGCCCACTGTAACCCCGCACCCCAGTACTGACTGCGCCCAATGTAACCCCGCACCCCAGTACTGACTGCGCCCACTGTAACCCCGCACCCCAGTACTGACCGCGGCCACTAACACCACGCCCCCCGGTACTGACTGCGCCCACTGTAACCCCGCCCCCCAGTACTGACTGCGCCCACTGTAACACCACGCCCCCCGGTACTGACTGCGCCCACTGTAACCCCGCCCCCCAGACTGACTGCGCCCACTGTAACACCACGCCCCCTGGTACTAACTGCGCCCACTGTAACCCCGCACCCCAGTACTGACTGCGCCCACTGTAACCCCGCACCCCAGTACTGACTGCGCCCACTGTAACCCCGCACCCCAGTACTGACTGCGCCCACTGTAACCCCGCACCCCAGTACTGACTGCGCCCACTGTAACCCCGCACCCCAGTACTGACTGCGCCCACTGTAACCCCGCACCCCAGTACTGACTGCGCCCACTGTAACCCCGTACCCCAGTACTGACTGCGCCCACTGTAACACCACACCCCCCGATACTGACTGCGCCCACTGTAACCCCGCCCCGCTACAACCGCGCCCCTCGGTACTGACTGCTGCCACTGTAACCCCGCCCCCCCCCGTACTGACTGCGGCCACTGTAACCGCGTCCTTAGTACTGACTGCAGCCACTGTAACCGCGCCCCCCGGTACTGACTGCGGCCACTAACCGCGCCCCCCAGTACTGACTATGGTCACTGTAACCGCACCCCCGGTACTGACTGCGGCCACTGTAACCGCGTCCTTAGTTCTGACTGCGGCCACTGTAACCGCGTCCTTAGTACTGACTGCGGCCACTGTAACCGCGTCCTTAGTACTGACTGCGGCCACTGTAACCGCGTCCTTAGTACTGACTGCAGCCACTGTAACCGCGCCCCCCGGTACTGACTGCGGCCACTAACCGCGCCCCCCAGTACTGACTATGGTCACTGTAACCGCACCCCCGGTACTGACTGCGGCCACTGTAACCGCACCCCCGGTACTGACTGCCGCCACTGTATCCGCGTCCTTAGTTCTGACTGCGGCCACTGTAACCGCGTCCTTAGTACTGACTGCGGCCACTGTAACCGCACCCCCGGTACTGACTGCGGCCACTGTAACCGCACCCCCGGTACTGACTGCGGCCACTGTAACCGAACCCCCGGTACTGACTGCGGCCACTGTAACCGCACCCCCGGTACTGACTATGGTCACTGTAACCGCACCCCCGGTACTGACTGCGGCCACTGTAACCGCGTCCTTAGTTCTGACTGCGGCCACTGTAACCGCGTCCTTGATCTTGCTGAGCGAGCTGTCAGTCAGTACCATCGGCTATAAGTCAGTGCCAGTGGTTGCGATTACAGCTGCCCCTCTCTAAACACAGAGCTGTGACTGAACGCCGACGGGAGGAATAAAGTTAATTTCCTGCAGGCGGCAATCATCTGATCTATACACAAAGTCGGAGCTCTTACCTGGGCATATAGGTTCTGCTGTGGGTAGGCACTTCTGATGGGGTACATCGCGGTCTGGTAGGGGTTTGGTGAAGCAGAGTATGGCGGTGGGGCGCTGTTACTCTGAGCCGGTGGGACTTTGTATGGGGTGCCAGCGGTGTACCCTATAAAGATGGGGGAGGAAGAGGAGAAAACAGATGACAAATTAATAAACAGCTGTATAAAAGGTATATGTTATGAGCACCCTCTAGGGGAAGGGTACGGCATGGTGCCCTGAACAGAGAATTCCCCGATATTCCCTCTATATGCCATCCAACCACAAGCTTCCCCATCATTCACCAATCAGAGACCAGAAAAGTTGGTTTTTGATTGCTTAACCCCTTACATGCTGCAGTCAATAGCGACCTCTGCATCTAAGGGGTTTGATATAAACGAGAATCAGTAGAACTTAAAAAAAAAAAAAAAAAAAAAAGCCCTGAAAAGTAGTGCATATAGCTAAAGCCGCTGGATGATAACAGAACATCGAGGCCTCAGCCGTTCATTCTGCAATGAAGTGAAAAATGCGGAGAGAAAACCGCGTGCACTTACTGAAAGCGGCAGAGGAAGCTTGGTAAGTCCTGTTCTCCGTCCCAGAATCGACAGGAAGGTGGAACGTGCCCTCGGTGGTGCAGGATGAAGACGGAGTTTGTGGCCACGCTTGCTTCATCAGGAGGGTCGCTGAAAAGCAAAATACAGAAGGTATTTCAATACCAGGTGGGCAGAGGAATAATGGACGACTGCCGGTGCCCATGCTGCTGCGCTACAAGCCGGGCACAGGGTGAAGGGCAGTAAACTGGGCGCTCACACAAACAACCCGCCGGTGCCAGGGAGCTCGCCGTGAGCCAGGACTGGCATCACACAGGCGGCGACAGCTTGGTGGAGCCTCACATTGATGCTGCTGTCAGTTACACAGAAGCCTGTCATTCCTGACTGACAGCCAGATTCTAAAAAAAGCCAAATCAACGCGACCCCGCTCATTACACCGCACCGGGCACAGATGTCAATCCCCTGCTGTCTCCTGACATCAAATCTACTTATCTTATGGCCACAGGATCAGGAGAAGTCCGGGCAAAAGACAAATGCCTGCACTTGCCCCACGGCCAGCCTCTTCGTTCTACAATATGAGCACCATGCCTGGTCCTGCAGTACGGTCACTGTGTCCGGCGAAAGCCCACGCACAGTGTCTGCTGCTATTCTAATGGTACGCTGTCTGATCGGACGCTGTCAGCTGGCACGGGGCCAGAATATAAGTGGCCAGTCCCATCCATGGTCCTACTGCTCTTCTTAAAGGCATCACTTTAGGTCCCATTTTCATCCAATACTAAGTGCTTTTGGCAACACAGCCATTGATGGCACCACTGCTCATTCTACTAGCAGGTAATGTACAATATGCCTTCCAACGAAACGGCTAGAGTCAGTATAGATCTACGCATGCACATCTAGAGCTTCCCGGCTACCATCCACTATAGCGCAGAGATAGAGGGAGATAATGTGATCAGATGAGAAGTAAACTTGACTTTTTAATAGATCCTTTCCAATATTTGATCTGCAAAAATTCTGCTGCATCACTTTTTTTTTTTTTTTTTTAACTGACGCACTTTCAAGCAAGGAAAAAAAAAACCTTGCTAAAAAGTGTGTACGTCTTCTATTAAAGAAGCAGCAGAAACAGCACAGCACTTGTTCATTCCGCTGCACCACTCACCTGTCTGATTGGTGCAGGGCAAGAGAGAAAGCTGAAATGACCTGCACATCATTAACGCTGCACATCCTGACTAGCTGAAGGACCTTTGATGTGATAAGTCAAATGCAAAAAAAAAAACAACAAAAAAAAACCAAGCAGCTGAAATATTCGCAATGTCAATAACTCGTTGCAACTAAGACAACAGAGGAGGAACGTACGAGGGCAGAATGGATGAGAATCAAGACACAAAGGAACAACAAGTCACAGCTCAACCGGCAGCTGGGTGGGTACACTTTTCTCTATATATTGTATGGTAGGAGCCATGTGCCACCTTCCAGCTCCACCCACGCTCCATTCTGATGCAGGAAAGCTTCGGTCACATGAATTGAAATGGCAGCCGTCATCCAGCTTTCTCAAGAGCAGATATCTGTACTGTTGCGAATGCAGTAAATATTGGAGTCTTAAAGGGACACTGACAAAAATGTTGACGGCTCTTATTAACGCAGCACAGAATTAAAAATATATCTTAACCCTTTAACGGAACGGCAGATTTTTCACTATTTTGCCGGCTCCTTTTCCCCTCCCTTCCAAGAGGCAAAATGTTTATATTTTTACGTCACATCCCCGTATGAGGGCTCACCGTACATGTTGTGGGGCAAGCTGTAGTTTTGATGCAGTTCTGACAATATAGGTTTAGTTTTCACGGCATCCGCTGTGCGGTAAATAAGACCTGGAAACCAGATTCAAGGGCAGTGCACGATGACGACGATACAAAACTAGCATGGACTGTCTGGAAGAGTCAGTAAAGTGTTTTGCTTTGTTTCATCTTCCTACAGCTAGTAACGAGTTGTCAATTTGAGGATATCTGGGCTGCCTACATTGTTTCTAATCGCTTTACTGTATTTCTTTAAGAATGTGTGGTATCAAAACAAATAATTAGAACATTAATTTTTCACTTTATTGCCTACAGAGGGCAGAACTGAGGGCTTCATCAGGACCAGCTGCCACGATTACCCGTTGGTACCCGCTGCTGCATCGGTGAAATCTATGAGAGTCCGTGTACGCAGGATCCGGCATCAGCTTCTGTCACGATAGTGTATGAAATATCATATAAGTTTAGTTTCTCTTGTTAGCCCAGGCTGTGGGCTAAAACCCCCCTTCCCTTTCACTCAGGCAAGAGCTTGCCTTGTCAATGTATGTGGGGGAGTTTTATTGAAGAAAGGCATTTACGACTGGCATAGCTGAAGTGGAAAGTTGTACCAGCTGAAACTGGTCGGAATCCCCCTTTGAAAACCTGAGGGTCTTTGTTCTAATATGATAAGATATTGGGCCAACGACTTGGGCTAGGAGAATATTGAATACATATTGTTAACGTCCATCGGTGGATCTGTCAGCCGCTGTAAACATAAGCTTCTAACTCCATCAGGTAAAAAAGTAGGGATTTCTCTGTAATTATGCATCACAAATAGGACATATTTGATCTCATTAGAATGCCAATGTTAATACGAGATGAATGCTGGGTTTGTTACGACTATGACATGTTCTGTAGCGGAGTTACAGGCATTAGACAAATTTGGGTTAAATTAAATTTAGTTAAAGGGAACCTGTCACCCCGAAAATCGCGGGTGAGGTAAGCCCACCGGCAACAGGGGCTTATCTACAGCATTCTGTAATGCTGTAGATAAGCCCCCGATGTTACCTGAAAGAGGAGAAAAAGAAGTTAGATTATACTCACCCAGGGGCGGTCCCGCTGCTGGTCCGGTCGGATGGGTGTCTCTGGTCCGCTGCGGCGCCTCCCATCTTCATTCCATGACGTCCTCTTCTGATCTTCAGCCACGGCTCCGGCGCAGGCGTACTTTGTCTGCCCTGTTGAGAGAGGCCCAGCGCACTGCAGTACTTTGTTCTGCCCTCAAAAGGGCAGACAAAGTACGCCTGCGCCGGAGCCGTGGCTGAAGATCAGAAGAGGATGTCTTGGAATGAAGATGGGAGGCGCCGCAGCGGACCAGAGACACCCATCTGACCGGACCAGCAGCGGGACCGCCCCTGGGTGAGTATAATCTAACGTCTTTTTCTCCTCTTTCAGGTAACATCGGGGGCTTATCTACAGCATTACAGAATGCTGTAGATAAGCCCCTGATGCCGGTGGGCTTACCTCACCCGCGATTTTCGGGGCGACGGGTTCCCTTTAAACTGAAGAAATAGGAAGGTCTGGGAAAACCAGCCCTTTTTGTGATGTCATCAGGCTGAGCTATAAGTCTGCCAGGCACCCCAGCCTGCGGCTGTCTGTCTGCTGGAGCCTATGTGAGTCTGACTTGAAGACCTGTTCCTAACCAGAGTCCTGATGCATTGGGACATATGGGAACTCCACTAGCCTGGTTGCCTTAAATGATCTGAACACATGTAAGTGTTATTTCTCATTTAACCCCTGTTATTTTTATAATTACCTTGTACATATTTTCAATTGTCTCATTGTAACATCTTTATATAACTTTTTATAAACACTGCCTTAAACTTTCGGAGTAAAATATATAAATTACTAGGGTACGTTTTAGAACAGGAAGAACGAACTAAGTCTTCTGGAGGGAATTACGCTACTGTTTTGGGTTAGCTTCGGACCCGTTTAATCGAAGCTGGTGGCAGCATACCATGTGCGGCGTTGATAATTATTGTTCCTGCCTGAGCGGGAGTAGTTTATCGCCTCGCTGCAGCGTGCCCAATAGCCAGTACATAGCAGGCAGCCTTTCTGGCGACTAATTACCCTAGGTGCAGTACCTAATCTGACCTGAGTGTAAGGGGCGCCAGAGAGCTGCAAGTTTCAAGTGGAACTGTAAGCGGGATATACATAAATCCCTGCAGTTCGTGGTATATTGAAGAGCAGTGGGATACCTAAAATAAGCCCCTGCTGTAAACTAAGAGGTCAATAGCCTTGTGTGTGTTTTTTTTCATCACATTGTGGAGTGGAGGGATAACTAAGATAAGCCCCCCTGCACATGTGATAGCCGTCTGTTGGCCTAAAGTCACCCCGATCCGTGACGTAGGGGTGACTGTCACGGTGTGAATCGTGACAGCTTCATTTATATTCTGCTGTTAAACTGAAAGCGGCAACTAAATGGTTAATAGCAGAAATAGAAGCTCAGCTTAGAGAAAAGCCAGCATCTACTGCACATGAAGCACAACAAACTCCTTAAACCCTTCCATACATGGACCCCAGTGTAGCCAAAGCCAGAATGTAACAACTAGGGATGAGCGAATATCTTCAGATAACTCTGTATATGAATAGCTGCCGCTGTAACCTGGGTACCCGGAGCGCTCCTGATAATCAGCTGTACGAGTCATGCCTGTGTGACAGTGAAACAGCCACGACACAAGCAGCTGCGGAGCCGAACAGCTGATTATCGGGAGCGCTCCGGGTACACAGGTTACAGAGGCAGCTACTCAGATAAGGAGCTATCCGAAGATATTCGCTCAACCCTAGTAACAACCACCAGCAGAATAGTGAGTGCAGCTCTGGAGTATAATACAGGATGTAACTCAGGATCAGTAATGTAATGTATGTACACAGTGAGTGCACCAGCAGAATAGTGAGTGCAGCTCTGGAGTATAATACAGGATGAAACTCAGGATCAGTAATGTAATGTCTTTACACAGTGACTGAGAAGAATAGTGAGCACTTTTCAGTTTTCTATCAGAAGATGTGCAGCATCACAGGATAAAAATACCAAGACCGGATAACCAAGATTCTAGCTATTTATAGTTTTCTGTAAGTTTCTAGATGGGAGAACAGTGACAGACGTGAGGAATTACACCATTCAGCAGACAGTGAGCCTAAAATGCGGAGATGTGGGGCGCCAGGGTGTGGGGGGTGCCACGATGGGAGGGGCGGCAGCGGTGTGAGGGGCGGCTGCGGTGTGGGGGGTGGCCGCGGTGTGGGGGGTGCCACGATGTGAGGGGCGGCCGCGGTGTGGGGGGCGGCCGCGGTGTGAGGGGCGGCAGCGGTGTGAGGGGCGGCTGCGGTGTGGGGGGTGCCACGATGTGAGGGGCGGCCGCGGTGTGGGGGGCGGCCGCGGTGTGAGGGGCGGCAGCGGTGTGGGGGGCGGCAGCGGTGTGAGGGGAGGCAGCGGTGTGAGGGGCGGCCGCGGTGTGGGGGGTGGCCGCGGTGTGGGGGGTGCCACGATGTGAGGGGCGGCTGCGGTGTGGGGGGCGGCCGCGGTGTGAGGGGCGGCCGCGGTGTGAGGGGCGGCCGCGGTGTGGGGGGTGCCTGCGATGTGAGGGGCGGCTGCGGTGTGGGGGGCGGCCGCGGTGTGAGGGGCGGCCGCGGTGTGAGGGGCGGCCGCGGTGTGGGGGGGTGCCACGATGTGAGGGGCGGCCGCGGTGTGAGGGGCGGCCGCGGTGTGGGGGGCGGCCGCGGTGTGGGGGGGTGCCACGATGTGGGGGGGCGGCCGCGGTGTGGGGGGTGCCACGATGTGAGGGGCGGCTGCGGTGTGGGGGGTGCCGCGGTGTGAGGGGCGGCCGCGGTGTGAGGGGCGGCCGCGGTGTGAGGGGCGGCCGCGGTGTGAGGGGCGGCCGCGGTGTGAGGGGCGGCCGCGGTGTGAGGGGCGGCCGCGGTGTGAGGGGCGGCCGCGGTGTGAGGGGCGGCCGCGGTGTGAGGGGCGGCCGCGGTGTGAGGGGCGGCCGCGGTGTGAGGGGCGGCCGCGGTGTGAGGGGCGGCACACGCATTGCAGATTAGCTCACTATGCCTAGATGTAGGATTCTTCTGTACCTGTGAGGGGGAGGGGAGCTGCCTGCGCCTCGGTATAGACTCCGGGTAACGGCAGCCTCGGATTTCTGTACTGTTTCTTCATGTGGAAACAGCCATCATGAAATATTTAATGTTATAATGTAAAGTTCTGGCACCGGCTTATCTGCAGCGAAGCAGGCAATTTCTAATTTTAGCCTCGTAGAGAACATCAGACTGCGCCTCAAACAAGATGTAAAGGGCAAATCCCACCTGACATCCACAGACACCAAGGTTATAGATAGATCTGCTCCTGGGAAAGATGGGGGAAACATATTACCATTCATTTAACCCCTTTCTGACCTCGGACGGGATAGTATGTCCGAGGTCAGATCCCCTGCTTTGATGCAGGGCTCCGCGGTGAGCCCGCACCAAAGCCGGCACATGTCAGCTGTTTTGAACAGCTGACATGTGCCCGTAATAGGCGCGGGCAGAATCGCGATCTGCCCGCACCTATTAACTAGTTAAATGCCGCTGTCAAACGCAGACAGCGGCATTTAACTACCGCATCCGGCCGGGCGGCCGGAAATGACGTCATCGCCGACCCCCGTCACATGATCGGGGGTCGGCGATGCGTCTCCATTGTAACCATAGAGGTCCTTGAGACCTCTATGGTTACTGATGACCGGTGGCTGTGAGCGCCACCCTGTGGTCGGCACTCACAGCACACCTCCATTTCTGCTACATACAGTAGCAGTGATCAGCAGATCGCTGCTATGTAGCAGAGGCGATCGTGCTGTGCCTGCTTCTAGCCTCCCATGGAGGCTATTGAAGCATGGCAAAAGTAAAAAAAAAAAAAAGTTGAAAAAAAGTTGAAAAAAATATAAAAAGTTTAAATCACCCCCCTTTCGCCCCAATCAAAATAAATCAATAAAAAAAAAAAAAAATCTACACATTTGGTATCGCCGCGTTCAGAATCGCCCGATCTATCAACTAAAAAAAAGCATTAACCTGATCGCTAAACAGCGTAGCGGGAAAAAAATTCAAAATGCCAGAATTACGTTTTTTTGGTTGCCGCGACACTGCATTAAAATGCAATAACGGGCGATCAAAAGAACGTATCTGCATCGAAATGCCATCATTAAAAACGTCATCTCGGCATGCAAAAAATAAGCCCTCAACCGACCCCAGATCACGAAAAATGGAGACGCTATGGGTATCGGAAAATGGCGCAATTTTTATTTTTTTTTTTTTAAGCGAAGTTTGGAATTTTTTTTCACCACTTAGATAAAAAATAACCTAGTCATGTTTGGTGTCTATGAACTCGTACTGACCTGGAGAATCATAATGGCAGGTCAGTTTTAGCATTTAGTGAACCTAGCAAAAAAGCCAAACAAAAAACAAGTGTGGGATTGCACTTTTTTTGCAATTTCACCGCACTTGGAATTTTTTTTCCCGTTTTCTAGTACACGACATGCTAAAACCAATGATGTCGTTCAAAAGTACAACTCGTCCCGCAAAAAACAAGCCCTCACATGGCCATATTGATGGAAAAATAAAAAAGTTATGGCTCTGGGAAGGAGGGGAGTGAAAAACGAACACGGAAAAATGAAAAATCCCAAGGTCATGAAGGGGTTAAAAAAAAAATTAAAAAATTACCAGCTGCAGAAAATTATAGAAATTGAAAAAAAAAAAAAAAAAAAAAACAGTAACAACACTACACGGCTTCTTTTCTCCACCGATCACATGGTAAAGTTCCGGTGGGCATCTAAGTTATCTCACAAGTGTCTAGCAAGTGATCGGTACAGCCAGTGTCATGGCAGGGAATGGGGGATCCAGGTCTTTGACATGAGAGATAGCAAACCATTGGGCAATGTCAGGGGGAAAGTTCCTGCACCTATAGTGCTGTCAGAATCCTAATGAAGAGGAACCATCTACTCAAGAAAAAAAAAAAAGAGCGACTGGCAGGTTACAGAGCAAGAGAATTTGTACCTTTCTGGGACATTTCAACCAAAAGCAGTTTTACCTTGTTGTGGGGATAGAAGGCAACAATATATTTTTAAAGGTGACTCACACGGTTTCCGTAGAATATATTTAAAAAAAAAAATAAAATTAAAAAAAAAAAAGGCACGGGTTTCCATTAGCGGACATGTAATCTATCCAGAGACACCAGAGCCATCTTCTCTCTGATAATTTCTGCACAGATTCCCGTCTTCTATCATGCGGAAGGTGCAGAAAACAGAGGCTCTTATTTATTTCTGCTTGCATCTCTATTCCCCATCTGCAGCTCCATCCCCCCCCTCCCTCTTTGTATGGCGTAGATCTAACAGACGGGAAGCATTAAATATACATGGAGCAGCCCAGCGTGCCACGGCTCGCTGCCGGAGGACGCTCTTACCTGGGGCATAGCCGGGGCTGCTGGCGGCGTACATGTTGGGATTATAGGCAGGAGCAGTTGTGGGGTATCCAGCGGGGTAACCTAGAGGTAAAAAAGACACTTCGTGAGTAGTGTGATAATGAGAGAAGATTCCTCAAAGGGTTAAATCAATTCACAGAATAAGACAGAACCCGACAGCCATGGAGAATAAGAACACGCAGAAGTCGCCCGGTGAGAACAATGTCCGGCTTCAGTCACTGCAATCATTGATCCCTATGAAAAGGTGCAGAGAATACAGAGCAGCGGAGACCCCCAGTATTCACAGTGGTGGAGGGGTCCGCCCCATGACCAGTGGAACTCTTAAAAAAGGGGATTTATTTTTTTGCCAACTAGAGTAAGGTAGGAGGGGTGAGCACATTATTAATCAGGACCGAGCCCCCCACAAGACGATGTGCTTAGTGTGACATTGTGCTGACAAACTCCCTTTCATCTATTGTGCCCCTATTACTAGTACAATGGACCCCAATCTCTGAACATTTGCACACATTTTGCAGGCAGTGAACAGAAACTTTCCTGATTTTATTCACAGGCCGCAGTTCTGCAGAGGAACTTGTTTGGGCTTGGAGTATGGAGGGGTGTCACTGTCAGAAATTAGATAAATCCCTTAAGGCTTTTCGTGAGTCCCCAGTTCCAGGACATTATTCACACAGACGGTCTCGCCCGCCAGTGTCCGGTTCCTGAACCTCTCACTCTCCTTACGTCCTCGGAGACCAATGTTACTCTGCTGCAATAATGGCCGCCTGGAGCCCACCATACCATTTTCATCCCATACTTGCGGCATTTCTGAGGAAGCAGCGGGTGAAATCAATAAAGATAAAGAGTGTCCAGAGGGAATCCACGTAATGTGGAGCTCAGTGTGCGACCCGGCAGAGACGTCTCAGCTTACAGGGATTATTCACCATGTTCCTGAAATACTCTGTGCTGCAGCTATCTGCCTGATGATTCTCGCAAAAATGTATCTTGTCCTCACAGGTCACTGCTCTCTACATGAGCAACAAGCTCCTGAAACACTTTGTGCTGCTGTAAACCACCCTTCTTCCTTACTGTGACACCTCATAATATCAGTCCACTAATCTACTGACACATTCTGTAGGACCACTTTTCCATTACACAATTATTGACCTTTGACAGAAGAGCACACTCCCCATCTGAAATACTGGTCAGACTTCTTTCCCGACACACTTTGTGCTGCTGGGGACCCTCCTTCCATTGTCAATATCCGTGCACTAATCTTCTGAAATACTCTGTGCTGGAGACACTGTTCCTCTGTGTCTTTAATTTCCCTCCGTATGGGAGACAACTTGTATGGCCGCTGACCGTTTGAGTCTTTCCGCTTTCCTATTGGCCTTAGCCTCCATAAATCAGAGCCACTATGTTGGGTGCACCACAGATTTCATAATGCAGATATTATATAGTGAACGTCTCTTTTAAGAGACTGTCTTACCCTATAGCCTACTATGGCATATAACACCGGTTGTAATGACGTCATCGTGCCCGCTGAGATGTCAGATGCAGGAGGAGGATGATGAGAGGAGAGTCAATTGATGCTGCCTCCATTATTGCCATCAACTTTATAAGCATCTGGGATGCATATTATGGGTGAAAATGCAATGCTGTGCGGTGGACCACAAGCCAAATATACTCACCCTGTGGGCCAGATCGGGCCCACAGGCCAGAGCTTCATGTATGTGCCTTACAGCCAATGATTTCATGGCAATGTGATGTGCAAATCAACGGAAAGAAAACGAGGAGAGAAGAGAAAAACATGGCGGATATTTCTGCAACTGACAATTAACTGTGCTGTAAAGTTAGATAAGGGGATCCAGGAGTAGCGCCCCCTATCAGTGTGGAGTCACAGGTCCCTCTGTGGGAATGATTGGGAGATCTGTAAACTGAGCAGGGACATGACAGTAACCACTCAATGTATCAGTGTGTCTCCATGGTAACAGAATCCCTGCCTGTTCCATTTCCTCTTGCACTGTATCAGGAGGGCAGAGTAGTAAGGACTGGGGGCACCCATAGGACAAAGGCATGCTGGGGGGGAGGAGACAGCTTTTGAAAAAAAATAAAAAAATAAAAATATCGTAAAGCGCTTTTTCCACCGTGTGTTTAACAAACCGAAGAAGCACAATGGAAAAACAATAACGCCAAGGCCTTGTACACGGGCTGCTTTTGTGCACCAACGTGGGTGAGATTTCTGAAATTGCTGCTGCTTCTTTGCAGATTTGAATCAGTTTTTTTTTTCCTCCCCCCAAATCTGCAGAGCAAATTCTTTCAGCATTTTTCACCCAAACATGTGAAAATGCATAAAAAGCACACATTGTGCACAGGTTTTATGGCACCGAAAACCAAACGTGTGCACATAGCCTTATGCTCAGCGAGGCTGGAAGTCATGTTATACATTATACCTGTGCAGATATAATGTAATCAAGACAAGAGGGAGGAGTCTGCCGCTTGTGGGTTCAGCTCAGAATGGTCTAGAACAGACCTGACAAAGGGTTAAAAAACAGTGGCCCATGGGCCGCACCATGCGCAGTCCATCCACCTATCTGCATCCTCAGGAAGCAGACCACGGTGAATACATCGGTGCAGGATGTCTGCTGTGCGGAGAGTCGGAGCACCGGAGAGCAGCGCCGGGACACAGGAGCAAGGAGAGGGATCCCCCCCCCCCCCTTAGGTGTATAGGATGTGTGCCTGTATATAGCTATGTGCGGGCTCACACTGCGCAGAGGGGGGCCGCGAGGGCTCACACTGCACACAGGGGGCCGCGAGGGCTCACACTGCACACAGGGGGCCGCGAGGGCTCACACTGCACACAGGGGGCCGCGAGGGCTCACACTGCACACAGGGGGCCGCGAGGGCTCACACTGCACACAGGGGGCCGCGAGGGCTCACACTGCACACAGGGGGCCGCGAGGGCTCACACTGCACACAGGGGACCGCGAGGGCTCACACTGCACACAGGGGGCCGCGAGGGCACACCTATTGTATACATGGGCTCATACTGTACATAGGGGCTGTATGGGCACTCCTACTGTATGTAGGGTTCATACTGTATATAGGGGCTGTTGGCATATTTAATTGTACTCAACATTAACTGATGCAATTTCTATTAATATATTTTATATTAATATTGAGCAGAATTAATTTCAGCCTATTCGTTTGACTTTCCACAACAGGCATGGCCTCTTACGGCCCCTCGAGAAAGTGGATGGCCCACCCCTGGTCTTGACTGCATACAACTGTAAGGTTAAGACAGGATTTCATATAGGGGTCCATTCACACACAGCTCCTGAAATCCAGCACAGCACATGCATCAGAAATGTAGGCAGCCCTTCACCGTATGGAGGTATAGCATTGTTTATCACTATACGGAGGAGTAGCATTATGTACAGACTCTCCCTCTGTCTGGGCGCTGGCTGTGCCATGGCGGCATTCTCCGAACACCAGCAGGCATCTCATACAGAGCACTCCCCCGGGGGCTGACACCAAACACAACATCCCTACAAAGCGACTGGAATATGTTGTGCAATCACAGAGGGAGAGAAAATTTAATGTATGTATGTATGTATGTATGTATGTATGTATGTATGTATGTATGTATGTATGTATGTATACACATACACACATATATACACATACATACAGTGGGGCAAAAAAGTATTTAGTCAGTCAGCAATAGTGCAAGTTCCACCACTTAAAAAGATGAGAGGCGTCTGTAATTTACATCATAGGTAGACCTCAACTATGGGAGACAAACTGAGAAAAAAAATCCAGAAAATCACATTGTCTGTTTTTTTAACATTTTATTTGCATATTATGGTGGAAAATAAGTATTTGGTCAGAAACAAAATTTCATCTCAATACTTTGTAATATATCCTTTGTTGGCAATGACAGAGGTCAAACGTTTTCTGTAAGTCTTCACAAGGTTGCCACACACTGTTGTTGGTATGTTGGCCCATTCCTCCATGCAGATCTCCTCTAGAGCAGTGATGTTTTTGGCTTTTCGCTTGGCAACACGGACTTTCAACTCCCTCCAAAGGTTTTCTATAGGGTTGAGATCTGGAGACTGGCTAGGCCACTCCAGGACCTTGAAATGCTTCTTACGAAGCCACTCCTTCGTTGCCCTGGCGGTGTGCTTTGGATCATTGTCATGTTGAAAGACCCAGCCACGTTTCATCTTCAATGCCCTTGCTGATGGAAGGAGGTTTGCACTCAAAATCTCACGATACATGGCCCCATTCACTCTTTCATGTACCCGGATCAGTCGTCCTGGCCCCTTTGCAGAGAAACAGCCCCAAAGCATGATGTTTCCACCACCATGCTTTACAGTAGGTATGGTGTTTGATGGATGCAACTCAGTATTCTTTTTCCTCCAAACACGACAAGTTGTGTTTCTACCAAACAGTTCCAGTTTGGTTTCATCAGACCATAGGACATTCTCCCAAAACTCCTCTGGATCATCCAAAGGCTCTCTAGCAAACTTCAGACGGGCCCGGACATGTACTGGCTTAAGCAGTGGGACACGTCTGGCACTGCAGGATCTGAGTCCATGGTGGCGTAGTGTGTTACTTATGGTAGGCCTTGTTACATTGGTCCCAGCTCTCTGCAGTTCATTCACTAGGTCCCCCCGCGTGGTTCTGGGATTTTTGCTCACCGTTCTTGTGATCATTCTGACCCACGGGGTGGGATTTTGCGTGGAGCCCCAGATCGAGGGAGATTATCAGTGGTCTTGTATGTCTTCCATTTTCTAATTATTGCTCCCACTGTTGATTTCTTCACTCCAAGCTGGTTGGCTATTGCAGATTCAGTCTTCCCAGCCTGGTGCAGGGCTACAATTTTGTTTCTGGTGTCCTTTGACAGCTCTTTGGTCTTCACCATAGTGGAGTTTGGAGTCAGACTGTTTGAGGGTGTGCACAGGTGTCTTTTTATACTGATAACAAGTTTAAACAGGTGCCATTACTACAGGTAATGAGTGGAGGAAAGAGGAGACTCTTAAAGAAGAAGTTACAGGTCTGTGAGAGCCAGAAATCTTGATTGTTTGTTTCTGACCAAATACTTATTTTCTACCATAATATGCAAATAAAATGTTAAAAAAACAGACAATGTGATTTTCTGGATTTTTTTTTCTCAGTTTGTCTCCCATAGTTGAGGTCTACCTATGATGTAAATTACAGACGCCTCTCATCTTTAAGTGGTGGAACTTGCACTATTGCTGACTGACTAAATACTTTTTTGCCCAACTGTATATATATCTCAATACAAAATCCTAATAAATATAGAAGGATAAAAAGCCTAAATGTAAAAGGAAAGTGATGACAGAGGCAAAAAAACAAACACAAAAAGAACAAAAAAAAAGTGAAAGATGGTGCAAAAATACACACGGAGCCTATACAGAGGTATATTATGAGACTGTAGGTGCTCCGGGCCAGACTCCACCTCTGAGAACATCTACATGGGGTCAGACTTGAACCAGCAGAAATTTGTAAAAGAAAGAAGAAAACTAAAAAAAAAAAAAAGCAGCTAATTGAGCAGCATAAAATGCAGAGATCTGCATAATCTATGGATCTGATCGCTGGGGCAGATGTTATGGATTTGCCTTTTACAATACTCGCTGGATCTTCATTTTTACAATCCTTCGAAGTCTGACCTTTCACAAATATATTCATAACTCCAAATATGTACTTCTGGCTTACTGAAGAGGAGGAAAGCGTTCAGCGTACATGGACATTGCTTATTTTTCAAGGTAAGGGACCCAGATAATGAATTTCACGGCTCCCAATTGCAGTAAGTTATTAGACCAGTTAGTGGAGGGATCGTCGCCCCATGGACGGAGTCACCCATGTGTTACATAACTATGATATGGAGATGATCTGGAAACTGTTTCCATGACAACAGAATGAAGAGTATCACATTTCCTGTGTGTCACGGTTCCCCTCCGGGCGGTGTAACCCCACGCTAACTCCACGGTGACGTCAGCGCCTGTATCCATCCCCGCCAGCGATACTGGCACGGACTAATATTAGAAGCTGCGGCGATGGAGCGGGAGGAGGAATTCACGAGGGCCGTTGTAGGGAAACCCCGAAAAAGAAGTCACAATCTGACACCAGTGAAGCATCTATGGCACAATGTTGTCCGAAATGACAGTGATGGGTTAAATTAGAGAATCCTGGCAATGAAGATCTATAAATATATAATCACCAATGAAACATTGTAATGTTATAATACACCGGGCACCAGGAGAAAGGTGGTGGGCCACAAGGACAGCCATTGCCGGCCACCCCACGTGAGCACTGATGGGCCGCAGAGACGGCCACCCCACGAGAGCACCGATGGGCCACAGAGACGGCCACCCCACGAGAGCACCGATGGGCCGCAGAGACGGCCACCCCACGAGAGCACCGATGGGCCGCAGAGACGGCCACCCCACGAGAGCACTGATGGGCCACAGAGACGGCCACCCCACGAGAGCACCGATGGGCCACAGAGACGGCCACCCCACGAGAGCACCGATGGGCCACAGAGACGGCCACCCCACGAGAGCACCGATGGGCCGCAGAGACGGCCACCCCACGAGAGCACCGATGGGCCGCAGAGACGGCCACCCCACGAGAGCACCGATGGGCCGCAGAGACGGCCACCCCACGAGAGCACCGATGGGCCACAGAGACGGCCACCCCACGAGAGCACCGATGGGCCGCAGAGACGGCCACCCCACGAGAGCACCGATGGGCCGCAGAGACGGCCACCCCACGAGAGCACCGATGGGCCGCAGAGACGGCCACCCCATGAGAGCACCGATGGGCCGCAGAGACGGCCACCCCACGAGAGCACTGATGGGCCGCAGAGACAGCCACCCCACGAGAGCATTGATGGGCCGCAGAGACAGCCACCCCACGAGAGCATTGATGGGCCGCAGAGACAGCCACCCCACGAGAGCACTGATGGGCCGCAGAGACGGCCACCCCACGAGAGCATTGATGGGCCGCAGAGACGGCCACCTCAGGAGAGCGCCAGTGGGCGGCGGACTAATCAGGCTTGATTTCCAGCACATGCAATAGATTGATTACACTGGGCAGCTTTCTTCGTTCCGATGCAAGGCCCGCTGTACGTCAGGAACACCCCACATTCACCCATACTAGACATTAGTATTCATCCTGTAGGAAGGCCAGTGTTATCGGAGACCTCGAGGTCCGGTGCCCGCGCTCCGGTACACGCTGTCTGGCATTTAGTGAGATCAGCACATTGTGCGGCCGACCTCACACAAGAACACTGCGTTCTCTGCATGCCCCGAGCCCGGCAGTAACACATAGAACCATAGCAGGACACGCTCGTCCGCTCAACCTTTTATAAGTATCCACTATTTTGCCATGCAAGAGGTTTTATTGTATCACTATAGATTAAAAAAATAATTTACAGCTCCATTCTTAATAAAACTACTCAAGATGCAGCAGTCACCATTAACAGCAGCATGTAAAGGAGTAAATTGCCGGGATCAGAGTTGGCTACGATCCTGGCGGTCAGCCATTGCATCTATGTGGGACCATGGGGCGCACAGGTAGACGCACCCGAGCCTGGATTCCTGAGGGGCTCTACTGGCCGCCTCGCCACATGGGTATTATAAGCAATGGTATGTGTAAGCGATGGCCCTGGTACAGATCAAGAACGAGGTCCTGGCAGGAAATCGGTATGTGTGAGTCCTCATACAGCTGAGGGTCTTGTTGCAATGTATCAGTGGAGGTCACAGCAACACCACCTATGCAGTTTTATTGTCCCCAAGTCATCAGTCTAATCTGTGGCTTTCTGCTGCTGTGAAACTATTGTATTTTTTGTTTCCAGCGCCAAGAGTTAAATGGTTGCTGTGGTATTAACAAACTTTGCATAAAATCAAAAGTGCAAGCGAAAATTATAAACTCAATATATCTTATTTGGGATATCTGCTTCTTTCTCAACTTATGAGACACTACTACTCCTGAACACACACAAAAATAATAGGACAGCACGTGAGGAGCACAGTAGGCACTTTCTGCTTCCTAGAAAGCTTTCTAATCTCATCCTAGAGCTGGATTCACAGCTACACTAATGTTGTATTATGACCTTCATACTGCTGCATCTAACAATTTTTTATTTCACCATAGTACCGGATTCATAGATACACTGATCATTACTGCTCTGTAATGTCCTCCATGCTGCCGTTTACCATCAAGTTGTCCCCCCTCATCCCTTATTACTTCTGTGCTGGATTCACAGCTACTGTTCAGGACTCCTGCTTACTAGAGTTTCACATCACGCCAGTGCTGGATTCGCAGCTACACTACTCAGTGCTGCTGCGGTTCCTAGCAATGTGCTACATAGAGACAGGAGAGCAGAAATCCCTAATGCCCGTGTGCGGTGTATAAGAAACATGGCAGCCAGTCTCCTCCCGCTAGCTTAGAGAACTTAAACTCAGAGCCTGTAGATGGAAAAATTGGTAAAAAAAAAAATGCGGGATACATGTCTTAATGGCCATACATGGTAACTGTTAAGTGTGTCTCAATGTGGATTTCAACACGTCACAGAATAAGTGGCTATGTACAGTAAATGGCGCACATTAAGCTACTCAAGGAAAGTGGTGTAGCGGATGCAGCGGCCAAAAAGGAATACACCTGTACCTCCGGCTCAGAGGACGTTCCTGCAACCCAACCTCCATCACAGGAATTGAATAGGAGGTTCATTCACACAACGCCATGACAATACAGGAGTCTGATCAATGACTTTTGCCGTCATACCTGTGTAGGTCATGTTTTTTTGATTTCCATAGGGAGCCCCTGGCTGGACAGGGCTGTAAACCGGATTCATGGTGGAAGACTGGAATCTCTGCAAGAAATGCAATAAAATAAAAACGATTAGAACCTCATCCGCTATATCCACATAAGTCAGAACCATAGATGACAGACATCTGAGAAGACTGGTACAAGGCGTGTAGCTCAATCCAACAACCTTCCCCCAAAACACCCCATACCCTGGAGTCAACTGATCCAGATATACAGTACAGACCAAAAGTTTGGACACACCTTCTCACTTAAAGATTTTTCTGTATTTTCATGTACATTCACATATATATAATCTCTATCAATCATCTCTCAAAAGTTTGAGTTTGGACACACCTTCTCATTTAAAGATTTTTCATGTACATTCATATTGAAGGCATCAAAACTATGAATTAACACATGTGGAATTATATACTTAACAAAAAAGTGTGAAACAACAGAATTATGTCTTATATTCTAGGTTCTTCAAAGTAGCCACCTTTTGCTTTGATGACTGCTTTGCACACTCTTGGCATTCTCTTGATGAGCGTCAAGAAGTAGTCACAAGAACCTAGAATTAAAGACGTAATTTCAGTTGTTTCACACTTTTTTGTGAAGTATATAATTCCACATGTGATAATTCATAGTTTTGATGCCTTCAGTGTGAATGTACAATTATCATAGTCATGAAAATACAGAAAAATCTTTAAATGAGAAGGTGTGTCCAAACTCAAACTTTTGAGAGATGATTGAGATAGATATATATATATATATATATCTCCCCCCACTGGGGGCCAGGAGACTGGCCAATCTCTTCCACCACTCCCGTCAGGTTCCTTTAGCTCTTTGGTAGCAGTTTACAACTTTCTTCATTAAACTCAAAAAGGTGACAGATACGGCCGTCCAGTCAGTGTCAGAAACAATCCTGGAGCCGGTTCTGGAGGCGCTTCCTCTCCACAATTTGCAGGTAATCCTGAAGGGCCACCGCTGATCCACAAACATTTCCCCAGCTTTGCTGTCTGTAGATAAGGGAACATCTTCATACTGTGAGCAGTATGTGGCCGGAGCATTAGGCTATGTTCACACTTTGCGGATTCCACTGTGGATTTTTCCGCAGCAGAATTCCAAAATCCGCAGAGAAAACCCGTCGCGGTTTTTACTGCGGATTTATCTCGGTTTTTACTGCGGTTTCTTCTGCGGATTTTCATCTGCAGTTTCCTATTGGAGCAGGTGAAAATCCGCAGAAAAGAAGCGACATGCTGCGGAATGTAATCCACTGCGTTTCCGCGCGTTTTTTTCCGCAGCATGTGCACAGCGTTTTAGGTTTCCCATAGGTTTACATTGTACTGTAAACTCATGGGAAACTGCTGCAGATCCGCAGCGGTCAAATCAGCTGCGGATCCGCAGCAAAATCCGCAAAGTGTGAATATAGCCTTACAGTACCTGTCATACAGCTGGGCTTTAATCTCCCCAGATAGCGCCCATCCTCCGCTGTGAGGGGACCCCAGGACACCAGGATCCCGAGCCTGCGGTCCGGGAGTTACCAGTGAGAAGTGGCTAGAAACCACGGTTTAATCTGGTTCTCATGCACAGATGGAGATTATTAGTGGCAGAAGAAGTGGGAACTTTCCTCAGGATTCTGGACCCTACATGATCTGTCCTCTACACAGAAGACAAGACACCTCTGAGGACATTTTGTTACAAGTATTGTGTAAAAAGCAATTTTGTAATAGGGTTTCAATAAGAATTGTGGATCGTTCACCTTCTACAGCCTCTATGTATCACAATACATAGCAAACTGCAGAATGAGTAACTTAGTGACGCCATCAGCGAGCTCCGTATGACGCCAGAGTCCAACTTCTCTCAAGGCGATTTATGACCAAAGTTCACAAAGACAAGTGTTTTCCCAATAATGGACCACCTATTTGCAAAAGGAGTTAAGAGGAGGGGGACGGAGAAAATCATAGAGGCCCCCCCCCCTTCCCCCCGAAAGACAAAACAGAGTAGAAGGGACAAAGAGAGGGGACAACCAAAAGATGGACAGAGTAAAGGCGTGAAAGAGAAGACACCCCAAAGGCATACAGAATAGAGGGGTCGAAGGGAGGGGGCTACATCTTTAAAAAGGAGTAAAGAGATGGAGGGGGTGGAAAAAAAATAAATCAAAGAGGTGGCCTCCCAAAAACTGACAAAGGAGAGGGGGCACAAGAGGAGACCCCCAAAGATGGGCACAGGAGAGGGGGTAGAAGGGAGGGGGGCAGAGACGAAGATTGTGTGGAGCAGGCCAAAAATTAAAATATCACAGGGAATCCATCTCGCTTTTCATAAATCCTAAGTATCACAAATGTCCTGGAGAATCAGAGCCACGATACAAGAATGAGACAGTATAAATTATACAAGTAGCTACCAGCAGAGGGCAGCGTAACTCTCCAGCGGAGGACAGGCACCAGTGCAGGAGAGAACAGGGACCGCAGGTACAGAGAATGGGGGAAGTGGCCAGGAGAGGAGTAGGGCTCGATGCAATAATGGGGGCTATGATTCAGCAATGCGGTGAACAATTGCTGATTACACCCACTTAGACTGTGCAAACAAACCATTTTACATTAATGAGTTATTAAAAGCTAAATATTTCACATGTAAGGCGCCATGGAATAAATGGCGCTATAATTCTCATCATCATCATCTCTGCAATGGACTTTCTTTTTTTTTACATCTGTCCAGATCAACATGCAACATTTGGTAAATATTCTTCATTAAAATTTTCCCAATAGTTACATTCAACCGTCCACAGCATAATATAAGTCAGATGCAGCAGAGCTGCCTCATACCGCCACACGCCTCAGCAGAGCTACCTCATACCACCACCAATGCCTCAGCAGAGCTGCCTCATACCACCACCAATGCCTCAGCAGAGCTGCCTCATACCACCACCAATGCCTCAGCAGAGCTGCCTCATACCACCACCAATGCCTCAGCAGAGCTGCCTCATACCGCCACACGCCTCAGCAGAGCTGCCTCATACCGCCACACGCCTCAGCAGAGCTGCCTCATACCGCCACACGCCTCAGCAGAGCTGCCTCATACCGCCACACGCCTCAGCAGAGCTGCCTCATACCGCCACACTCCTCAGCAGAGCTGCCTCATACCGCCACACTCCTCAGCAGAGCTGCCTCATACCGCCACACTCCTCAGCAGAGCTGCCTCATACCGCCACACTCCTCAGCAGAGCTGCCTCATACCGCCACACTCCTCAGCAGAGCTGCCTCATACCGCCACACTCCTCAGCAGAGCTGCCTCATACCGCCACACTCCTCAGCAGAGCTGCCTCATACCACCACACTCCTCAGCAGAGCTGCCTCATACCACCACACTCCTCAGCAGAGCTGCCTCATACCGCCACACGCCTCAGCAGAGCTGCCTCATACCGCCACCAATGCCTCATACCACAAGACAACAACAGCAGGAAAGCAATCTGAAGTGGAGAAATAACGCGAGACAAATGGCCTCATCCAGTTGGACACAGTTTGGCTTCCATTATGAGCATGCAAAAAATGAAGAAAAAAAACAAAAAAACAAAAAACCTCTGAACAGGAATGCACGAGGGGGTCTACATGTGCCCCATTATGTACATGACTTGCATACTGATAAGGAGGGGATGGTAATCACTGGCGCAGAGATGCCGACACCTGGCAGCACATGAACCCCCCTGACACACGAGATGGATGGTGCGGACGTAATACAGAACATCCTGAGAACATTGCCGGAGATGGTGGCAGCACAGCTGGGGAGCAGAGCGGCATCACAGGACATCTGCTGCATCGCCCCAGGGAGAGGATCACAGAACGAGAAGGAGGAACCTGCAGGAGACCAGCGCAGGAGACCAGCGCAGGAGACCAGCGCAGGAGACCAGCGCAGGAGACCAGCGCAGGAGACCAGCGCAGGAGACCAGCGCAGGAGACCAGCGCAGGAGACCAGCGCAGGAGACCAGCGCAGGAGACCAGCGCAGGAGACCAGCGCAGGAGACCAGCGCAGGAGACCAGCGCAGGAGACCAGCGCAGGAGACCAGCGCAGGAGACCAGCGCAGGAGACCAGCGCAGGAGACCAGCGCAGGAGACCAGCGCAGGAGACCAGCGCAGGAGACCAGCGCAGGAGACCAGCGCAGGAGACCAGCGCAGGAGACCAGCGCAGGAGACCAGCGCAGGAGACCAGCGCAGGAGACCAGCGCAGGAGACCAGCGCAGGAGACCAGCGCAGGAGACCAGCGCAGGAGACCAGCGCAGGAGACCAGCGCAGGAGACCAGCGCAGGAAACCAGCGCAGGAGACCAGCGCAGGAGACCAGCGCAGGAGACCAGCACACGGCTGCAACTGGCGTCTGCTCCGGGCCACAACGCTTCTCGGGAAATGGCGTTAATTTAACTTCAATAAAGAGGTGGAGGGAAATCAGATACATCGGGCACATGTGGATGATGGGCATCCTCTCGCAATTAGTATGTTAGCACATAAAGACTGAGCGTACAGGAGAAGGTATAAACCTCAAACCAGTAAATTTAAAAAAAAAAATAAAAAAATAATATATGGATGAGACATGTACTTACCGCACTATAAAGAACAAACCGATGTCAAGACACGAGCTGAGCTGATAAATGATCATTTAGGCTTCACCAATTTCTATATTCTCACATTCAATTCTTTTCCATTTTGTACATCTCTACTTGCTTTCAAAGTTACAGAATGTCATCAACATATTGAGACTATAAATCATCATTTACAATTAACAAAAGATGCACAGATCATAAGAAAAAGTAATAATTACTGATATATTCCTGTACATAAGAGCAGTATTATAAGTACTATAATACTGCCCCTATGTACAAGGATATAACTACTATAATACTGCCCCTATGTACAAGAATATAACTACTATAATACTGCTCCTATGTACAAGAATATAACTACTATAATACTGCTCCTATGTACAAGAATATAACTACTATAATACTGCCCCTATGTACAAGAATATAACTACTATAATACTGCCCCTATGTACAAGAATATAACTACTATAATACAGCTCCTATGTACAAGAATATAACTACTATAATACTGCTCCTATGTACAAGAATATAACTACTATAATACAGCTCCTATGTACAAGAATATAACTACTATAATACTGCTCCTATGTACAAGAATATAACTACTATAATACTGCTCCTATGTACAAGAATATAACTACTATAATACAGCTCCTATGTACAAGAATATAACTACTATAATACTGCCCCTATGTACAAGAATATAACTACTATAATACTGCCCCTATGTACAAGAATATAACTACTATAATACTGCCCCTATGTACAAGAATATAACTACTATAATACTGCCCCTATGTACAAGAATATAACTACTATAATACTGCCCCTATCTACAAGAATATAACTACTATAATACTGCTCCTATGTACAAGAATATAACTACTATAATACTGCTCTTATGTACAAGAATATAACTACTATAATAGTGCCCCTATGTACAAGAATATAACTACTATAATACTGCACCTATGTACAAGAATATAACTACTATAATACTGCCCCTATGTACAGGAATATAACTACTATAATACTGCTCCTATGTACAAGAATATAACTACTATAATACTGCCCCTATGTACAAGAATATAACTACTATAATACTGCTCCTATGTACAAGAATATAACTACTATAATACTGCCCCTATGTACAGGAATATAACTACTATAATACTGCTCCTATGTACAGGAATATTATGCTGTTCCGATATACAAGACTTCTGCTACCATCTGTATGCATCTCAGGACAGAAGTCATGTAACTGTAGTACATCCGTGTGAATTGGAGCATCGTTACAGTGCAGAATGAGAATTTCAGCATAGACCAGGTAACATCAGACCAGAGGCGTAACAACAGCGGTCGCAGCTGCGACGGGGCCTGGAGTACTTAGGGGCCCGCCCGCCCATCTGTCCGTCCGTCTGCCCGTCCAACAAAGATGCAGAAAAAAGAGAAACAGGTAGCGCAATTGTTAAGGTTCCAATCATGTGACCCGGAGGGAGGCTTCACAGCAGGTCCTCCAGTTACATTAGGGGGAAGATGGATTGAATGCGGTCACGTGATCTAACCTTGTGACCAGGAGAGAGGTGTCTGCAGGTCCTTCAGCGGCACCATAGGAAAGTATGGGCCGAAGGCAGCTCCCGCTGCTCGAGTACTTGACGTTTTTAAGCCTAAAAAGCTGCAAGCTGGTGCTGCGCCCTCCTTCTGCCACAGGGTCCCTCTGTTCCTCTGCACACCGGATGGCCGTACAATCCGATAAACCTCTGTGATGTAATTTTCCCGGGCCATATAGCCAGGCTCAGGCGCAAAACAACCCTGAGTACAGAGGTAGATGGTGCGCACATTACTGAGCCTCCTGACAAACCCGGCTCCTCTGTTCCACAATGCATTTACTGCGCGTGGCATGGGGCATTTACTGCGCGTGGCATGGGGCATTTACTGCGCGTGGCATGGGGCATTTACTGCGCGTGGCATGGGGCATTTACTGCGCGTGGCATGGGGCATTTACTGCGCGTGGCATGGGGCATTTACTGCGCGTGGCATGGGGCATTTACTGCGCGTGGCATGGGGCATTTACTGTAACTGCAGAAGGAGATTTACTGTGATGGGGTATTTAGTATAGCTGGGTGAGATTTGGCTGGGTATGGCTGGGTGAGATTTTGTAACGGTTATGATTTGACGCGGTCCGTTAACACTGGCATTAACTCTGTGAGCGCTCAGCGCTGACTGCAGGGCAGTAAAGCAGCGGCCATTTTGCTGTTAGACTATGGCCATCGCTGATTGGTCGTGGGCGTTTTGCCACGACCAATCAGCGACTTGGATTTCCATGACATACAGAGGCCTCGATCAATGAATATCCATGACAGACAGACGGACGGAAGTGACCCTTAGACAATTATATAGTAGATATGACTATGGGCTGTGCATTATGCTTTATGGATGACTATGGGCTGTGCATTATGCTTTATGGATGACTATGGGCTGTGCATTATGCTTTATGGATGACTATGGGCTGTGCATTATGCTTTATGGATGACTATGGGCTGTGCATTATGCTTTATGGATGACTATGGGCTGTGCATTATGCTTTATGGATGACTATGGGCTGTGCATTATGCTTTATGGATGACTATGGGCTGTGCATTATGCTTTATGGATGACTATGGGCTGTGCATTATGCTTTATGGATGACTATGGGCTGTGCATTATGCTTTATGGATGACTATGGGCTGTGCATTATGCTTTATGGATGACTATGGGCTGTGCATTATGCTTTATGGATGACTATGGGCTGTGCATTATGCTTTATGGATGACTATGGGCTGTGCATTATGCTTTATGGATGACTATGGGCTGTGCATTATGCTTTATGGATGACTATGGGCTGTGCATTATGCTTTATGGATGACTATGGGCTGTGCATTATGCTTTATGGATGACTATGGGCTGTGCATTATGCTTTATGGATGACTATGGGCTGTGCATTATGCTTTATGGATGACTATGGGCTGTGCATTATGCTTTATGGATGACTATGGGCTGTGCATTATGCTTTATGGATGACTATGGGCTGTGCATTATGCTTTATGGATGACTATGGGCTGTGCATTATGCTTTATGGATGACTATGGGCTGTGCATTATGCTTTATGGATGACTATGGGCTGTGCATTATGCTTTATGGATGACTATGGGCTGTGCATTATGCTTTATGGATGACTATGGGCTGTGCATTATGCTTTATGGATGACTATGGGCTGTGCATTATGCTTTATGGATGACTATGGGCTGTGCATTATGCTTTATGGATGACTATGGGCTGTGCATTATGCTTTATGGATGACTATGGGCTGTGCATTATGCTTTATGGATGACTATGGGCTGTGCATTATGCTTTATGGATGACTATGGGCTGTGCATTATGCTTTATGGATGACTATGGGCTGTGCATTATGCTTTATGGAGGACTATGGGCTGTGCATTATGCTTTATGGATGACTATGGGCTGTGCATTATACTTTATAGGAGGACTATGGGCTGTGCATTATACTTTATAGGAGGACTATGGAGGTGCATTCGATTATACTACATGGATCACTATGAACTGTGCAGTATATTATAAGGAGGACTATGGGGGTGCATTATACTTATATGGATCCCCTTGACTTCTACGCAAGTCCCTGATGAGTATAATGGTTTATTTTCTTTTATACATTACAGAACAATGTTACAGTACAGGGGACAAGTATATACCAGGATGGGGCACCGGATAGTTTCGCCACCGAGGTCAGACTATACAACATTGCAATAAAGTTATAGTGTGCGAAATGAATTTCAAAGTTCGCACCGGGGCCCATAACTGTAGTTACGCCGCTGCATCAGACACTATATAATGTGACTTCAGACACTTACTTTGTTTTGAACTCTAACAAAAGTGCCCTAGTTTAGCAGTAGGTGAAGATCTGGAGATGCCAGGAGCGGATTAGAGTCTTTAAGGATAAAACATTAATCAGACTTGTTATTCTGAAAAAGAAAAAAATCCTTGTGGTCGAAGACAAAAAAAGATAAATGATGAACAAACGATTCTTGCTGTAGGCAACATTCAGTCTGAAGAAGCCCTATCTGCAGAGGCATTGAGATGGAGATAATATTACTGCAGAAAGCAGCTTCTGTCTGCTGACAATGGACAAACTGAGGGGGGCTCTGAATAACGTCACTGGAAAAAACTAAGGGGTCCATAACTAGGACAAAAAGATCCAAGTAGATTTCTAAGCAATAACCTGTTATAGCGGTGTAACAAAAGCTTTGCTACGAGGCTCATACTGTCCCCTATGTACAATATTAAAACTAGCATATTCTTGTACATAGGGGGCAGTATTATAGTAGTTATATTCTTGTACATAGGGGCAGTATTATAGTAGTTATATTCTTGTACATAGGGGCAGTATTATAGTAGTTATATTCTTGTACATAGGGGCAGTATTATAGTAGTTATATTCTTGTACATAGGGGGCAGTATTATAGTAGTTATATTCTTGTACATAGGGGCAGTATTACAGTAGTTATATTCTTGTACATAGGAGCAGTATTATAGTAGTTATATTCTTGTACATAGGGGCAGTATTACAGTAGTTATATTCTTGTACATAGGAGCAGTATTATAGTAGTTATATTCTTGTACATAGGAGCAGTATTATAGTAGTTATATTCTTGTACATAGGAGCAGTATTATAGTAGTAATATTCTTGTACATAGGAGCAGTATTATAGTAGTTATATTCTTGTACAAAAGGGCAGTATTATAGTAGTAATATTCTTGTACATAGGAGCAGTATTATAGTAGTTATATTCTTGTACAAAAGGGCAGTATTATAGTAGTTATATTCTTGTACATAGGAGCAGTATTATAGTAGTTATATTCTTGTACATAGGAGCAGTATTATAGTAGTTATATTCTTGTACATAGGGGCAGTATTCTAATAGTTACATTCTTGTACATAGGGGCAATATTATAGTAGTTATATTCTTGTACATAGGGGGCAGTATTATAGTAGTTATATTCTTGTACATAGGGGCAGTATTATAGTAGTTATACTTTAATATGAATTATGTAATGCATCATTTTTTTCTGTTGGTGCACTGCAGAAAAAAAAAAAAAAAAAAAAAAAAGCACTTGATGACAAGTTTACCTTCATTTTAGAAGGGATTTCCAGAGACTAATTGTAACCAAATGGACAACCACTCAAAAACTGTATTCATGAAGCCAAATGCACTGCTCAAAAAAATAAAGGGAACAGTAAAATCCCACATCCTAGATATCACTGAATGAAATATTCCAGGTGTAAATCTTTATTCATTACATAGTGGAATGTGTTGAGAACAATAAAACCTAAAAATGATCAATGTAAATCACAACTAATATCCCACGGAGGTCTGGAGTTGGAATGATGCTCAAAATCAAAGTGGAAAATGAAGTTACAGGCTGATCCAACTTCAGTGGAAATGCCTAAAGACAAGGAAATGATGCTCAGTAGTGTGTGTGGCCTCTACGTGCCTGTATGACCTCCCTACAATGTCTGGGCATGCTCCGGATGAGGCGGTGGATGGTCTCCTGAGGGATCTCCTCCCAGATCTGGACTAAAGCATCCACCAACTCCTGGACAGTCTGTGGTGCAACGTGACGACGGTGGATGGAGCGAGACATGATGTGTTCAATCGGATTCAGGTCTGGTGAACGGGCGGGCCAGTCCATAGCTTCAATGCCTTCATCTTGCAGGAACTGCTGACACACTCCAGCCACATGAGATCTGGCATTGTCCTGCATTAGGAGGAACCCAGGGCCAACCGCACCAGTATATGGTCTCAAGGGGTCTGAGGATCTCATCTTGGTACCTAATGGCAGTTAGGCTACCTCTGGCGAGCACATGGAGGGCTGTGCGGCCCTCCAAAGAAATGCCACCCCACACCATTACTGACCCACTGCCAAACCGGTCATGCTGAAGGATGTTGCAGGCAGCAGATCGCTCTTCACGGTGTCTCCAGACTCTGTCACGTCTGTCACATGTGCTCAGTGTGAACCTGCTTTCATCTGTGAAGAGCACAGGGCGCCAGTGGCGAATTTGCCAATCCTGGTGTTCTGTGGAAATGCCAAGCGTCCTGCATGGTGTTGGGATGTGAGCACAACCCTCATCTGTGGACGTCGGGCACTCAGACCATCCTCATGGAGTTGGTCTCTAACCGTTTGTGCAGACATGCACATTTGTGGCCTGCTGGAGGTCATTTTGCCGGGCTCTGGCAGTGCTCCTCCTGTTCCTCCTTGCACAAAGGCTGAGGTAGCGGTCCCGCTGCTGGGTTGTTGCCCTCCTACAGCCCCCTCCACATTCTCCTGGTGTACTGGCCTGTCTCCTGGTAGCGCCTCTAGCCATTACGCTGACAGACACAGCAAACCTTCTTGCCACAGCTCGCATTGATGTGCCATCCTGGATGAGCTGCACTACCTGAGCCACTTGTGTGGGTTGTAGAGTCCGTCTCATGCTACCACAAGTGTGAAAGCACAACCAACATTCAGAAGTGACAAAAACATCAGCCAGAAAGCATTGGTACAGAGATGGGGGTCTGTGGTCTCCACCTGCAGAACCACTCCTTTATTGAGGGGGTCTTGATAAATTCCAATAATTTCCATCTGTTGTCTATTCCATTTGCCCATCAGCATGTGAAATTGATTGTCAATCAGTGTTGCTTTTTAAGTGGACAGTTTGATTTCACAGAAGTTCGATTTACTTGGAGTTATATTCTGTTTAAGTGTTCCCTTTATTTTTTTGAGCAGTGTATGATCTTATAGAAAATTTAGAAGTTAAATGTTCCTGTTCCACATGGACCCTTTAGTGGGACAATGAAACGCTCTTTACATCGAGGTGCATTTTCCTATAAAGCAGGATGCAGAAGGCTCCAAAATTCCAAGAGATATCTCGGTAACTAAGCAACGCAACATAAACCAGACGGTGAAAATCATACCGGGGTGAAGACTAAGGGAAGCTCCCAGACAGTCGTGATTAAATAATGGCATTACGCCTTCCTAACGAGAATTATACGTTATGTTGGCATTGCGTGGACGAAGAGGGAGATAGATGTGTGATCTCAGCTCTACGTAACAAAAGAAGGCCAATAACATAACGACTTATACTGTCAATCACTGTGCTGCTACTAAAGACAAAAAAAATAAAAAATAAATAAATAATAATAATAATAATAATAAATATACACACACGGTATATATTCATTTTCGATCAGTGCTTATTGGGGCAAAAATCTTGGACGCTGGTTTTTGCTATTTAGGCAGCTTTGAAGTCGATCATCTCAATTTCTTCCCGAAAACAAAAAGGCTTAGAAAACCTCTATTTTTCTGGGAAAACCACTTTGCTGCTCATATGAAAAGGTTTTTTTTTCTGAAGACATACACATTTACATGGTAGCGTTTTCCTTTTTGGTTTTGGGTTCATAGATTGCAGTCCCAAAACTAAGTCTCCAGGAGCAGGCTCCGCTTGGGATGGTAAAAAAAAACAAACAAAAAAAAAAACACTGAGAATTGCCCAATTCAGACAGAAATCAAGACACAAACTTACAAGGAGGCAATAAGAGGTCAATTTTCTTTCTAATGGATGAGAGCTAGTTTTCCTTTTTTTTGCTCTCCACATAGAGATCTTGTGTCCTACGGGGCCCTTCTGAGAACGAGCTAAGAAAGCGCTGGAGAATTATCTTATTGTCCTTGTGGCAGAATGTTCCCGCACCATAATGAGCACAAGCTGACCGCTATAATGTAAGTGGGTGGTTTACTGCCATTACTGCACCTAAATCATGTCCCCGGCACAAGATTACCGAGCTGCGAGTTACGGGAAGTAGAAGACATTGTGAGGAGAGAAAAGCTCACAGCGAGTAGAAATGATGGGCGATACGAGGAAACAGGCACTTTGAGGTCGGATATGAAAGCACGGGTCACCCTAAACTCTGCTGACCCGAGAATACAAGAGTTATAGAACAACCAAAATTCTCAGTGAGAAGAAAATGGACAAAAAGGCCCCCGATGCTCAAGACCTAAAAGGAGCGCGATACCTTTTCTAAAAATACAGTTGTAGTTCATGACATAAGAAAATGCGCTTTATGAAAAGACGAACCACCTCAACTTGATGTCTAATCTTTACAGTACTGGACTCCGCCATCCACATGATATCTGGCCTCAGCTCAGCGTGCGTGTGTTCTCATTAATAATACAATTTTATATTGTCTTACAGAGAAGTAGCGCAGCCCAAGAGAAGTCTTGGAGATGGGAGGTTCGGATAATTAAGGTCGTTAGTCTTCGGTCATTAGTGGAACAAATGGCACGGGTTAGGTGATAGAGGAGAGCGAGGATGTTGGCTGGTGCTGAACTGTGGAGAGCTTTGTGGACAAAAGAAGTTTATATTGGACTCTGTAGCGGATGAGCAACCAGTGTAATGACTGGCACAGGATGGAGGCATCGGTGTACCTGCTGGACAGTAATATGATCCTGGCTGCTACATTCAGGATGGAATGGAGAGGGGAGAGTTTACTAAGAGGGAGACAGATCAGTAGAGAGTTGCAATAGTCCAGAGGAGAATGAAGAAGAGTGTCAGTTTTTGTAGAGTCAAAAGGTAAGAAAAGGATGAATTCTAGAGAGGTTTTATAAGTGCAGGTGACATAATCAGGTGATTAGATGTAGAGGATGAATTAAAAGGGAGTCAAATATGACCCTGAGAGGGTGTTGCTGGGGAGTGATGGTAGAACCACACACAAATGGAAATATTGGGGTTGGGAAGGCTAAGAGAAGGGGAAAACGCAAGTTCAGTCTTTAAAAGATTCAGTTTTAGATAGAGGGAGGTCATGATAGAAACAGTATTATGACAATCACTAGTATTTGTAGTAATGCAGGGGTGATGCCAGGAGACTATGTGTACGTCCGAATGGAAAGGGGAGGGGTGTGTCTATATGTAAAATCATCCTTAAAACCCATCCTGCGTGATAATACAGGTCCTTCTCAAAAAATTAGCATATAGTGTTAAATTTCATTATTTACCATAATGTAATGATTACAATTAAACTTTCATATATTATAGATTCATTATCCACCAACTGAAATTTGTCAGGTCTTTTATTGTTTTAATACTGATGATTTTGGCATACAACTCCTGATAACCCAAAAAACCTGTCTCAATAAATTAGCATATTTCACCCATCCAATCAAATAAAAGTGTTTTTTAATAACAAACAAAAAAACCATCAAATAATAATGTTCAGTTATGCACTCAATACTTGGTCGGGAATCCTTTGGCAGAAATGACTGCTTCAATGCGGCGTGGCATGGAGGCAATCAGCCTGTGACACTGCTGAGATGTTATGGAGGCCCAGGATGCTTCAATAGCGGCCTTAAGCTCATCCAGAGTGTTGGGTCTTGCGTCTCTCAACTTTCTCTTCACAATATCCCACAGATTCTCTATGGGGTTCAGGTCAGGAGAGTTGGCAGGCCAATTGAGCACAGTAATACCATGCTCAGTAAACCATTTACCAGTGGTTTTGGCACTGTGAGCAGGTGCCAGGTCGTGCTGAAAAATGAAATCTTCATCTCCATAAAGCATTTCAGCCGATGGAAGCATGAAGTGCTCCAAAATCTCCTGAGAGCTAGCTGCATTGACCCTGCCCTTGATGAAACACAGTGGACCAACACCAGCAGCTGACATGGCACCCCACACCATCACTGACTGTGGGTACTTGACACTGGACTTCAGGCATTTTGGCATTTCCTTCTCCCCAGTCTTCCTCCAGACTCTGGCACCTTGATTTCCGAATGACATGCAAAATTTGCTTTCATCAGAAAAAAGTACTTGGGACCACTTAGCAACAGTCCAGTGCTGCTTCTCTGTAGCCCAGGTCAGGCGCCTCTGCCGCTGTTTATGGTTCAAAAGTGGCTTTACCTGGTGAATGCGGCACCTGTAGCCCATTTCCTGCACACGCCTGTGCACGGTGGCTCTGGATGTTTCCACACCAGACTCAGTCCACTGCTTCCTCAGGTTCCCCAAGGTCTGGAATCGGTCCTTCTCCACAATCTTCCTCAGGGTCCGGTCTCCTCTTCTCGTTGTACAGCGTTTTCTGCCACATTGTTTCCTTCCAACAGACTTACCATTGAGGTGCCTTGATACAGCACTCTGGGAACAGCCTATTTGTTGAGAAATTTCTTTCTGGGTCTTACCCTCTTGCTTGAGGGTGTCAATGATGGCCTTCTTGACATCTGTCAGGTCGCTAGTCTTACCCATGATGGGGGTTTTGAGTAATGAACCAGGCAGGGAGTTTATAAAAGCCTCAGGTATCTTTTGCATGTGTTTAGAGTTAATTAGTTGATTCAGAAGATTAGGGTAATAGGTCTTTTAGAGAACCTTTTCTTGATATGCTAATTTATTGAGACAGGTTTTTTGGGTTATCAGGAGTTGTATGCCAAAATCATCAGTATTAAAACAATAAAAGACCTGACAAATTTCAGTTGGTGGATAATGAATCTATAATATATGAAAGTTTAATTGTAATCATTACATTATGGTAAATAATGAAATTTAACACTATATGCTAATTTTTTTGAGAAGGACCTGTATAGGTGAATCTAATGAAAATGTAGAATCCCTGTGGGTGGAGATAAGGGGAGGGAAAAAAAAAAAAAAAAATTACTGATAGGGGTTTGTTATAAATATCCAAAAATAATGGAAGCAATGGAGAATATCCTCGTAAAGCAAATAGATGAAGCTTAAGGGTAAAGGCCCCGTCACACTTAGCGACGCAGCAGCGATCCCGACAACGATACGACCTGTCAGGGATCGCTGCTGCGTCGCTTTGTGATCGCTGGTGAGATGTCAAACAGTGCGATCTCCCCGACGACGCAGTAGCGATGCGGCGACCTGTTGCTACAAGATCCCATATGCAAATCCAAGATTGATCAAACAATCACAGATTTCCTGACTGACCACGAGGAAGACACCACGTCCCCCACTGTAAAATGGGAATTTTTGAAAAGTGTAATAAGAGGCGTCCTCATCTCTCATGGCGCTAGGTTGAAAAAAGAAAGAGCGGCGGAAATACTTAGCTTAACAGAACAAATCCACCAATTAGAAAACAAACATAAACGAGACCTTGAAGCCAGCACATTTGCTAGGCTCTCCTCGGCCAGACAAAAATTGTTATCTATAATAGACCAAAAATCCAAATGCCTCAGAGAAAGACTCAAGAGCCGCTTCTATCAGCTCGGCAATAAAAGTGGTAGACTCTTGGCCAGAGCCCTTAATCAACGTAATCCCAATACCTACATTCCTTTTATTAAAAACAAAGAGGGGAAGAAAGTGTTTAATACCAGAGATATTCTTTCCAACTTCAGCGAATACTACAAATCTCTATATAACATAGCGGGACACTATAAAGAGGCTCCACTACATTCTCTCCATAATAAAATCAAATCATATTTACAGGAACATAAACTACCCACTCTGCCTGAAGGTGATCTACTTGATCTTGAAAAGGAATTCAGTGGAGGAGGTATCGGAAACCATTAGCGCCTTGAAACAAGGCAAGAGCCCGGGCCCTGATGGGTTCTCGGCAGGCTTCTACAAGTCGTTCAACACTCTGCTCAGTCCAATATTTCTGAAGGCTTGTAATTTTGTCTCTGTTGGGGGCTCTTTCCCTACACAGGCACTCATCGCTCACATAACAGTTCTCCCTAAGCCTGGCAAGGACCCTTCTACGTGCGATAATTACCGCCCGATCTCTTTAATAAACTTGGATATTAAAATATATGCAAAAATGTTAGCCAATAGATTATGCCCCCTTTTACCAAAACTAATAAACCAGGACCAGGTGGGCTTCGTTCCAGGGCGAGAGGCGAGAGACAACACAATCCGAACTATCTCTCTAATTGACAGAGCGGGCAGAGAGGGGGACCCCCTGTGTATCATGTCAATTGATGCTGAAAAGGCCTTTGACCGGGTCCATTGGGAATTTATTTCTCAGACCCTAGAGGAAATTGACCTAAAAGAAAATATGCTGCGTAGGATCTCCGCCCTGTATTCTTCTCCTAGTGCTCAGGTCAAGGTAAACGGCACACTATCAGATATGTTCCCGGTCAGAAATGGTACAAGGCAGGGGTGCCCACTCTCTCCCCTCTTATATATCCTAACAATGGAGCATTTAGCTGTGGCCTTGAAAAACAACTCATCAATTAATGGTATAAAATTACGTTCTGAAGAACATAAGCTAGCACTTTTTGCAGATGACATTCTCCTATATATTACGTCCCCCTCTACGAGCCTACCAAACATTATTTCGGAACTACATAAATTTGGCCTCCTAAGTAACTTCAAAATGAATTCCCATAAATCCGAAATCCTAAACATTTCACTCCAACTCCCCTTGGCGGATCAATTGAGGAAGACTTTCCCATTTAAATGGCGCTTTGATTCCCTTACATATTTAGGTATCAAAATTACAAGCAAAACGTCTAAACTGTTTGAAACCAACTTTGCGCCAATTCTACAGAAAACAAACTCGGACTTGGAGAGGTGGCACAGGCTCCAATTGTCCTGGCTGGGTAGGATCAACGCAGTTAAGATGGACCTCCTACCTCGTCTCTTATATTTTTTTCAAACAATTCCCCTATACCTACCAGCTTCCTTCTTTTCCCGCCTCAAACAAATAATTACTCGTTTTATTTGGTCTCATAATCGGGCACGTATTTCATATACAACATTAAGTAGATCTAAACTGACAGGTGGATTGGGTCTCCCGGATCTCGCGATTTATAGTTATGCATCATTGGGAACTTGTATCCTAGATCTTTATCACAGCAAAAACAACAAAAAGTGGGTAAACCTAGAAAACGATCTTAACGGATGCGACTCCCAAGTTGTTCTTTGGACAGGAGGCAGGGGGCTAGGATCGGGCACCTACATACCTTTCCTCACGCGAAACATATTGCTTCTTATTAAAAACCGAAACAAAGACCTTCAGATCACAACTCTCCCGGGCCCCTTAATCCCAATTTATGACAATTCTGCTTTTCCGGCGGGACTGAATAGAGAGACATATCTAAATAAGAGAAAAGATTCCAAACCCATCATCCACGACTACTTAAAAGAAACTGGGATGAAGACCCTTCGGGAATTATTCCCAGAGGAGGAATCACACTCTGTTGATTGGTTCTTCTATGAACAACTAAAAAGTTATATCCACTCAATCTCTAAACAAACCAATATCAGCAGGCCGCTAACTCCCTTTGAGATGCTTTGCATATCAGCAAGCCCCCCGGACCATACTGTCTCGCTGCTATATAAAATCTTCCAAGAGGGGAGGGCTCCGCTGCAGGGTTGGCCAATGTTTTTCTCGAAATGGGAGGGTGATCTGGGAAGACCCTTGTCATCTGAAGATAGGGAGAAAATTCTTCTCTTCTCGTTCAGATCGTCATTATGCGCGGTATCACAGGAGAGGAGCTATAAGATTCTAGCAAGATGGTATAGATGCCCCTCCATGGTGCATGCGGTGTTCCCCACGACTCCTGACACCTGCTGGAGATGTCTAAAGGAGATAGGCTCTTACATGCATATCTGGTGGGACTGCCCTCCCATAAAGGATTTGTGGTTGGCCGTCTTTGAACTTCATAATAGGATCTCTATCACACAGATCCAACCCTCAGCAAGTCTAGCATTGTTGTCTTTGTGTAACCTGTCGATATCTAGGTTCAAGAGGGGCATCCTCAGACACCTTCTTACTGCAGTCAGGAATCTAATCCCACGTTTTTGGAAACAAGAAAAATTCCCTTCCCGTGCGGAATTTGTGGCAGAACTTAATGACATTTATAGAATGGAGCAGCTGATAAATCAGTCTACAGGTAATGCGGAAAAAACCTACAACACATGGGCTCCCTGGATTGCTTTTAGGGAAACCTCTGAATTAGATCGCTGGATTTCCAGAACTTGACGCATTATGCAACACATTTGCGTGCACTCTCGAGCCGTTTCTCGACCTGCGCTCTGGCCGCTGGAGCGGGTTGGCAGCCACACTTTTTTCCCACATTCCCTGCTCCCCCATCCACTCCTCTCCTTCTTTCTACCCCTCTTTCTTTCCCTTATCTTACTTTGTGTGTCTTCCTCTTACCCAGTTTGAACATATATTATACTGTCAAATGATTACAAAGAAATGTAATAATGGCTATCTACTATCCCAGCTGTTTTTTATTATTAACTCCTCATAATTTTGGGATAACCAACAACATTATTTACCAGAAAGTTGAATTACAAGACCTAAACGTTGTCACAATGCCTTACTTGACTTACTTGTAACCATTGTTTATCATTGCACTGATTTACTAGTTTGTATTGTTTACCTTTACTCTTTATTGCAATGACCAATAAAAGTGATTTATACAAAATTCTGTAAAAAGCAAAATCAAGGCAGCAAAGATTGAGACAGAGACTCATTGCCAGAGAGAGTAAAAATAATCCCAAAATATTCTTTAACTACGTAAATAGTAAGAAACTAAAAAATGATAGTGTTGGCCCCTTAAAAATAGTCTGGGTGAAATGGTGGATGAGGAAAAAGCCAATATGTTAAATGACTTTTTTTCCCCATTAGTATTTACACAAGAAAATCCCATGGCAGACAAAATGACTAGTGATAAAAATTCCCAATTAAATGTCACCTGCTTAACCCAGCAGGAAGTGCGGCGGCGTCTAAAAATCACTAAAATTGACAAATCTCCGGGCCCGGATGGGATACACCCTCGAGTACTGCAGGAATTAAGTACAGTCATTGATAGACCATTATTTTTAATCTTTAAAGACTCCATAATAACAGGGTCTGTACCACAGGACTGGCGTATAGCAAATGTGGTGCCAATATTCAAAAAGGGAACAAAAACTGAACTCGGAAATTATAGGCCAGTAAGCTTAACCTCTACTGTGGGTAAAATCCTGGAGGGCATTCTAAGGGATGCTATACTGGAGTATCTGAAGAGGAATAACCTCATGACCCAGTATCAGCACGAGTTTACTAGGGACCGTTCATGTCAGACTAATCTGATCAGTTTCTATGAAGAGGTAAGTTCCGGATTGGACCAAGGAAACCCAGTGGACGTAGGGAATATGGACTTATCCAAAGCTTTTGATACGGTGCCACACAAAAGGTTGATACATAAAATGAGAATAATGGGGATAGGGGAAAATATGTGTAAGTGGGTTGAGAGCTGGCTCAGGGATAGGAAACAAGGGGTGGTTATTAATGGAGCACACTCGGACTGGGTAGCGGATAGCAGTGGAGTACCACAGGGGTCAGTATTGGGCCCTCTTCTTTTTAACATATTTATTAATGACCTTGTAGGGGGCATTCAGAGCAGAATTTCAATATTTGCAGATGGCACTAAACTCTGCAGGGTAATCAATACAGAGGAGGACAATTTTATATTACAGGATGATTTATGTAAACTAGAAGCTTGGGCTGATACATGGCAAATGAGCTTTAATGGGGATAAATGTAAGGTCATGCACTTGGGTAGAAGTAATAAGATGTATAATTATGTGCTTAATTCTAAAACTCTGGGAAAAACAGTCAATGAAAAAGACCTGGGAGTATGGGTGGATGACAAACTCATATTCAGTGGCCAACTCATATTCAGTGGCCAGTGTCAGGCAGCTGCTACAAAGGCAAATAAAGTAATGGTTTGCATTAAGAGGCATAGATGCTCATGAGGAGAACATAATTTTACCTCTATACAAGTCACTAGTTCGACCACACTTAGAATACTGTGCACAGTTCTGGTCTCCGGTGTATAAGAAAGACATAGCTGAACTGGAGCGGGTGCAGAGAAGAGCGACCAAGGTTATTAGAGGACTGGGGGTCTGCAATACCAAGATAGGTTATTACACTGGGGGCTATTTAGTTTGGAAAAATGAAGGCTAAGGGGTGATCTTATGTTAATGTATAAATGAGGGGACAGTACAAAGACCTTTCTGATGATCTTTCTAATCATAGACCTATGACAGGGACAAGGGGGCATCCTCTACGTTTGGTGGAAAGAAGGTTTAAGCATAATAACAGACGCGGATTCTTTACTGTAAGAGCAGTGAGACTATGGAACTCTCTGCCGTATGATGCTGTAATGAGTGATTCATTACTTAAATTTAAGAGGGGACTGGATGCCTTTCTGGAAAAGTATAATGTTACAGGGTATATACACTAGATTCCTTGATAGGGCGTTGATCCAGGGAACTAGTCTGATTGCCGTATGTGGAGTCGGGAAGGAATTTTTTTCCCCAGTGTGGAGCTTACTCTTTGCCACATGGGTTTTTTTGCCTTCCACTGGATCAACATGTTAGGGCATGTTAGGTTAGGCTATGGGGTGAACTAGATGGACTTAACTATGTTACCATGTTACTATGTATAGTTGGGTGTTATTCGCATATGGATGATACTGGAAACCAGATCTACTGATGGTTTCTCAAATGGGGCAGTATATAAAAGGTGAAAAGGGGGGTCCCAGGACCGAACCGTGAGGAACGCTGACAGTAAGGGGAAAAGGAGACAGCAAAAGATACACTGGGAGGAGCGGTCAGAGAGATAGGAGGAGAACCAGGAGGGAACGGTGTCCTTGAGGCCGATGGAGCGGAGCATAGTGAGGAGGAGCTGATGATCCAGTGTCGAATGCTGCAGAGATCCAGGAGATCAGCAGAGACCATTAGATTTAGCTGTTGGTATCTCATTAGAGACTTTAGTGAGGGCAGTTTCAGTGGAGTGTAAAGGGCAGAAACCAGATTGTAGAGGGTCTGGAAGAGTTATCTGAGAGATAGCGTGTAAGACAGTGGACAAAACGTTCCAGAAATTTGGAGATAAAGGGGGGGGGTGAAGGATTAAAGACCGGTCTATAGTTAGCAGCGCAGTTCTGGTCGAGTGATGGATTTTTAAGAAATGGTCAGTAGTCAAATAACACCCTACCATATGTCCAATACCTATACTAAATTCATCAAGTGTTCAGGAATAAACTTTAGGCACAATATCTGTTCCCATGGAACACGCCTAGGATTTTGGTTTACATTAGATAAGTACTAGGTTTATCTCAAATTGCTTCAAAGCCCTGATCCCTATAGATCCATGTCCTGATGCTTTTCCCCCCATGATATTAGCAGGGTTCATCAGGGGACCAGGTGAAGACTGTCGATGCATGGCCTCCAACATGCTGTGTGTGGCGTCCGGCGCCGCCATGTTAAGGAAGTGCCTGAGGCGTGGAGAATATCACGCCCTCCACGACTAACACGCGCACCGGAAGTGACATACTCACAGTGCGTATGGAGCAAAAATGCTTTTCACATAGGGAAACCATGTTCCTCTGCTCTGACTGCATTCACACCAAGTCGGTGACACCTGTCTGTATACACTATGGTCCAAGTCAAAATTAAATGAGAATTAGACATACCGGTACTTCGGTTTGCAGGAGTCCCGCAGGACAACAAACAGAAGGTCGTCCTTCCTTGACCTACAACGGGACAGGATCACAGAGGCCTCTCCCAGGTTTAGTATTTACATGTCGTGCCAATGGTTGGCACAACAGACACCACCTTGGCACGGCATGTAAATATTAAACATGGGGAGGTTTGTGGCTCCATTTCCTTCGGCCTCATTGAGGCTGTCCAACCATCCGTCAGGAATGGAGATTGTGACAAGAAAAAAAAAGAAAAAAAATACAGCGATAACTGAGATTGATATATTGGGTTAAATCACTGAGCCCTAAAAAGGACGAACAGATTTCCTTATCTAGTTAGAACATATAAGATATTGTGACAAGGCTTTTGTATACAATTGTTTACTGTTCCTTACCTTTTGGTCTATGGATGCTACTATGGTTTTTTTTGGAGTTTCTTTCTGCCAAGAGTAATATAGTGTCCTCTTTTTCTCCAGCTTTGGACACATACCCCCCTTTACATCAGATTGTGGTGTGGGACTTATTATGGGTGTGACTTGGACCATAGTGTATACAGAGAGGATGAATGCAGTCAGTGCGGAAGGACATTGTTTCCCCATGAGGAACGCATTCACGCTCCATACGCACCGAGAACGTTACTTCCGATGCGAGTTAATCGTGGAGCACATGATGTTCTCCAAAGTGACCTCAAGATGGTGGTGCCCAATGCCAAACACCACGCACAGCATCTCGGTGGCCATGCATCGACAGTCTTCACCTGGTCCCCTGATGAACCCTGCTAATACCGGGACGAAACGCGTCGGCACATGGATCTATAAGGAACAAGCAATTTCAGATCAATACTTATCTACTGTATACCAAAAGCCTAGGTGTAGCACATAGGAACGGAGAATGTGCCTCGTGCTTACTCCTGAAGATTTGGGGAATTTAATATATGTATTGGACATGTGGTACGGTGCTATCTGACCATTTCTCCCCAAATTGGGTACTATCCAGACACACGTCTACATGTGATATACTTACCGTATATTGGTTTTCACTAAATGTAAAGTCTTGTCTAAAGTCCACTTTAAGGGAGGATATTAGCGAAGGGAATGAGGATGTCGAGTCCATATGGGTTGAAATTCATGGAGGGAAAAATGGTAACAAAATTCTCATTGGGGTCTGTTACAAACCCCCAAATATAACAGAAACCATGGAAAGTCTACTTCTAAAGCAGATAGATGAATCTGCAACCCATAATGAGGTCCTGGTTATGGGGGACTTTAACTACCCGGATATTAACTGGGAAACAGAAACCTGTGAAACCCATAAAGGCAACAGGTTTCTGCTAATAACCAAGAAAAATTATCTTTCACAATTGGTGCAGAATCCAACCAGAGGAGCAGCACTTTTAGACCTAATACTATCTAATAGACCTGACAGAATAACAAATCTGCAGGTGGTCGGGCATTTAGGAAATAGCGACCACAATATTGTGCAGTTTCACCTGTCTTTCACTAGGGGGACTTGTCAGGGAGTCACAAAAACATTGAACTTTAGGAAGGCAAAGTTTGACCAGCTTAGAGATGCCCTTAATCTGGTAGACTGGGACAATATCCTCAGAAATGAGAATACAGATAATAAATGGGAAATGTTTAAGAACATCCTAAATAGGCAGTGTAAGCGGTTTATACCTTGTGGGAATAAAAGGACTAGAAATAGGAAAAACCCAATGTGGCTAAACAAAGAAGTAAGACAGGCAATTAACAGTAAAAAGAAAGCATTTGCACTACTAAAGCAGGATGGCACCATTGAAGCTCTAAAAAACTATAGGGAGAAAAATACTTTATCTAAAAAACTAATTAAAGCTGCCAAAAAGGAAACAGAGAAGCACATTGCTAAGGAGAGTAAAACTAATCCCAAACTGTTCTTCAACTATATCAATAGTAAAAGAATAAAAACTGAAAATGTAGGCCCCTTAAAAAATAGTGAGGAAAGAATGGTTGTAGATGACGAGGAAAAAGCTAACATATTAAACACCTTCTTCTCCACGGTATTCACGGTGGAAAATGAAATGCTAGGTGAAATCCCAAGAAACAATGAAAACCCTATATTAAGGGTCACCAATCTAACCCAAGAAGAGGTGCGAAACCGGCTAAATAAGATTAAAATAGATAAATCTCCGGGTCCGGATGGCATACACCCACGAGTACTAAGGGAACTAAGTAATGTAATAGATAAACCATTATTTCTTATTTTTAGTGACTCTATAGCGACAGGGTCTGTTCCGCAGGACTGGCGCATAACAAATGTGGTGCCAATATTCAAAAAGGGCTCTAAAAGTGAACCTGGAAATTATAGGCCAGTAAGTCTAACCTCTATTGTTGGTAAAATATTTGAAGGGTTTCTGAGGGATGTTATTCTGGATTATCTCAATGAGAATAACTGTTTAACTCCATATCAGCATGGGTTTATGAGAAATCGCTCCTGTCAAACCAATCTAATCAGTTTTTATGAAGAGGTAAGCTATAGGCTGGACCACGGTGAGTCATTGGACGTGGTATATCTCGATTTTTCCAAAGCGTTTGATACCGTGCCGCACAAGAGGTTGGTACACAAAATGAGAATGCTTGGTCTGGGGGAAAATTGTGTGTAAATGGGTTAGTAACTGGCTTAGTGATAGAAAGCAGAGGGTGGTTATAAATGGTATAGTCTCTAACTGGGTCGCTGTGACCAGTGGGGTACCGCAGGGGTCAGTATTGGGACCTGTTCTCTTCAACATATTCATTAATGATCTGGTAGAAGGTTTACACAGTAAAATATCGATATTTGCAGATGATACAAAACTATGTAAAGCAGTTAATACAAGAGAAGATAGTATTCTGCTACAGATGGATCTGGATAAGTTGGAAACTTGGGCTGAAAGGTGGCAGATGAGGTTTAACAATGATAAATGTAAGGTTATACACATGGGAAGAAGGAATCAATATCACCATTACACACTGAACGGGAAACCACTGGGTAAATCTGACAGGGAGAAGGACTTGGGGATCCTAGTTAATGATAAACTTACCTGGAGCAGCCAGTGCCAGGCAGCAGCTGCCAAGGCAAACAGGATCATGGGGTGCATTAAAAGAGGTCTGGATACACATGATGAGAGCATTATACTGCCTCTGTACAAATCCCTAGTTAGACCGCACATGGAGTACTGTGTCCAGTTTTGGGCACCGGTGCTCAGGAAGGATATAATGGAACTAGAGAGAGTACAAAGGAGGGCAACAAAATTAATAAAGGGGATGGGAGAACTACAATACCCAGATAGATTAGCGAAATTAGGATTATTTAGTCTAGAAAAAAGACGACTGAGGGGCGATCTAATAACCATGTATAAGTATATAAGGGGACAATACAAATATCTCGCTGAGGATCTGTTTATACCAAGGAAGGTGACGGGCACAAGGGGGCATTCTTTGCGTCTGGAGGAGAGAAGGTTTTTCCACCAACATAGAAGAGGATTCTTTACTGTTAGGGCAGTGAGAATCTGGAATTGCTTGCCTGAGGAGGTGGTGATGGCGAACTCAGTCGAGGGGTTCAAGAGAGGCCTGGATGTCTTCCTGGAGCAGAACAATATTGTATCATACAATTATTAGGTTCTGTAGAAGGACGTAGATCTGGGTATTTATTATGATGGAATATAGGCTGAACTGGATGGACAAATGTCTTTTTTCGGCCTTACTAACTATGTTACTATGTTACCTGTGCTGCACTTTCGTTCTAGTTTAGGTGAGAACCAGGGTCTTTATGGATACAGACGTTGAGCGGAGGCACCATATCACAATTATGAGGCTGCCAGCCTCCAAGCCAAGGAAGGGTAAGCTCTTTATGGAATATTAGGGATTTGTTAGTCCCACCCTGTATAATGCCAAAACTTTACATGGACCCCGTATAATCTATTATTGATCATCACACCTCTATAATTTTTTATTTTTAGAGTTTTGTCAGTCTTTTAAATAATTATTAAAAAGGTACATTTTAGGGGTCTATTTTTTCATGATTATATGAATAATTGAGGCCCTGCTTTACATCATCATTGTGTTTTATTCTTCCCTAAATACTTCACCACTTCTAATCACCAGCAGTCAGCCTTTCCATTACGCCTGCGTTGAAAAATAAATCACAAGGGTAAAAGGACCGGCGATGCAAATGCAGCAGAAGATCAACTGATCTTAGCAACATTTTCACAACATTCTGCAGTGGATCTCACAGAGGATTTCCTACTGTAGGAGGTCCACACCAGACATGCCACGCGGGAGGCATTATACGTGTACGCCACGCGGGAGGCATTATACGTGTACGCCACGCGGGAGGCATCATACGTGTACGACACGCGGGAGGCATCATACGTGTACGACACGCGGGAGGCATCATACGTGTATGCCACACCGGGATGAAACCCAGTCTGCTACTATGGCTACACAGCCCTACTGAACGTATTCTCATTCACCACACAAAACAATGTACCCAATGGAGTAATATAGGAAGAGTATAAATCACAACTTACCTCTTCAGCAAAGGTTAATAATCCTGGTCAGACGTCAAAGCAGCAGATTCAGAGACAACCGAAATAAGGGGTTGATTAAAAAAATAAAAATCAGATTGTTGTCATTTCAGGTAGTTCAGCTAGAAGTGATACAATACTGCGATCCTGGAAAAGAAAAAAAACAGCTCTAATAAGTACAACAAGAAGTATACAGTGTATAACAAAATATGTAACACTATGTACAAGAATATAACTACTATAACACTGCCCCTATGTACAAGAATATAACTACTATAATACTGCTCCCTATGTACAAGAATATAACTACTATAATACTGCCCCTATGTACAAGAATATAACTACTATAATACTGCTCCTATGTACAAGAATATAACTACTATAATACTGCTCCTATGTACAAGAATATAGCTACTATAATACTGCCCCTATGTACAAGAATATAACTACTATAATACTGCCCCTATGTACAAGAATATAACTACTATAATACTGCCCCTATGTACAAGAATATAACTACTATAATACTGCCCCTATGTACAAGAATATAACTACTATAATACTGCCCCTATGTACAAGAATGTAACTACTATAATACTGCTCCTATAGTAGTTATATTCTTGTATATAATACTGCCCCCTATGTACAAGAATATAACTACTATAATACTGCTCCTATGTACAAGAATATAACTACTATAATACTGCCCCTATGTACAAGAATATAACTACTATAATACTGCCCCTATGTACAAGAATATAACTACTATAATACTGCCCCTATGTACAAGAATATAACTACTATAATACTGCTCCTATGTACAAGAATATAACTACTATAATACTGCTCCTATGTACAAGAATATAGCTACTATAATACTGCCCCTATGTACAAGAATATAACTACTATAATACTGCCCCTATGTACAAGAATGTAACTACTGTAATACTGCAGTGAAATCATAGAATTGAATATGTAGATAAAACAGCAGTTTATTATTTCGTCAGTAAAGCACGGTGAGGTAAGATCGGATACAGGCGTGACAGACGTTCTTGGCATAGTGACGCTCAGGCTTCTGCACACTGACCGTCTGACATTATACAGAGCAGATTACAATGTGCTGCGTGGATAACTAGAAACACATTATTGCTACGTACAGAGGAGTATGAGGTAAGACAGGGTGACAAATATCCAAGAAGCCAATACTGGCCCTATCGTATAGACAGACACACATCTGTGCCCTCATCGTTCTCAGCAGAGGCCTTCCATTCTGCTGGTGGAGATTTACTGACGGCTTTGCTTGACTTCTTGCTGACAAGTTCATATTATAAGGAACCCGGGGAAACTGGATGATAAAGGGCATCACAAGCATTTCTTTATAAAAAACAAAAAAACAAAAAAAAAAAAAAACACAAACAAACCCAACACAGTCCCAAAAAACTGGGCAATGTTGGCAATCGCGGCAATCACTCATCAGCAGATGGAATCTTGTGTGTGAGGCATTAATCACTTTGTAAAAATAAATGAAGACCGCTGGTGACGATGTAAATAAATGTAGATTTTGATAGATGGGACTTTTACGTATGTGGCCATACCAAACATGTTAACTGAGGAAAAAAAATATAAATAAGTCTATTTACAATTTTCTCGTTTTAATTTTTTCCCCCCACTTTTTTAGTCTCCTTCGGGACTTGATCACGTATGATACATAACGCAACAAAAGAGATTAAGAGACGTTCCGATAGAAAGGCCAACATGGCGGCCATGAGGGCCTTCAGCCCAGCCAACAAACCGCCATGATAACCCATTGAAATCCTGCGATTTCCACAAGTGACCCAAGCTCTCACCAACAATCCAGCAGGTGAAAAGAAAGTCCCGGCACAGGACAGGAGAGACCCAGCACAGGACAGGAGAGACCCAGCATATCCCATTTAATTCATGGGTCCTTCACGGCAATTGTCCCAAGTTAGGATCTGGTGTGTGGTCTCCCCATAGATCAGATCCCATCTACAGATTACACTAACAAAATTCCGATCAATCATTTATTCAGAAGAGGAAAAAAAAAAAAAAGTTCTACTCCGGTCCAAGCACATGAGAGCGAGGAGGACACACGGCATTTAGCCAGACAGGAGAACATCAGGCCTCGGATTGCTGCCACTAGAATGGGTTTTCAGAACTGATCTATATATTTAGCCTATTCTTTAATGCACTGCACACCGGACGGTCAGCTTTGCCCCCAACAAATACCTGTATCTCTCCCAAACAACACACTCGAGCAGAGACCGCAAAAATCAACTTCATAAGAAGGTGTCCACTATGATGAAAGAAAAAAAAAAAAAAGAAAAAGGAGAAAAATTCCAAATACAAGTATTCGTCGCAAAATTAGACTATCAAAAAGTTCAGTTCTTCAATACAAAAAGTGAAACTCATATTAGAGTCATTACACACAGTGATCTACATCACGTGTTTATTTCTGTTAACCCCTTCAAGACCCAGCCTATTTTGACCTTAAAGACCTTGCCGTTTTTTGCAATTTTGACCAGTGTCCCTTTATGAGGTAATAACTCAGGAACGCTTCAACGGATCCTAGCGGTTCTGAGATTGTTTTTTCGTGACATATTGGGCTTCATGTTAGTGGTAAATTTAGGTCAATAAATTCTGCGTTTATTTGTGATAAAAACGGAAATTTGGCGAAAATTTTGAAAATGTTGCAATTTTCACATTTTGAATTTTTATTCTGTTAAACCAGAGAGATATGTGACACAAAATAGCTAATAAATAACATTTCCCACATGTTTACTTTACATCAGCACAATTTTGGAAACAAAATTTTTTTTTGTTAGGAAGTTATAAGGGTTAAAATTTGACCAGCGATTTGTCATTTTTACAACGAAATTTACAAAACCATTTTTTTTAGGGACCACCTCACATTTGAAGTCAGTTTGAGGGGTCTATATGGCTGAAAATACCCAAAAGTGACACCATTCTAAAAACTGCACCCCTCAAGGTACTCAAAACCACATTCAAGAAGTTTATTAACCCTTCAGGTGCTTCACAGCAGCAGAAGCAACATGGAAGGAAAAAATGAACATTTAACTTTTTAGTCACAAAAATTTTCTTTTAGCAACAATTTTTTTATTTTCCCAATGGTAAAAGGAGAAACTGAACCACGAAAGTTGTTGTCCAATTTGTCCTGAGTACGCTGATACCTCATATGTGGGGGTAAACCACTGTTTGGGCGCACGGCAGGGCTTGGAAGGGAAGGAGCGCCATTTGACTTTTTGAATCAAAAATTGGCTCCACTCTTTAGCGGACACCATGTCACGTTTGGAAAGCCCCCGTGTGCCTAAAAATTGGAGCTCCCCCACAAGTGACCCCATTTTGGAAACTAGACATCCCAAGGAACTTATCTAGATGCATAGTGAGCACTTTGAACCCCCAGGTGCTTCACAAATTGATCCATAAAAATGAAAAAGTACTTTTTTTTTTCACAAAAAAATTCTTTTAGCCTCAATTTTTTCATTTTCACATGGGCAACAGGATAAAATGGATCCTAAAATGTGTTGGGCAATTTCTCCTGAGTACACCAATACCTCACATGTGGGGGTAAACCACTGTTTGGGCACATGGTAAGGCTCGGAAGGGAAGGAGCGCCATTTGACTTTTTGAATGAAAAATTATTTCCAATGTTAGCGGACACCATGTCGCGTTTGGAGAGCCCCTGTGTGCCTAAACATTGGAGATCCCCCAGAAATGACACCATTTTGGAAACTAGACCCCCAAAGGAACTAATCTAGATGTGTGGTGAGGACTTTGAACCCCCAAGTGCTTCACAGAAGTTTATAACGCAGAGCCATGAAAATAAAAAAAAAAAAAATTATTTTCTCAAAAATGATCTTTTAGCCTGCAATTTTTTATTTTCCCAAGGGTAACAGGAGAAATTTGACCCCAAAAGTTGTTGTCCAGTTTCTCCCGAGTACGCTGATACCCCATATGTGGGGGTAAATCACTGTTTGGGCACATGCCGGGGCTCGGAAGTGAAGTAGTGACGTTTTGAAATGCAGACTTTGATGGAATGCTCTGCGGGCGTCACGTTGCGTTTGCAGAGCCCCTGATGTGGCTTAACAGTAGAAACCCCCCACAAGTGACCCCATTTTGGAAACTAGACCCCCAAAGGAACTTATCTAGATGTGTGGTGAGCACTTTGAACCCCCAAGTGCTTCATAGAAGTTTATAATGCAGAGCCGTGAAAATATTAAATACGTTTTCTTTCCTCAAAAATAATTATTTAGCCCAGAATTTTTTATTTTCCCAAGGGTTACAGAAGAAATTGGACCCCAAAAGTTGTTGTCCAGTTTCTCCTGAGTACGCTGATACCCCATATGTGGGGGTAAACCACTGTTTGGGCACATGCCGAGGCTCGGAAGTGAAGTAGTGACGTTTTGAAATGCAGACTTTGATGGAATGGTCTACGGGTGTCACGTTGCGTTTGCAGAGCCCCTGGTGTGCCTAAACAGTAGAAACCCCCACAAGTGACCCCATTTTGGAAACTAGACCCCCCAAGGAACTTATCTAGATATGTGGTGAGCACTTTGAACCCCCAAGTGCTTCACAGACGTTTACAACGCAGAGCCGTGAAAATAAAAAATCATTTTTCTTTCCTCAAAAATTATGTTTTAGCAAGCATTTTTTAAGATTCACAAGGGTAACAGGAGAAATTGGACCCCAGTAATTGTTGCGCAGTTTGTCCTGAGTATGCTGGTACTCCATATGTGGGGGTAAACCACTGTTTGGGCACACGTCGGGGCTCAGAAGTGAGGGAGCACCATTTGACTTTTTGAATACGAGATTGGCTGGAATCAATGGTGGCGCCATGTTGCGTTTGGAGACCCCTGATGTGCCTAAACAGTGGTAACCCCTTAATTCTACCTCCAACACTAACCCCCCCACACCCCTAACCCTAATCCCAACTGTAGCCATAACCCTAAACACAACCCTAACCGCAACACACCCCTAACCATAACCACAACCCTAATTCCAACCCTAACCCTAAGGCTATCTGCCAACGTTGCGGATTCGTGTGAGATATTTCCGCACCATTTTTGAAAAATCCGCGGGTAAAAGGCACTGCGTTTTACCTGCGGATTTTCCGCGGATTTCCAGTGTTTTTTGTGCGGATTTCACCTGCGGATTCCTATTGAGGAACAGGTGTAAAACGCTGCGGAATCCGCACAAAGAATTGACATGCTGCGGAAAATACAACGCAGCGTTTCCGCGCGGTATTTTCCGCACCATGGGCACAGCGGATTTGGTTTTTCATATGTTTACATGGTACTGTAAACCTGATGGAACACTGCTGCGAATCCGCAGCCAAATCCGCACCGTGTGCACATAGCCTAATTCTAAAGGTATGTGCACACGCTGCGGAAAACGCTGCGGATCCGCAGCAGTTTCCCATGAGTGTACAGTTCAATGTAAACCTACGGGAAACAAAAATCGCTGTACACATGCTGCGGAAAAACTGCACGGAAACGCAGCGGTTTACATTCCGCAGCATGTCACTTCTTTTGTGCGGATTCCGCAGCGGTTTTACAACTGCTCCAATAGAAAATCGCAGTTGTAAAACCGCAGTGAAATGCGCAGAAAAAAACGCGGTAAATCCGCCATAAATCCGCAGCGGTTTAGCACTGCGGATTTATCAAATCCGCAGCGGAAAAATCCGCAGAGGACCAGAATATGTGTGCACATACCGAAACCCTAACCCTAGCCCTAACCCTACCCCTAGCCCTAACCCTACCCCTAACCCTAACCCTAACCTAACATTAGTGGAAAAAAAAAAAAATTTCTTTATTTTTTTATTGTCCCTACCTATGGGGGTGACAAAGGGGGGGGGGTCATTTATTATTTTTTTTATTTTGATCACTGAGATATAATCTCTCTCAGTGATCAAAATGCACTTTGGAACGAATCTGCCGGCCGGCAGATTCGGCGGGCGCACTGCACATGCGCCCGCCATTTTGGAAGATGGCGGCGCCCAGGGAGAAGATGGACGGGACCCCGGCTGGATCGGTAAGTATGATGGGGTGGGGGGGGGACAAGGGGGGGGATCGGAGCACGGGGGGGGGGGATCGGAGCACGGGGGGGGATCGGAGCGCGGGAGGGGTGGAACGGAGCACGGGGGGGCTGGAACGGAGCACCGGGGGGTGTGGATCGGAGTGCAGGGGGGGTGATTGGAGCACGGGGGGGTGATTGGAGCACGGGGGGGTGATTGGAGCACGGGGGGGTGATTGGAGCACGGGGGGAGCGGACAAGAGCACGGGGGGGGGGGGGGAGCGGAGCACTGGACGGAGAGGAGCCGGAGCAGTGTACCGGCCAGATCGGGGGGCTGCGGGGGCGATCGGTGGGGTGGGGTGAGGGCACATTAGTATTTCCAGCCATGGCCGATGATATTGCAGCATCGGCCATGGCTGGATTGTAATATTTCACCCGTTATAATAGGTGAAATATTACAAATCGCTCTGATTGGCTGTTGAAAGTGAAACTGCCAATCAGAGCGATCGTAGCCACGAGGGGGTGAAGCCACCCCCCCTGGGCTAAACTACCACTCCCCCTGTCCCTGCAGATCGGGTGAAATGGGAGTTAACCCTTTCACCCGGCCTGCAGGGACGCGATCTTTCCATGACGCCGCATAGGCGTCATGGGTCGGATTGGCACAGACTTTCATGACGCCTACGTGGCGTCATGGGTCGGGAAGGGGTTAATGTTGATGATTATGGCTTACAGCCAATGAAGAACTTCCGGTAAATAAATTAACTTCTTGACGATATTCTAATTTTGTGAGAAGCACCTGCATGTCTCTAAGAAACGTGGTGATAAACAATGTCGGAAAATAAAAACTGCAGGGTACAAGGCCTGGCACCGCAGACAGGAACAGAGAGCAAGAGCATCCCGTTCTACAGCTGCCCTTTAGAACAGCCTCCTGACATTGACCTTACAAGATCCATATCCAACACACACTGTAAGGCAGCCCCTTGTGATACAGCAGCGCTTCTTGAACTCTCCTGTGGTGGTCCTCAAGAACCAGCCATGGGACCCCCTACTGATCATGTGCACATTTGGGACCCCCCAGATTTCACAGGCCAAAATACAAGCATGAAGCATCCATCAGCGATAGCCTTCAATCCATAAGCCTTCAACCTAAAGTGAAGTTTTTCTTGGGGAGTAAGCCGCTGTCAATCCCGCACGTTCCTCTTCCAAACACCCCGATGGGTTTGGCGGTTTATGGAAGGCAATGGTAGACCCCAAATGTAGGTCTCTGTCCAGGACCCCCATCGGACTAGCAGCCGGCAGTTCAGTCATTACCGGCTGGAGAGGTCCATTACTCAGACGCCAGGGAATATTCGCTTTCTGGAGGACTTTCTGCTCTGTAATACGACTTAATACCAAGTGTATGACCTTTACATTTTCTTCTGAATGATTTCCTGACATTTAAATACCCGAGCAGCATGATCAAAAATCAACATTTCAGCAAAGAAAAAAAAAAGCAGAGTTAAAAAGAATCCTCCGGAGCAGAATGCAATAAACCCCCACTGAATTCCTGTATAGACCCAAATAGCTACATGCGGAAAAAAGGGAAGAATGTGAAAAAATATCCTTCAGTTAGAAGATTTTTAAATGCAGCTTTTTATGTGACTGGAGTGTAAAAACGACAAACAAGTGCAAACAACAACCAGTAAACCCTTGTTGCATCTCGTCTTTCAGATGTAAATCCTGACCTAATCAATGCTATACAAACCGGGGATTATACTTTCATCAGTCTGGACCAGGCCCCTAAAGAGGACCGGTCACTTGCCATAAACCGATCATTCTCTTATCTGGTGTAAATGCCGCCATGCTCCTGAATCCGGCATAGTTTTACTTTAGTTCCTGCGCCTCTCTGTTCCTGAGATATGCCCCCCTTTTTACCTGTATATAAATACAGCATTTTTTTTTTTTTTTTTTTTTTTTAACACCAAAAGGGGGCAAGGTACCCAAAAACTCACGGTCCACACCCACTTAGCAAAAAAAATAAAAAAAATAAAAATATATAATAATAATAATAATAATAATAATAATAATAATAATATTATTATTATTAATAAAAACCACGACTAGGAGGAAGAGGCCATATCTCAGGAACAAAGAGGCGCATGGACAGAAGAAAAAAAAAAAGAAAATGCCGGATTCAGGAGAACAGCGACATTTATACCAAATAATATTCATTGCAACTAACAAGACAATCTTTAAAAAAAAAAAAAAAAAAAAGAAGAAGAAGAAGGTCTGTAAATCTAGTATGTAGGGTACAAACCGACAAGGGAGATTTATGGACAGTCAAAATGAAAACTTTAAATTTTTTTTTTTACTACTACAGTGTCCATCTGGCGGTGGTGAGGTGGGGACGTTGGAAAAAAGGAAAGGAGGTTAATATTTCATAACCATTATTGATATAGTAAAATAAACCTTTTCCTCTCGAAGACCCATGGAAAAAAAAAAAAAAAAAAAAAAAAAAAAAAAGGAGGTATCTGCCCTTCACATGAAGCAAAGTCACGGCGGCATCTATTGTGCTGGCGTAGAACCTGCAAACATTTCCCTGATGACACAAGCAAATCTAAGAAACAGAGGGAAGGCTGGAGATCGGCTCCGCTCATTATGTATACATCCATCAGTAGAGCACTGTACGATCAGCGCCGCCCAATGCAGGTCCACGAGAACAGCCAGGAGCTACAAAGACCAGCATGTCTGGATGCAACAGAAAAAAATAAAAATAAATAAATTAAAAAAAAAAAAATGCTGAAAGCTCAGAAGAAGCCTCAGTAAATGCTGTGAGTAGGTCCATGTCTGCCAACCACACAGCCCATCCTGGCACTCGCGTACCTTCTGGGAGATGGGATTAGTCTCCGATTTGTGCACACACAAAGCCAAAATGTAAGAGATCCAACTGGGTGGTCTCAAGAATAAAACCTCAAGGCACAATATACAGAAATCTACATGACCTATTATTCTAACAAAACGAAAGAAAGCTGATTTTTACCTTAGTGTCTAAGTCCTTCTGGTCCCTTACCATGGGAGGATCATCATCATCCTCCAGAAGAGAGAACTATCACCAGCCCAGTAAACATGGCAGCGACCAGCACCTCAAGCTCAGCGATACCCTGACCACTGACCGGATCACTAACGAGGTCTGAAATTCATTGTCTCCTAATACAATTTGCATTAAACCATTTAAAATGTCTCTAAAAGAACAACATGGTGATTTTGCACTCTTCTAGATCAATATGTTAAGGTTGAACTTAAGTTACATGCTGTATTATACCCCAGAGCTGCACTCACTATTCTGCTGGTGCAGTCACTGTGTACATACATTACTGATCCTGAGTTACATCCTGTATTATACCCCAGAGCTGCACTCACTATTCTGCTGGTGCAGTCACTGTGTACATACATTACATTACTGATCCTGAGTTACATCCTGTATAATACTCCAGAGCTGCACTCACTATTCTGCTGGTGCAGTCACTGTGTACATACATTACATTACTGATCCTGAGTTACCTCCTGTATTATACTCCAGAGCTGCACTCGCTATTCTGCTGGTGCAGTCACTGTGTACATACATTACATTACTGATCCTGAGTTACATCCTGTATTATACTCCAGAGCTGCACTCACTATTCTGCTGGTGCAGTCACTGTGTACATACATTACATTACTGATCCTGAGTTACCTCCTGTATTATACTCCAGAGCTGCACTCACTATTCTGCTGGTGCAGTCACTGTGTACATACATTACATTACTGATCCTGAGTTACATCCTGTATTATACTCCAGAGCTGCACTCACTATTCTGCTGGTGCAGTCACTGTGTACATACATTACATTACTGATCCTGAGTTACTTCCTGTATTATACCCCAGAGCTGCACTCACTATTCTGCTGGTGCAGTCACTGTGTACATATATTACATTACTGATCCTGAGTTACATCCTGTATTATACTCCAGAGCTGCACTCACTATTCTGCTGGTGCAGTCACTGTGTACATAATTACATTACTGATCCTGAGTTACATCCTGTATTATACTCCAGAGCTGCACTCACTATTCTGCTGGTGCAGTCACTGTGTACAGATATTACATTACTGATCCTGAGTTACCTCCTGTATTATACCCCAGAGCTGTACTCACTATTCTGCTGGTGCAGTCACTGTGTACATACATTACATTACTGATCCTGAGTTACATCCTGTATTATACTCCAGAGCTGCACTCACTATTCTGCTGGTGCAGTCACTGTGTACATACATTACATTACTGATCCTGAGTTACATCCTGTATTATACTCCAGAGCTGCACTCACTATTCTGCTGGTGCAGTCACTGTGTACATACATTACTGATCCTGAGTTACATCCTGTATTATACCCCAGAGCTGCACTCACTATTCTGCTGGTGCAGTCACTGTGTACATACATTACATTACTGATCCTGAGTTACATCCTGTATTATACCCCAGAGCTGCACTCACTATTCTGCTGGTGCAGGCACTGTGTACATACATTACTGATCCTGAGTTACATCCTGTATTATACTCCAGAGCTGCACTCACTATTCTGCTGGTGCAGTCACTGTGTATATACATTACTGATCCTGAGTTACCTCCTGTATTATACTCCAGAGCTGCACTCACTATTCTGCTGGTGCAGTCACTGTGTACATACATTACATTACTGATCCTGAGTTACTTCCTGTATTATACCCCAGAGCTGCACTCACTATTCTGCTGGTGCAGTCACTGTGTACATATATTACATTACTGATCCTGAGTTACATCCTGTATTATACCCCAGAGCTGCACTCACTATTCTGCTGGTGCAGTCACTGTGTACATACATTACTGATCCTGAGTTACATCCTGTATTATACCCCAGAGCTGCACTCACTATTCTGCTGGTGCAGTCACTGTGTACATACATTACTGATCCTGAGTTACTTCCTGTATTATACCCCAGAGCTACACTCACTATTCTGCTGGTGCAGTCACTGTGTACATACATTACATTACTGATCCTGAGTTACATCCTGTATTATACCCCAGAGCTACACTCACTATTCTGCTGGTGCAGTCACTGTGTACATAGTCACTGGTTTATAGTGAAGCAATGAGGTCTGTTGTCACAATTGCCAATGGTCTACACGAGTGCTCAATGTCAGCACATGCCTGAGCTTCGAGCGATTCTTTTCCATCTAGTGATTAATCTGAGTGAGGGGGAAAACACAGCAATACGAAATAACTGCAATTACTGAAATGTTCAGACAAGAGAAGCTGGGAAGTGCTGATTGCGGAAGGAGAGAAGCGGCGAGGCCCCGCAAACATGACAATGAATGGACAATCAGATCTCAGAAGACTGGCAGGAGGTCAAACGGCAGCTGTGAGGCACAAGGAGACAAAGGAGGGTCTGGTGGAGTCCTGCAGCATCCCAATCCTCCCGGCCAGGAGCATTCCTCCCGACGCCAGCAGTGGAGACTGCGCCCTCATCACCTGCACCGCCAGCCGGCACATCTCGTAAACAGGACCCAGTACAATGATGGATAAAAAAATAAAATAAAATGGAAGCCAATGCCAAGAAAGGGGGAGGATACGCAGTTATATGGGTGGTAGAGTATATTAAAGGGGGTCTGTTACCTCCTATATTGTATGGAGGCCTATCCAAGTCCATACGACCAACTGTGCCTCACCATCAAAATGAGGACGTCAAACTCATTGATTTCAGCAGATTGCCGATGAAACAAGGACGACCATCGAGGGGCTACCGGTCAAGGGTCTTCTACTAGAAAAATAGCTTGCGATACTAGGTGATCAATATCAGATTGTGGGGATTCAACACCAACCAACAGGTAAAAAGGGTGAACAGTATAGCACCAAACAGTGTTTTTTGGGTACTGCAGATCAGCTACATTGAAGGGAATGTGATCTGGGCTGAAAATCTCAATGTCAGGCAGGTGCTGTAAAGCTAACATTATAGGGTGAGGATAAAAATTGTCTATTAAAAAGCTTATAAGTGTTTTGCAGACCAAATGTTGAATATGGGATCAGGCTTTGTGCTTCATATTGTACGAAAAGTATATAAGGCTACGTTCACATTAGCGTTCCGCTAATGTGCGTCGCTGTTGCGTCGGCGACGCAGCGGCGACGCGCCCCTATGTTTAACATGGGGGACACGTGCGTTTTTTTGTTGCGTTTTCCGACACGTGCGTCGTTTCCGACGCTAGCGTCGGACGCAAGAAAATGCAACAAGTTGCATTTTTCGTGCGTCCGATTTTCGTCAAAAAACGACCCACGCGTCGCAAAACGCAGCGTTTTTGCGTGCGTTTGCGCGTTTTTTGTGCGTCGTGCGTTGCGTCGCCGACGCAGCGGCGCGCAACGCTAATGTGAACGTAGCCTAAGAGACCGGCAGCGTGTTCAAAGGGCGAGTGACTAGATTGTTAAATGCAGCAGCAGAAGGCGGCTCATCTACAAGGGTAAGCTAGAAAAACCAACTGGCAGCTGAAAATATCAGAGCTGAGCAGTGAGAAGGGTAAATGTTTCCTGTAAACAGTCAACTTCTGGGTACAATCAGTAGATGAAGATCACACGGATGAGAATGTGCAATTACTCTGGAATTTATAGCAGAAGCTGGCGAAGACTGCAAAAGAGGAAAACCGAAGTGTGAACATACCCTGAGGATCCACGGGTCTAAGGCTACTTTCACACTAGCGTTTTTTTAAATCCGTCACAATGCGTCGTTTTGCAGAAAAAACGCATCCTGCAAAAGTGCTTGCAGGATGCGTTTTTTCCCCATAGACTTCTATTGACGACGCATTTGCGACGGATTGCCACACTTCGCATCCGTCTTGCGACGGATGCGTCGTGCTTTGGCGGACCGTCGGGAGAAAAAAAAATGCTACATGTAACAGTTTTTTCTCCTGACGGACCGCTTTTATGCGCGGTCGGAACTCCGCCACCACCTCCCCGCACCTTACAATGGGGCAGCGGATGCGCCGGAAAAATGCATCCGCTGCACCCATTGTGCAATGCAGCAAACGCTAGCGTCGGAATCTCTCCCCGACGCATTGCGACGAGGAGATTCCGACGCTAGTGTGAAAGAAGCCTAAGGAGTAATGCTACATGCACACATTAGCGATTCACAGACCCCCTCAGATGAGATCTACGGCTGGTCCAGGAATCACACATCTGTGCAGATAAAAAGTGATGGAAGAAGTCAGTGCGTGACGTATTCTCTGCCGTGGACTCCTTATATGACCCAGCAAGACACGACCTTGCTTAACAGTGGAAAGCTGTAAAGAGGAAATTCTCAATTTCTATGCCGCGAGGGTGGATAATGACAGTATGGCTACAGCAAGGTAGTAAAACAGTAACCGGATTCCACGCGGTTTGCCAAATACTATTGTAGCAGGTGGGGGAAGCGTAGACGACATTTTCACACTAAACTGTTTCGCATTAAGCAAAAAATTTCCAGGTCACAGACGCGAGAATAACTACGCGATTGTTTTCTGTAGCAAAAGGCGAAACACTAAACTGTATCATGAAGGTCAGAGAACCTTTCAATCAACAGATAGGAGCCCAACTAGCACTAGAGGACGAGAGGCCCAGGGTAAGACGATCGCAAGAACCCGGATTTATATCTCGAAGGGTTGTGCTGCTGGATTTACACTCTTGCCACTTTATTAGAGACAACACTGGAGCTTCGCTGTATGGAAATAATAGACACAAGATCACAAAACGCAGCCTAAAATGAAGTGATGAGTTTCAGAAGTTGAATGAGAGAATCTGGTGATCCAAGTGACTTCGGACAACGCTTGGTGGCAGAATGGCCGAGGCGAGGCCTTCAAAAAAAAAAAAGTGAGTAGAGTATAGAGAATGGTGTAATCTAGGAAAAACATCCAGCGAAAGGATACTGTGGATGTTACCAAAAGGATCAGAGGAGGAAGTGAAGAATCGAAGAACAGGAGATGCACGGTCAAGAAAACTAACAGTGGTGTCCAACTAAACCAAGCATTTATCCATCCAATTATCTTGTCCGACAGTCAATATCCCGATTGGAATTTACTCCTTGATGGATTGTAGTGTTTCTGAAGGTCCAACGCGTTACTAGAGATGGGGTACATAACATAAGTCCCATAATGCTATAATGTACCTGACACTAGGCCTGGGTAACCATGTAATGTATACGGGGGCCTTTCAACATTAAATAGAGGAGAGAAGGATTGAGCATGTTGAATTACAATGGCCAATCCTTTTTATTTTTCAGGAAAATGGAGGGCACAGTAGAACCACGGCGAGTGAAGGGAGGGCTCAGCGGAGCCCCGGTTCCTCTCCTCTTTTCAACATTTAGGGTACGTGTCCACATTCAGGATGGCCGGCGGTTTTGACGGAGCGGCGAACTCGCTCCGCCCCCTTCTGGAGACACGATGATGCCGGATGTGTCCATTGCACCCCACAAATAGGGCCCTGTGTTATACCTTGCGGTGGCGCAGCATCGCCGCAAGGTAAACGGACATGCTTCGATCTAAAAAGACGCGCCGCATGTCCGGAATCGCAGGGCCGCCGGATGTGTTACCACGCATAGTGGAGACGGGATTTCATGAAATCCCCTCCACTAGGCTGTAACATCTGGACGCTGCGTCTCTATGCAGCGTCAAACACGCAGCGTTTCCTGAACGTGGAAACATACCCCTAGGCTATGTGAACATGTCCGGAATTGCTGCGGAAATTTCCACGGCAGTTCTGGAACTCCCTGCCGCGGGAAAAAACGCATGCTTTACCCTGCTAAACACTAGTGTTTTGCAAGCGATCTGTAGCATCGCTTGGAAAAATGATTGACAGGTTGGTCACTTGTCAAACAGTGTTTGATAAGTGTGACCAACTTTTTACTATTGATGCTGCTTATGCAGCATCAATAGTACAAGATCTAATGTTAAAAATTATTAAAAAAAAAAAAAAAAATCATGATATTCTCACCTTCCGGTGTCCCCGGCAGCCTTTCCCGCGCCTCACGATGCTCCGGTACCAGTAATGCTTTGCGGCAATGACCCGAGATGACGTAGCAGTCTCGCAAGACCGCACGTCATCACAGGTCATTCTCGCAATGCATTATTGGGAACATGAGCATCGTGAGGAGCGGGAAGGCTGCCGGGGACACCGGAAGAGGAGAATATCACAATTTATTTTTTTTTTATATATATATTAATACGGTTCCCAGGGCCTGGGGAGAGTCCTCTCCTCCACCCTGGGTACCAGCCGCACATGATCTGCTTACTTCCCGCATGGTGGACATAGCCACATGCGGAAAGTAAGCGGATCAATGCATTCCGGTGTGTGCAGAATCCCTGCGATTCCGCAAAGAATGAATATGCAGTTTTTTTTTCCAGAAAGCAATTGCGCCGTGGAAAAAAACGCAGCATGCGTAAAAAAAAAAAAAAAAAAAAAAAATGCGGATTGCATTCTAAAAAAAAATTAAAAAAAATAGGATGCTTAGTGTATGTTGGGTTTGTTTTGCGGTTTTATATCGAAAAAAAAAAAAACCGTGAAAATTCCTTAACGTGTGCGCGCATAACCTTACCGTTGGAATCAAGAGCTCCAACAGTAACGACCCATCGTCTTCGGTGAAATTTCCTGGGTGAAAACAGAAAAACATGAACTGACAACAGCTGATAAATCACATTAATGTGCTGCAGAAAGAGCACATTTAGAGTTTGATTAATCAGCGGCACTGCAGCCCACAGTAATCAAACAGGATACGTGACAAGTACTGAGCAAAATGTCGTATTTAGTGATCTGACCCAATTACCTTACGTGAATCTTAAAAGGAGTTGTCGAGAATTAGTCAAACCAAAGCCACACCTGTCTTGGTTTGCTTACCAACTATACAGCCATGATACCAACAGTAAAATATGGTGGTGGTGGTAGTGTGATGGTCTGGGGCTGTTTTGCGTCTTCAGGACCTGGAAGACTTGCTGTGGTAAATGGAACCATGAGTTCTGCTGGCTACCAAAAAATCCTGAAGGAGAATGTCCGGCCATCTGTTTGTTGACTTGAAATAAGCTAATATGTTCAGAAAATGATCAGCAAACAAATTTGGCACGAATATGGTACTTTCGGATTCGTGATCTGTAACACGAGCATTCTTCTTATACTCGGAAAAGGTCGGTAACATTCGGTAAAAGATAGAATAAAAGCCGGCAACTCATGTGCTGCGTTCAATAAAATCATAGCGTGACAGGTTAGGAGAGTGAGTGTATGTATGTATGTATGTATGTATGTATGTATGTATGTATGTATGTATGTATGTATGTATGTATGTATGCATAATATTACATACGTAGATAGATCGAAGAAAAGCCGGCAATTTTCGTAACCAGCAGAGGGAAAGCAGACGGCTGAGGGCCGATAATAGCCTGGGACGCTCCAGGGGTATTATCCCCTTCCCAGGCTATAAACATCAGCACACAGCTGTATACTTAGCACTTACTGGCTATTAAAATGGGGGAACCCCCCAAAAAATGGCATAGGGTCCCCCCTATAATTAACCAGCAAAGACTGTGTAGACAGCTGCGGGCTGATATTGATGGCCCCTTCCTATGCTATGGATACTGCCTCCCCCCCCCCCCACCAGGCTAAAAACATCAGCTCTCAGCCGACCCAGGACAGGCACATCTACAGTGGGTACGGAAAGTATTCAGACCCCTTTAAAGTTTTTCACTCTTTGCTTCATTGCAGCCATTTGGTAAATTCTAAAAAGTTCATTTTTTTTTCTCATTAATGTACACTCTGCACCCCATCAACTGGAAAAAAAATAAATACAGAAATTAAGAATTTTCTGCAAATTTATAAAAAATAAAAATAAAAAAATAAATAAAAATGAAATTTCACATAGTCTTAAGCATCCAGACACTTTGCTCAGTATTGAGTAGAATAACCATAGTGCAGCCATGAATCTTCTTTGGAATGATGTAACATGTTTTTCACCCCTGGATTTGGGGATCCTCGGCCATTCCTCCTTGCAGATCCTCTCCAGTTCCGTCAGGTTGGATGGTGAACGTTGGTGGACGCCATTTTCAGGTCTCTTCACAGATGCTCCATTGGGTTTAGGTCCGGGCTCTGGCTGGGCCAGTCAAGAATAATCACAGAGTGGTTCTGAAGCCGCTCCTTTGTTATTTTAGCTGTGTGCTTAGGGTCATTGTCTTGTTGGAAGGTGAACCTTCGGCCAAGTCTGAGGTCCAGAGCACTCTGGAAGAGGTTTTCATCCAGGATATCTGAGCACTTCACCGCATTCATGTTTCCGTCAATGACAACCAGTCGTCCTGTCCCTGCAGCTGAAAAACACCCCCATAGTATGATGCTGCCACCACCATGTTTCACTGTTTGGATTGTATTGGGCAAATTATGAGCAGTGCCTGGTTTTCTCCACACATACCGCTTAGACCTTTTTGTTGATAATTCTATCTTCATCTCATCAGACCAAAGAATCTTATTTCTCATAGTTTGGGAGTCCTTCGTGCGTTTTTAGGAAACTATGCGGGCTTTCATGTGTCTTGCACTGAGGAGAGGCTTCCGTCGGCCACTCTGCCATGAAGGCCTGACTGGTGGAGGCTGCAGTGATAGGTGACTTTGTGGAACTTTCTCCCATCTCCCTACTGCATCTCTGGAGCTCAGCCGCAGTGATCTTGGGGTTCTTCTTTACCTCTCTCACCAAGGCTCTTCTCCCACGATTGCTCAGTTTGGCAGGACGGCCAGGTCTAGGAAGACTTCTGCTGGTCCCAAACTTCTTCCATTTAAGGATTATGGAGGCCACTGTGCTCTTAGGAACCTTGAGTACTGCAGAAATTCTGTTGACCCTGTTGAGGGCAGAGCAAAGCACTGCAGTGCGCAGGGCCTCTCTGACCTTTCCCGACGCCTGCGCACTGCAGTACTTTGCTCTGCCCTCAACAGGAGCCGCGTCAGGAAGCAAACAAGGACGTCATCGTATGAAGATGGGAGGCGCAGGACCCGGACCGTGACGCCCATCGGACCTCCCCTGGGTGAGTATAATCTAACTTGTTTTTCTTATCTTTCAGGTTATATCGGGGGAAGGGGGGGGGGGGGGCATATCTACAGCATTATAGAATGCTGTAGATAAGCCACTGATGGCAGTGGCCTTAGCTTATAGGCCTAAAATGGGGTGACAGATTGCCTTTAAGCTCCAAGGTTAGTATTGGAGAGGCGTCAATAAGACGAGGAGGTGGCGATGGCGAACTCAGTCGAGGGGTTCAAGAGAGGCCTGGATGTCTTCCTGGAGCAGAACAATATTGTATCATACAATTATTATGTTCTGTAGAAGGACGTAAATCTGGGGATTTATTATGATGGAATATAGGCTGAACAAATGTCTTTTTTCGGCCTTACTAACTATGTTACTATGTATGTTACTAAGATTACTATCCCCATAGCCACATTGTAAGAAAACAGACACCAAGAAAAAGTCCTTTAATTGAAAGAATGACAGACTCCTTTAATAAATCGTGCGTATGGTTTAATTAAGTCCTCGCCCATTCCACCTCTGCAGAAGAGTTTAAAATAAAAAAAACAATATTCCTCATCTTTCCACAAAGATGCTACTAATCCATTTCTCCCAGGACGGGTCTAGCTCTGCTACATCTACATGGCAGGCTGCATGGTAGCATGATGCGACCATACGGCCTGTCATCCAGCAGGGACGCAGACGTCTGCTACCGCTGCCCAGAATCTCGCGGTAAACTCATAGGACCTGTCTGACGTCACCGCGAGAATGAGAAAGTTCCTTCAGACAGGTCCTGGGAGTTCACAGCCAATGAACTCAGTTCACGTTCCTGACATTAGTGCGAGCACTGTGGGAAATTCTACGGCATTCGCACTAATGTCAAAACGGTACCGAAGATGTTTGTGTCCGCTTGTGTAATACGTGTGGCAACCGTGTGCCGCATCAGTAACACACGGTGGGTGCCAGGGAAGAAGCGCTACAGTAAGCGCTGTTCCCCAGCACCTAGTGCTGAAGACGACTCATCATTCTCTCCTACTCTGCCAGCAATCAGCACGAGCAGGGGAGAATGATGAAAGTTTTATTCAAGTGAGAACAATGACAGCAGGTGGCGGCTTTTGGGACTACAGCTCCCATCAGCCGATGCCTGCTGCCACTAATAACAAGTGACAGCAGAAGCAGCTGATAGGAGTATTCATCTGTCGCCTGCACTATAAATAAATTTTAAAAAACGCATTGGTTCCCCTGTACTTGAGAACCAGCCAGGCAAAACTCACAGCTGGGGATGCAACCCTCAGCTGTCAGCAGCGCTAGTTAACAATAGAGGGGTCCCCACACCATATTCTTAATTATACAAATTATTTATTTAAAAAAAAAAAAAAAAAAAAAAAAAAACACGGCTTGGGGGTCCTCCCCATTTTTTGACAACCAGCCTTGCTAGAGGTAGAAATGGTGCTAAATTGGACTAAAATTTAACCTTTAATATTAATAATTAAAACCAAATGTTGACAAGAACAAACCAGACACTATACTACAAACAATATACACTTAATATTGAACACACAACTTCTATGGGTATATCAAAATTCAAATATTTACTCAGAGGAGTTCCTAAATCTTAGTCTCTCAGCCAATAGACTCCTACAACTTGAGCAAAAGCATAGCAGTGACTTTTGGCACTATGCAGCCGCTTTCTATATTATAAGCGAATAAAGAACGTAGCTGTACTATATAATTGCCACACATTGCATAGTAGCCATAATTATCAACCAAAAAAACAAAACAAAAAACAGCTGCTTAAGATAATGGAACAGTCTCACCCAGATTCATATACATCGATTCTTCCTGGTCTCTAGGACGGCTCCAAAAGATGCTTTTGTTGATCCGAAGGTGGGAGACGGGTGTACATCAGTCCCCGTGAAATTCAAAACCCACCATTAGGATTTTCAAACATCAAATATTATCCCCATGGCCTCCCAACGCGTTTCATTTCTCAAATCATCAGGGGAGGAAAAGAAATAAATAAATAAATTGCCAGGTTGGGGAGACCGCAAGATGATCTTGAATAAGAAGGTTGTTTATTCCTTGAGCGGAAAACACCTTCTCTCCCCAACCTGGCAATTTATTTATTTCTTTTCCTTCCCTGATTTGAGAAATGAAACGCGTTGGGAGGCCACGTTGATAATATATGATGTTTGAGAATCCTAATGGTGGGTTGTGAATTTCACGGGGACTGATGTACACCCGTCTCCCACCTTCGGATCAACAAAAGCATCTTTTGGAGCCGTCCTAGAGACCAGGAAGAATCGATGTATATGAATCTGGGTGAGACTGTTCCATTATCTTAAGCAGCTGTTTTTTGTTTTGTTTTTTTGGTTGATAATTATGGCTACTATGCAATGTGTGGCATTTATATAGTACAGCTACGTTCTTTATTCGCTTATAATATAGAAAGCGGCTGCATAGTGCCAAAAGTCACTGCTATGCTATTGCTCAAGTTGTATGAGTCTATTGGCTGAGAGACTAAGATTTAGGAACTCCTCTGAGTAAATATTTGAATTTTGATATACCCATAGAAGTTGTGTGTTCAATATTGGGTGTATATTGTTGTTTGTAGTATAGTGTCTGGTTTGTGGTCTTTGTCAAAATTTGGTTTTAATTAATAATACCGTATATACTCGAGTATAAGCCGAGATTTTCAGCCCAAAATTTTGGGCTGAAAGTGCCCCTCTCGGCTTATACTCGAGTCAAGGTGGGTGGCAGGGTCGGCGGGTGAGGGCGCTGAGGCATACTTACCTAGTCCCAGCGATCCTCGCGCTGTCCCTGCCGTCCCACGGTCTTCTGTGCTGCAGCTTCTTCCCCTCTTCAGCGGTCACGTGGGACCGCTCATTAGAGAAATGAATACGCGGCTCCACCTCCCATAGGGGCGGAGCCGCCTATTCATTCCTCTAATCAGCGGTGCCGGTGACCGCTGATAGAGAAAGAAGCTGCGGCACCGAAGACCAGGCAGAGGGACAGCGCGAGGATCGCCAGGACTAGGTAAGTATAGCATATTCACCTGTCCGCGTTCCAGCCGCCGAGCGTCGCTCCATCTTCCCGGCCGGCGCCTCCATCTTCCCGGCGTCTGCGCTCTGACTGTGCAGGCAGAGGGCGCGATGACGCATATAGTGTGCGCGGCGCCCTCTGCCTGATCAGTCAGAGCAGAGACGCCGGGAAGATGGAGGCGCCGGAACGAGACGCCGGGAGCTGCAATCAAGGGAGGTGAGTATGTGTTTTTTTTTTTTTATTGCAGCAGCAGCGGCAGAGATTTATGTGGAGCATCTATGGGGCACAGTGAACGGTGCAGGGCACCGTATATGGCACATCTATGGGGCACAGTGAACGGTGCAGAGCACCGTATATGGCACAGCTATGGGGCACAGTGAACGGTGCAGAGCACCGTATATGGCACATCTATGGGGCACAGTGAACGGTGCAGAGCACCGTATATGGAGCACATCTATGGGGCACAGTGAACGGTGCAGAGCACCGTATATGGAGCACATCTATGGGGCACAGTGAACGGTGCAGGGCACCGTATATGGCACATCTATGGGGCACAGTGAACGGTGCAGAGCACCGTATATGGAGCACATCTATGGGGCACAGTGAACGGTGCAGGGCACCGTATATGGCACATCTATGGGGCACAGTGAACGGTGCAGGGCACCGTATATGGCACATCTATGGGGCACAGTGAACGGTGCAGAGCACCGTATATGGCACATCTATGGGGCACAGTGAACGGTGCAGAGCACCGTATATGGCACATCTATGGGGCACAGTGAACGGTGCAGAGCACCGTATATGGCACATCTATGGGGCACAGTGAACGGTGCAGAGCACCGTATATGGCACATCTATGGGGCACAGTGAACGGTGCAGGGCACCGTATATGGCACATCTATGGGGCACAGTGAACGGTGCAGAGCACTGTATATGGCACATCTATGGGGCACAATGAACGGTGCAGAGCACCGTATATGGCACAGCTATGGGGCACAGTGAACGGTGCAGAGCACCGTATATGGCACATCTATGGGGCACAGTGAACGGTGCAGAGCACCGTATATGGCACATCTATGGGGCACAGTGAACGGTGCAGGGCACCGTATATGGCACATCTATGGGGCACAGTGAACGGTGCAGGGCACCGTATATGGCACATCTATGGGGCACAATGAACGGTGCAGAGCACCGTATATGGCACAGCTATGGGGAAATATGAACGGTGCAGAGCACTGTATGGCACAGCTATGGGGAAATAATGATCTATTTTTATTTTTGAAATTCACCGGTAAATGCTGCATTTCCACCCTAGGCTTATACTCGAGTCAATAAGTTTTCCCAGTTTTTTGTTGCAAAATTAGGGGGTCGGCTTATACTCGGGTCGGCTTATACTCGAGTATATACGGTAGTTAAAATTGTAGTCCAATTTAGCACCATTTCTACCTTGCTGCAATAAACTTTTGGGATTGGTAGATATTTCTTAGATTATTTCAGCCTTGTTATGGCCAGGTTCACACTGCGTCAATGGTGTCCGTTAGACGGACTACGTTACACCGCAGCATAAACGCGGTGTAACGTAGGCCGTTACGGCTGCCATTGACTGCAATGTTGGACGCATCGCTAGCGCACGCCCATAATGGGCAAGCGCTAGGGATGTGCCATCATTGAGTGACGGACCCGGAGACGCTGGCTCTATCTGCGCTAGCGCGATGCAAACGCCGGAACTTGCGTCACAGCAGCCCGTTAGCGTATGTGCTGAACGGGCTGCTGCTAATGCAGTGTGAACTTAGCCTTAAGCAGCCAGCTGGGGGCTGGTATTCTCAGGTTGGTAAGAGGCCATTGATATTACTGCCGATCAGCACTGCAACGCCGGTGTTTCCCACACTGTTACACAGTGTGGGAAACACCAGCTTTTGTACCGTGTATGTTTGGCTATATTCAACGATTTAAAAAAATTGCGAGCCGAACTGAACTATTCCCTCATCTCCATTTGTGACCTCAAGATGAAGCGCAATTGGTTTTAGCACCAGGAAAATTATTCAAAACACACCAGCAAGTCCACCTCTGAATGGCTTAAGAAAAACAAAATTAAGACTTTGGAGTGGCCTAGTCAAAGTCCTAATCTTAATCTGATTGAGATGCTTTGGCATGACCTTAAAAAGGCTGTTCACGCTCTGAAACCCTCCAATGTGGCTGAATTACAGCAGTTCTGCAAAGATGAGTAGCCAAAATTCCTCCAGAGTGTTGTAAAGGACTCACTGCCAGTTATCGCAAACGCTTGATTGCAGTTGTTGCTGCTAATGGCGGCCCAACCAGTTATTAGGTTTAGGGGACAATCACTTTCACACAGGACCCTGTAGGTTTGGATTTCTTTTTAGATTATTAATATATTATTAATTTATAAATTGCATTTTGTGATTTCTACGGATGAGTAAATAGCTTTGGATAGCTCCTTACCTGAATAGCTATAGCGCTCTACCGATAGCTGCATCGGGAACTCTGATACCAACACAGTTTCGAGCGGGCACCATCCACTTATAATACATAAGGGGATCACCTAGTGCATATCACATACGAGTATAACCACATAGAAAAAAAACTATATGCACAAATGGGATCACCACAACAATAGTAAAGTACAAAAAAATGCCAATTTTTATTGAGCACATCACACAAAAACATTAAAAACAATTAAAAACCCACACAACATGGGTAGAGGTAGTGGGTCCACTTCAATATATGGTCAATACCACAGAGAACTGCACAGTCAATCATCACAGAGTATACGTTGACATAATCAAAATACAATAGCCAAGTATAATACCATTCCCCATAGATATAATAGAAAACAATTATAGATATCTATCCAAAAGGCAGCATATAAAGTTGGAAGGGATAACCAGGCTGTGTATTTGATAACCTAAGTACAGCAGATGGTCAACAGGGTTTCCACCCTAGACGCTATATCCTTACCTAGCCTGACAAAAAGGTAACCCCTCAGATACTGGCATGGTAGGCATAATAGCCTCAACCTTTTTGTCAGGCAAGGTAAGGATATAGCGTCTAGGGTGGAAACCCTGTTGATTTTCTGCCATCTGCTGTACCTAGGTTGTCAAATACACAGCCTGGTTATCCCTTCCAGCTTTATATGCTGCCTTTTGGATAGATATCTATAATTGTGTTTTCTATTATACCTATGGGGAATGGTATTTTTTTGGACATGACAGCATGCATATACCGCAAAATACTTGGCTATTGTATTTTGATTATGTCAACGTATACTCTGTGATAATTGACTATGCAGTTCTCTGTAGAATTGACCATGTATTGAAGTGGACCCACTACCTCTACCCATGTTGTGTGGGTTTTTAATTGTTTTTAATGTTTTTGTGTGATGTGCTCAATAAAAATTGGCATTTTTTTGTACTTTACTATTGTTGTGGTGATCCCATTTGTGCATATACTTTTTCCTATGTGGGAACTCTGATACCAGGAGCGCTCTTGATAATCAGCTATTCGGTGCCGCAGCTGCATGTGTCACGGCTGTGCGACAGTCACAACGGCGGCCTTTTCTGTGCTGCAGCTGCATGTGTCACGGCTGTGCGACAGTCACAACGGCGGCCTTTTCTGTGCTGCAGCTGCATGTGTCACGGCTGTGCGACAGTCACAACGGCGGCCTTTTCTGTGCTGCAGCTGCATGTGTCACGGCTGTGCGACAGTCACAACGGCGGCCTTTTCTGTGCTGCAGCTGCATGTGTCACGGCTGTGCGACAGTCACAACGGCGGCCTTTTCTGTGCTGCAGCTGCATGTGTCACGGACTGTACGACAGTCACAACGGCGGCCTTTTCTGTGCTGCAGCTGCATGTGTCACGGACTGTACGACAGTCACAACGGCGGCCTTTTCTGTGCTGCAGCTGCATGTGTCACGGCTGTGTGACAATCGTGACACACGCATGGAGTCTGTTGGGCTCTCCATGCATGTGTTGTGATTGTCCCACAGCTGTGACACATGCGGATGCAGCACAGAAACGGCCGCCATTGTGACTGTCGCTCAGCCATGACACATGCGGATGCAGCACAGAAACGGCCGCCATTGTGACTGTCGCACAGCCGTGACACATGCGGATGCAGCACAGAAACGGCCGCCATTGTGACTGTCGCTCAGCCATGACACATGCAGCTGCGGCACAGAAACGGCCGCCATTGTGACTGTCGCTCAGCCATGACACATGCGGATGCAGCACAGAAACGGCCGCCATTGTGACTGTCGCACAGCCATGACACATGCGGATGCAGCACAGAAACGGCCGCCATTGTGACTGTCGCACAGCCGTGACACATGCGGATGCAGCACAGAAACGGCCGCCATTGTGACTGTCGCACAGCCGTGACGCATGCAGCTGAGGCACCGAACAGCTGATTATCAGGAGCGCTCCGGGTATCCAGGTTTCTGATGCAGCTATTCGGTAAGCGCTATAGCTATTCGGAGTTGTCCAAAGCTATTCGCTCATCCCTAGTGATTACTTGTGTTATCTTTGTCTAATATTTACATTTGTTTGGTGATCGGAAACACTTAAGTGTGACAAACATGCAAAAGAATAGGAAGTCAGGAGGGTGCAAACACTTTTTCAGACAAATGTACCGTATATATTTTAGTGGACACCCACCCTAATTGCTGTTGATTCCAGTGAGGATGCCATTCATGTTAAATTTAGTTTTAATTGGTACCCAGCGAAAAAAAGAAAAAAGGCACCAAAGAAAATATTCTGGCCATATTGCTCATTGTGCAGCTTTGAATATTGGACATCTTTACCAGGATTTTTGTTTCTGAATTTAGGTGGGTTTTACCTGCACGCAGTTTGGGGAAAAAAATTAAAATTTGAAATAAAGCAATATTCCAGCCGCTACACGAGACGTCACGTGAGGCTGCAGCAGGTGAAATGGGGGAAGTCAGACGCGGCATCTCCTGCTCGACTCCTTCTGCAGCATTATGACAATGTGGAAGTCGCTCTGCCCAAAATAGTTTCCGCCTCAGCTGGCAATCACAGGTTTATGTTCACGTCTGCCGCCCTTAGGGGGTAAAATGATGCAGAGAAGAACAGATGGCGCCGGCTTGTAAGCGAGTTGCACCTCTACAGCCTGCGAGTACATCATGGCGGGGTTCTCACCATGTGCAGTGTGCTGCGGCGGCGTTTTCTCTTCATCCCGGGTACGTTCTGTACGTTCAGCTTAAAAAGGAGAGAAAAAAAAAAAAAAAACACACAGTGGGCTCAAACAATGCTAAATCATTGCGGACACGTGCAAGGATCCTGCGAGCAGACGCACCGCCTGTCAGTCTCATCAGCCGCAGATGCGGCATACCAAATGTGATTCTGTGTTTATCCGCGCACAGAGCATGATGGTTAATTATCCGCTACACTACAGGTATCCGGGAGCTGCATTACATTACACTCAGCCTCTCCCGGGAGGGCAGCACAATTGCACCAGACGTTCCTTTGAAGGGCTGCAGATTTGCAAGTGTCCTTCAGAGCACAAAGAACCTGACAAATGCAATGTAGTTTATTGAAAGCACATTAGGAATAGAGAAAAAAAAAAAAAGGATAAGAAGAATGCAGTCTTTGGAGGGAGGAAAAGGATAAAGCCCACAATGGCGAGAGGTGCAGACACAGCAGAACAAAAGGGACGGGCAGCAGTAATTGTCAGCCTCTGCAACACAAAGTGGTGCCAGCAGCCTGCTGATAGACGGCCGGGCACGCTACGTCCCCACAGCATGCACCATGCAGCCTCAGGATCGCTCCTTCTGCCTCTGAAGCTGCTCCAGGTCCATCCCAAACGCTGCACATTCCTTATTAATAATGCAAGCGCTTAACACCGATACCCTACACTCGGAAGTCAAACGCTTCCTTTCTCCAGAGTCATCTAGAGCCCGAAGATTCGCAAGCATAAGCATTTCTTTCGTGTGCCTAATGAAGGAAAACGAAGCCTTAAAAAAGGGGCACTACACCTGCAGTCTGCCCACTTCTCAATGCCATCTATTGTTCCCTGTTATCAGCCAAAGCGAAGCCAGCTGCAGTGCTGGGATTGGCAACAGGGATCGAGATAAAAGCCGCCGACTCCTTATATCATTCATAGCATTTCACACGTCAGGATTTGCACCATGACCTGGTTCCGGATGGGGAAAATGCGCCAACCGAGGACCCACAGGGGCTGTCAGTTCCCTCCCACACAAAAGACTGAATGGAATAAGAAGCTGCGCAAAAAAAAAAAAAAAAAATCTAAATAAGGGAAACATTTAGGAGATCTCTATGCCATCAGGGGCATAATAGCTAAAGGGTTTATTATGCATTTGCACATGTGCAAAAGCTGCTTACAGGATAAACTAGAGTTAAAGGGGTTTTCTACGCATCAGCTAAGCCAGCCCCCCATCTTCTATCCATTCATCAATACAAACAGTACGGGGGGCGAGCTATGAGCCAGCCCCCTCCACATAGTTCTGATGACGTACCAACAGGGGCAACTTGAGTCCAGGACAAGCAGAAAGTGGAGCTGCTGATCAGAAACATAGGCCGCCATGTAATACCACATATCACCAGCTGAGTATTAGGTCTCTGGTCACATCTTCCAAAGGCTACAGATATGGGTAAAAAAAAAACAAAAAAAAAAAAACACATGTCTATGCAATAAAAAGAGGAGGTCTGCAGAACCGATGCCACCAGGAGAAACAAGGATCCAAGTAGGTGGAATTGTGTCTGTCAGTTCCTTTATGTCCATCCAGAAAAGGGCAAGAACATCTGATCAAACAGATCTTACACGGGGTGCGATAATCCGACCCCACGCCAGGGTTAATCAGAGATCTTACACGGGGTGCGATAATCCGACCCCACTCCACGGCCAATCAGAGATCTTACACGGGGTGCGATAATCCAACCCCACGCCAAGGCCGATCAGAGATCTAACACGGGGTGCGATAATCCGACCCCACGCCAGGGTTAATCAGAGATCTTACACGGGGTGCGATAATCCGACCCCACGCCAGGGCCAATCACAGATCTTACACGGGGTGCGATAATCCGACCCCACTCCACGGCCAATCAGAGATCTTACACGGGGTGCGATAATCCAACCCCACGCCACGGCCAATCAGAGATCTTACACGGGGTGCGATAATCCAACCCCACGCCACGGCCAATCAGAGATCTAACACGGGGTGCGATAATCCGACCCCACTCCACGGCCAATCAGAGATCTTACACGGGGTGCGATAATCCAACCCTACGCCAGGGCCAATCACAGATCTTACACGGGGTGCGATAATCCGACCCCACGCCAGGGTTAATCAGAGATCTTACACGGGGTGCGATAATCCGACCCCACGCCAGGGCCAATCACAGATCTTACACGGGGTGCGATAATCCGACCCCACGCCAGGGTTAATCAGAGATCTTACACGGGGTGCGATAATCCGACCCCACGCCAGGGCCAATCACAGATCTTACACGGGGTGCGATAATCCGACCCCACTCCACGGCCAATCAGAGATCTAACACGGGGTGCGATAATCCGACCCCACTCCACGGCCAATCAGAGATCTTACACGGGGTGCGATAATCCGACCCTACGCCACGGCCAATCAGAGATCTTACACGGGGTGCGATAATCCGACCCCACTCCACAGCCAATCACAGATCTTACACGGGGTGCGATAATCCGACCCAGGCCAGGGCCAATCACAGATCTTACACGGGGTGCGATAATCCGACCCCAGGCCAGGGCCAATCAGAGATCTTACACGGGGTGCGATAATCCGACCCCTCTCCAGAGCCAAATCAGAGATCTTACACGGGGTGCGATAATCCGACCCCACTCCAGAGCCAATCAGATCTTACACGGGGTGCGATAATCCGACCCCAGGCCAGGACCAATCACAGATCTTACACGGGGTGCGATAATCCGACCCCTCTCCAGAGCCAATCAGAGATCTTAAACGGAGTGCGATAATCTGACCCCACGCCACGGCCAATCAGAGATCTTACACGGGGTGCGATAATCCGACCCCACGCCAGCGCCCATCAGTGACCTCGCCGCGTGCCCCCTCGTACGCAGCACCGTACCGTGCCTCGCCGCGTGCCCCCTCGTACGCAGCACCGTGCCTCGCCGCGTGCCCCCTCGTACGCAGCACCGTGCCTCGCCGCGTGCCCCCTCGTACGCAGCACCGTGCCTCGCCGCGTGCCCCCTCGTACGCAGCACCGTGCCTCGCCGCGTGCCCCCTCGTACGCAGCACCGTGCCTCGCCGCGTGCCCCCTCGTACGCAGCACCGTGCCTCGCCGCGTGCCCCCTCGTACGCAGCACCGTGCCTCGCCGCGTGCCCCCTCGTACGCAGCACCGTGCCTCGCCGCGTGCCCCCTCGTACGCAGCACCGTGCCTCGCCGCGTGCCCCCTCGTACGCAGCACCGTGCCTCGCCGCGTGCCCCCTCGTACGCAGCACCGTGCCTCGCCGCGTGCCCCCTCGTACGCAGCACCGTGCCTCGCCGCGTGCCCCCTCGTACGCAGCACCGTGCCTCGCCGCGTGCCCCCTCGTACGCAGCACCGTGCCTCGCCGCGTGCCCCCTCGTACGCAGCACCGTGCCTCGCCGCGTGCCCCCTCGTACGCAGCACCGTGCCTCGCCGCGTGCCCCCTCGTACGCAGCACCGTGCCTCGCCGCGTGCCCCCTCGTACGCAGCACCGTGCCTCGCCGCGTGCCCCCTCGTACGCAGCACCGTGCCTCGCCGCGTGCCCCCTCGTACGCAGCACCGTGCCTCGCCGCGTGCCCCCTCGTACGCAGCACCGTGCCTCGCCGCGTGCCCCCTCGTACGCAGCACCGTGCCTCGCCGCGTGCCCCCTCGTACGCAGCACCGTGCCTCGCCGCGTGCCCCCTCGTACGCAGCACCGTGCCTCGCCGCGTGCCCCCTCGTACGCAGCACCGTGCCTCGCCACGTGCCCCCTCGTACGCTGCACCGTACCTCGACGCGTGCCCCCTCGTACGCTGCACCGTACCTCGACGCGTGCCCCCTCGTACGCTGCACCGTACCTCGACGCGTGCCCCCTCGTACGCTGCACCGTACCTCGACGCGTGCCCCCTCGTACGCTGCACCGTACCTCGACGCGTGCCCCCTCGTACGCTGCACCGTACCTCGACGCGTGCCCCCTCGTACACTGCACCGTACCTCGACGCGTGCCCCCTCGTACGCTGCACCGTACCTCGACGCGTGCCCCCTCGTACGCTGCACCGTACCTCGACGCGTGCCCCCTCGTACGCTGCACCGTACCTCGACGCGTGCCCCCTCGTACGCTGCACCGTACCTCGACGCGTGCCCCCTCGTACGCTGCACCGTACCTCGACGCGTGCCCCCTCGTACGCTGCACCGTACCTCGCCCCGTGCCCCCTCGTATACAGTCCAGTTCCTTGACGTGTCCCCCCACCTCATATATACCCCAATTCTTACCATGTCTCCTCCATATATCCCCGGTGCCTCAATGTGTCCTCTCATACATCACCCTGCGCCTTGCCATGTCCCCCTCCCCATACATCCCCCACATCTTGCAGAATGCCCCTGTACGACCCCCACACACATTCTACCTCCACAGCCGCCGACATCCCCGAACAGTCACACGGCACACAGCCCCCCGTGACTCCGGCGCCCCTCCCCCATACTCGTCTCATTAGGCCCCCGGCCCCACAGACACTGACCGGTGCGCGGTCCTCGTCCTCCGTGTCCCGGTTTCGTCCTCCGTGTCCCTATTTTTCCCTCCGTGTCGCGGTTCTGCCCTCCGTGTCCCGGTCACTCTGGTGTCGGCTCCGTCCTTTCTATGTGTGAGGGATGAAGGAGGAGGAGACGATAGAGAGGCGGGAAGCTGCGGCCTGTCACCGTGACATCACCTCCGGGTGGGGGAGGAGACCCCGGAGCCATGGAGACCCCCAGATACCGGGGTGACCCCCTATAACGAGACCCCAATACAGAGGTCAGCTGAGGGGCAGACCCCGATATACAGGACATCTGAAGGGGAGAACCCCAATACACAAATCACCTGAGGGGGAGACCCCAATACAGAGGTCACCTGAGGGGGAGACACAATATACAGAGGTCACCTGAGGGGGAGACCCCAATACAGAGGTCACCTGAGGGGGAGACACAATATACAGATCACCTGAGTGGGAGACCCCAATATAGAGGTCACCTGAGGGGGAGACCCCAATACAGAGGTCACCTGAGGGGGAGACCCCAATACAGAGGTCACCTGAGGGGGAGACACAATATACAGATCACCTGAGGGGGAGACCCCAATACAGAGGTCACCTGAGGGGGAGACACAATATACAGATCACCTGAGGGGGAGACCCCAATACAGAGGTCACCTGAGGGGGAGACCCCAATACAGATCACCTGAGGGGGAGACCCCGATATACAGATTACCTGAGGGGAGACCCAATATACAGGACACCTGAGGGTGAGACCCCAATATACAGATCACCTGAGGGGGAGACCCCGATATACAGATCACCTGAGGGGGAGGCCCCAATATAGAGGACACCTGAGGGGAAACCCTGATATACAGATCACATGAGGGGGAGACCCCGACATACAGATCACCTGAGGGGGAGACCCCGATATACAGGACACCTGAGGGGGAGACCCCAATACAGAGGTCACCTGAGGGGGAGACCCAATATACAGGACACCTGAGGGTGAGAGCCCAATATACAGATCGCCTGAGGGGGAGACCCCAATATAGAGGTCACCTGAGGGGGAGACCCAATATACAGATCACCTGAGGGGGAGACCCCAATATAGAGGTCACCTGAGGGGAGACCCAATATACAGGACACCTGAGGGTGAGAGCCCAATATACAGATCACCTGAGGGGAGACCCCGATATACAGATCACCTGAGGGGGAGACCCCAATATAGAGGACACCTGAGGGGAAACCCTGATATACAGATCACCTGAGGGGGAGACCCCAATATACAGGACACCTGAGGGGGAGACCCCAATACAGAGGTCACCTGAGGGGGAGACCCAATATACAGGACACCTGAGGTGGAGACCCCAATACAGAGGTCACCTGAGGGGGAGACCCCAATACAGAGGTCACCTGAGGGGGAGACCCCAATATAGAGATCACCTGAGGGGGAGACCCCAATACAAAGGTCACCTGAGGGGGAGGCCCCAATACAGAGGTCACCTGAGGGGGAGGCCCCAATATACAGATCACCTGAGGGGGAGACCCCAATATAGAGGTCACCTGAGGGGGAGACCCAATATACAGGACACCTGAGGGTGAGAGCCCAATATACAGATCACCTGAAGGGGAGACCCCAGTATAGAGGTCACCTGAGGGGGAGACCCAATATACAAATCACCTGAGGGGCCATCCCCGATATAGAGGACACCGGAGGGGGAGACCCTGATATACAGGACACCTGAGGGGGAGACCCCGATATACAGATCACCAGAGGGGGAGACCCTGATATACAAATCACCTGAGGGGAAGACCCCGATATACAGATCACCTGAGGGGAGACCCAATATACAGATCACCAGAGGGGGAGACCCTGATATACAAATCATCTGAGGGGGAGACCCCGATATACAGATCACCTGAGGGGGAGACCCCAATATAGAGGACACCTGAGGGGAAACCCTGATATACAGATCACCTGAGGGGGAGACCCCAATATACAGGACACCTGAGGGGGAGACCCCAATATACAGGACACCTGAGGGGGAGAGCCCAATATACAGATCACCTGAGGGGGAGACCCCAATATACAGATCACCTGAGGGGGAGACCCCAATATACAGGACACCTGAGGGGGAGAGCCCAATATACAGATCACCTGAGGGGGAGACCCCAATATACAGGACACCTGAGGGGGAGAGCCCAATATAGAGGACACCTGAGGGGAAACCCTGATATACATATCACCTGAGGGGGAGACCCCAATATACAGGACACCTGAGGGGGAGACCCCAATATACAGGACACCTGAGGGGGAGAGCCCAATATACAGATCACCTGAGGGGGAGACCCCAATATACAGATCACCTGAGGGGGAGACCCCAATATACAGGACACCTGAGGGGGAGACCCCAATATAGAGGACACCTGAGGGGAAACCCTGATATACAGATCACCTGAGGGGGAGACCCCAATATACAGGACACCTGAGGGGGAGACCCCAATATACAGGACACCTGAGGGGGAGAGCCCAATATACAGATCACCTGAGGGGGAGACCCCAATATACAGATCACCTGAGGGGGAGACCCCAATATACAGGACACCTGAGGGGGAGACCCCAATATACAGATCACCTGAGGGGGAGACCCCAATATACAGGACACCTGAGGGGGAGAGCCCAATATACAGTCACCTGAGGGGGAGACCCCAATATACAGATCACCTGAGGGGAATATCCCAATATACAGTCACCTGAGGGGGAGACCCAATATACAGATCACCAGAGGAGGAGACCCCGATATACAGAACACCTGAGGAGACCCCGATATACAGAACACATGAGGCTGAGACCCCGATATACAGATTACCTGAGGCTGAGACCCCGATATACAGAACACATGAGGCTGAGACCCCAATATGCAGATCACCTGAGGCTGAGACCCCAACATACAGGACACCTGAGGGTGAGAGCCCAATATACAGATCACCAGAGGGGGAGACCCCAATATACAGGACACCTGAGGGGAAACCCTGATATACAGATCACCTGAGGGGGAGACCCCAATATACAGGACACCTGAGGGGGAGACCCCAATATACAGGACACCTGAGGGGGAGAGCCCAATATACAGATCACCTGAGGGGGAGACCCCAATATACAGATCACCTGAGGGGGAGACCCCAATATACAGGACACCTGAGGGGGAGAGCCCAATATACAGATCACCTGAGGGGGAGAGCCCAATATACAGATCACCTGAGGGGGAGACCCCAATATACAGATCACCTGAGGGGGAGACCCCAATATACAGGACACCTGAGGGGGAGACCCCAATATAGAGGACACCTGAGGGGAAACCCTGATATACAGATCACCTGAGGGGGAGACCCCAATATACAGGACACCTGAGGGGGAGACCCCAATATACAGGACACCTGAGGGGGAGAGCCCAATATACAGATCACCTGAGGGGGAGACCCCAATATACAGATCACCTGAGGGGGAGACCCCAATATACAGGACTCCTGAGGGGGAGACCCCAATATACAGATCACCTGAGGGGGAGACCCCAATATACAGGACACCTGAGGGGGAGAGCCCAATATACAGTCACCTGAGGGGGAGACCCCAATATACAGATCACCTGAGGGGAATATCCCAATATACAGTCACCTGAGGGGGAGACCCAATATACAGATCACCAGAGGAGGAGACCCCGATATACAGAACACCTGAGGAGACCCCGATATACAGAACACATGAGGCTGAGACCCCGATATACAGATTACCTGAGGCTGAGACCCCGATATACAGAACACATGAGGCTGAGACCCCAATATGCAGATCACCTGAGGCTGAGACCCCAACATACAGGACACCTGAGGGTGAGAGCCCAATATACAGATCACCAGAGGGGGAGACCCCAATATACAGGACACCTGAGGGTGAGAGCCCAATATACAGATCACCAGAGGGGGAGACCCCGATATACAGGACTCCTGAGGTGGAGACCCCAATATACAGATCACCTGAGGGGGAGACCCCAATATACAGATCACCTGAGGGGGAGACACTAATATGACTGATAAAGCAGAGCTGGAACAGCGATGACTGATGTAACAGTAGTGGAGCAATGATGACAGTAATAGCAGAGTTGTAGCAGCGGTGGCTGATGTAGCTGTACTGGAACCACAAAGACCTGAATAGCAGAGTTCTATTGGCAGTGGTAATTCAGTGTAGCTGCAGGAACATCAACTACCTGAATACCCTGGAGGCCTCCTGCCACCTGAGCAAGGTATTAATGATCCGGGTGAAGCTAAATATGAAAATGGGTGCTGATCAATGAAATAGCAGCTTGTTACGACAGACATACATGTACCTGAATCAAAAGCCTGTGCTTTAATTTCAGGCTTTTCGGGATTCTCGTCTCTCATAGAATATTAGAGTTGGAAAGAACCTTCAGGGTCATCGTGTTCAATCCTGTGCTCAGTGCAGCATTCACTAAACCATCTCAGACAGATGTCTGTCCAGCCTCTGAAAACTTCCATTGAAGGAGAACTCACCACCTCTTGTGGCCGCCTGTTCCACTCATTGATCACCCTCACTGTCAAAAAGTTTTTTCTAATATCTAATCTGTATCTTCTCCCTTTCAGTTTCATTCCATTGGTTTTCATGTTTCCATGTGCAAATGAGAATAAGGATGATCCCTCTACGCTGTGACGGCCCTTGAGATATTTGTAGACAGCTATTAAGTCTCCTCTTAGCCTTCTTTTTTGCAAGCTAAACATTCCCAGATTCTTTAACCGTTCCTCGTAGGACATACTTTGCAGTCTGCTCACCATTCTGGTCGCTCTTCTCTGAACTTGCTCCAGTTTTTCAATGTCTTTTTTAAAATGTGGTGGGCAGAACTGGACACAGTATTCCAGGTGAGGCCTGAGCAAGGAGGAGTAGAGGGGGAGAATTACTTCACGTGATCTAGACTCTATGCTTCTAATCACACTGTTGACTCATGTGCAGTCTGTGATCTATTAGTATTAACCAAATCTTTTCCACACCTGCTGTTGCTTAGTTCTATTCCTCCTATTCTGTAGATGTAATTTTCGGTTTTCTTGCCCAGATGTAGACTCTTGCATTTCTCCCTGTTAAATACCGTTCTATTAGTCGCTTCCCATTGTTCAACCTTATCTAGATCCTTTCTCTGTCTTCTCTAGTGTTTGTTATCCCTCCTAGCTTTGCAACGTCTGCAAGTATGATTATTTTACCTTCAGTTCCCTTATTTAGATCATTTATAGAAATGTTGAACAACACCAGTACAGAGCCTTGTGGTATCCCACTGGAAACACTCTTCCTATTGGATGTGAAACCATTTATTACCACTTTTTGAGTACGATCACTGAGCCAGTTATGAATTCACCTAACCATAGCCTTGTAAATCTCATACTTGGTCATTTTTTTCAATAAGGATATCATTAGATACTTTATCAATTGCTTTGCTGAAGTCGAGATATACTATACTGCATTTCCCTGATCCACCCAGTCAGTGATTCCATCTCAGAAAAAAATTAGATTAGGCTGGTTTCACATTTGCGTTTTTTGCCGCAGCGTTTGTACCGCATATAAACGCATGCATCATGTTTTTCTATATTTAACATTAAAAACGCATGCTTTTTTTTTTTTGCGTTTGACGACGCATGCGTCTTTTTGTGGCTTGCGGCTTGGCGGGCGCGGAAATGCAACATGTAGTAATTTTAGAGGCGTCTATTTGCCGCCAGGAAACGCGTTCGATTGCGCACGGTTTGCGTAAAAAAAAAGCATTGCTGTCTATGTAAACGCATGCGTTTTTAAGCACATGCGTTTGGTTGTGTTTTTGAACGCATGCGTTTCAATAGAGAAAAGCAAGTCTAGACACTGATAAGCCACCCCCACCATCAAGGTGATAAAGAGATCCAAACCCTAAGCCACCATCAAGCTGATAAAGGGATCCAAACCCTAAAGGTACCGTTACACTAAACGATTTACCAACGATCACGACCAGCGATAAGACCTGGCCGTGATCGTTGGTAAGTCGTTGTGTGGTCGCTGGAGAGCTGTCACACAGACAGCTCTCCACCGACCAACGATGCCGAAGTCCCCGGGTAACCAGGGTAAACATCGGGTTACTAATCGCAGGGCTGCGCTTAGTAACCCGATGTTTACCCTGGTTACCATTGTAAATGTAAAAAAAAAAACACTACATACTCACATTCCGGTGTCTGTCACTTCCCCCGCCGTCAGCTTCCCGCACTGACTGTGTCAGCGCCGGCCGGCCGTAAAGCAGAGCACAGCGGTGACGTCATGACGTCACCGCTGTGCTCTGGTTTACGGCCGGCCGGCGCTTAGTAACCTGATGTTTACCCTGGTTACAAGTGAACACATCGCTGGATCGGCGTCACACACGCCGATCCAGCGATGACAGTGGGTGATCCAGTGACGAAATAAAGTTCTGGCCTTCTAGCTCCGACCAGCGATGTCACAGCAGGATCCTGTCGCTACTGCGTGTCAAACACAACGAGATCGCTATCCAGGACGCTGCAACGTCACGGATCTCTGTCGTTATCGTTCAAAAGTTGCTCAGTGTGAAGGTACCTTAACTCTAAACCTAACCCTAACCCTAGCTCTTACCCCAGCTCTAGCCCTTACCCTAGCCCTAACCCTAATGGGAAAATGGAAATAAATACATTTTTTTAATTTTTTAATTTTTCCCTAACTAAGGAGTTGATGAAGGGGGTTTGATTTCTATTTATAAGGGGTTTTCTAGTGGATTTTTATGATTGGCAGCTGTCACACACTGAAAGACGCTTTTTATTCCAAAAAATATTTTTTGCGTTACCACATTTTGAGAGCTACAATTTTTCCATATTTTGGTCCACAGAGTCATGTGAGGTCTTGTTTTTTGCGGGACGAGTTGACATTTTTATTGGTAACATATTCGGGCACGTGACATTTTTGATTGCTCTTTATTCCGATTTTTGTGAAGCAGAATGAACAAAAACCAGCTTGTGAAATTTCTCATCATGCGTACCAAAAGCGCAAACGCAGGAAGAAACGCATGTAAACGCAGCATTTTTTTAACCACATGCGACAACGCATGCGTCTAAAAAACGCAGCATTTGTACGCGTTTACATGCGTTTTTTTCACCACCTGCAGATGCGTTTTAAACGCTGCGGATTTAAACGCAAATGTGAAACCAGCCTTAGTCTGGCATGGCTTGTTTGCTACAAACCCATGCTGGCTCTGGTTAATTACGGTACCTTTCTTCCTGTCCCTTCTGTTAATGACTATCAGAAACCTTCACGATGTGACGATGAAAAATGATCATTTTAGACCAATATTACAGATTTGGTTAACGAAGACAGAGAAAATTGTGGATAATCGTGCAGTTACTGTGCTATTTTAACTGGACAGTAATTAGGAACTTTTATACGATAGTATGATCTTTTACACTATAATCGCCCCATGTTAGAAGATAATTTTTAGGACTATTCTGGAAAATCTTCATCTGCAAGACTCATCTTTATAAGGATGGGCCTTTGAATGTCGAGATTTGTATACACTATCGGATATGTCGGATGTAAAATCAGCTACTTATGGACGAGATTTCATGAACTCTGCAGCCCAAACTGGCAGGCGATGCGGATTTCAAATGAGATAATGCTGCTGATGTTCACGGTGGATTTCTCCCATTACAAAGCAGAGGACGAGCTCACAGATCTGCAAAATGACCCAATTACATCTGCCATTTGCAGTCTTGACTGTTCAGAGTAAACTTGGCCTAAGGATAGCGTCAGAGTCATTGAAGACCAGATTGTTTGAGAATGACTCTAAAAACATCATAAGCCATTGATCAGCACTTGCTGGTCAGTAGAATGAGCTCTGTCTAGGTTCCTAGTGTAAAGTTATGCATTGGCGGGGGGATTATCACTTTTTTAGAAGGTAATTTTTCATACCAAGGTCCTTTTAGACACCATATTTTATAGTTTCGTCAGTAAAATCTGTGAAGTCAGTTCAAAATGGTTTACTGTCATCAGTGACTATCCTCGGATATGGAATTGTTATTTATAAGAATATGTACAAAAGTCAACAAGTGGGAAATACTTACTGGGGCTACAAAGGAGTTAAAGAACACGATCAGCAAGGACCCAAGGTGCAATGGAACTCATAGCAAGAAAGGAAGAATATCTAAGGAGTTGTATGAAGAAAAGTTAAAAGATGAGCAAATCGTTTATATGTATGGGGGACTCAGGCGATGATTCAGTAGCTGACTTCCAAACAAATGTTCAGCTGACAGCTGTCGCACTGGTTGTGGGCAACTGAAGAAAATTGTCGTAGAGAAAAAATTAAAAACCATAATGGCAGCTCCAGAGTGGGGACATATCACCTTCACATTGAACATATGGGATTAATTATAATTGGGGATGTGACATTTCAACCTCCAATGAAGTAGGACCTCATGCAGTGACCAGGTAATCACAACATAGAACAATAGGATTTGTATATTCAGAGGCACAAAAATACACTTCAGCGGCAAGAGCTTCCTCTGTTCAAAACACCCATCTCAGAATTCCTGGAGACACTGGTCAGTGATGAATATTGGGGTTTGCATCAATTCCATTTTTATGGGAGATATATTTCCGGCATCATAGCGAATGGACGAACATAACGCATACACTCACATCACCGTAAGGCCAGCAGAACACATCCGTCTTAACATTGCTCAGATGGATGATGCTATACGTTCCATGTTTCATCTCTATAGAAAGGTAAAATTGTGATGAGAAACATGACCACGATATCTCCCAACAGGTACCTCTTGGGGAAAAGATATCCTGAAAGTTGTGAATCTCAAAAAATCCTAAAAGACGCAGCACATCCCATGACCAGCCCCCATATGAGCTTACCAAGGGGAGATTTAAAAAAAAAAATCAAAGTTTGGGTGCCTTGACATTCTTCATTTTCTGGAAGACACAGCTGTGGGAGTGTTGCATTTTCCTGATCAAAGCACTTCCCTCCATAAAGGTAAGAGCCATTCCTGCAACATCAGATTCAGTACTTCTCTTTCCTTATTCTTTTAAATTTAATGAAATTGTATATACTGTATTGTTTTGTTCCCATTTTGTAACATCTTTGTATATTTTTATAAACACTGTTTAACTTTCCGGATTAAATATATAAAATTTAATAGCTCTTTTTTTTCTTGCTCTGTAAGCACCCCTGAAGCCATACGGTACCTGCAACAGGTGTCCAGTTGACCTGTGTAAATGATTGGTGGTGGCAGCTAGTAGTTCCTTTTGTTATTGAGGAGTTGGTAGCAACCGTAGCGGGGTATATATACAGGGTCGGACTGGGGTGTCTGGGGCCCACCAGGGGAATGGACTCTAGGGTCCCACCCTACAGCTATATGCCGATATCTGTCAGTCGTCATCCCCTTTATAGTGGAGCATTGACTGTAAAACACAGGCGGCTCTTGCACGCCTACGGTGTTCCCCCATAACTGGGATGTACAATTATGGTAGTTTACATTAAAGGTTCTATCTATGGTTAAAACAAGTTATTATCACCGATCCATGGGCTCCACAGGATAGGTGATCACTTAGGTACGACCATTAGAAACTGCACCGATCGGAAGAATGCAGCTGCTGTTCAGATGTCTGACCGCGGCTCTATTCGTTCTCTTTCGGGGCTTGCAGAAAAAAACAAGAGCAGCCACTGAGGGAATGAATGGATCAATGGTCAAGTCAGACATACCGCTCCAGTCTTATGGGGATAAACGTTCCACTTTCTAGCGACTGGGTCCCAGCAATCAGACCCTCACCAATCAATACGTTATCACTAATCCTATGGAGAGGTGATTACTTTTTTCACAGGAGAACCCCTGTAAGTGCATCTCTGATGCTGTTATCCAAATATCTAATCTCTAAAGGAAATAAAGAATCTTCTCCTAAATAAATATCAGAGAGAACAGATGACCACCATAAACAACACAATCCACTATACCAAGACCAATACTACCCCATACAGGAAACAAATACCACCACAACATGACCAGATCACATAGTGATTCAATAACACCACATATTACCAGGATATAGGGACCAAATAATACCACATACAATAAGAAATGCCACCACAACTAGACTACATATTCTACCACATAGTGACCAAATAATACCACCACACCGTGACCAGACCACATATTACCATCACATAGTGACTAAATACTACAATACTGATCATGAATACAAACCACAATACTAACAACACTGTTATTACCACCAGTGACATTAGGCACAAGAGCTCTGTATATAGTGTCAGTGTACAGGTAATACAGTGATCACTAGTGACACTATACACAGGAACTTTGTATATAGTGTACACGTAATACAAGGATCACCAGTTATATTATACACAGGAGCTCTGTATATAGTGTCAGTGTACAGGTAATACAATGATCACCAGTGACATTATACACAGGAGGTCTGTATATAGTGTCAATGTACAGGTAATACAGTGATCACGGGTGACATTATAAACAGGAGCTCTGTATATAGTGTCAGTGTACAGGTAATACAGTGATCACCAGTGACATTATACACAGGAGGTCTGTATATAGTGTCAGTGTACAGGTAATACAGTGATCACTGTTATGACCTGGTGGTCAGGACAATAATGGACCTGGTGGTTAAGAGCACACGGAATGACCTGATAGTTACTGATAATTAAGGACGAGCTCTGGGACGTGGGAACTCTGCTGACCGCAATCCCTAATCCTATCAAACACACTAGAAATAGCCGTGGATTGCGCCTAACGCTCCCTATGCAACTCGGCACAGCCTAAGGAACTAGCTAGCCCTGAAGATAGAAAAATAAAGCCTACCTTGCCTCAGAGAAATTCCCCAAAGGAAAAGGCAGCCCCCCACATATAATGACTGTGAGTAAAGATGAAAATACAAACACAGAGATTAAATAGATTTAGCAAAGTGAGGCCCGACTTACTGAACAGACTGAGGATAGGAAAGGTAGCTTTGCGGTCAGCACAAAAACCTACAAAAAGACCACGCAGAGGGCGCAAAAAGACCCTCCGCACCGACTCACGGTGCGGAGGCGCTCCCTCTGCGTCCCAGAGCTTCCAGCAAGCAAGACAACAATAAAAATAGCAAGCTGGACAGAAGAAAAATAGCAAACCAAAGAAAATACAAGCAGGAACTTAGCTTCTGCTGGGAAGACAGGTCACAAGAACGATCCAGGAATGAACAAGACCAATACTGGAACATTGACAGGTGGCATGGAGCAAAGATCTAAGTGGAGTTAAATAGAGCAGCCAGCTAATGAATTAACCTCATCACCTGTGGAAGGAAACTCAGAAACACCCACCAGAGGAAGTCCATGGACAGAACCAGCCGAAGTACCATTCATGACCACAGGAGGGAGCCCGACAACAGAATTCACAACAGTACCCACCCCTTGAGGAGGGGTCACCGAACCCTCACCAGAGCCCCCAGGCCGACCAGGATGAGCCAAATGAAAGGCACGAACCAGATCGGCAGCATGAACATCAGAGGCAAAAACCCAGGAATTATCTTCCTGACCATAACCCTTCCACTTGACCAGATACTGGAGTTTCCGTCTCGAAATACGAAAATCCAAAATCTTCACCACATACTCCAACTCCCCCTCAACCAACACCGGGGCAGGAGGATCAACGGATGGAACCACAGGCGCCACGTATCTCCGCAATAACGACCTATGGAACACATTATGGATGGCAAAAGAAGCAGGAAGGGCCAAACGAAATGACACAGGATTGATAACCTCAGAAATCTTATACGGACCAATGAAACGAGGCTTAAACTTAGGAGAGGAAACCTTCATAGGAACATAACGAGACGACAACCAAACCAAATCCCCAACACGAAGTCGAGAACCCACACAGCGCCGGCGGTTAGCAAAACGTTGAGCCTTCTCCTGGGACAATGTCAAATTGTCCACCACATGAGTCCAAATCTGCTGCAACATATCCACCACAGTATCTACACCAGGACAGTCCGAAGACTCAACCTGCCCTGAAGAGAAACGAGGATGGAAACTAGAATTGCAGAAAAACGGCGAAACCAAAGTAGCCGAGCTGGCCCGATTATTAAGGGCGAACTCAGCCAACGGCAAAAAGGACACCCAATCATCCGAAAAGACCAAAATATCATCCAAATACACAATCAGGAATTTATCCAGGTATTCTCGGAAGATGTCATGCATAAAGGACTGAAATACTGATGGAGCCTTGGAAAGCCCGAATGGCATAACCAGGTACTCAAAATGGCTCTCGGGCGTATTAAATGCTGTTTTCCATTCATCGCCCCGTTTAATACGCACAAGATTATACGCCCCTCGAAGATCTATCTTGGTGAACCAACTAGCCCCCTTAATACGAGCAAACAAATCAGACCGCAACGGCAAAGGATACTGAAATTTGACTGTAATTTTATTAAGAAGGCGGTAATCAATACAAGGTCTCAAAGAACCATCCTTCTTGGACACAAAAAAGAACCCTGCTCCTAACGGTGATGACGATGGGCGAATATGGCCTTTCTCCAAGGATTCCTTTATATAACTCCGCTGTTGTGAATTCTGTGGCAGAGCTCCCTCCTGTGGTCACAAGTGGTACTTCGGCTGATTCTCTCTGTAAGCTTCCGTTGGTGGAGGGAAGTGGTACTGCGGCTTCTGAGTTTCCTCCCTCAGGTGATGTGGTGAGGTCGTTAGGTGCTGCTCTACTTAACTCCACCTAGTGCTTTGATCCTGGCTTCCTGTCAATGTTCCAGTATTGGACTTGTTTTCCTCCTGGATCGTTCCTGTGGCCTGCTGCTCTGCATAGCTAAGTTTTCCTTTGCTATTTTGTTTGCTTTTCTTCTGTCCAGCTTATCTATTTGTTTGCTGGAAGCTCTGGGACGCAGAGGGTGTACCTCCGTGCCGTTAGTTCAGTACGGAGGGTCTTTTTGCCCCCTTTGCGTGGTTTTTAGGGTTTTGTGTTGACCGCAAAGTTACCTTTCCTATCCTCGCTCTGTTCAGAAAGTCGGGCCTCACTTTGCTATATCTATTTCATCTCTACGTTTGTCTTTTCATCTTACTCACAGTCATTATATGTGGGGGGCTGCCTTTTCCTTTGGGGTATTTCTCTGAGGCAAGGTAGGCTTATTTTCTATCTTCAGGCTAGCTAGTTTCTCAGGCTTTGCCGAGTTGCATAGGTAGCGTTAGGCGCAATCCACGGCTGCCTCTAGTGTTGTTGGATAGGATTAGGGATTGCGGTCAACAGAGTTCCCACGTCTCAGAGCTCGTTCTATGTTTTTGGATTATTGTCAGATCACTGTATGTGCTCTGACCTCTATGTTCACTGTGGTACTGAATTGCCTAATCACAACACTCCACATAGCGGCGTGTTCTGGCACAGATAAAATGAACAATCGGCCCTTAGGAAACTTACTACCAGGAATCAAATTAATTGCACAATCGCAATCCCTATGAGGAGGTAGGGCACTGGTTTTGGGCTCATCAAATACATCCCGATAATCCGACAAAAATTCTGGAACTTCAGAAGGAGTGGAAGAAGAAATAGACAAAAATGGAACATCACCATGTACCCCCTGGCAACCCCAGCTGGACACAGACATAGATTTCCAGTCCAATACTGGATTATGAACCTGTAGCCATGGCAACCCCAAAACGACCAAATCATGCAGATTATGCAACACCAGAAAGCGGATATCCTCCTGATGTGCAGGAGCCATGCACATGGTCAATTGGGTCCAGTACTGAGGCTTATTCTTGGCCAAAGGCGTAGCATCAATTCCTCTCAATGGAATAGGACACTGCAAGGGCTCCAAGAAAAAACCACAGCGCCTAGCATACTCCAAGTCCATCAAATTCAGGGCAGCGCCTGAATCCACAAATGCCATAACAGAATAGGATGACAAAGAGCAAATCAGAGTAACGGACAATAGAAATTTAGACTGTACCGTACCAATGGTGGCAGACCTAGCGAACCGCTTAGTGCGCTTAGGACAATCGGAGATAACATGAGTGGAATCACCACAGTAAAAACATAGCCCATTCCGATGTCTGTGTTCTTGCCGTTCAGCTCTGGTCAAAGTCCTATCACATTGCATAGGCTCAGGCCCATGCTCAGATAGTACCGCCAAATGGTGCACAGCTTTACGCTCACGCAAGCGTCGATCGATCTGAATGGCCAAAGACATAGACTCATTCAGACCAGCAGGCATGGGAAATCCCACCATGACATCCTTAAGGGCTTCAGAAAGACCCTTTCTGAAGATTGCTGCCAGGGCACATTCATTCCACTGAGTGAGCACAGACCACTTTCTAAACTTCTGACAATATATCTCCGCTTCATCCTGACCCTGACACAGAGCCAGCAAGATTTTCTCTGCCTGATCCACTGAATTAGGTTCGTCATAAAGCAATCCAAGCGCCACGAAAAACGCATCAACATCACGCAATGCCGGATCTCCTTGCGCAAGGGAAAATGCCCAGTCTTGAGGGTCACCACGCAACAAAGAAATAATGATCTTTACTTGTTGAACAGGGTCAACCTGAGGAGCGAGGTTTCAAGGAAAGAAACAATTTACAATTATTTTTGAAATTCAAGAACTTAGATCTATCACAAAAAAACAAATCAGGAATTGGAATCCTAGGCTCTGACATCGGATTCTAAACCACAAAATCTTTAATGTTTTGCACCCTTGTAGTGAGATTATCCATCCAAGAGGACAGACCTTGAATGTCCATGTTTACACCTGTGTCCTGAACCACCCAGAGGTAAAGGGGAAAAGAGAGACAAAACACACTGCAAAGAAAAAAAAATGGTCTCAGAACTTCTCTTATCCCTCTATTGAGATGCATTAGTACTTTGGGCCACCTGTACTGTTATGACCTGGTGGTCAGGACAATAATGGACCTGGTGGTTAAGAGCACACGGAATGACCTGATAGTTACTGATAATTAAGGATGAGCTCTGGGACGTGGGAACTCTGCTGACCGCAATCCCTAATCCTATCAAACACACTAGAAATAGCCGTGGATTGCGCCTAACGCTCCCTATGCAACTTGGCACAGCCTAAGGAACTAGCTAGCCCTGAAGATAGAAAAATAAAGCCTACCTTGCCTCAGAGAAATTCCCCAAAGGAAAAGGCAGCCCCCCACATATAATGACTGTGAGTAAAGATGAAAATACAAACACAGAGATTAAATAGATTTAGCAAAGTGAGGCCCGACTTACTGAACAGACTGAGGATAGGAAAGGTAGCTTTGCGGTCAGCACAAAAACCTACAAAAAGACCACGCAGAGGGCACAAAAAGACCCTCCGCACCGACTCACGGTGTGGAGGCGCTCCCTCTGCGTCCCAGAGCTTCCAGCAAGCAAGACAACAATAAAAATAGCAAGCTGGACAGAAAAATAGCAAACCAAAGAAAATACAAGCAGGAACTTAGCTTCTGCTGGGAAGACAGGTCACAAGAACGATCCGGGAGTGAACAAGACCAATACTGGAACATTGACAGGTGGCATGGAGCAAAGATCTAAGTGGAGTTAAATAGAGCAGCCAGCTAACGAATTAACCTCGTCACCTGTGGAAGGAAACTAAGAAACACCCACCAGAGGAAGTCCATGGACAGAACCAGCCGAAGTACCATTCATGACCACAGGAGGGAGCCCGACAACAGAATTCACAACAGATCACCACTGTATTTGCCACTAGGCACTTGAGGGCACGTGCCTAGGGCGGGACAATGCGGGGGGCGGCACCTGAGCAAAGTTTTTGTTTTTCTTTATTTAAGTCCTGGGTCACCTCCCAAACCGCCCGCCCCCCGCGGGCCTTGCATACAGGAGGAGGGGGGGGGGAATATGAGCCATGCATACAGGAGGAGGGGGGGGAAATATGAGCCATGCATACAGGAGGAGGGAGGGATATGAGCCATGCATACAGGGGGGAATATGAGCCATGCATACAGGAGGGGGGATATGAGCCATGCATACAGGAGTTGGGGGAATATGAGCCATGCATATGGGATGGGAGGGAGATGAGCCATGCATAGGGGGGAATATGAGCCATGCATACAGGAGGAGGGGGGATATGAGCCATGCATACAGGAGGGGGGGAATATGAGCCATGCATACTGGGGGGATATGAACCATGCATATAGGAGGGGGGAATATGACCCATGCTCACAGGACGGGGGGAATATTAGCCATGCATATGGGATGGGAGGGAGATGAGCCATGCATACAGGAGGGGGGATATGAGCCATGCATACAGGAGGGGGGATATCAGCCATGCATATGGGATGGGAGGTAGATGAGCCATGCATACAGGATGGGGGGGGGAATATGAGCCATGCATACAGGAGGGGGGGATATGAGCCATGCATATGGGATGGGAGGGAGATGAGCCATGCATGCAGGAGGGGGGATTTGAGCCATGCATACAGGATGTAGGGGAGATGAGCCATGCATACAAGATGGAAGGGGGGCATTATACAGTATTGAGCATCATGTGTACCACGTGACCGCTCACTCAGGACGAGCTGCGGACGCTGAGACCAGGCATCGCTGGAGCAGGGTGAGTATGACATCTTCAAGGAGGGTGGGAGGCAGGCAGGGGAGCAGGCGGGCTGTCGGGGGGGGGGCTTGGGGGGCGGTTGGTTGGGAGGTAACCCAGGACTTAAATAAATAAAAAAAAACCTTGCTCAGGTGCCGCCCCCCGCATTGTCCCGCCCTAGGCACGTGCCCTCAAGTGCCTAGTGGCAAATACGGCCGTGTGTTGTGAATTCTGTTGTCGAACTCCCTCCTGTGGTCGTGAATGGTACTTCGGCGAGTTCTGTCTATGGGCTCCCTCTGGTGGCTTTGAGTGAAGCTGCTGCTTCTGAGGTTCCTTACACAGGTGACGTGGGTTATCCTTTGGTTGGCTGCTCTATTTAACTCCTCTCAGATCATTACTCCATACCAGCTGTCAATGTTTTTGCATTCGTTCAGTTCGCTCCTGGATCTCTCTGGTGACCTGCATTCTCCTGCAGAAGCTAAGTTCCTTATAGTCTTATTTTGTTCTCTGTTTTCTTGTCCAGCTGGTTTTCATGATTTTGTCTTGCTAGCTGGAAGCTGTGGGATACAGAGTGGCCCCTCCGCACCGTGAGTCGGTGCGGAGGTATTTTTTGCACACTCTGCGTGGTCTTTTGTAGGTTTTTGTGCTGATCGCAAAGTTACCTTTCCTATCCTCTGTCTATTTAGTAAGTCTGGCCTCCCTTTGCTGAAACCTGTTTCATCTCTGCGTTTGTGACTTTCATCTTACTCTCAGTCAATATATGTGGGGGGTTTCATTTACCTTTGGGGAATTTCTCTGAGGCAAGGTAGGCTTTATTTTCTATCTCTAGGGCTAGATAGTTCTTAGGCTGTGACGAGGCGCCTAGGTTTGGTCAGGAGCGCTCCACTGCTATTTCTAGTGTGTGTGATAGGATTAGGGCTTGCGGTCAGCAGAGCTCCCACAGCCCAGAGCTCGTCCTGTATGAGGTTTAATTATCAGGTTATTCCGGGTGCTCCTAACCACCAGGTCATAACAGTACAGCTGGCCAAAAATATTAATGCATCTCAATAGAGGGATAAGAGAACTTCTGAGACCATTTTTTTTTCTTTGCACTGTGTTTTGTCTTTCTTTTCCCCTAGACCTTTGGGTGGTTCAGGACCCAGGTGTAGATATGGACATTCAAGGTCTGTCCTCTTGTGTGGATCATCTCACTGCAAGGGTACAAAACATTCAAGATTTTGTGGTTCAGAATCCTATGTTAGAGCCTAGAATTCCTATTCCTGACTTATTTTCTGGGGATAGATCTAGGTTCTTGAATTTCAAAAATAATTGTAAACTGTTTCTAGCTTTGAAACCCCGCTCATCTGGTGACCCCGTTCAACAGGTAAAAATCATTATTTCTTTGTTACGTGGTGACCCTCAAGACTGTGCATTTTCCCTTGCGCCAGGAGATCCTGCATTGCGTGATGTTGATGCGTTTTTTCTGGCGCTTGGATTGCTTTATGATGAACCAAATTCAGTGGATCAGGCAGAGAAAATCTTGTTGGCTTTGTGTCAGGGACAGGATGAAGCGGAGGTGTACTGTCAGAAGTTTAGAAAGTGGTCTGTGCTTACTCAGTGGAATGAATGTGCCCTGGCGGCAATTTTCAGAAAGGGTCTTTCTGAAGCCCTTAAGGATGTCATGGTGGGATTTCCCACGCCTGCTGGTCTGAATGAGTCTATGTCTTTGGCCATTCAGATCGATCGGCGCATGCGTGAGCGCAAAGCTGTGCACCATATGGCGGTATTCTCTGAGCATAGGCCTGAGCCTATGCAGTGTGATAGGACTTTCACCAGAGCTGAACGGCAAGAAAGCAGACGTCAGAATGGGCTGTGTTTTTACTGTGGTGAATCCACTCATGCTATCTCCGATTGTCCTAAGCGCACTAAGCGGTTTGCTAGGTCTGCCACCATTGGTACGGTACAGTCTAAATTTCTTTTGTCCGTTACTCTGATTTGCTCTCTGTCGTCCTATTCTGTTATGGCATTTGTGGATTCAGGCGCTGCCCTGAATTTGATGGACTTGGAGTTTGCCAGGCACTGTGGTTTTTTCTTGGAGCCCTTGCAGTATCCTATTCCATTGAGAGGAATTGATGCTACACCTTTGGCCAAGAATAAGCCTCAGTACTGGACTCAATTGACCATGTGCATGGCTCCTGCACATCAGGAGGATATTCGCTTTTTGGTGTTGCATAATCTGCATGATGTGGTCGTTTTGGGGTTGCCATGGCTACAGGTGCATAATCCAGTGTTGGATTGGAAATCTATGTCTGTGTCCAGCTGGGGTTGTCAGGGGGTACATGGTGATGTTCCATTGCTGTCAATTTCGCCATCCACTCCTTCTGAAGTCCCTGAGTTTTTATCAGATTACCGGGATGTATTTGAAGAGCCCAAATCTGGTGCCCTACCTCCTCATAGGGATTGCGACTGTGCTATTAATTTGACTCCTGGTAGTAAGTTTCCTAAGGGCCGTCTGTTTAATTTATCTGTGCCAGAGGACGCCGCTATGCGGAGTTATATAAAGGAATCCTTGGAGAAGGGTCATATTCGTCCGTCGTCGTCACCATTGGGAGCAGGGTTCTTTTTTGTGGCCAAGAAGGATGTTTCTTTGAGACCTTGTATTGATTACCGCCTTCTTTATAAGATCACGGTCAAATTTCAGTATCCTTTGCCGCTGCTGTCTGATTTATTTGCTCAGATTAAGGGGGCTAGTTGGTTCACCAAGATAGATCTTTGTGGTGCGTATAATCTTGTGCGAATTAAACAGGGTAATGAATGGAAAACGCATTTAATACGCCCGAGGGCCATTTTGAGTACCTGGTTATGCCATTCGGGCTTTCTAATGCTCCCTCTGTGTTTCAGTCCTTTATGCATGACATCTTCCGAGAGTACCTGGATAGATTCATGATTGTATATTTGGATGACATTTTGGTCTTTTCGGATGATTGGGAGTCTCATGTGAAGCAGGTCAGAATGGTGTTCCAGGTCCTTCGTGCGAATTCCTTGTTTGTGAAGGGGTCAAAGTGTCTCTTTGGAGTTCAGAAGGTTTCATTTTTGGGTTTCATTTTTTCCCCTTCTACTATCGAGATGGACCCTGTTAAAGTTCAGGCCATTTACGATTGGACTCAGCCGACATCTGTGAAGAGCTTACAGAAGTTCCAGGGCTTTGCTAATTTTTATCGTCGCTTCATCGCTAATTTTTCCAGTATTGCTAAACCGTTGACTGATTTGACCAAGAAAGGTGCTGATGTGGTCAATTGGTCCTCTGCGGCTGTAGAGGCTTTTCAGGAGTTGAAGCGTCGTTTTGCTTCTGCCCCTGTGTTGTGCCAGCCAGATGTTTCGCTCCCTTTTCAGGTTGAGGTTGATGCTTCTGAAATTGGAGCAGGGGCTGTTTTGTCGCAAAGAAGTTCTGATGGCTCGGTGATGAAACCCTGTGCCTTCTTTTCTAAAAAATTCTCGCCTGTTGAGCGCAATTATGATGTGGGCAATCGGGAGTTGTTGGCCATGAAGTGGGCATTCGAGGAGTGGCGACATTGGCTTGAAGGAGCTAAACATCGTGTGGTGGTCTTGACGGATCACAAGAATTTGACTTATCTCGAGTCTGCCAAACGGTTGAATCCTAGACAGGCTCGATGTTCGCTCTTTTTCTCCCGTTTTGATTTTGTTGTTTCATACCTTCCGGGATCTAAGAATGTGAAGGCTGACGCCCTGTTAAGGAGTTTTGTGCCTGACTCTCCGGGTGTTCCGGAGCCGGCGGGTATTCTTAAAGAAGGGGTAATTTTGTCTGCCATTTCCCCTGATTTGCGGCGTGTGCTGCAAAAGTTTCAGGCTGATAGACCTGACCGTTGTCCTACGGAGAAACTGTTTGTCCCTGATAGATGGACTAGTAGAGTTATCGCTGAGATTCATTGTTCAGTGTTGGCTGGTCATCCTGGAATCTTTGGTACCAGAGATTTGGTGGCTAGATCCTTTTGGTGGCCTTCTTTGTCACGGGATGTGCGTTCTTTTGTGCAGTCCTGTGGGACTTGTGCTCAGGCTAAACCCTGCTGTTCTCGTGCCAGTGGGTTGCTTTTGCCCTTGCCGATCCCGAAGAGGCCCTGGATGCATATTTCCATGGATTTTATTTCTGATCTCCCTGTTTCTCAAAAGATGTCGGTCATTTGGGTGGTTTGTGATCGCTTCTCTAAGATGGTCCATTTGGTACCCTTGTCTAAATTGCCTTCCTCCTCTGATTTGGTGCCATTGTTTTTCCAGCATGTGGTTGGTTTGCATGGCATTCCAGAGAACATCGTCTCGGACAGAGGTTCCCAGTTTGTTTCGAGGTTTTGGCGGTCCTTTTGCGCTAAGATGGGCATTGATTTGTCTTTTTCTTCGGCTTTCCATCCTCAGACTAATGGCCAAACCGAACGAACTAATCAGACTTTGGAGACATATCTGAGATGCTTTGTTTCTGCTGATCAGGATGATTGGGTGTCCTTCTTGCCTTTAGCTGAGTTCGCCCTTAATAATCGGGCCAGCTCGGCTACTTTAGTTTCTCCTTTTTTCTGTAATTCTGGTTTCCATCCTCGTTTCTCTTCAGGGCAGATTGAGCCTTCGGACTGTCCTGGTGTAGATGCGGTGGTGGACAGGTTGCAGCAGATTTGGACTCATGTGGTGGACAATTTGACATTGTCCCAGGAGAAGGCTCAACGTTTCGCTAACCGCCGGCGTTGTGTTGGTCCCCGACTTCGTGTTGGGGATTTGGTTTGGTTGTCATCTCGTCACGTTCCTATGAAGGTTTCCTCTCCTAAGTTTAAGCCTCGTTTCATTGGGCCATACAAGATTTCTGAAGTTCTTAATCCTGTGTCATTTCGTTTGGACCTTCCAGCTTCTTTTGCCATCCATAATGTGTTCCATAGGTCGTTATTGCGGAGATACGTGGCGCCTATGGTTCCCTCCGTTGATCCTCCTGCCCCGGTGTTGGTCGAGGGGGAGTTGGAGTATGTGGTGGAGAAGATTTTGGATTCTCGTGTTTCGAGACGGAAACTCCAGTACCTGGTCAAGTGGAAGGGTTATGGTCAGGAAGATAATTCCTGGGTTTTTGCCTCATGTTCATGCTGCCGATCTGGTTTGTGCCTTTCATTTGGCTCATCCTAATCGGCCTGGGGGCTCTGGTGAGGGTTCGGTGACCCTTCCTCAAGGGGGGGGTACTGTTGTGAATTCTGTTGTCGAACTCCCTCCTGTGGTCGTGAATGGTACTTCGGCGAGTTCTGTCTATGGGCTCCCTCTGGTGGCTTTGAGTGAAGCTGCTGCTTCTGAGGTTCCTTACACAGGTGACGTGGGTTATCCTTTGGTTGGCTGCTCTATTTAACTCCTCTCAGATCGTTACTCCATGCCAGCTGTCAATGTTTTTGCATTCGTTCAGTTCGCCCCTGGATCTCTCTGGTGACCTGCCTTCTCCTGCAGAAGCTAAGTTCCTTATAGTCTTATTTTGTTCTCTGTTTTCTTGTCCAGCTGGTTTTCATGATTTTGTCTTGCTAGCTGGAAGCTGTGGGATACAGAGTGGCCCCTCCGCACCGTGAGTCGGTTTTCCGAGGTCTTTTTTGCACACTCTGTGTGGTCTTTTGTAGGTTTTTGTGCTGATCGCAAAGTTACCTTTCCTATCCTCTGTCTATTTAGTAAGTCTGGCCTCCCTTTGCTGAAACCTGTTTCATCTCTGCGTTTGTGACTTTCATCTTACTCACAGTCAATATGTGTGGGGGGCTTTATTTACCTTTGGGGAATTTCTCTGAGGCAAGGTAGGCTTTATTTTCTATCTCTAGGGCTAGATAGTTCTTAGGCTGTGACGAGGCGCCTAGGTCTGGTCAGGAGCTCTCCACGGCTATTTTTAGTGTGTGTGATAGGATTAGGGCTTGCGGTCAGCAGAGCTCCCACATCCCAAAGCTCGTCCTGTATGAGGTTTAATTATCAGGTTATTCCGGGTGCTCCTAACCACCAGGTCATAACAGCCGTGACTGTTGTGAATTCTGCTCTTGGGTTCCCTCCAGTGGTTGTTGGTGGGAATGCAGTTGTCTCTGAGTCGCAGTCCTGGCCAGGTGTATCGGATAATTACAATTCTGACTGGGATATTTAGGTGTGCAGGATCCTTTAGCCCTTGCCAGTTGTCAATGTTCCTTGTGAAGTGTTGGATCTCTTTCTGGCTTCTCCTGCTTGCTGCCAAATTCAGCAAAGATAAGTGTTTTGTTTTTGTATCTGTGGCACACTGCTGTGTGCTTGTTTCAGTTTATTCCTGCTCTGTTTGTAGGACTCACTGGAGTTGCAGATATACGCTGGATTTTTTTTAAGGGTTTTAATACTGACCGCACAGAACTCTGTCCTATCCTGTCCTATCTAGCTAGAGTGGCCTCCTGTGCTAAATCCTGTTTTTTTCTGCCTGTATATGTTTTTTCCTCTCCGACTCACCGCCAATATTTGTGGGGGGCTGTCTATCCTTTGGGGATTTTCTCTGAGGCAAGATAGTATTCCGATTTCCATCTTTAGGGGTATTTAGTCCTCCGGCTGTGACGAGGTGTCTAGGTGTGTTAGGTACACTCCACGGCTACTTCTAGTTGCGGTGTTAAGTTCAGGTTTGCGGTCAGTATAGTGGCCACTTTCTCCAGTGAAAGTTCTCATGCAGCTCCAAGGTCACCAGATCATAACAGTACAACTGGCCCACAATGAGTTAAATGCATCCCAGAAGAAGGGAAGGAAGCTCTTGAGCCATTTTTTTTTTCTCCAGTCTGTTTTGTGTTCTCTTCCCTCTTAATATCTGGGTGGCTGAGGAGCCTGGTGCAAGCATGAATGTTCAGGAATTAGCTTCTCGTGTAGACCAGCTTGCTGCTAGGGTGCAAGGTATTTCTGATTATATTGTTCAGACTCCTGCTTTAGAACCGAAGATTCCTACTCCTGATTTGTTTTCTGGTGACAGGTCTAAATTTTTGAGTTTTAAAAACAACTGTAAACTTTTTTTTGACCTGAGACCTCGATCCTCTGGTGATTTCATTCAGCAGGTAAAAATCGTAATCTCCCTGCTGCGTGGCGACCCGCAGGATTGGGCGTTTTCCCTGGAATCTGGGAATCCGGCTTTGCTTAATTTTGACTCCTTTTTTCAGGCTTTAGGACTATTATATGATGAACCTAATTCTGTGGATCAAGCTGAGAAGACCTTGTTGGCCCTGTCTCAGGGTCAAGAGGCGGCAGAATTGTATTGTCAGAAATTCAGAAAATGGTCTGTGTTGACTAAATGGAATAATGATGCTTTGGCGGCAATTTTCAGACGGGGGCGTTCGGAATCCGTTAAAGATGTTATGGTGGGGTTTCCCACGCCTTCCGGTCTGAGTGATTCTATGTCTCTGGCCATTCAGATTGACCGACGCCTGCGGGAGCGCAGAACTGTGCGCGCTGTGGCGTTATCCTCAGAGCAAATTTCTGAGCCTATGTAATGTGATAGAATTCTGTCTAGAACGGAACGACAAAGTTTCAGAAGTCAAAATAGGTTGTGTTATTATTGTGGCGACGCTTCTCATGTCATTTCTGTCTGCCCTAAGCGAACAAAGAGGATCGCCAGTTCAATTACCATCAGTACTGTACAACTTAAATTTCTGTTATCTGTGTCCTTGATCTGCTCATTGTCATCATTTTCTGTCATGGCGTTTGTGGATTCAGGCGCCGCCTTGAATTTAATGGATTTTGAGTTTGCCAAGCGTTGTGGTTTTCCCTTGCAGCCTTTGCAGAACCCTATTCCTTTAAGGGGCATTGATGCTACACCCTTGGCTAAAAATAAGCCCCAGTTTTGGACACAGGTGACCATGCGCATGGCGCCAGCCCATCAGGAAGATTGCCGATTTCTGGTGTTGCATAACTTGCATGATTCTATCATGCGGGGTTTTCCATGGTTGCAGGTACATAATCCTGTGTTGGACTGGAAGTCCATGTCAGTGACTAGTTGGGGTTGTCAGGGGGTTCATAATGATGTTCCTTTGATGTCAATCTCCTCTTCTTCACCTTCTGAGATTCCAGAGTTTTTGTCTGATTTTCAGGATGTATTCGATGAGCCCAAGTCCAGTTTTCTTCCACCGCACAGCGACTGTGATTGTGCTATTGACTTGATTCCAGGCTGTAAGTTTCCTAAGGGTCGACTTTTTAATCTATCTGTGCCTGAACATACCACCATGCGGAGCTATATTAAGGAGTCTTTGGAGAAAGGGCATATTCGGCCATCTTCTTCACTGTTGGGAGCGGGGTTCTTTTTTGTTGCTAAAAAAGATGGTTCCTTGAGACCCTGTATAGATTATCGCCTCTTGAATAAAATCACGGTCAAGTTTCAATACCCTTTACCTTTGCTTTCCGATTTGTTTGCTAGGATTAAGGGAGCTAGTTGGTTTACCAAGATTGACCTTCGAGGGGCATATAATCTTGTTCGTATTAAGCAGGGTGATGAATGGAAAACTGCGTTTAACACGCCCGAAGGCCATTTTGAATACCTTGTGATGCCATTCGGACTCTCTAATGCTCCATCTGTTTTTCAGTCCTTCATGCATGATATCTTCCGGACTTATCTTGATAAATTCTTGATTGTATATTTGGACGATATTTTGATTTTTTTCGATGATTGGGAGTCTCATGTGCAACAGGTCAGGATGGTATTTCAGATCCTTTGTGACAATGCCCTGTTTGTGAAAGGGTCTAAGTGTCTCTTTGGGGTGCAGAAAGTCTCTTTTTTAGGCTTCATTTTTTCTCCTTCGTCTATAGAGATGGATCCGATTAAGGTTCAGGCCATTCATGATTGGATTCAGCCCACATCTGTGAAGAGCCTTCAGAAATTTTTGGGTTTTGCAAATTTTTATCGCCGTTTCATTGCTAATTTTTCCAGCGTGGTTAAACCCTTGACCAATTTGACGAAGAAGGGCGCTGATGTGGCGAATTGGTCCTCTGCGGCTGTCTCTGCCTTTCAGGAGCTTAAACGTCGATTTACTTCTGCTCCAGTGTTGCGCCAACCGGATGTTTCTCTTCCGTTTCAGGTTGAGGTTGACACTTCTGAGATTGGGGCAGGGGCCGTTTTGTCTCAGAGGGATCCTGTTGGTTCCTTAATGAAACCGTGTGCCTTCTTTTCCCGTAAGTTTTCGCCTGCTGAACGCAATTATGATGTCGGCAATCGGGAGTTGGCTATGAAGTGGGCGTTTGAGGAGTGGCGACATTGGCTTGAGGGAGCTAAGCACCGTATTGTGGTCTTGACCGATCATAAGAATTTGATTTACCTCGAGTCTGCTAAACGGCTGAATCCTAGACAGGCTCGATGGTCCTTGTTTTTTTCCCGTTTTGATTTCGTGGTCTCGTACCTTCCGGGTTCTAAGAATATTAAGGCTGATGCCCTCTCTGGGAGTTTTTTGCCTGATTCTCCTGAGGTCTTAGAGCCGGTCGGTATTCTGAAAGAGGGGGTGGTCCTTTCTGCCATTTCCCCTGATTTACGACGGGTTCTTCTGGAATTTCAGGTTGGCAAACCTGACCGCTGTCCTGTGGGGAAATTGTTTGTTCCTGACAGATGGACTAGTAGAGTGATTTCTGAGGTTCACTGTTCCGTGTTGGCCGGTCATCCTGGCATTTTTGGTACCAGAGATTTGGTTGGTAGGTCCTTTTGGTGGCCTTCATTGTCACATGATGTGCATTCTTTTGTGCAGTCCTGTGGGACTTGTGCGCGGGCCAAGCCTTGTTGTTCCCGTGCTAGTGGGTTGCTTTTGCCATTGCCAGTCCCTGAGAGGCCCTGGACGCATATTTCGATGGATTTTATTTCTGATCTTCCAATCTCCCAGAAGATGTCTGTTATCTGGGTTGTTTGTGACCGGTTCTCTAAGATGGTTCATTTGGTGCCCTTACCTAAATTGCCTTCCTCTTCTGATTTGGTTCTGTTGTTCTTTCAGCATGTGGTTCGTTTGCATGGTATTCCGGAGAATATTGTTTCCGACAGAGGTTCCCAGTTTGTTTCTAGGTTTTGGCGGGCCTTTTGTGCTAGGCTGGGCATTGATTTGTCTTTTTCTTCTGCATTTCATCCTCAGACAAATGGCCAGACCGAGCGTACTAATCAGACTTTGGAGACTTATTTGAGATGCTTTGTGTCTGCTGATCAGGATGATTGGGTGGCCTTCTTGCCATTGGCCGAGTTTGCCCTTAATAATCGGGCTAGTTCTGCTACCTTGGTTTCGGCTTTCTTTTGTAATTTTGGTTTTCATCCTCGTTTTTCTTCTGGGCAGGTTGAGCCTTCTGACTGTCCTGGTGTGGATTCTGTGGTCGACAGGTTGCAGCAGATTTGGGCTCATGTGGTGGACAAGTTGGTGTTGTCTCAAGAGGAGGCTCAACGTTTTGCTAATCGTCGTCGGTGTGTTGGTTCCCCGGCTTTGGGTTGGGGATCTGGTCTGGTTGTCTTCCCGTCATGTTCCTATGAAGGTTTCTTCTCCTAAGTTTAAACCTTGGTTTATTGGTCCTTATAGGATTTCTGAGATTATTAATCCGGTATCTTTTCGACTGGCGCTTCCGGCCTCTTTTGCTTTCCATAATGTCTTCCATAGATCTTTGTTGCGGAAATATGTGGAGCCCGTTGTTCCCTCTGCTGATCCTCCGGCCCCTGTGTTGGTTGATGGGGAGTTGGAATATGTTGTTGAGAAGATTTTGAATTCCCGTTTTTTGAGGCGGAAGCTTCAGTACCTGGTCAAATGGAAGGGTTATGGCCAGGAGGATAATTCTTGGGTTTTTGCCTCTGATGTCCATGCTGCTGATTTGGTCCGTGCCTTTCATCTGGCTCGTCCTGATCGTCCTGGGGGCCCTGGTGAGGGTTCGGTGACCCCTCCTCAAGGGGGGGTACGGTTGTGAATTCTGCTCTTGGGTTCCCTCCAGTGGTTGTTGGTGGGAATGCAGTTGTCTCTGACTCGCAGTCCTGGCCAGGTGTATCGGATAATTACAATTCTGACTGGGATATTTAGGTGTGCAGGATCCTTTAGCCCTTGCCAGTTGTCAATGTTCCTTGTGAATTGTTGGATCTCTTTCTGGCTTCTCCTGCTTGCTGCCAAATTCAGCAAAGATAAGTGTTTTGTTTTTGTATCTGTGGCACACTGCTGTGTGCTTGTTTCAGTTTATTCCTGCTCTGTTTGTAGGATTCACTGGAGTTGCAGATATACGCTCCTACATCTTTAGTTAGATGTAGGAAGTTTTTTGTATATTCTGCTGTGGATTTTTTGAAGGGTTTTAATACTGACCGCACAGAACTCTGTCCTATCCTGTCCTATCTAGCTAGAGTGGCCTCCTGTGCTAAATCCTGTTTTTTCTGCCTGTGCATGTTTTTTCCTCTCCGACTCACCGCCAATATTTGTGGGGGGCTGTCTATCCTTTGGGGATTTTCTCTGAGGCAAGATAGTATTCCGATTTCCATCTTTAGGGGTATTTAGTCCTCCGGCTGTGACGAGGTGTCTAGGTGTGTTAGGTACACTCCACGGCTACTTATAGTGGCGGTGTTAAGTTCAGGTTTCCGGTCAGTATAGTGGCCACTTTCTCCAGTGAAAGTTCTCATGCAGCTCCAAGGTCACCGGATCATAACACCTGACTATGGAGCATCATGTGTGGCCATTATACAGTATGGAGCATCATGTGTGGCCATTATACAGTATTGAGCATCATGTGGAGTCATTATACAGTATGGAGCATCATGTATGGCCATTATACAGTATGGAGCATCATGTGTGGCCATTATACAGTATTGAGCATCATGTGGGGCCATTATACAGTATTGAACATCATGTGGGGTCATTATACAGTATGGAGCATCATGTGTAGCCATTATACAGTAAGGAGCATCATGTGTGGCCAATGGAAATTATACAGTATTGAGCATCATGTGTGGCCATTATACAGTATGGAGCATCATGTGTGGCCATTATACAGTATTGAGCATCATGTGGGGCCATTATACAGTATTGAACATCATGTGGGGTCATTATACAGTATGGAGCATCATGTGTAGCCATTATACAGTATGGAGCATCATGTGTGGCCATTATACAGTATTGAGCATCATGTGTGGCCATTATACAGTATTGAGCATCATGTGTGGCCAGTATACAGTATGGAGCATCATGTGTGGCCATTATACAGTATTGAGCATCATGTGTGGCCATGATACACTATGGAGCATCATGTGTGGCCATTATACAGTATTGAGCATCATGTGGGATCATTATACAGTATGGAGAACTGTGTGTGGCCATTATACAGTATGTAGCATCATGTGTGGCCATTTTACAGTATGGAGCATCATGTGTGGCCATTATACAGTATGGAGCATCATGTGTGGCCATTATACAGTATGGAGCATCATGTGTGGCCATTATGCAGTATTGAGCATCATGTGTGGCTATTATACAGTATTGAGCATCATGTGGGATCATTATACGGTATGGAGAACTGTGTGTGGCCATTATACAGTATGGAGCATCATGTGTGGCCATTTTACAGTGTGGAGCATCATGTGCGGCCATTATACAGTATTGAGCATCATGTGTGGCCATTATACAGTATTGTGCATCATGTGTGGCCATTATACAGTATTGAGCATCATGTGTGGCCATGATACACTATGGAGCATCATGTGTGGCCATTATACAGTATTGAGCATCATGTGGGATCATTATACAGTATGGAGAACTGTGTGTGGCCATTATACAGTATGTAGCATCATGTGTGGCCATTTTACAGTATGGAGCATCATGTGTGGCCATTATACAGTATTGAGCATCATGTGTGGCCATTATACAGTATGGAGCATCATGTGTGGCCATTATACAGTATTGAACATCATGTGTGGCCATTATACAGTATTGAGCATCACTTGTGGCCATTATACAGTATTGAGCATCATGTGTGGCCATTATACAGTATTGAGCATCATGTGTAGCAATTATACACTATGGAGCATCATGTGTGGCCATTATACAGTATTGATCATCATGTGGGATCATTATACAGTATGGAGAACTGTGTGTGGCCATTATACAGTATGGAGCATCATGTGTGGCGATTTTACAGTATGGAGCATCATGTGTGGCGATTTTACAGTATGGAGCATCATGTGTGGCCATTATACAGTATTGAGCATCATGTGTGGCCATTATACAGTATGGAGCATCATGTGTGGCCATTATACAGTATGGAGCATCATGTGTGGCCATTATACAGTATGGAGCATCATGTGTGGCCATTATACAGTATTGATTTCATGTAATGGAAATCACCGCACACTCAGAACCGGTATGATGCAAAATATTACACAAGTTTATTGTGTTCACAGTCAATGTTGCCACAAAGAAAACGTGTTGATAGAAACCCAACGTTTCGATCCTCCCGGGTCTTATTCATGGGGTTGCTTGTTTAACGATTCGACACATATAACAGTGGCAGACGTAGAGCAGGAGCAAAGATCACTTGGCGTATGAATTGTCACTTTTGCAAGGATTGAAGCGGGGACAGGTGGATTCCCAGTGGGAGACTGTCACGTCCTGGATGGGTCTGTTGTGTCTGGTTGTCGCATGTGAGCGGCGCTCCCGCGCCCTGCTGGCTGTGGACATACAGTATGAAGCATCATGTGTGGCCATTATACAGTATGAAGCATCATGTGTGGCCATTATACAGTATGGAGCATCATGTGGGGCCATTATACAGTATTGAGCATCATGTGTGGCCTTTATACAGTATGGAGCACTGTGTGGACATATTTTTTTGTTTATAATTATTGTATATAAAACAGTGTGATCAGCAGTGCTAAATGGTTGTGGTTGGGACGTGGATATGGGTGTGACTAGTTATGAAATGGGTGTGGTCAGAGGTGTGGCCTAAAATTTGCCGCTACGCACGCCGCAAACTTTATACCTATTTCCCTTCTTCAAAAGTTGGGAGGTATGGTACCGCATTTGCCAGATCACGGCAAGTTCCGCAAATCCCATAGGGGATGAATGAGGCCGAACGCAGTGTTGCCATAAGTGATCCGTTACATGGCAGATGCAGAAAAACTGCCGGATCTGCTGCAAAAGGCGACTTTCACATCAGCGATTCTTGCCAAAGTCACTGCCGATATTGTCATACTCACCAAAAGGGGGAGGCAGCACTAAAAGTGCCTAGGGCAGCAGAAACTCTAAATGCGGCCCTTTTAAGAGCAGAAAAGAACACAGAGGAGATGGCCTGGGTGCCAAGAGGAACACTGAGGAGATGGCCTGGGTGCCAAGAGGAACGCTGAGGAGACAACCTGAGTGCCAAGAGAAATGCTAAGTAGACGGCCTCAGAGCAGAAAAGAATGCTGAGGAGATGGCCTGAGTGCCAAGATGAACACTGAGGAGATAGCCTGAATGCCAAGAGTGGATGATGCCACCCACAACGAAGGCTTATCGCCAAAACGATTGTCGAAAGTTGATGCCATTCCAGAAGTAGAGGATCTCTGATGGGTTTGTGCTTTACATAATTACTATTTATTTATATTTATACATTGTAATCCCACTGCACTGCTATCATGCTATTTCTAAAATATTGTATGAAAATATGTGATGTCTTCTCATACAATGTGTGTCGCCCTTCTCAACTGCTGTGTCCATTTCCCTGTTTTTTATTGTTTCCTTCAATAAAATTTTTGATACATACTCTACACCAGGGGTGTCAAACTGCATTCCTCAGGGGCTGCAAACAGGTCATGTTTTCAGGATTTCCTTGTACTGCACAGGTGATAATTTAATCACCTACACAAATAATGAGTTGGTGATTAAATTATCACCTGTGCAGTACAAGGAAATCCTGAAAACATGACCTGTTTGCAGCCCTTGAGGAATGCAGTTTGACACCCCTGCTCTACACCTTTGGGCTTAGGGCCATTTTTTCCTTGCTTGCTCTTCCATTTATTTTGGGTTTAGCCCCATATTTAATCCTCCCTTCTAGACCCCTTATACAATTCTTGGTTACGTGGCCTTATTGTTCTATTTGCTACATATTTTTTTATGTGAATATATTATGTGATTTTGTTTGTACCTTTCACGCTGAGTAGACAGAAAGAAACTCTGACGAGATGGCCTGAGGGCAGAGAGGAACGCTGAGGAGAAGGCCTCAGCGTGGAGAGGGATGCTGAGGAGATGGCCTGAGCTCGGAGAGGGAGGCTGAGGAGATGGCCTGAGCTCGGAGAGGGAAGCTGAGGAGATGGCCTGAGCTTGGAGAGGGAAGCTGAGGAGATGGCCTGAGCTCGGAGAGGGAGGCTGAGGAGATGGCCTGAGCTCGGAGAGGAACGCTGAGTAGATGGCCTGAGCTTGGAGAGGGAAGCTGAGGAGATGGCCTGAGCTCGGAGAGGAATGCTGAGGAGATTACCTGAGCATGGAGGGGGATGCTGAGGAGAAGGTTTGAGCACAGAGTGGAACGCTGAGGAGACCGCCTAAGAGCAAAGAGAAACACTGAGGATGTGGCCTGAGGGCAGAAAAGAATGCTGCAAAAATGACCTGTGGGCAGAAAGGAATGCTCAGGAGATGGCCTGAGTACCAAGCAGAACGCTGAGGAGATGGCCTGAGGGTAGAAAGGAATCCTGAGAAGACAGCCTGATTTCAGAGAGTAATGCTGAGGATATGACCTGATAGCAGAGATGAACACTGAGGAACAGAGAGATAAGCTGAAGGAACAGTTTGAGGACAGAGTGGAACACCGAGGAGGCATCCCCAGAGCCGAGAGGTACAGTGAGGATACAGTCTGAGGGCAGAAAAAAATGCTGAGCAGATGGCATGTGTGCCAAGACGAACACTGAAGATTTGGACTAGAAACAAAGAGGAATGCTCAGGAGATGGCTAGAGCAAAAGATCGCTGAACAGATGGTTTGAGGACAGAAAGGAGAGGAGATGGACAGAGATTGACCTCCATACAGTATAATGTCCCCCTCTCTTGCCTTCATATAATATAATGGTCCCCGTTGTAGCTGCTGTACAGTATAACCTCCCCTTCTGTGCATCCTATACAATAAAACAATCTGCTGACCCCATATAGTATAATATTCCCCTTCAAGTGTAAGAGGAAGTGATGGTACCCCTGAAGAGCCCCTGCGTAATGTGGAATGATTGAGGAAAGACTGCCAACTGCTGGCTGGATTAAACCATGCGGAAGCAACTAGCACCAGAAGAGTTGCAGGGGGAGCAAGTTCATATGCGGGACCCGATCAGGTGCTTTGTATGATGGATTTCCCAGATGTAAATGCAGCGCCCCAGAGATCTGGTCATTGCAGTATGACACTCTGCCACTAAGGGGAGTGATGGTACATCTGATGGCACTGAAGGAATTCTCCTGACCAGGTATCACCAGCACACATTACACTTCACACTCCGGCCACTAGGGGGAGCAAAAGGCTTTGTTTATTGGGCCCCTCCTCACACTGGTAAAACTAGGGGTTGGATAGGAAGTTAGTCAGAAGCTGACTGGGTTGGATTCAGGCAACATCCCGTGGCAGGGGGTGTTGCAGGGAGAAGATACAGGGGGGTCCCTGTCAGGCGTGGGAACCTGGCAGGTGCCTAGCGAACAGAGAAGAATGTAACGGAGCCGAGCCTGCACCAGCTGCGGCGGTATCCTAAGAAAGAGACAAGAAAGGAAGGAAATTGTGGAACAGTGTAAACGAGATCTAGCAAAAAGGAGTACCAGTAGGAGTCGTGCTGTGAGACCGAGGCAACATCCTACTGAGGCGCGTAGCCGGTGGCCAGAACACCGCGGGAGTAACTGACTCTAGGCCTTACTTCAAACTCCGCAGGACGGTTAATTATAGGTTGGCCGTCTACCTTAAATTTCCTAAGAAGACATAGGGGGCAACATTGGGAGAGGGGCATCTCTAGGGTCCCGGAAGACCTCCAAGCCTTCCCGTCATACGGGTGCGTCCTAGCCAAAACATACTAGGGGACGAGAAACTAGCAACATCTGGAACTAAAGAGAGAGAGCTGTAAAGAACGAACGAAACGAGAACAGCAGTTGTGAGGACTATTCCGAATGCTCAGCAGGGTAGAACTGCAACACACAGGCGCTAGTGGTGGGCAATGATTTCCATCTGCGAGGGAAACTCTGGAAGTGCCCATCAGACCGGCCAGTCTCTGATAGCCCTGTTAAACGTGCTCTGGATTGAGGATCCTGAAATCTTCAGTAAAGAGGTAAAGAGACTGCAACCTTGTGTCCTCGTTATTGCCTGCACCTCACACCATCACCATCTACCTAACTGGGAAGCCCTGGGGACATACTTCACCTGTGGGAAGGTATACCATCCAGCTGCCATTCCATCACCCCAGCGGACCGCACAGCAGCGTCGGTCACCCTGACCGAACACCACAGGTGGCGTCACGATCCCCTGACAGACTGCACCATCTTTATTGGACGCCCCTTAGCAGGGTCGCGGACCGGGTCTAGCCACCGTGACAGCCTCAGAACCAAACCAGAGAGGCCCGGTACCGAAACGTGTGGCCCTGTGTCTGGGAGCGATCCATAAAGGTCCTGTACGCTAAATTTCCAGAGGATTTGGTGCCAAGAAGAGGAGCGATATTGACGTGGGCCAGAGACGACGCTGAAAGCAGTGCGACAGGCCTCAGCTGAGAGTGTGTGCCGGCAGGGTGCAGGCTGCCGTCACACCGGGTCCGGACGCTGCCCATTGAAATCGAAAGACATGACTACGCCGGTGAAGGCCCTAAGAACAGACCTGCGCCACTGCATCGGTCAAGATCAGAACATTCACCCTACACTGGTCAAGATCCAGAACCCAGATGTTGCCCATCGAAAGCCAGGACCCAGGCCTCTCTTCCTCAGGCCTAGTAGGCACCCGCCGTTGGTCAAGCACCAAAGATCTTAAAGGAGGAGGATGCCTGCGGTTACCGAAGGAGGACATGAATGAGCTAGGCCGTTAATTTCAGCAATAACGTATGGTACCAGAGAGGCCCGGTACCAAAACGCGTGGCCCTGTGTCTGGGGGCGATCCAACTTGGCGTCACGAACATGATCATACTTAAGCCTGAGAAGCAGGTCATGTGTGCCTTGGAATTGTGATTGAAACGTGTTTGGACTGTGGTTATTGCAAAGACTGTGTATTGCTATCTGTCGCATGATTCCCGCCAAAACTGCCGCCATTGCTGTGCCACGAGGAGCGCAGGAGAAGAAGAAGGGCGTGGAAGTGGGCGTGAAAGAATTGAAGAGCGCGAAAGATAATGGCTGCCCAGTCTAAATATTTCTGTACCTTGAGGACGTGTCCGTCAGCAGCTGAGATCCGCCTCCTGATCCTCAATGGAGGGCGGAGAAACAAGAAACGAAACCGCCCACGAAGGAGAGAGCGGGAAAGAGACCAGGAAGTGAGCCACGTGGGAGACGACATGGCCAGCCGCCCGGGACCGGAGCGTGGGGTCGGAGCCGAGGACTCCGCCAGCTACCCAGAGAGATACTGCGGCCAGGCGTCACCTGTTGGCCCCGACTTCCTGCAGGCCAGAGTGGACGAGCTCAGCGATCAACTCCGGCGGACGCAGCTGAGCACTGAGGCCGGGTGCAAGGAGACCATCATCAGGGGTCTCACCAGAAGTCTGTCGGCAGCCTCGTCTGGTCCGGAGCAAGAAAGAAGTTCCAGCGCTCCGAAGCCAGAAAGCAAGGCCCTGCCGGAAAGCGAGATACTGCAAACGGAGATGACTACGCCACAGCGCAAGGCCCCGCAGTCAGCGTTCCAGATTCTAGCGGAGACGGAGCAGGCCGGCACCGGAGGGACCGCATCTGAATCAGGTATGAAGAACGATCCTGCCCCAGTGACAGAATATCTACTGGTGGGCCCCGTTGTGGCGCCACCTGCTGCCCTGACTTAAGACTACCTCTGAACTGACGAGTCCCAGCACTACTACCACTGTGTGCATCATTTCTACTACTGCACCTACTACCAAAACTGACATTCGAACACCGATCCCTAACGACTTGACTATACCGGAGAAACCGATTAGTGACATTGATACCGGAGTTACAGTAACAAACCTCGAAACCCCGACAACTGTAAATAGTTAACTGTTTCCTGCTGTTGTTGCTACTTTAAACCCATCCAGGGTTATTTCTTAAAGGGGTCCCTTTGTTTACCCGGGATCCCTATTGTTTATATTTCTTTTTCTACTTTTGCACAAAGTTCATCATTGTTTCTAAAGACTGCCAGATCATGAACAGTGAATGAATCCACTGCTTTGTATATAGTTCGCACCTTCTTAAAGGTGCTCCCTACTGGTTTTACAAGTGAAAGAAGACTTTGTGAAGATAATGCTTCTGGACATGACACAGAAGGTCTTGCTTTCAGTGGACTTGCAGACAGAGAGAGTCTGCACTACTTCTAGAGACTTGGGTCCCTCTTAAAGGGAATGTTTACATGATTGCCTTAATAAAAGTTGAAACGTTAATAATGTTAAAATTTAGAAAAGTTTAGTAATGTTGATAGAGATTGAGGACAGGAAAGCTTGAAAGTGAACCCGTAGGGGTTAGAGAGAGAGTCCTCCTGAGAACTGTAGAAAGATGGTCGGCACAATGACAGTAGGCCCAGCCAAGGAGCTAGGCGGTCCTGCATTGGGAAAGTTAGAACGGAAAGAAAAGTTGAGTTATTTATATAGTATTTTATAGTAGGCCTTTAGTGGGTTCGGCTTATTCGCCCTTAAAGGAAAAGTTAACTTATTGTTCAAAGTTTGCACTTGGTAGAATACCCGGCTGGGTACTGAGAGTTATTTATAGTCAACATGTTATTTAAAAATATTTAATTTTCTTTGTAACGTTCAAGTGTCCTCACCTCCCATAAAGGGAAGCATTGTTCTATTTACTTGTTTTAGCATTTCAAAAATTTTGTATGTCTTTTGCTGCTATGTATTGTTCTTCTTCCCAGTCCAGGAGTACTGGATTTAACCGGGGGGAAGTGCAGCGCCCCAGAGATCTGGTCGTTGCAGTATGACACTCTGCCACCAAGGGGAGTGATGGTACGTCTGATGGCACTGAAGGAATTCTCCTGACCAGGTATCACCAGCACACATTACACTTCACACTCCGGCCACTAGGGGGAGCAAAAGGCTTTATTTATTGGGCCCCTCCTCACACTGGTAAAACTAGGGGTTGGATAGGAAGTTAGTCAGAAGCTGACTGGGTTGGATTCAGGCAACATCCCGTGGCAGGGGGTGTTGCAGGGAGAAGACACAGGGGGGTCCCTGTCAGGCGTGGGAACCTGGCAGGTGCCTAGCGAACAGAACAGAGCGTAACGGAACCGCGCCTGCACCTCCTGCGGCGGTATCCTAAGAAAGAGACAAGAAAGGAAGGATATTGTGGAACAGTGTAAACGAGATCTAGCAAAAAGGAGTACCAGTAGGAGTCGTGCCGTGAGACCGAGGCAACATCCTACTGAGGCGCGTAGCCGCTGGCCGGAACACCGCGGGAGTAACTGACTCTAGGCCTTACTTCAAACTCCGCAGGACAGTTAATTATAGGTTGGCTGTCTACCTTAAATTTCCTAAGAAGACATAGGGGGCAACATTGGGAGAGGGGCGTCTCTAGGGTCCCGGAAGACCTCCAAGCCTTCCCGTCATATGGGTGCGTCCTAGCCAAAACATACTGGGGGATGAGAAACTAGCAACATCTGGAACTAAAGAGAGAGAGAGAGAGAGCTGTAAAGAACGAACGAAACGAGAACAGCAGTTGTGAGGACTATTCCGAATGCTCAGCAGGGTAGAACTGCAACACACAGGCGCTAGTGGTGGGCAACGATTTCCATCTGCGAGGGAAACTCTGGAAGTGCCCATCGGACCGGCCGGTCTCTGACAGCCCTGTTAAACGTGCTCTGGATTGAGGATCCTGAAGTCTTCAGTAAAGAGGTAAAGAGACTGCAACCTTGTGTCCTCATTATTGCCCGCACCTCACACCATCACCATCCCCCTATTTGGGAAGCCCTGGGGACATACTTCACCTGTGGGAAGGTATACCATAAAGCTGCCATTCCATCACCCCAGCGGACCCCACAGCAGCGTCGGTCACCATGACCGAACAACACAGGTGGCGTCACGAACCCCTGACAGACTGCACCATCTTTATTGGATGCCTCTTAGCAGGGTCGCGGACCGGGTCTAGCCACCGTGACAGCCTCAGAACCGAATCAGAGAGGCCCGGTACCGAAACACGTGGCCCTGTGTCTGGGGCCGATCCATAAAGGTCCTGTACGCTAAATTTCCAGAGGATTTGGTGCCAAGAAGAGGAGCGATATTGACGTGGGCCAGAGACGACGCTGAAAGCAGTGCGACAGGCCTCAGCTGAGAGTGTGTGCCGGCAGGGTGCAGGCTGCCGTCACACCGGGTCCGGAGGCTGCCCATTGAAATCGAAAGACATGACTACGCCGGTGAAGGCCCAAAGAACCGACCTGCGCCACTGCATAGGTCAAGATCAGAACATTCACCCTACACTGGTCAAGATCCAGAACCCAGATGTTGCCCATCGAAAGCCAGGACCCAGGCCTCTCTTCCTCAGGCCTAGTAGGCACCCGCCGTTGGTCAAGCACCAAAGATCTTAAAGGAGGAGGATGCCTGCGGTTACCGAAGGAGGACATGAATGAGCTAGGCCATTAATTTCAGCAATAACGTACGGTACAGGGGTCAGCCAGGGTTAGGACAGCAGGTGGGGTGGGGGTAGGGCCGGTTGATACATAGGAAGGTCAACGTCTTTAAATAGACTTTGTTAGATGGGCTGTGTCAAAAAAATGGCATAATAATTCTGCACACCATGATACAGACTGTGAGGGCATCATACTCCGTATAGGGGAATGTACAGTTAGGGCCAGAAATATTTGGACAGTGACACAATTTTCGCGAGTTGGGCTCTGCATGCCACCACATTGGATTTGAAATTAAACCTCTACAACAGAATTCAAGTGCAGATTGTAACGTTTAATTTGAAGGGTTGAACAAAAATATCTGATAGAAAATGTAGGAATTGTACACATTTCTTTACAAACACTCCACATTTTAGGAGGTCAAAAGTAATTGGACAAATAAACATAACCCAAACAAAATATTTTTATTTTCAATATTTTGTTGCAAATCCTTTGGAGGCAATCACTGCCTTAAGTCTGGAACCCATGGACATCACCAAACGCTGGGTTTCCTCCTTCTTAATGCTTTGCCAGGCCTTTACAGCCGCAGCCTTCAGGTCTTGCTTGTTTGTGGGTCTTTCCGTCTTAAGTCTGGATTTGAGCAAGTGAAATGCATGCTCAATTGGGTTTAGATCTGGAGATTGACTTGGCCATTGCAGAATGTTCCACTTTTTGGCACTCATGAACTCCTGGGTAGCTTTGGCTGTATGCTTGGGGTCATTGTCCATCTGTACTATGAAGCGCCGTCCAATCAACTTTGCAGCATTTGGCTGAATCTGGGCTGAAAGTATATCCCGGTACACTTCAGAATTCATCCGGCTACTCTTGTCTGCTCTTATGTCATCAATAAACACAAGTGACCCAGTGCCATTGAAAGCCATGCATGCCCATGCCATCACGTTGCCTCCACCATGTTTTACAGAGGATGTGGTGTGCCTTGGATCATGTGCCGTTCCCTTTCTTCTCCAAACTTTTTTCTTCCCATCATTCTGATACAGGTTGATCTTTGTCTCATCTGTCCATAGAATACTTTTCCAGAACTGAGCTGGCTTCTTGAGGTGTTTTTCTGCAGATTTAACTCTGGCCTGTCTATTTTTGGTATTGATGAATGGTTTGCATCTAGATGTGAACCCTTTGTATTTACTGTCATGGAGTCTTCTCTTTACTGTTGACTTAGAGACAGATACACCTACTTCACTGAGAGTGTTCTGGACTTCAGTTGATGTTGTGAACGGGTTCTTCTTCACCAAATTAAGTATGCGGCGATCATCCACCACTGTTGTCATCCGTGGACGCCCAGGCCTTTTTGAGTTCCCAAGCTCACCAGTCAATTCCTTTTTTCTCAGAATGTACCCAACTGTTGATTTTGCTACTCCAAGCATGTCTGCTATCTCTCTGATGGATTTTTTCTTTTTTTTTCAGCCTCAGGATGTTCTGCTTCACCTCAATTGAGAGTTCCTTTGACCGCATGTTGTCTGCTCACAGCAACAGCTTCCAAATGCAAAACCACACACCTGGAATCCACCCCTGACCTTTTAACTACTTCATTGATTACAGGTTAACGAGGGAGACGCCTTCAGAGTTAATTGCAGCCCTTAGAGTCCATTGTCCAATTACTTTTGGTCCCTTGAAAAAGAGGACGCTATGCATTACAGAGCTATGATTCCTAAACCCTTTCTCCGATTTGGATGTGGAAACTATCATATTGCAGCTGGGAGTGTGCACTTTCAGCACATATTATATATATAATTGTATTTCTGAACATGTTTTTGTAAACAGCTAAAATAACAAAACTTGTGTCACTGTCCAAATATTTCTGGCCCTAACTGTACTTTGGGGTAATCATTCTATGTGGGGGTATTATGGGGGCTTTTTTTTCTAGACGAGAACACAAGGCCAAATAAATGGAATATTGGGAGGGACCTCCTCGTGCGGTGGGGATCTTATTAGGAGACGTCTCGTTAACCATAGGTGATGCAATGGTCAGGATTGCTGCTTGCTAGCCTGTGATTCAATTATGCCTCCATAGTGTCTACCCTTTTTTGGTTTCAAAAACAAAAGATTTAAGCTGAGGCACCTGGATCCAAATGCAAATTTTGCACAATGTTCAGATGCAACTGCTATTTCTGCACCCCTTATAGCTAAATCCCTGTGCACAGGACTGCTCAGTGCATGATACTTGTGCCCCCCTCATGCAGAAGTGCAGGTTCACCAGTCTTATGTACTGAGGAATAGAGCTGGTGTTATTATTGCCCTCTAGTGGTCATTGCTGGTTACTACGCTCAGTTACAATGACATCTCCCAGCTGGTTGAAAATGTCATGCTTTCTTATCATAATGCCTCTGCAATGCATACAGAAAATGGGAGCCCGAGATATGAAAAGATCTCCTATGACTGTGATGTGTAATTCACATTAATAACATTCTGCTTCTTCTCCAGCGTTAAGTAGACGTTATTCCCTGATCTGTACTCGGAGGCAGCTTTAGGCCAGGACGCAACGACAGCAAAATATGGAATTCCAGGACCAACCAAGGCTAAAGCTAATTCCGACAGACAGCCTCAGGCACATCTAGATTCTGGCCGCGCCATTACGCCTCCTAAGGGAACCATTTTATTAAGTGATTCCTCGGCACAGCATCTGGTCCAGCTGTGATGACAGAGGCGGCTCCTACAACAGAGGACGGTAATATTGGATTTCCGCTCAACAATAGGTTTTTAGATGAGGCTTAGAGATCTTGAAATCCCCTTTTACACCAATGGATAAGACAGGTGTCGTATGAGCGCCTGGAATGTGCCATGAAATAAGGAGAAACCTACGTCAGAGGCTGCATCAGGTGACGTCACCGCTGTGCTCTGCTTTACGGCCGGCCGGCGCTGACAAAGTCAGTGCGGCAAGCTGACGCTGGGGGACGTGACAGACATAGGAATATGAGTATGTGTTTTTTTTTTTTACATTTACAATGGTAACCAGGGTAAACATCGGGTTACAAAGCGCGGCCCTGCGCTTAGTAACCCGATATTTACCCTGGTTACCAGTGAACACATCACTGGATCGGCGTCACACACACCGATTCAGCGATGACAGCGGGTGATCAGCGACCAAAAAAAGGTCCTGATCATTCGCAGCGACCAACGATCTCCCAGCAGGGGCCTGATCGTTGGTCGCTGTCACGCATAACGATTTCGTTAACGATATCGTTGCTACGTCACAAAAAGCAACTATATCGTTAACGAAATCGTTATGTGTGACGGTACCTTAAGGGCGCTGCAGATACAATCTCATTTTTTTTTGTTATCTTCAGTAAATATACAATCTCTGGAGTCAGAATGGCGTTGGTTGCTTTGCAGCTCCTCCTCCCCTATCGCAGCATGCAGCCTCACAGACACACAGAGAGAAGCTGCAGCTGCATCCCCCTCCTCTCCCCTCCTGCAATTTTTACCAGTCTCCTACTTATTGTTTGAAAACGTTTGGATAATTAATGACATCTGTGAACATTTTGGAATGTCGTACATTCAGTGCCTTGCAAAAGTATTCGGCCCCCCTGGAACTTTTCAACCTTTTCCCACTTATCATGCTTCAAACATAAAGATACCAAATGTAAATTTTTGGTGAAGAATCAACAACAAGTGGAACACAATTGGGAAGTTGAACAAGATTTATTGGTTATTTTAAATTTTTGTGGAAAATCAAAAACTGAAAAGTGGGGCGTGCAATATTATTCGGCCCCTTTAACCCCTTACCGGCATTGGACGTACTATATCGTCCAATGCCGGCTCCCCTGCTTTGATGCAGGGCTCCGCGGTGAGCCCGCACCAAAGCCGGGACATGTCAGCTGTTTTGAACAGCTGACATGTGCCCGTAATAGGCGCGGGCAGAATCGCGATCTGCCCGCACCTATTAACTAGTTAAATGCCGCTGTCAAACACAGACAGCGGCATTTAACTACCGCTTCCGGCCGGGCGGCCGGAAATGACGTCATCGCCGACCCCCGTCACATGATCGGGGGTCGGCGATGCTTGTGAATGGTAACCATAGAGGTCCTTGAGACCTCTATGGTTACTGATTGCCCGTCGCTGTGAGCGCCACCCTGTGGTCGGCGCTCACAGCACACGTGCAATTCTGCTACATAGCAGCGATCAGCAGATCGCTGCTATGTAGCAGAGCCGATCGTGCTATGCCTGCTTCTAGCCTCTCATGGAGGCTATTGAAGCATGGCAAAAGTAAAAAAAAAAGTTTAAAAAAATGTGAAAAAAATAAAAAAAACATAAAAGTTTAAATCACCCCCCTTTCGCCCCAATCAAAATAAATCAATAAAAAAAATATCAAATCTACGCATATTTGGTATCGCCGCGCTCAGAATCGCCCGATCTATCAATTAAAAAAAAGTATTAACCTGATCGCTAAACAGCGTAGCGGGAAAAAAATTCGAAACGCCAGAATTACGTTTTTTTGGTCGCCGCGACATTGCATTAAAATGCAATAACGGGCGATCAAAAGAACGTATCTGCACCGAAATGCTATCATTAAAAACGTCATCTCGGCACGCAAAAAATAAGCCCTCAACCGACCCCAGATCACGAAAAATGGAGACGCTACGAGTATCGGAAAATGGCGCAATTTTTTTTTTTTTTTTTTTTTAGCAAAGTTTGGAATTTTTTTTCACCACTTAGATAAAAAATAACCTAGTCATGTTTGGTGTCTATGAACTCGTAATGACCTGGAGAATCATAATGGCAGGTCAGTTTTAGCATTTAGTGAACCTAGCAAAAAAGCCAAACAAAAAACAAGTGTGGGATTGCACTTTTTTTGCAATTTCACCGCACTTGGAATTTTTTTCCCGTTTTCTAGTACACGACATGCTAAAACCAATGATGTTGTTCAAAAGTACAACTCGTCCCGCAAAAAATAAGCCCTCACATGGCCAAATTGACGGAAAAATAAAAAAGTTATGGCTCTGGGAAGGAGGGGAGCGAAAAACGAACACGGAAAAACGAAAAATCCCCTGGTCATGAAGGGGTTAACTAAATACTTTGTTGCGCCACCTATTGCTGTGATTACAGCTGCAGGTCGCTTGGGGAATGTCTCTATCAGTTTTGTACATTGAGAGACTGAAATTCTCGCCCATTCTTCCTTGGCAAACAGCTCGAGCTCAGTGAGGTTTGATGGAGATCGTTTGTGAACAGCAGTTTTCAGCTCTTTCCACAGATTCTCGATTGGATTGAGGTCTGGACTGTGACTCGGCCATTCTAACACCTGGATACGATTATTTGTGAACCATTCCATTGTAGATTTTGCTTTATGTTTGGGATCATTGTCTTGTTGGAAGACAAATCTCCGTCCCAGTCTCAGGTCTTTTGCAGACTCCAACAGATTTTCTTCAGGAATGGTCCTGTATTTGTCTCCATCCATCTTCCCATCAATTTTAACCATCTTCCCTGCCCCTGCTGAAGAAAAGCAGGCCCAAACCATGATGCTGCCACCACCATGTTTGACAGTGGGGATGGTGTGTTCAGGGTGATGAGCTGTGTTGCTTTTACGCCAAACATATCTTTTGGCATTGTTGCCAAAAGTTCGATTTTGGTTTCATCTGACCAGAGCACCTTCTTCCACATGTTTGGTGTCTCCCAGGTGGCTTGTTGCAAACTTTAAACAACACTTTTTATGGATATCTTTGAGAAATGGCTTTCTTCTTGCCACTCTTCCATAAAGGCCAGATTTGTGCAGTGTACGACTGATTGTTGTCCTATGGACAGACTGTCCCACCTCAGCTGTAGATCTCTGCAGTTCATCCAGAGTGATCATGGGCCTCTTGGCTGCATCTCTGATCAGTCTTCTCCTTGCTTGAGATGAAAGTTTGGAGGGACGGCCGGGTCTTGGTAGATTTGCAGTGGTATGATACTCCTTCCATTTCAATATGATCGCTTGCACAGTGCTCCTTGGGATGTTTAAAGTTTTGGAAATCATTTTGTATCCAAATCCGGCTTTAAACTTCCCCACCACAGTATCACGGACCTGCCTGTTGTGTTCCTTGGTCTTCATGATGCTCTCTGTGCTTCACACAGAACCCTGAGGCTATCACAGAGCAGGTGCATTTATACGGAGACTTGATCACACACAGGTGGATTATATTTATCATAATTAGGCATTTAGGACGACATTGGATCATTCAGAGATCCACAATGATCTTCTGGAGTGAGTTTGCTGCACTGAAAGTAAAGGGGACGAATAATATTGCACGCCCCACTATTCAGTTTTGAAATTTCCACAAAAATTTAAAATAACCAATAAATTTCGTTCAACTTCACAATTGTGTTCCACTTGTTGTTGATTCTTCACAGAAATTTACATTTGGTATCTTTATGTTTGAAGCATGATATGTGGGAAAAGGTTGAAAAGTTCCAGGGGGCCGAATACTTTCTGTATAAAGGTACCTTCACACTGAACGATATCGCTAGCGATCCGTGATGTTGCAGCGTCCTGGATAGCGATATCGTTCAGTTTGACACGCAGCAGCGATCAGGATCCTGCTGTGATATCGTTGGTCGCTGCAGAAAGTCCAGAACTTTATTTCGTCGCTGGACTCCCTGCAGACATCGCTGAATCGGCGTGTGTGACGCCAATTCAGCGATGTCTTCACTGGTAACCAGGGTAAACATCGGGTTACTAAGCGCAGGGCCGCACTTAGTTACCCGATGTTTACCCTGGTTACCAGCGTAAAAGTAAAAAAAAAAAAAAAACAGTACATACTTACCTTCCGCTGTCTGTCCCCGGCGCTGTGCTTCTCTGCACTGGCTGTGAGCGCCGGCCAGCCGGAAAGCAGAGCACAGCGGTGACGTCACCGCTCTGCTTTCCGCCCGCTGTGCTCACAGCCAGTGCAGAGAAGCACAGCGCCGGGAACAGACAGCGGAAGGTAAGTATGTAGTGTTTGTTTTTTTACTTTTACGCTGGTAACCAGGGTAAACATCGGGTTACTAAGCGCGGCCCTGCGCTTAGTAACCCGATGTTTACCCTGGTTACCGGCATCGTTGGTCGCTGGAGAGCTGTCTGTGTGACAGCTCTCCAGCGACCAAACAGCGACGCTGCAGCGATCGACATCGTTGTCGGTATCGCTGCAGCGTCACTGAGTGTGAAGGTACCTTTAGGAGCAGGGATCCAGAATAACAATTGATTTCTTCCTTCTGTGGTTTATCTCATGATCTTTCTTTTGGAGCACCACTCCGCTGTCTCATGGCTTCCAGATTGCTGTGGATCGGTGTGGATTGACAGTTTGGACAGTGGCAAGATCGTGCTCCAAACTTTTTCACTCTCCTGTGCTGCATGCAGAGGTGGCTCTGCCTCTGCAGAAAACGTTGCGCTCCTTGCCTAGGAGATCGGCCACCTCTGCAGACTATCAGTGGTGGTCTGTCTCCTATACAGAGCAGTAAACCAGAGGTGTCAAACTGCATTCCTCGAGGGCCGCAAACAGGTCATGTTTTCAGGATTTCCTTGTATTGCACAGGTGATAATTTAATCACCTGCACAGAATGATTCCAGCACCTTGAGCAATTCAAGGAAATCCTGAAAACATGACCTGTTTGCGGCCCTCGAGGAATGCAGTTTGACACCTCTGCAGTAAACTATAAAATTGAAACTCTCTGTGTAAATTGCAAAGTTGTTTGTTTTCCCCAGCTCTTTGCAGTTGACGAGGAAGCCCCTTTCCTCCCTTATACAGACCCCCACGGGTTCAGCCGTCTGGTGTCGTGTCCCTCTAGATGCTCAATGATGGTGACACTTAAAGTTATGTCTGAGCCTCCTTCTAGTACTTTTTTGCACTCAGGAGGGTTTGTCTTTGCTTTGTCTGCTGGTGGGAATAACTAAGGACCACCCAAGATTGACATTTGGGAGCTGCGTCATCAGGTTTAGCGCCAGAACCCAACATGGCCCTGTCAGTTGTCAGCGTGGAAACCCACAGTCGCCTCTGGAGATGCCTCGCTGTATGCAGAGACTGGCATGTGTTCTGATGCCCCGCAGAGTCAGAGCTGGCACAGAGCAGCCGGATTACACAGCTTTCAGTGAGTGACTGCCATTTATATGGATGTCTCAGCTCCGCAGAATTCCCCATGGTTGAAGATCATACCAATCTATTTGTAATCCCCAGCCATCATTGTCAGCAGCAGCTTCTTACAGATACCAGCAGAGTCTGGAATCCTGAGAAAGAGCAACAACTTCCAAACTTGTGCAGCCATCAGCAAGGGGCAAAATAAAGGGCAAGCTTAAGAAATAAGAACCTCATGTGTGGTCTCCACCCACTCATGGAAGCTCCTCCCCTTTGTCTATGTTTGACTGATCACTGGTCATCTGTTCATGTACTGATTTGTGCTTTTACCCTACATCGAGTCCAAGCTGCAGTGTAAACCATGGGGAGAAAGAGAAGCAATGCGACCCTTTCATAAGCTAGGACTAGTGGTGAACCACTAATAGTGGCAGACCACGTGGCCGCTATGGGGCCCGTGAGTTGGGGGGGCTTTACCAGCGACAGCACCAGGCCCTTTCCTGCCGGCATCACACTGATAACTGGCTCAGCTCCCTCTTCCATCATTCTCCCTTTGCATGATCTGAGCCCTGACGTTTCAGCGCAGCATTGCGGTGATATCACAACTGTGCAGAGCTTTAGAACAGACGCTGAAGAGAACGGAGCAGCAGGGGAACAGGGAGAGGTAAGTATTTCCTTTTTTTAATCAATGAGTACACTGTGAAGGCAATTATACTGTTTGGAGGGCTGTGTGTGGGGCTAAGATAATACTTGAAAGGCCACATGGGGCCATTATACTGTGTGTGGGCCAATATATAGTGTTGAGTTGGCGCGATTAAACTGTCCAAAGGGGTGTGGGGCCCATTATACTATATAAAGGGGCCATAATACTGTATAGAGGGCTGTGTGGGGAACATCATATTGTGTGGGAGGCCTCAAACTGTGTGGGAGGACTGCGTTAGGCCATCCTACTGTGTGGGCAACTGTGTGGGCCATCATACTGTGTGCGGGGGACTGTGAGGGCCATCATACTGTGTGCAGGGGACTGTGAGGGCCATCATACTGTGTGCGGGGGACTGTGAGAGCCATCATACTGTGTGGGGGACTGTGAGGGCCATCATACTGTGTGTAGGGGACTATGAAGGCCATCATACTGTGTGTGGGGGGAATGTGAGGGCCATTATACTGTGTGCATGGGGCTGTGAGGGCCATCATACTGTGTGAAAGACTGTGAGGGCTATCATACTGTGTGTGTGTGGGGGGACTGTGTGGGCCATCATACTGTGTGTTGGGGACTCTGGGCCATCATACTGTGTGTGGAGGACTGTGAGTGCCAGCATACTGTATGTGGAGGACTGTGAGGGCCATCATACTGTTTGTAGGGACTGTGAAGGCCATCATACTGTGTGTGGGGGACTATGAGGGCCATCATACTGTGTGTGTGTGGGGGACTGTGTGGGCCATCATACTGTGTGTGGGGGACTATGAGGGCCATCATACTGTGTGTGTGGGGGACTGTGTGGGCCATCATACTGTATGTGGGGGACTGAGGGCCATCATACTGTGTGTGGGGGGGGACTGTGTGGGCCATCATACTGTGTGCGGGAGACTGTGAGGGCCATCATACTGTGTGCGGGGGACTGTGAGGGCCATCATACTGTGTGCGGGGGACTGTGAGAGCCATCATACTGTGTGGGGGACTGTGAGGGCCATCATACTGTGTGTGGGGGACTATGAAGGCCATCATACTGTGTGTGGGGGGAATGTGAGGGCCATTATACTGTGTGCATGGGGCTGTGAGGGCCATCATACTGTGTGAAAGACTGTGAGGGCTATCATACTGTGTGTGTGGGGGGACTGTGTGGGCCATCATACTGTGTGTGGGGGACTCTGGGCCATCATACTGTGTGTGGAGGACTGTGAGTGCCAGCATACTGTATGTGGAGGACTGTGAGGGCCATCATACTGTTTGTGGGGACTGTGAAGGCCATCATACTGTGTGTGGGGGACTATGAGGGCCATCATACTGTGTGTGTGGGGGACTGTGTGGGCCATCATACTGTGTGTGGGGGACTATGAGGGCCATCATACTGTGTGTGTGGGGGACTGTGTGGGCCATCATACTGTATGTGGGGGACTGAGGGCCATCATACTGTGTGTGGGGGGGGACTGTGTGGGCCATCATACTGTGTGTGGGGGACTGTGAGGGCCATCATACTGTGTGTGGGGGACTGTGTGGGCCATCATACTGTGTGTGGGGGACTGAGGGCCATCATACTGTGTGTGGGAGGCTGTATGGGCCATCATACTGTGTGTGGGGGACTGTGTGGGCCATTATACTGCATGGGGGACTTTGAGGGCCATCATACACTATGTAGAGGACTGTGACAGTCATCATACTGTATGTGGGGGACTGTGAGGGCCGTCATACTGTGTGTGATGGACTGTGTGGGCCATCATACTGTGTGTGGGGGGACTGTGTGGGTCATCATACTGTATGTGGGGGACTGAGGGCCATCATACTGTGTGTGGGAGGCTGTGTGGGCCATCATACTGTGTGTGGGGGACTGTGTGAGCCATCATACTGTATGGGGGACTTTGAGGGCCTTCATACACTATGTGGAGGACTTTGAGGGTCATCATACTGTATGTGGAGGACTGTGAGGGCCATCATACTGTGTGTGAGGGACTGTGTGGGCCATCATACTGTGTGTGGGGGACTGTGAGGGCCATCATACTGCGTGTGGGATGCTGTGTGGGCTACTATACTGTGTGTGGGGGAATGTGTGGGACATCATACTGTGTTGGGATCACTGTGGAGCTATCATACTTTGCGGAGAAGGGGGGTTACTACAGGGTCATTGTACTGTGCAGGTAGGAGGGTACTGTAGATGAATTTACTGTGGGGGTATCAAACTGTGTTTGGTTGGGAACTTTTGCTGTCATCACACTTTATGAGGGCCATCAAAGGGGTGTATCTTAGTACGTGGGAACACTAATGGGCATCAATAGGAGGAAAACTATTTTGTAATGATACTTTTATTTTTAAGGGCACGGTGTCGGTATGTGCTGCTGAAAATGGAGAAGAGGGAAGTTTGCAGAGACTAGTTCTGGGTGTGAAATCTCATCATGGAGTCTGTGCTGCATGGAGACAAAAGGGATAGGAGGACTTCAATCAGAGAAGACGTCATTGTAATGCAGTATAGTATGGGCATTGTATGACAGCAGTATGTGGACATGTAATCGCAGTATAGTATCCATATAATTTGGCTATGGACTGTGTTATACATTGGGCCCTTTGATTTGTGCTAAATTGGTATGAATATGATATCATGCGCCATGGTTTAATACACATTTTTCCCATGAATTCCCTGTCACATCACTAGTCTATTCCTTGTTTTATCTCCTGTGCACACTGCATTGTGCGGATATGGTGTAATTTTTGTGTGTTTCTTTGTATATGTTCAATAAATTCAAGTATTTTTATAATGATCAGTGAGATTTTGTGCTTACTCCATTTTGTTTGTTGTTTGGACTCTTCAGGGAGTATTCTCACACATAATAACTATGTTGACTTTGATGGAGGGGTACTACTGATTCACTCCTGGCCACAGTGTAATTCTGCTGTCTATGACCTATCATATAGTATGGGCATTGTATGACAGTAGTAAGTGGACATGTAATGGCAGTATAGTATGAACATTGTTACAGTATGTGGACATGTAATCACAGTATAGTATGGGCATTGTATAACAGTAGTATGTGTTCATGTAATCGCAGTATAGTATGGGCATTGTATGATAGTAGTAAGTGGACATGTAATCGCAGTATAGTATGGGCATTGTATGACAGTAGTAAGTGGACATGTAATCGCAGTATAGTATGGGCATTGTATAACAGTAGTATGTGTTCATGTAATCGCAGTATAGTATGGGCATTGTATGATAGTAGTAAGTGGACATGTAATCGCAGTATAGTATGGGCATTGTATGACAGTAGTAAGTGGACATGTAATCGCAGTATAGTATGGGCATTGTATGATAGTAGTAAGTGGACATGTAATCGCAGTATAGTATGGGCATTGTATGACAGTATGTGGACATGTAGTGGCAGTATAGTATGGGCATTGTATGAGAGCAGTAAGTGGACATGTAATCGCAGTATAGTATGGGCATTGTATGACAGTAGTAAGTGGACATGTAATCGCAGTATAGTATGGGCATTGTATGACAGTAGTAAGTGGACATGTAATCGCAGTATAGTATGGGCATTGTATAACAGTAGTAAGTGGACATGTAATCGCAGTATAGTATGGGCATTGTATAACAGTAGTAAGTGGACATGTAATCGCAGTATAGTATGGGCATTGTATGACAGTAGTAAGTGGACATGTAATCGCAGTATAGTATGGGCATTGTATAACAGTAGTAAGTGGACATGTAATCGCAGTATAGTATGGGCATTGTATAACAGTAGTAAGTGGACATGTAATCGCAGTATAGTATGGGCATTGTATGATAGTAGTAAGTGGACATGTAATCGCAGTATAGTATGGGCATTGTATGACAGTAAGTGGACATGTAGTGGCAGTATAGTATGGGCATTGTATGAGAGCAGTAAGTGGACATGTAATCGCAGTATAGTATGGGCATTGTATGACAGTAGTAAGTGGACATGTAATGGCAGTATAGTATGGGCATTGTATGATAGTAGTATGTGGACCTGTAATGGCAGTATAGTATGGGCATTGTATGATAGTAGTATGTGGACCTGTAATGGCAGTATAGTATGAACATTGAATCAGTATGTGGACATGTAATCGCAGTATAGTATGGGCATTGTATAACAGTAGTATGTGTTCATGTAATCGCAGTATAGTATGGGCATTGTATGACAGTAGTAAGTGGACATGTAATGGCAGTATAGTATGGGCATTGTATGACAGTAGTATGTGGACATGTAATGGCAGTATAGTATGGGCATTGTATGACAGTAGTATGTGGACATGTAATCGCAGTATAGTATGGGCATTGTATGACAGTAGTATGTGGACATGTAATCGCAGTATAGTATGGGCATTGTATGACAGTAGTAAGTGGACCTGTAATCGCAGTATAGTATGGGCATTGTTTGACAGTAGTAAGTGGACATGTAATGACAGTATAGTATAGGCATTATGACAGTAGTATGTGTTCATGTGATCGCAGTATAGTATGGGCATTGTATGACAGTATTATGTGGACATGTAATCGCAGTATAGTATGGGCATTGTTTGACAGTAGTAAGTGGACATGTAATGGCAGTATAGTATAGGCATTTTATGACAGTAGTATGTGTTCATGTAATGGCAGTATAGTATGGGCATTGTATGACAGTAGTATGTGTTCATGTAATCACAGTATAGTATGGGCATTGTATGACAGTAGTATGTGGACATGTAATCGCAGTATAGTATGGGCATTGTTTGACAGTAGTAAGTGGACATGTAATGGCAGTATAATATAGGCATTTTATGACAGTAGTATGTGTTCATGTAATGGCAGTATAGTATGGGCATTGTATGACAGTAGTATGTGGACATGTAATCGCAGTATAGTATGGGCATTGTATTACAGTAGTATGTGGACATGTAATCGCAGTATAGTATGGGCATTGTATGACAGTAGTATGTGGACATGTAATCGCAGTATAGTATGGGCATTGTATGACAGTAGTATGTGTTCATGTAATCACAGTATAGTATGGGCATTGTATGACAGTAGTATGTGGACATGTAATCGCAGTATAGTATGGGCATTGTATGACAGTAGTATGTGGACCTGTAATCACAGTATAGTATGGGCATTGTATGACAGTAGTATGTGGACATGTAATCGCAGTATAGTATGGGCATTGTATGACAGTAGTATGTGTTCATGTAATCACAGTATAGTATGGGCATTGTATGACAGTAGTATGTGGACATGTAATCGCAGTATAGTATGGGCATTGTATGACAGTAGTATGTGGACCTGTAATCGCAGTATAGTATGGGCATTGTATGACAGTAGTATGTGGACATGTAATTGCAGTATAGTATTGGAGCGCCCCAGACGCAGGGCCGCGGGGTACTCGGTCCGGGGTTGTCACGGTGGCTAGACCCGGTCCGTGACCCTGCTAAGGGGCGTCCAATGAAAGGTGATGGTGCGTGGTGCAAGGTGCGAGGAATAACGAGGACACAGGGTTGCAGTCTTTTTACCTTTTTACTGAAGGCTTCGGGGTCCATAATCCAGAGCACTGCTAACAGGGCTGGCTGAGTCCCGCCGGTCCGAGGGCACATCCAGCGTTCCCTTTGCAGGTGGAAATCAGTGCCTACCAACTAGCGCCTGTGTGTTGTAGTCCTTCCCTGCTGAGCACCACGGGATAGTCCTCACAACTGTCGTATCTGTTCTTCCTCTCTCCGTCCCCCAGATAATATGGCTAGGACGCACCTGTACGACAGGTAGGCCTGGAGTTATTCTGGGACCCTAGTGACGCCCCTCTCCCACGATTGCCTCATATTGTCCGTTTAGGTGATTTAGGTCAGGCAGCCAACCTGTAATTAACTGCCCTGCCGCTGTTTGAAGTAATGCGTGGAGTCTGTTACTTCCTTGGTGCTCCGGCCACCGGCTACGCCCCTCAGAAGGATGTTGCCACAGTCTTAGGGACACGACTCCTTCTGGTTCTATCTCCTTCATACTATGATCCCGCTTCTCACTTCTTCACAATATACTTTGCTTCGTGTCCTTCCTTGGGACGCCGCCGCAAGGTAGTGCAGGCGCGGCTCTGTAACAATCTGTCCTTCTGCTAGGTACCTGCCAGGTTCCCACTTCTGACAGGTCCTCTCCCGAACTCTCCCGGGCTGCTTTCTGCCTAACTTCCTGTCCAACCCCCAGCTTTACCCGAATGTGAGGAGTGGCCTAATACATAGCCTTTTGCTCCCCTAATGGCTGGAGTGTGAAGTGTAATGTGTGACTGTGATACCTGGTTAGGTGAACTCCTTTAGTGCAATCAGACGTACCATCACTCCCCTTAGTGGCAGAGCGACATTACTGCAACGTCCAGGACTCTGGGGCGCTGCACTCCCCGCCCCATTCCTCCCCCCCCCCCCCCCCCCCCGGTTAAATCCAGTACTCCCGGACTGGGAAAAGAAGAATAACAATACATGTTAATAGAAAATTCCAGCTTAAAGGAACTGTAGTTGTCTGGGTTCCTTTCAGTGGGGCGAAGTTTCCTGCTGGCGTAAGCGATTACTCTTTCCTTGCCCTTCTGGACCTAGGACAGCACAACTCCCAGCCCCACGTTGCTGGCATCCGTATACAATACAAACGGTTGGTCATATTCAGGGTAGGCTAGTACTTCTTCTCCCGTCAGTGCTGATTTTAAGCAGGTGAACGATCCTTCCAGTCTGTCGTTCCAATCAAACGGGGTATTCTTACCCTTGGGTTTCTTTGGTTGGCCCACCAACAGGTCTTGCAACGGCGCGGCCTTCTTGGTAAAGTCCTTGATAAACCTCCGGTAGTAGCCCACCAACCCGAGGAACTGCCGGACTTCATGGAGGTTACCGGGCTGCGGCCAGTCCTTGATCACCGTGACCTTGTCGGGGTCTGGGGCCACTCCTTCGGCACTCACCACATGGCCCAGGTACTGTACTTTGGGTTTTAGCAGATGGCATTTGGACGGTTTCACCTTTAAGCCAAAGTTGGACAGCGCTTCAAACACCTCGGCCAGGTGCTTCAAATGGTCTTCATAGGTCTTAGAGAAGACAATGACATTGTCCAGATATAGCAGCACGGTCTCAAAGTTCTTGTGTCCCAAACAGCACTCCATCATCCTCTGGAACGTTCCCGGGGCATTGCACAATCCGAAGGGCATGTAGTTGAACTCGCAGAGACCCATCAGCGTCGTGAAGGCTGTCTTTTCCTTGTCCGCTTCTGCCACGGGAACCTGCCAGTACCCACTGGTGAGATCCAAGGTAGAGAAGTAGTTAGCAGACTTTAAAGCAGCCAAAGACTCCTCTATCCTAGGCAGGGGGTATGCATCCTTATGTGTAATGCGGTTTAATTGCCTATAATCCACACACATCCTCCTAGTGCCATCTTTCTTCCTAACGAGGACTAATGGAGCTGCCTAGGGGCTACAGCTATCTCTCACTACCCCAGCCTCCTTCATCTCTCGCAACATGTCCTTGGCACACTGATAATGAGCTGGGGGTACAGGACGGTATCTTTCCTTTACGGGTGGATGATCTCCTGTGGGGATGTGATGTTGAATCCCTTTTACCCGCCCAAAATCAAGGGGGTGCTTGCTGAAGACCCGCTCATACTCGTGAACCACCCTGTAGGCCCCCTGTATCTGGTGAGATGGAGTAGCATCAGTGCCCACATGTAATTCTTGACACCAATCTTTCGATTGCCCTGCAGAGCCGTTGTCCTCCGCCGGATTGGACGGAGCCAAGGGCCTGGGTGCCTGTATCACGCTATTATTAACAGTAAACAGCTTGGAAAGTGTGACATATTTGGTTAGGTGGACTTCTTCCTCCCCGCAGTTAAGGACACGTACCGGCACCCTCCCCTTACGGACGTCAACCACCCCTCTGGCTGTCAGGAGGGTAGGCCTATTCTCTGAATACACAGGTTCTACCAGGGCCCGATAGTCTTTACCCCCGAGACCTATGGCTGCCCGACACCATATTAACATTTCACTCCTGGGGGGTATTGCAATGGGGTTCGAATCACTCACTGTGACCCGGCCAATTTCACCACCAGTCAGCTCCACTTGCTGTCTCTGCATTAGGGCTCTGATTTCTTTCTGTAAGGCACGTTGTTCACTGTGACCAGCTGTCTCTGCTACTTGCTGCAACAAGACAATAACTTCTGCAAGACAATTTTCTATGACATTAGTACCGATGGTCATCATGGGGTTACATTCACGTCGGTCAATATCAACAATGACAATTCCCTGGGCCTCCAATTCTACCCGCCCCACCTTAATAGTGACCTCTTTGTATCCCACTTGCGGCAGTGGCTGACCATTGCTAGCTATTATGGTAAAATCATCATCGGGGCCACGGGTAATGTCGGTGTCCTCCCAATAACGTCTATAAAGAATGTAGGGCATAGTTGTCACCTGGGAACCGGTGTCCAGCAAAGCGTTCATGGGGATACCGTCGATCATGATAGGGAGGACTGGTCGCCCCCTGATGTATTTGGCTCTCCAATTTTGCGGGCCTTGGCGTTCTACTCCTGGGGGTCGGCCCTCGGCCCCAGGGGTTGCTCGTTTAACTGACAGTACCTTGCAAGATGGCCCACCTGGTGGCAGCGGCAGCAGATAGGTCGTCCATCCCAATTAAAGCGATCGTCGTCTCTGCCTCTGGTCGATGGAACTCTCCTTGGTCGCTGCCAGGGGACATCTTCCGGTCTGGAAGCCAACTGGATCTTCTCCTTGGGGGCTTCCTGTAGGGATTGGACGGTCCGGGCTAGGGCAGCAACGCTCTTGGTCAGCTCCTGTATCTGGAGTCGCAGTCCTGCAGGGGAGTCGTCTTCCAGGATCTGAGCATCGGCCTCAGCGGAAACGGGTGCGTCCGGCGCCACCTCCTGGTGGTACGTGAGGGCTTGACGCCTGGGAAGTGTGGCACGGCTGGGCTGTCGCTCTGGTAATGCCTGGATGGCTTTATCTTTGAATTGCGCAAAAGTCAGGTCTGGATTCTGCATGGCCAGGAAGTGTAGCTGGGCCCTTTGGTGACTGCACAGGAGCCCCTCGATGAACCGCTCCTTCAGGAGTTTATCGTCATCTTGCATGCTGTTTGGGTCACTTTGCTTGATGGCCCGCAGCGCCTCTTGAAGATTAAGGGCATAGTCCCATAAGCTATCCTGCGGCCTCTGCTTGCACCCATAGAACGTCAATTTAATTTCCGTAGCGGTGCGGGTGTCAAAGGTCGTTTTAAGCTTTGCAAATGCCTGCTGCGCAGTTTTCTTATCTGCAACGGGCCAGGACTTCACTTCCCTCAATGCCGCTCCAAAGAGTTGGCCGGTTATCGTATGAACTTTCTGAGGCTCTGTCAAGGGATAAAACTCGAGCAGGCTACAAATCCCCTCTTTAAAGTCAGTTAACGTATGAGCTTCTCCGGAGTATCGCGGGAGCCAGGCGGCTCCTGGTAGGTACGGCATAGAGAAGGGCATTATGGCTGTTGTAGCTGCGGCAGTATTCGGCTGGTTGATGGACGCGGCAAGCCCCGCGGCATCCGGCGGTGGTACAAGACCTGTGGCTGCGTCTACTACGGAATCTGGAAGTGCTCCCGAGTCTGCAGCTGTGGCCGCCGCCTCCGCTCCTCTGGGATCCGACATGGCCGTTCTTCCCCCCCTGCTAACCTGTCGGGGTTATTCTTCCGGGATCGGCGCCGGGGTCGGGGTTCTTCTACCGGGATCGGCACCTCACCGCGTCTTTCCGCTCCGCGCTCTTTTCCAGCCGGCTCCACCCATGAAGCTATGGCTCCTCCCCTCGCGCTCCACACGGCGCGGCAATGGCGGATTTTTGGCGGCAAATAACGATACACAGTCTTTGCAATAAGTCACAGTTCAATCACAGTTCCAAGGCACACATAACCTGATTCTTCAGGCTTAAGTACATCCTGTTCGTGACGCCAGGTTGGAGCGCCCCCAGACACAGGGCCGCGGGGTACTCGGTCCAGGGTTGTCACGGTGGCTAGACCCGGTCCGTGACCCTGCTAAGGGGCGTCCAATAAAAGGTGATGGTGCGTGGTGCAAGGTGCGAGGAATAACGAGGACACAGGGTTGCAGTCTTTTTACCTTTTTACTGAAGGCTTCGGGGTCCATAATCCAGAGCACTGCTAACAGGGCTGGCTGAGTCCGGCCGGTCCGAGGGCACATCCAGAGTTCCCTTTGCAGGTGGAAATCAGTGCCTACCAACTAGCGCCTGTGTGTTGTAGTCCTTCCCTGCTGAGCACCATGGGATAGTCCTCACAACTGTCGTATCTGTTCTTCCTCTCTCCGTCCCCCAGATAATATGGCTAGGATGCACCCGTATGACAGGTAGGCCTGGAGTTATTCTGGGACCCTAGTGACGCCCCTCTCCCACGATTGCCTCCTATGTCCGTTTAGGTGATTTAGGTCAGGCAGCCAACCTGTAATTAACTGCCCTGCCGCTGTTTGAAGTAATGCTTGGAGTCTGTTACTTCCTCGGTGCTCCGGCCACCGGCTACGCGCCTCAGAAGGATGTTGCCACAGTCTTAGGGACATGACTCCTTCTGGTTCTATTTCCTTCGTACTATGATCACGCTTCTCACTTCTTCACAATATACTTTGCTTCGTGTCCTTCCTTGGGACGCCGCCGCAAGGTAGTGCAGGCGCGGCTCTGTAACAATCTGTCCTTTCTGCTAGGTACCTGTCAGGTTCCCACTTCTGACAGGTCCTCTCCCGAACTCTCCCGGGCTGCTTTCTGCCTAGCTTCCTGTCCAACCCCCAGTTTTACCAGAGTGTGAGGAGTGGCCTAGTACATAGAGCCTTTTGCTCCCCCTGGTGGCCGGAGTGTGAAGTGTAATGTGTGACTGTGATACCTGGTCAGGTGAACTCATTTAGTGCAATCAGACATAACATCACTCCCCTTAGTGGCAGAGCGACATTACTGCAACGACCAGGACTCTGGGGCGCTGCACTATGGACACTGTATGACAGTAGTATGTGGACATGCAGTGGCAGTGTAGTATGGACACTGTATGACAGTATTATGTGGACATGTAATGGCAGTATAGTATGGGCATTGTATGACAGTAGTATGTGGACATGTAATCGCAGTATAGTATGGGCATTGTATGACAGTAGTATGTGGACATGTAATCGCAGTATAGTATGGGCATTGTATGACAGTAGTATGTGGACATGTAATCGCAGTATAGTATGGGCATTGTATGACAGTAGTATGTGTTCATGTAATCACAGTGTAGTATGGTCATTGTATGACAGTAGTATGTGGACATGTAATCGCAGTATAGTATGGGCATTGTATGACAGTAGTATGTGGACATATATTCGCAGTATAGTAGGGACACTGTATGACAGTAGTATGTGTTCATGTAATCACAGTGTAGTATGGGCATTGTATGACAGTAGTATGTGGACATGTAATCGCAGTATAGTATGGGCATTGTATGACAGTAGTATGTGGACATGTAATCGCAGTATAGTATGGGCATTGTATGACAGTAGTATGTGGACATGTAATCGCAGTATAGTATGGGCATTGTATGACAGTAGTATGTGGACATGTAATCGCAGTATAGTATGGGCATTGTATGACAGTAGTATGTGTTCATGTAATCACAGTGTAGTATGTGCATTGTATGACAGTGGTATGTGGACATGTAATCGCAGTATAGTATGGGCATTGTATGACAGTAGTATGTGGACATGTAATCGCAGTATAGTATGGGCATTGTATGACAGTAGTATGTGGACATGTAATCGCAGTATAGTATGGGCATTGTATGACAGTAGTATGTGTTCATGTAATCACAGTGTAGTATAAGCATTGTATGACAGTAGTACGTGGACATGTAATCGCAGTATAGTATGGGCATTGTATGACAGTAGTATGTGGACATGTAATCGCAGTATAGTAGGGACACTGTATGACAGTAGTATGTGGACATGTAATGGCAGTATAGTATGGGCATTGTATGACAGTAGTATGTGTTCATGTAATCACAGTGTAGTATGGGCATTGTATGACAGTGGTATGTGGACATGTAATCGCAGTATAGTATGGGCATTGTATGACAGTAGTATGTGGACATGTAATCGCAGTATAGTATGGGCATTGTATGACAGTAGTATGTGGACATGTAATCACAGTATAGTATGGGCATTGTATGACAGTAGTATGTGGACATGTAATCGCAGTATAGTATGGGCATTGTATGACAGTAGTATGAGTTCATGTAATCGCAGTGTAGTATGGGCATTGTATGACAGTAGTATGTGGATATGTAATCGCAGTATAGTATGGGCATTGTATGACAGTAGTATGTGTTCATGTAATCGCAGTATAGTATGAGCATTGTATGACAGTAGTATGTGGACATGTAATCGCAGTATAGTATGGGCATTGTATGACAGTAGTATGAGTTCATGTAATCGCAGTGTAGTATGGGCATTGTATGACAGTAGTATGAGTTCATGTAATCACAGTATAGTATGGGCATTGTATGACAGTAGTATGTGTTCATGTAATCACAGTATAGTATGGACACTGTATGACAGTAGTATGTGTTCATGTAATCACAGTATAGTATGGACACTGTATGACAGTAGTATGTGGACATGTAATCGCAGTATAGTATGGGCATTGTATGACAGTAGTATGTGGACATGTAATCGCAGTATAGTAGGGACACTGTATGACAGTAGTATGTGTTCATGTAATCACAGTATAGTATGGACACTGTATGACAGTAGTATGTGTTCATGTAATCACAGTATAGTATGGACACTGTATGACAGTAGTATGTGGACATGTAATCGCAGTATAGTATGGGCATTGTATGACAGTAGTATGTGGACATGTAATCACAGTATAGTATGGACACTGTATGACAGTAGTATGTGGACATGTAATCACAGTATAGTATGGGCATTGTATGACAGTAGTAAGTGGACATGTAATCGCAGTATAGTATGGGCATTGTATGACAGTAGTATGTGTTCATGAAATCACAGTATAGTATGGACACTGTATGACAGTAGTATGTGGACATGTAATCGCAGTATAGTATGGGCATTGTATGACAGTAGTGTGTGGACATGTAATCGCAGTATAGTATGGGCATTGTATGACAGTAGTATGTGGACATGTAATCACAGTATAGTATGGGCATTGTATGACAGTAGTATGAGTTCATGTAATCACAGTATAGTATGGGCATTGTATGACAGTAGTATGAGTTCATGTAATCGCAGTATAGTATGGGCATTGTATGACAGTAGTATGTGGACATGTAATCACAGTATAGTATGGGCATTGTATGACAGTAGTATGTGGACCTGTAATGGCAGTATAGTATGGGCATTGTATGACAGTAGTATGTGTTCATGTAATCACAGTATAGTATGGACACTGTATGACAGTAGTATGTGGACATGTAATCGCAGTATAGTATGGGCATTGTATGACAGTAGTGTGTGGACATGTAATCGCAGTATAGTATGGGCATTGTATGACAGTAGTATGTGTTCATGTAATCGCAGTATAGTATGGGCATTGTATGACAGTAGTATGTGGACATGTAATCACAGTATAGTATGGGCATTGTATGACAGTAGTATGAGTTCATGTAATCACAGTATAGTATGGGCATTGTATGACAGTAGTATGTGTTCATGTAATCGCAGTATAGTATGGGCATTGTATGACAGTAGTATGTGGACATGTAATCACAGTATAGTATGGGCATTGTATGACAGTAGTATGTGTTCATGTAATCGCAGTATAGTATGGACATTGTATGACAGTAGTATGAGTTCATGTAATCACAGTATAGTATGGGCATTGTATGACAGTAGTATGTGTTCATGTAATCGCAGTATAGTATGGGCATTGTATGACAGTAGTATGTGGACATGTAATCACAGTATAGTATGGGCATTGTATGACAGTAGTATGTGTTCATGTAATCGCAGTATAGTATGGACATTGTATGACAGTAGTATGAGTTCATGTAATCACAGTATAGTATGGGCATTGTATGACAGTAGTATGTGTTCATGTAATCGCAGTATAGTATGGGCATTGTATGACAGTTGTATGTGGACATGTAATCGCAGTATAGTATGGGCATTGTATGACAGTAGTATGTGTTCATGTAATCGCAGTATAGTATGGGCATTGTATGACAGTAGTATGTGGACATGTAATCACAGTATAGTATGGGCATTGTATGACAGTAGTATGTGGACATGTAATCACAGTATAGTATGGGCATTGTATGACAGTATGAGTTCATGTAATCACAGTATAGTATGGGCATTGTATGACAGTAGTATGTGGACATGTAATCGCAGTATAGTATGGGCATTGTATGACAGTAGTATGTGGACATGTAATCACAGTATAGTATGGACACTGTATGACAGTAGTATGTGGACATGTAATCACAGTATAGTATGGGCATTGTATGACAGTAGTATGTGGACATGTAATCACAGTATAGTATGGGCATTGTATGACAGTATGAGTTCATGTAATCACAGTATAGTATGGACACTGTATGACAGTAGTATGTGGACATGTAATCGCAGTATAGTATGGGCATTGTATGACAGTAGTATGTGGACATGTAATCACAGTATAGTATGGGCATTGTATGACAGTAGTATGTGGACATGTAATCACAGTATAGTATGGGCATTGTATGACAGTAGTATGTGGACATGTAATCGCAGTATAGTATGGGCATTGTATGACAGTAGTATGTGGACATGTAATCACAGTATAGTATGGACACTGTATGACAGTAGTATGTGGACATGTAATCACAGTATAGTATGGGCATTGTATGACAGTAGTATGTGGACATGTAATCACAGTATAGTATGGACACTGTATGACAGTAGTATGTGGACATGTAATCGCAGTATAGTATGGGCATTGTATGACAGTAGTATGTGGACATGTAATCGCAGTATAGTATGGGCATTGTATGACAGTAGTATGTGGACATGTAATCACAGTATAGTATGGACACTGTATGACAGTAGTATGTGGACATGTAATCGCAGTATAGTATGGGCATTGTATGACAGTAGTATGTGGACATGTAATCACAGTATAGTATGGGCATTGTATGACAGTAGTATGTGGACATGTAATCACAGTATAGTATGGACACTGTATGACAGTAGTATGTGGACATGTAATCACAGTATAGTATGGGCATTGTATGACAGTAGTATGTGGACATGTAATCGCAGTATAGTATGGGCATTGTATGACAGTAGTATGTGGACATGTAATCACAGTATAGTATGGGCATTGTATGACAGTAGTATGTGGACATGTAATCACAGTATAGTATGGACACTGTATGACAGTAGTATGTGGACATGTAATCACAGTATAGTATGGGCATTGTATGACAGTAGTATGTGGACATGTAATCACAGTATAGTATGGACACTGTATGACAGTAGTATGAGTTCATGTAATCACAGTATAGTATGGGCATTGTATGACAGTAGTACACTCCCTGACAGAAGTTATGTCGCTTATCCATGTTATGTAAATAAAAGCTTATAACCTGACATTAAATTCATCCATTGGTTGTATAAATTTTTCTTTTGAAAGTAATGTGATATTCAAACAAATAATTCACTTAAAATACAAATATATGTCACATAACATTGGTGAATGAAGCTGTGGTGCTATTAGAGTCATATTTAATATTTTGTGTGACTTCCATGAGCTTGAAGGACTGCATCCATGCGGTTCAACAATGATTCATACAATTTATTAATGAAGCCATCAGGAATAGCACAGAATGCAGTCTTACATGCCTCCCAGAGTAAATCTAGATTCTTTGGTTTTGTCCAAAAAGCTTCCTCTTTCATCCTACCCCAAACATGCTCCATGATGTTCATGTCTGGTGACTGGGCTGGCCAGTCCTTGTGCACCTTGATCTTTTTTGCCTGGATGAACTTTGTTGTAGAGATGGATGTATGCAGTGGCGTAGGAAGGGGGCTGCGGGGGGCTGCGGGGGGCGCGGTGGGGGCGGGCCGCCCCGGGTGGCACAATGCAGGGGGCGGCCGGCGCTGCAGGAGGAGGAAGAAAAAAAAAAAAAAAAAAAGACGCAGGCCCTTTAAATCTTCGGGCGGCGCCGTCCGCCGCCACGACCAGGCTCCCACCGGCCCCGCCCCCCGCTCTAATACTCACCTCTCCTGGTTCCTGCGGCAGCTGCAGCATCCTCTGACTCTGCGACGTCTCAGGGCAGAGGGCGCGATGACGTCATCACTGTGCGCGCCGCTCAGCCTCTCTGTCCTGAGCGCTGCAGAGCCGGAGAGACGCTGACTGCACCGGACCTGCGCTAGGAACGGGAGAGGTGAGGATTTTACTTTTTTTTTCTTTATGTCTGACTGTGTCTTGGGGCAATGCTGGACACACTTGGGCAATACTGGAGACCATGGGGCAGATTGCTGGACACACTGGGGCAATACTGGAGACCATGGGGCAGATTGCTGGACACACTGGGGCAATACAGGAGACCATGGGGCAGATTGCTGGACACACTTGGGCAATACTGGAGACCATGGGGCAGATTGCTGGACACACTGGGGCAATACTGGAGACCATGGGGCAGATTGCTGGACACACTGGGGCAATACAGGAGACCATGGGGCAGATTGCTGGACACACTTGGGCAATACTGGAGACCATGGGGCAGATTGCTGGACACACTGGGGCAATACTGGAGACCATGGGGCAGATTGCTGGACACACTGGGGCAATACTGGAGACCATGGGGCAGATTGCTGGACACACTGGGGCAATACTGGAGACCATGGGGCAGATTGCTGGACACACTGGGGCAATACTGGAGATCATGGGGCAGAATGCTGGACACACTGGGGCAATACTGGAGACCATGGGGCAGAATGCTGGACACACTGGGGCAATACTGGAGACCATGGGGCAGATTGCTGGACACACTGGGGCAATACTGGAGATCATGGGGCAGATTGCTGGACACACTGGGGCAATACAGGAGACCATGGGGCAGATTGCTGGACACACTGGGGCAATACTGGAGATCATGGAGCAGAATGCTGGACACACTGGTGCAATACAGGAGACCATGGGGCAGATTGCTGGACACACTGGGGCAATACTGGAGACCCTGGGGCAGATTTCTGGACACATTGAGGCAATGCTGGAGACCCTGGGGCAGAATGCTGGACACACTGGGGCAATACTGGAGACCATGGGGCAGAATGCTGGACACATTGGGGCAATACAGGAGACCATGGGGCAGATTGCTGGACACATTGGGGCAATACTGGAGACCCTGGGGCAATACTGGAGACCCTGGGGCAGATTTCTGGACACATTGAGGCAATGCTGGAGACCCTGGGGCAGACTTCTGGACACACTGGGGCAGATTTCTGGACATACTGGGGCAATGCTGGAGACCCTGGGGCAATGCTGGACACTGGGGCAGATTGCTGTGCATGCTGGGGCAGATTGCTGTGCACGCTGGGGCAGATTGCTGTGCATGCTGGGGCAGATTCCTGTGCACACTGGAGGCAATGCTGGAGACCCTGGGGCAGATTGCTGGACACACTGGGGGCAATGCTGGACATACTGGGGCAATGCTGGACACACTGGGGCAATGCTGGAGACCCTGGGGCAGATTTCTGGACACACTGGGGCAGATTTCTGGATATACTGTGGCAATGCTGGAGACCCTGGGGCAGATTTCTGGACACTGGGGCAATGCTGGACACTGGGGCAGATTGCTGGACATGCTGGGGCAATTCTGGACACTGGGGCAGATTGCTGTGCACACTGGGGCAGATTGCTGTGCACACTGGGGCAGATTGCTGTGCACACTGGGGCAGATTGCTGGCCACACTGGGGGCAATGCTGGACACACTGGGGCAATGCTGGAGACCCTGGGGCAGATTTCTGGACACACTGGGGCAATGCTGGACACTGGGGGTAATATGCTGGACACACTGGGGGTAATATGCTGGACACACTGGGGCAGACTGCTGGACACACTGGGGCAATGCTGGACACTGGGGCAGATTGCTGGACACACTGGGGGCAGTGCTGGACACACTGGGACAGATTGCTGGACACACTGGGGGTAATATGCTGGACACACTGGGGCAGATTGCTGGGCACACTGGGGCAGATTGCTGGACACACTGGGGCAGATTGCTGGACACACTGTCCAGGGGCAATACTGGACACACTGGGGCAATATGCTGGACATACTGGGGCAGGTTGCTGGACACACTGGGGGTAATATACTGGACACACTAGGGGTAATATGCTGGACACACTGGGGCAGATTGCTGGACACACTGGGGGCAGTGCTGGACATACTGGGGCAGATTGCTGGACACACTGGGGGTAATATGCTGGACACACTGGGGCAGATTGCTGGACACACTGGGAGTAATATCCTGGACACACTGGGGCAATGCTGGACACTGGGGGTAATATGCTGGACACAATGGGGGTAATATGCTGGACACACTGGGGCAGATTTCTGGACACACTGGGGTAGATTGCTGGACACACTGGGGGCAGTGCTGGACATACTGGGGCAGATTGCTGGACACACTGGGGGTAATATTCTGGACACACTGGGGCAGATTGCTGGACACACTGTGGGTAATATGCTGGACACACTAGGGGTAATATGCTGGACACACTGGGGCAGATTGCTGTACACACTGGGGGCAGTGCTGGACACACTGGGGGTAATATGCTGGACACACTGGGGGTAATATGCTGGACACACTGGGGGTAATATGCTGGACACACTGGGGCAGATTGCTGGACACACTGGGAGTAATATGCTGGACACACTGGGGCAATGCTGGACACTGGGGGTAATATGCTGGACACTGGGGGTAATATGCTGGATACACTGGGGCAGATTGCTGGACACACTGGGGCAATGCTGGACACTGGGGCAGATTGCTGGACACACTGGGGCAATGCTGGACACTGGGGCAGATTGCTGGACACACTGGGGGCAGTGCTGGACATACTGGGGCAGATTGCTGGACACACTGGGGGTAATATGCTGGACACTGGGGCAGATTGCTGGACAACATGGGGGTAATATGCTGGACACACTGGGGCAGATTGCTGGACACACTGGGGGCAGAACTTGAGGCATGGGCAGAATGTAGATACGGGGCATGATTGGAGACACGGAGCAGGATTGGATTATGGGGCAGGATTGGATCATGGGGCAGGACGGATACGATGGAGGCTGGTGGGGCAGGATGGGGAGATCATGTGGGGTAGAATGGATACTCATGAGGGCAGGATGCGAGAACATATGGCTGGAGCCAGGAATGAGATAAATGGGGCCAGGGTGGGGAATAGTGTTACCATAGGGGCTAATTAAGGGATATTATTACTGCAGTGATGTATTTATTTTATTTTTTGAGTATACTGTTTTAAATGGGGGGGCGGTCCTGTTACTGTGCAGAGTGACACTATATCACCTTTTTTTCTTCATGTGGTGTAATGTAGAAGTTGTGAAAAATTAAGTAATGTGTTCTGCAAGCGGAGCTCAAGATAACTGTGTTATTTCCTGCAGAAACGAGTCCTGGCTGGAAGTAATGATGGCGGTCTGTGCTGGATGAAAGATGAAGGACTTCACCTAGAGACGTCACTGGTGAGTCAGTGTTACCTATACACTGACACTATACACTGTATACTATATACAGCGGTCCTGTGTACAATGTCACCAGTGATCACTGTATTATCTATACATTATATACAGAGTTCCTGTGTATAATACCACCAGTGATCTCTGTATTACCTCTACACAGACACTGCATACTAAGTACAGATCTCCTGTGAATACTGGCACTTATGGTGATAGTATTGTGTTTTTTTTTATTACTGATCAGTATTGTAGTATTCAGTCACTATGTGGTGGTAATATGTGGTCTGGAAATGGTGTTGTGGTATTTGTCCCTTGTATGTAGTATTATTCGGTCACTATGTGGTCTGGTCATGGTGTGGTGGTATTAAGTCACAGGTTTGGCATGTGGGGGTGACACCATTAGGCCCAGTTAAAGTTCTACAAAACAGGAAAACCATTTTTGGTAACCTTTGTGTGTATTGAGCCGGGGGAGGAGGGGGGGAGCGCCAAACTCGGGAACAGCCCCGGGCGGCAAAAGCTCTAGCTACGCCTCTGGATGTATGAGATGGAGCTAATACTTCTTGATATTTTAGGCTACTGCTATTGCCTTCAACCTTGCAAATGTTTCACCCCCCCCCCCACCCCCTCATACTGAATGGAACCCCAGACCATGATCTTTCCACCACCAAATGTAACTGTTTTTTGGGTGTATTTTGGATCCATACGGGCTCCAGTATGTCTCCAGCAGTATTTGCAGCGGCTGTGGTGTAATTCTAATGAAGTTTCATCAGAGAAATCCACCTTCTGCCACTTTTCCAGCGTCCATCTGTTTAGCAGGCTGTGGGACTTTGCAAATGCCACACGTTTTTTTATTTGCCTTTTGTTTAGTGCTGGCTTCTGGGCACTGATTCGGCCATTTCGAGACAGAATCCTACAAACTGTTCTAGTTGACACAGGGACTTGAGGTGACCAGGCCTGTTGGAGCTCTGCTGCAGTGGAAGAGGGGCTTGCTTTGGATTTTCTAACCAACAAACGTTCCTCCTGAGCAGTTGTCTTGCGGGGTCTGCAGGACCTGGGCTTGTCAAAGACATCTCCAGTCTCTTCAAAAAAATTTTTTTTTTAATTCTTTGTACTTGACGCTGAGACACATTAAAGGTGCCAGCCACCTCTGCAGTGGATCTGGTCTTCAGCCTCTTGATGATCCAGGCATCGGTCGCAGGGTGGATTTTTGGCATGTTGTCAGAGCTCAAGTTGCAGTTCAAGTGAAGGTCTGGCGTGCTGGGTTTCCTTTTATACACACACACTAATTAACAGATCATTTACTGAGCACAGGTGAAGATGTAAACTAGGATTGGGAGCATTATATGACCAGGCGACAACTTTTGTCTTGCCAAAATCTGACCATTCTGTGTCCATTAACTGATCAATATTTCTACATTGATGCCAATTTATTTTCTTAACCTAAACCACATTTCGGAGGGTTTCAGCTTTCAAAAGAATAATTTATACAACCAATGGATGAATTTAAAGGGAACCTGTCATCCCCAAAATCGAAGATGAGCTAAGCACACCGGTATCAGGGGCTTATCTACAGCATTCTGTAATGCTGTGGATAAGCCCCTGATGTATTCTGAAAGATGAGGAAAAAGAGGTTAGCTTATACTCACCCAGTGGCGGTCCAATGGGTGTCGCGGTCTGGTTTGGGGCCTCCCATCTTCTTAAGACGACGTCCTCTTCTTGTAGTCATGCTGCAGCTCCGGCGCAGGCGTACATTGTCTGTCCTGTTGAGGGCACAGCAAAGTACTGCAGTGCGCAGGCATCGGGAAAGGTCAGAGAGGCCCAGCACCTGCGCACTGCAGTACTTTGCTCTGCCCTCAACAGGGAGATAAAGTACGCCTGCGCCGGAGCCGCAGCGTGAAGATAAGAAGAGGACGTCATCGAAAGAAGATGGGAGGCCCTGAACCGCGACGCCCATCGGATCAGACTGCCCGCCCAGGTGAGTATAATATAACCTCTGTTTCTCATCTTTCAGGATACATCGGGGGCTTACATTACAGAATGCTGTAGATAAGCCCCTGATGTCGGTGGGCTTAGCGCACCTTTGATTTTGGGGGTGACAGGTTCCCTTTAACGTCCGGTTATAAGCTTTTATTTACATAACATGGATAAGCAATATAACTTCTGTCAGGAGTGTATGTTGACATGTAATGGCAGTATAGTATGGGTATTACATAGTAACGTAGTTATTAAGGTTGAAGGAAGACTATAAGTCCATCTAGTTCAACCCATAGCCTAACCTAACTTGCCCTAACATGTTGATCCAGAGGAAGGCAAAAAAAAACCCATGTGGCAAGAATAAGCTCCACATTGGGGAAAAAAATTCCTTCCCGACTCCACATACGGCAATCAGACTAGTTCCCTGGATCAACGCCCTATCAAGGAATCTAGTGTATATACCCTGTAACATTATACTTTTAAAGAAAGGCATCCAGTCCCCTCTTAAATTTAAGTAATGAATCACTCATTACAACATCATACGGCAGAGAGTTCCATAGTCTCACTGCTCTTACAGTAAAGAACCCGCGTCTGTTATTATGCTTAAACCTTTTTTCCTCCAAACGTAGAGGATGCCCCCTAGTCCCTGTCTCAGGTCTATGATTAAAAAGATCATCAGAAAGGTCTTTGTACTGTTCCCTCATATATTTATACATTAAAATAAGATCACCCCTTAGTCTTTGTTTTTCCAAACTAAATAGCCCCAAGTGTAATAACCTATCTTGGTATTGCAGACCCCCCAGTCCTCTAATAACCTTGGTCGCTCTTCTCTGCACCAGCTCCAGTTCAGCTATGTCTTTCTTATACACCGGAGACCAGAACTGTGCACAGTATTCTAAGTGTGGTCGAACTAGTGACTTGTATAGAGGTAAAATTATGTTCTCCTCATGAGCATCTATGCCTCTTTTAATGCATCCCATTATTTTATTTGCCTTTGTAGCAGCTGCCTGACACTGGCCACTGAAAATGAGTTTGTCATCCACCCATACACCCAGGTCTTTTTCATTGACGGTTTTGCCCAGAGTTTTAGAATTAAGCGCATAATTATACATCTTATTACTTCTACCCAAGTGCATGACCTTACATTTATCCCCATTAAAGCTCATTTGCCATTTATCAGCCCAAGCTTCTAGTTTACATAAATCATCCTGTAATATAAAATTGTCCTCCTCTGTATTGATTACCCTGCAGAGTTTAGTGTCATCTGCAAATATTGAAATTCTGCTCTGAATGCCCCCTACAAGGTCATTAATAAATATGTTAAAAAGAAGAGGGCCCAATACTGACCCCTGTGGTACCCCACTGCTAACCGCTACCCAGTCCGAGTGTGCTCCATTAATAACCACCCCTTGTTTCCTATCCCTGAGCCAGCTCTCAACCCACTTACACATATTTTCCCCTATCCCCATTATTTTCATTTTATGTATCAACCTTTTGTGTGGCACCGTATCAAAAGCTTTCGAAAAGTCCATATACATTACATCCACTGGGTTCCCTTGGTCCAATCTGGAACTTGCCTCTTCATAGAAACTGATCAAATTAGTCTGACATGAACGGTCCCTAGTAAACCCGTGCTGATACTGGGTCATGAGGTTATTCCTCTTCAGATACTCCAGTATAGCGTCCCTTAGAATGCCCTCCAGGATTTTACCCACAGTAGAGGTTAAGCTTACTGGCCTATAATTTCTGAGTTCAGTTTTTGTCCCCTTTTTGAATATTGGCGCCACATTTGCTATACGCCAGTCCTGTGGTACAGACCCTGTTATTATGGAGTCTTTAAAGATTAAAAATAATGGTCTATCAATGACTGTACTTAATTCCTGCAGTACTCGGGGGTGTATCCCATCCGGGCTATTGTATGACAGTAGTATGTGGACATGTAATGGCAGTATAGTATGGGCATTGTATGACAGTAGTATGTGGACATGTAATCGCAGTATAGTATGGGCATTGTATGACAGTAGTATGTGGACATGTAATGGCAGTATAGTATGGACACTGTATGACAGTAGTATGTGGACATGTAATGGCAGTATACTATGGGCATTGCATGACAGTAGTATGTGGACATGTAATGGCAGTAGAGTATGGGCATTGTATGACAGTAGTATGTGGACATGTAATGGCAGTATAGTATGGGCATTGTATGACAGTAGTATGTGGACATGTAATCGCAGTATAGTATGGGCATTGTATGACAGTAGTATGTGGACATGTAATGGCAGTATAGTATGGACACTGTATGACAGTAGTATGTGGACATGTAATGGCAGTATACTATGGGCATTGCATGACAGTAGTATGTGGACATGTAATGGCAGTATAGTATGGGCATTGTATGACAGTAGTAAGTGGACATGTAATCGCAGTATAGTATGGGCATTGTATGACAGTAGTATGTGGACATGTAATCGCAGTATAGTATGGGCATTGTATGACAGTAGTAAGTGGACATGTAATGGCAGTATAGTATGGGCATTGTATGACAGTAGTAAGTGGACATGTAATGGCAGTATAGTATGGACACTGTATGACAGTAGTAAGTGGACATGTAATGGCAGTATAGTATGGGCATTGCATGACAGTAGTATGTGGACATGTAATTGCAATATTTTGTGGACACAATGTAATTTAAGTAAAAAATAATAATGTATTTGTATCTGCTTTTTCTATTTGTGCAGCTTTTGAACTTTCATAGCATTTATGATCTACATCACTGTAATACGCTGTCAGAGGGGCTTCTCTTTGCTCCTTTTCTGGTTTGGAGCTTGACCGGCTTGTGTTTTTTCCTTAGACTTCCTATGCATCATTATTATCATTATATTATTGCTTTTTTATTTGCATTTTCATCAGCTATAAAACAAATGCAGAATGAATGCAAATATAATGACAAAAAGCGCCAGGTGTCGGCTGCATAAACAGAGATTACACAATGCCGCACTGTGGAAGATAGTGGGACGAAGACTGCAGCCGTCTATTAATAACCACCTATTACTGCACCAATGATTGGCTCCAAGACTGGATGTAATCTCTGCCTTACCCGACTGTATTTATATCTCACACGTAAGTTCCAATTGTACATCAGCAGTTCCTGATCATCAGCCAAATCCCTAATGTAATGTATGTACACAGTGACTGCACCAGCAGAATAGTGAGTGCAGCTCTGGAGTATAATACAGGATGTAACTCAGGATCAGTAATGTAATGTATGTACACAGTGACTGCACCAGCAGAATACTGAGTGCAGCTCTGGAGTATAATACAGGATGTAACTCAGGATCAGTAATGTAATGTATGTACACAGTGACTGCACCAGCAGAATAGTGAGTGCAGCTCTGGAGTATAATACAGGATGTTTCTCAGGATCAGTAATGTAATGTATGTACACAGTGACTGCACCAGCAGAATAGTGAGTGCAGCTTTGGAGTATAATACAGGAGGTAACTCAGGATCAGTAATGTAATGTCTGTACACAGTGACTGCACCAGCAGAATAGCGAGTGCAGCTCTGGGGTATAATACAGGATGTAACTCAGGATCAGTAATGTAATGTATGTACACAGTGACTGCACCAGCAGAATAGTGAGTGCAGCTCTGGAGTGTCATACAGGAAGAGGCGGAGCCTGTTTGCCGTGTGCTCTGTGTGCTGCCTAGAGAGAGCTCCTGGGAAGGGAGGTAAAGTTTTCCATCCAGGACTTTTTGTCTGCCCCCTTCCCAGGAAAGAAGGCTCATTTTGGGACTGGCCTCAGGGGCTGGGCCCCCGGCTCCCACCTCCCGGTCCAAGTCGGCGGGGGGTGGGAGGACTCCAACTCCGGCTAGGGCCACAAGATCTGGCCAAGGATCCAACATGAAGACCCGTAGGACCCCTGAGGCCGCGGCGGCTCCTTCCCCCGGAGGTAGGCCGAGTACGAGCAGGGGTGCTGCAGCGGTGCCTCTTGGTTGGGGCACCAAGGCGGCTAGAGAATCCGCCCTGGTCTATGGTTCCCGCGTCCATGCGCACCTCTGCGAGTATGAGGACGCCTCAAGGAAGCTAAAATCCCTCTGGGGGGAGTTGAGGGTAGCTAAGGAGAGGTCTGACAGGGCCTCCGGCAATAAGAAGGCCGAGCTATCCGCCGCGGTCAAGAAGATCAAGAAATCCATACAAGACCTGGAAAGCCGGAGATGTGAGATCCTGGATGGTAGCGGGGCCTTCCGTGAAAAGCTGGAGAACGATGACCGGTTCAGAGCCATGGCCGGTGGGGCTCTGGAGGGGTCACGGAGCTCCGGCCAGGTGGTGGAGGAGGTGGTGGAGGAGGATGATGAGGAAGAGGAATGCGAGGAGGAGGTCGTGCCCTACCCACCGCCTGGTGGCCTGGTAAGAGATCTCCAGGCGTCGCATAGCGGGATAGCCCCCGAGCAGGTGGCTCTCCCATCAGATTCTGGCCCTTCAGGGGACAGCGGGAGCGAAGGGGAGGATGAGGATGGTGGGAGTAGTAGCAGTGAGGGGGGCTGCCTCGTCATGCAGCAGATCCGGCAGATCGAGTCCCCGGTCCGTTTTAACCAGCTGAGGTTCGGGGATGAGATCTGCGAGGACGAGGCAACCAGGAGGGGGATGAAGAGAAAGGCTAAGAAGAGGAATAAGCAGAAAACATCTACTGTGCAGAAATTTGTGTATGTCCCCCTCTCTGGGGCCCCCCGGTCCCGCTGTGCGGCACCCGCTACCCACCCCGGCTCGGCCTCTGTTGTGGGTCCGCAGCGAGGGAGCGGGGAGATTACAGGCCATGACACGCAGGGCGCTGCCTCTGTTTGTGGTAACGGAGGGGGTAGTGATGTGTCTGATATGGAGCATGATGTGGAGGGCGGCCCAGTGGTGGGCAGGAGAGTGACAGCCGGGACCGCATCTCCGGCGGTGAGCGCTGGGGTGTCCGGGTCCCCCACTTACGGATCCGTTAAAGCTGGATCGCTTCTGGGGACCCAGGCACCTAGTAAAGTAAAGGGTGAGGGGCCTGCGGCTCCGGCTGAACAGGCTCATAAAAAGAAAATGGTGGAAGCTCCCCTGGCGGGGTCTGCGGTGAAGTCGGGGTCTCCTGCATTGGGGGCACCGCCGCTGGTGGATGCTGAGGGGGAGTGGCCTAGCCTGGGGCCAGCCGCTGGAGTTGCTGTGGCCAGGCTGTTTGTGGCCCAGGGTGTGGTGGTGGGGGGTGCTGTGCCTCGGGGGACTGGTACCGCTGGGGGGATTCCTGGGGGTGGATCCAGCTCTGGGTCGGCTCTGGGGGTCCCGCTGCGGCCGGTCTCAGGGGGCGTGGCCTCCTCGGCACCCGCTGCCCATGTAGGAGCAGCTTTGGATAGCTGTGCTGTGCGGCTGGAGGCTGGGGGCGTGGCTTCCCAAGCCAAAGAAAAAAAAATGGTCTTAGCTGCGGTCAGCAATGGTGCAGGAACTGCAGCTGCAGCAGATAGCAGCAAGGGCGCCTGCCTGGCGGGGTCCCCTGTGTCGGGGGGCTTACCTGCGGTGGGGGCTCTGGCCACAAGGCAGGATGGAGCTGGAGGCGGGTCTGCTCCTGACTTTCTACCTGCCAGTGAGGGAGGAAGCTCTGTGCCTGCTGTGGTGGAAGGTAAGACAGTGCTGCTTAAACCCAATGGCAGCAGGACTCTTAAAGGGACAGTAGCACTGTGTGTTCCAAACCCCCCAGCAGGGAAGATGCCACCAGTAGGTGGCGGTAGCAGTGGGAAAACAAAACCTGGAAATACCCAAAAGGTGAGGCAAAATAATACTGACCCCAGTGTGCATGTGAGTGAGAGTGGGGTGACTGATGGAGTGGATGAGGAGGGTGTGGGTATGGAAGTGTCTGTGGTTGAGGATGCGAGTGGTAGTGCGTCTGAGGTGGCAAGTGTGAATATCGTGGCAAGTGTGAGTACGGTGTCTGATGGTAGTGGGAGAAGGGGGGAGGGGGTCGGTCCATCTGCCCCCCCGGCCACAGGTCCTCTGAGTTATTCGGGGGTGGTGGCTGGAGCCTCGGGGCCTAATCAAGGGGTTTCCTCGCCTCTGGACCTCAGGGATAGCGTCTTGCGGCGCCGTTTCCTGGAGGCCCTCAAAAAGGGAGAACGGACGATCGAAGTAGAGGGAAGAGTGGTGGACTTGGCCTTTTGGCTGGATAGACACGGCCTGGCTGCCTTCCAAGATAAAAGGGAAGGGGAAACGGTTTGGTCCCTCCCGACAGCCGGGCAGGGGGTGGCCAGGCGGAATGTGGTCCGTCTTTGGTGGAGGGGCAGTGAAGCGTGCCCGCCAAGAGCGAGGGTTGTGGAGCTCCTTCTGAAGATGGACTTCAGGGCAACGGACATCTTTGCCCTGATTCATCTGTTTGGCACCTCCTTCTTCGATGTCAGTTTTGTTCGGCCGGAGGGCTTGGAGCTTTTCTGGTCGAATTTTGAACTGGCAAAGGGGGAGCCCGGCTGGCGAGACTTTGCCGTGCAGGCGGTGTCTCGTCAAAATAGTGTAAAGAGGGTGACCGTTCTGACAGGTAACGAGTCACTCTCTGGGGTCGACATAATGACGTGGCTTTCCCGTTATGGGGAAGTCACCGAGGTCCCTAAGAAAAATAGGGACGAGTTTGGCATTTGGTCAGGGGGCTGGACCTTCATGGTAAAGTTGAAGGTTTCAGGAGGTACGGTCACCCACATCCCCTCCTCAGCATTTCTGGGGAGGGACAGAATCCAGATCTTCTACCAGGGGCAACCGAAGGTCTGCCACAGGTGCGGTGATCCCCGCCACTTCAGCGCAGGCTGCAAGGTGCAGAAATGTGCCTTGTGTGGCGGGGTAGGCCATCTTGCCGCAGCCTGTGGTGACATTAGGTGTCACCTGTGTGGTGACCTAGGTCACCCGTATAGCCGCTGCCCCCGTTCCTTTTCCAGCACCATCTCTGGCCCGGCAGGGGGGAGCCCCGGGGGGGTCCCTGGTGGTGCAGCTTCTGCTGGGGCTGAGGGTGGAGGCTTGAGGGGAGCTGAGGGGTCAGTGAGGAAAGGCGAGGCTGGTACATCTGCCCACCAGTGGCAACAGGTGAGGCGCCGTAAGGGCAGGGGGCAGGATAAGCCTCAGGCAACTGGGGTGATGACTGCCCCCAGCCTGGACGCGGCAGCCGAAGCCTCTGAGGCCCTGGGGGAGAAGGCGGTGAGCGAGGAGATCCGGAGGATGGAGAGGGAGGAGTTGGCTGCTTCTGATAACTCTTCCCAGTATGAAAGTCTGGATGAAGAGGTGGTGGAGCAGCCTAAAAAAACGGGTGACAATCGTACCGGTAAGAGTCGGAAGAAGAAGAAGAACAAGGCTAAAAAATCTAAGCCCCCCCCCCCTGGCCACTGGGGTGCCTACGGAAGGGCTCACCGACTCCCCTCTGATCCCCCTCTCCAATCGGTTCCAAGCCCTCGATGACTCTGCTGTGTTGGAGGTAGGGGGTGAGGGGCCGGACGCAACATCTGGGGTGCCTTCGGGGAATGGTGAGGTCTGTCCTCCGGGGGATTCACACTCCTCTGGGGGGGGGACTACCTCGGGGTCCAGGGGCGAGGAATCTATTTCTGGGAAGTCCTGTACTGTAAAGGAGGATATGGACACCTCGGTGTCTTTAAAGAGGAGGGGTGAATCGGGCTCCTCCTCAGAGGGGAAGAGGAAATCAGGGGGTACGGTTAAAAAACAGGCCATCTAACTCAATCACCCATGATGGCGGAACCTACCCCGTTGACTCTGGCGTCAATTAATGTCGCCAGCATAAAGTCAGATACGGCTAGATTTACGGCCTTTGATTTTTTCACCCGGGTTGAGGCTGATATTTTATTTTTGCAGGAGACCAGACTAACGGACCTGGGGTCCATCTACAAAGCAAAGAGGGAATGGAGGAGTGGGCCCTCATACTGGTCTCTTGCGGCCGAGCCGTATAGCGGGGGAGCGGTCCTTTTTAAGACCGCGGAGGTGGAATGCAGACGGGTGATTGAGGTAGAAATGGGGAGATGTTTGGTCCTTGACGTCTTCATGAGGGGACAGGAGCTTCGGCTCATCAATATCTATGGCCCGCAATCTAAGTGGGACCGTAAATGTCTCTTCCTGAGGATCAAGCCCTATCTTTTTACAAGCCGGCAGGTGGTCTTCGGTGGGGATTTTAATACTGTAACCAGACTCCGTGATAGGGGAGGCCCCGGAGACCGGCTGGCTTATGATAGCGTAGCCTTGAATAGCATAGTAAGCGAAGCTCGCCTGGTGGATGTCCACATCCGGCACACCCCAGGTCACGGGGGTTTCACCTTTTTTTAGGGGAAGCAGTAGGTCTAGGATAGATAGGTTTTTTTTAAAGGAGGAAGCCGTCTCTTCTGCAGTGTCCGCTGTTGAGGTGGAGTTCTCCGATCACTGTTTCATTTTCTTTACTTTGAATGTTACAGAGACCCCCCGCATGGGGAGAGGCCTATGGAAGCTGAATTCGTCCCTTCTGGAAGAGGCGGAAGTAAGACAGTCCTTTGAGGAATTTCTTCAGAGCCAGGTACCTCTCTTGGGTCTTTGTAGCAGTAAGTCTGAGTGGTGGGAGATCTTCAAAAGAAGGGTCGCGGGGTTCTTCCGTCAGCTCTCGAGCCTCAGGGGCCTGAACAGGTACCGCCTGTATCGGGAGCTGGGGAGGAAACTCGAGCAGCTCGTCTCGACTGGAGGGGACCGAGAGGAAATGTCCAGGGTGAAGACCTTGCTCAAGGGGTGCCAGTATGATAGGCACACATCCTTGGTTTTTGAGAGGGATTTCGGGAGGTACCGCTCACCCGACCCTTACAGAAACTGCAGGTTGTCAGTGAATTGTAAGATGGTGAGAGGACTGATTGACAGTACGGGGTCCCTGAACAGATCCAAATCGGGGATTCTGGAGGTGGTCAGATCCTTCTACTTGCACCTCTTGGGGAGGAGGGATCCTGATCGAGATGAGATGTCGGCTTTCCTGACTGAAACCATCCCTGAGCCAGGGGATGACCCCTCTCTTCATGTTTTGACAGAAGCAATCAGGGAAGAGGAAGTGAGACGGGCGATTGATGGGCTCCGGCCCAAAAAGTCGCCCGGTCCGGATGGCTTAACATCCGAGTTCTACAAGACTTTTAGGGACTCTTTGGTCCCCCTCTTGACTGAGATGTTTAATGAGTGTCTCTCCTCGGACATTCTGCCCAGTTCAATGAGGAAGTCAGCCCTGATTATCCTGTCAAAGGGTAAAGACTCGTCCCGTATTGAGAATTGGCGTCCCATAGCGCTTCTCAATACGGACCGAAAGGTTCTGGCAAAGGTGCTTTTTAATCGGTTGGTGCAGTTTGCGCCCCGGCTCCTTTCGGGGGCCCAGCACTGCTCTGTTCCAGGCCGCAGTACATTTAGTGCTGTGCTCGGTGTCCGGGAGGCAGTGGAGCAGGGCAGGGCGGGTCACTGGAAGGGGTACTTGCTGTCCTTAGATCAGGCGAAGGCCTTTGACCGGGTTAACCATGAGTACCTCTGGTCCGTCCTTCTGAGATATGGTCTGCCTGGGAGGTTTGTTGATTGGTTGAGAGTTTTATACAATGGGGCAGAGACTTTTCCGCTCGTGAACGGTTGGGTCGGACACCCTTTTGAGGTGAGGTCTGGTGTCCGCCAGGGCTGTCCTCTGAGCCCACTGTTATACGTGTTTGCGATCGACCCCGTTTTAAGGAGGGTGGAGCGTGGACCGTTGGTGGGAGTCAGGATGGACCAGGCGGATCCTGAGGCCGCCTTGAGGGTAGTGGCGTACGCTGACGATGTTTCCCTTTTTGTATCCTCGAGAGAGGAGGCAGATTGGGTGATGTCTGAGGTTGAACGCTACTCGGTGGCATCCGGATCCATGATCAACCGGGACAAGTGTGAGAGTCTCTGGCTGGGAGGGGGAGATCCAAGTTTTGATCTCCCGGACACCCTTCCAGGGCCTCAGGCCACAGCAAAAATATTAGGCATCAGTTTCGGCCCGGGGGACTATCCCCAGCAAAACTGGGAGGGCAGACTTAAGATTTCCGCTCAGAAGGTGAATCAGTGGAAGGGTTGGTCTTTGACCCTAAGGGAAAGGGTTAGTCTTGCCAAGGGCTATTTGCTTCCTTTGCTAATATATCTGGGCAGCGTCTGCATCTTGCCAGAGCCTCTTTGGACACGGGTTTACAGCCTGTTTTTCCAATTATTATGGGGAAATAGGCTGAACCTAATCAAGAGGGAGGTCACGTACCGCACGAGGAGACTAGGAGGGTTGGGTATGGTCAACCCAGTGGTGTTTCTAGTAAACACCTTTCTTAAGGCAAACATCGCCAACCTCTGGTTAGAGAGGGCTCCTGTGTGGGTATTCTCCTGTAGGGGGTGGTTTCGGCCTTTCTTCCAGGAATGGGAGACAGGAGGGCAGGTGAAGGACCTTCGTACACCTCATGGGCATCTTCCGGCTTATGCTACCCCAGTTCTGAAGGTGATCCGTCGGTGGGGTCTGGGAGTGTGGGAGATCAGGACCATGTTGAGAAGGTTTCTTGACAATAGGGTCCTGTTGACCCACTTTCAGAAGCCCCTGGCGCTCAGGGATTGCCCAAGCTGGGATCTGGAGGTGGGGCTCGGGTTATTGAACTCTAAGCGGATCCCCTTGAAGTTTTGGGACTTGGCTTGGCGCTGCTTCCATGGGAAGCTGTATGTGAGGGACAACCTGAAGTGCAGACGCTCTGATGACCGGGATTGTCCCCGCGAGGAGTGTGGCGGCATGCTTGAAAGCATGGAGCATTTCCTGCTTCGGTGTCCCTTTAATACAGAGGTCTATAGCAGGGTGGGTGCTTCCATTGGCTGGCCCAGGCTGGCAGGCCTTTCCTATGCGGAGTGGGCCTATGGGGCATTCAGGTCCCTTGGTGGCCGAGATCGGGGCACTGTTTTCTTAGTTAGTTTAGTAACTAGGTTCCACACGTGGAATGCACGGTGTCTAGTGTCTACTCAGCGGAAAGTCCTCCCCAGGGAAGAGGTGATTAGGAACATCCTGGGTGACCTGGCAAAAGTGCGCTTGCTGGAGTTTGAGAGGCTGGGTGCAGGGAGGGCCTCTCTTCTATGGAGGGGTTTCTCCTTTAATGTGCCCTAGGGAGAGTTAGGTTCTGTGTGCCTGTGATAGGGTTGAGTTTTATCCTTTTATCTTTATTTTGTAGGGTCAGATAGATGTGTAGGGACAGGGAGGGACAGATAGGGACAGTCTTTAGGGACAGGTAGTTAGTATTAGGTTGGTAGTGAGGGTCAGTGAGGGACAGATAGGGGCAGGTAGGGAGAGATTGGTAGGGCTATAGGGACAGGATTTTCTCTTTTGTGTTGTTAGGGAGGGTCAGGGTGATGTGCGGTAGATTAGGGTGAGAGCCTCTGGTCTCCAGTTCCTGGTGGTGGGCTGTAACCCTCACTTACAGATTTTTGTTTTGTAATTGGTAACCTGGGTATAGGGCTTGCAAGCATTGAACTTGGGCCTGTTCTTTGGTCATGGTTAAGGTGTGTAGTGGTTATTATTATTATGTTATTATTGATATGTTATTATAAGGTTGTATATATATGTTACATGTGTATTATGATGCGTGTAGGGGGATTTAGTTTAGGTGGGGTGGGGGGTTTCTTGGGGGGTGGGGGGATGGGTTTTGGAGAATGGACGTCCGGCGGGATGCCAAGAAGAGGAAAAAAAGGCCATAAACTTTTATGGACCTTGCTGTATAGGAAAGGCCACAAACTTTGGTGGGACCTGGTGTGATAGGCCACAAACTCTCGTGGGACCTGGTGTGATAGGCCACAAACTTTTGTGGGACCTTTGGGGGAATGGTGGTGGTATAGTTTAGGAGGAAAAAAAAAAAAAAAAATATAAAATTTAAAAATATATGATTAAGTTCGGCCAGGTGGCCTATTTACTTTGTTTAGGGCAGTTGGCCGACTTGTTTATTTTTCTAGGGATGAATGCGTGGGTATGTGTGTATGAGGGGGAAAAAGGATATAGGTTGAGGTCTCTTCCCTTGCTGGGGGTATTAATGAAATGGAGGAACATTTTGTTTGTATAAATCTGCTGGACATTGGACTTTTTGGGGATTGTAAATAATTTGTTTTGAGTTTGTCTGTAAGCTATGCCTGTAAGTTTTGTTTGGTACTTTTATAATAAAAAGAGATACAGGAGGTAACTCAGGATCAGTAATGTAATGTCTGTACACAGTGACTGCACCAGCAGAATAGCGAGTGCAGCTCTGGGGTATAATACAGGATGTAACTCAGGATCAGTAATGTAATGTCTGTACACAGTGACTGCACCAGCAGAATAGTGAGTGCAGCTCTGGGGTATAATACAGGGTGTAACTCAGGATCAGTAATGTATGTATGTACACAGTGACTGCACCAGCAGAATAGTGAGTGCAGCTCTGGGGTATAATACAGGAGGTAACTCAGGATCAGTAATGTAATGTATGTACACAGCGACTGCACCAGCAGAATAGTGAGTGCAGCTCTGGGGTATAATACAGGAGGTAACTCAGGATCAGTAATGTAATGTATGTACATAGTGACTGCACCAGCAGAATAGTGAGTGCAGCTCTGGAGTATAATACAGGATGTAACTCAGGATCAGTAATGTAATGTATGTACACAGCGACTGCACCAGCAGAATAGTGAGTGCAGCTCTGGAGTATAATACAGGATGTAACTCAGGATCAGTAATGGAATGTATGTACACAGTGACTGCACCAGCAGAATAGTGAGTGCAGCTCTGGGGTATAATACAGGAGGTAACTCAGGATCAGTAATGGAATGTATGTACACAGCGACTGCACCAGCAGAATAGTGAGTGCAGCTCTGGAGTATAATACAGGATGTAACTCAGGATCAGTAATGGAATGTATGTACACAGTGACTGCACCAGCAGAATAGTGAGTGCAGCTCTGGAGTATAATACAGGAGGTAACTCAGGATCTGTAATGTAATGTATGTACACAGCGACTGCACCAGCAGAATAGTGAGTGCAGCTCTGGAGTGCTGTTTTCCCTATTCTGTACAACCCCTGCCCTGTACATTTGATGTTGTTTTAGCGCCAGTGTAATCCCCATCAGCCGTTCCTTCCACACTCCCTGTAAAATGTAAGTTTTTTCTGAGTCTGGAAGGGCATTGTGGTATTTTTAGTCCCCAGCAGTGATATTCCGGCATTAATCTCTCCAGAGATTACACGCTGGATAAGAGGATCAGATCTGCTCCCAGTTTACACAAGTGTCACTGGATGCTGCCTCTTCTCGAACAGATCAGAACTGTTCCCCACTGCATGATGGGAGTTGTAGTCCAGAGGCTTGAACACTACATGTCCATCAGATTATCTGCTACAAGGTGTGGACTACAGCTCCCATCATGCACTGCTTAATCCTACCTGAAGCTTTAGTATTTAAATATCCCAGACCCATCATAGAGAGCAAAGACGCAGAGGAGACAAGAGGCTGCGGAGCACAGGTAGGTGCAGGGAGCCCTATTAAAGGGGTCTGTGCTCTGCAACTGCCTTAAAGGGACACTACAGTTGCAGAGGATTTTTTTGCTATTTGCAATGTAGGGGAATGTAATTTATTGTTCTCTGTTATCAGTCGCTCCAGGCTACTTTATATCAAATAGTTCCATTGCTGGTAGAAACATTAACATCAGCCACTTCGGCACAGCTATAAGAGGCTGAATTGGGGATTACCGTCCCTTTAAATACATTTTTAGCAGAAAGTGTAATACATGAATCTGAAGTTCAAGGGAGGAGAACAACAATTCTCAGCATGCTCTGGTAAGAAGTTGAGGTCATGAGTATTTTAAAGATTTCCCCAGAAACTTTATAAAACTTTGTGTTTCAAATCCTCACCATGTTCAAAATCTCTGCTTGCTGACAGTGAACAGGAACATTGGTGTTTACATACAGAAGGGAGCGCCCCCTATTGGAAGCATTCTAAAAGTCATTATCGACTCTTTAACGAGCCTTGCAATGTGACTTAGGATAAAATCCAAATGATTTACCGGAGGAGCATCCATGGCTTATAAGTCTCCTCACTCTGACATGCCAGGCGTGGATTGTTGCTCCCCACAAGGAGAAACGTTACCCCTTAGACCAGAGGCGAATAGACCGAGGTTGCAGCGGTTACCGCCACGACCGGGTCCGGCTAATGAGGAGCCTGCTGACGCCATCCCCTACTTCAGCTGGAAGTGTATCGCTGCGTACAGACCCATCAGGTCCGTGCACCACACTACCGGCCAATCAGAGGCCAGCTGATGTCAACGTGCAGGTGACGGGGGGTGCGTGGCAGTGACGTAATGCGCTCCCGTCACACCCCGATGTCAACTGACTCTTCAGAAGTGGACGCCGCATAGTGTGCCAGCGGAGGGAAGGAGAGTAGGATGGTTTATTGGTTTTCTTTTCTGTTTATTGAACAACAGTGGGGCCATATATCAGGATGGGGGACGTATATACCAGGATGGGGGCCATATACCAGGATGGGGGCCATATACCAGGATGGGGGATGTATATACCAGGATGGGGGACATATAATGAGGGACATATATGCCAGGATAGGGGCCATATACCAGGATGGGGGACGTATATACCAGGATGGGGGACATATAATGAGGGACATATATGCCAGGATGGGGGCCATATACCAGGATGGGGGACGTATATACCAGGATGGGGGACATATCATAATGAGGGACATATATGCCAGGATGGGGGCCATATACCAGGATGGGGGACGTATATACCAGGATGGGGGACATATCATAATGAGGGACATATATGCCAGGATGGGGGCCATATACCAGGATGGGGGCCATATACCAGGATGGGGGACGTATACCAGGATGGGGGACATATAATGAGGGACATATATGCCAGGATAGGGGCCATATACCAGGATGGGGGACGTATATACCAGGATGGGGGACATATCATAATGAGGGACATATATGCCAGGATGGGGGCCATATACCAGGATGGGGGACGTATATACCAGGATGGGGGCCATATACCAGGATGGGGGCCATATACCAGGATGGGGGCCATATACCAGGATGGGGGACGTATACCAGGATGGGGGACGTATACCATAATAAGGGACATATATACCAGGATGGGGGACGTATACCAGGATGGGGGCCATATACCATAATGAGGGACATATATACCAGGATGGGGGCCATATACCATAATGAGGGACATATATACCAGGATGGGGGGAATATATACCAGGATGGGGGCCATATACCATAATGAGGGACATATATACCAGGATGGGGGACGTATACCAGGATGGGGGCCATATACCATAACGAGGGACATATATACCAGGATGGGGGCCATATATACCAGGATGGGGTCCATATACCATAATGAGGGACATATATACCAGGATGGGGGCCATATATACCAGGATGGGGGATGTATACCATAATGAGGGACATATATACCAGGATGGGGGCCATATATACCAGGATGGGGGATGTATATACCAGGTTAGAAGATATCCCCTTTGGTCTGCAGGGGATGAGCCGGATAGTGGAGCTTATCCCGCTGAAGTGCTGGGATTATCGGTGCTCTGCATATACAGTTAGGTCCATATATATTTGGACAGAGACAACATTTTTCTAATTTTGGTTATAGACATTACCACAATGAATTTTAAACAAAACAATTCAGATGCAGTTGAAGTTCAGACTTTCAGCTTTCATTTGATGGTATCCACATTTAAATTGGATGAAGGGTTTAGGAGTTTCAGCTCCTTAACATGTGCCACCCTGTTTTTAAAGAGACCAAAAGTAATTGGACAGATTCAATAATTTTAAATAAAATGTTCATTTCTAGTACTTGGTTGAAAACCCTTTGTTGGCAATGACTGCCTGAAGTCTTGAACTCATGGACATCACCAGACGCTGTGTTTCCTCCTTTTTGATGCTCTGCCAGGCCTTCACTGCGGTGGTTTTCAGTTGCTGTTTGTTTGTGGCCGTTCTGTCTGAAGTTTAGTCTTTAACAAGTGAAATGCTGCTCAGTTGGGTTGAGATCAGGTGACTGACTTGGCCATTCAAGAATATTCCACTTCTTTGCTTTAATAAACTCCTGGGTTGGTTTGGCTTTATGTTTTGGGTCATTGGTCGTCGTTTCATACTACAAATGGACAATCAGTTTGGCTGCATTTGGCTGGATCTGAGCACACAGTATGGCGGCTCTGAAGACCTCAGAATTCATTCTTCTGTCCTGTGTCACATCATCAATAAACACTAGTGACCCAGTGCCACTGGCAGCCATGCATGCCCGCGCCATCACACTGCCTCCGCCATGTGTTACAGATGATGTGGTATGCTTTGGATCATGAGCTGTACCACACCTTCACCATACTTTTCTCTTTCCATCATTCTGGTAGAGGTTGATCTTGGTTTCATCTGTCCATAGAATGTTCTTCCAGAACTGTGCGGCTTTTTTAGATGTTTTTTAGCCTTTTTCTTCTTGATGCTTATGAGTGGCTGCACCGTGCAGTGAACCCTCTGTATTTACTTTCATGCAGTCTTCTCTTTATGGTAGATTTGGATATTGATACGTCGACCTCCTGGAGAGTGTTGGTCACTTGGTTGGCTGCTGTGAAGGGGTTTCTCTTCACCATGGAGATTATTCTGCGATCATCCACCACTGTTGTCTCCCGTGGGCGCCCAGGTCTTTTTTCAGTGATGAGTTCACCAGTGCTTTCTTTCTTTCTCAGGATGTACCAAACTGTAGATTTTGCCACTCCTAATATTGTAGCAATTTCTCAGATGGTTTTTTCTGTTTTCGCAGCATAAGGATGGCTTGTTTCACCTGCATGGAGAGCTCCTTTACCGCATGTTTACTTCACAGCAAAACCTTCCAAATGCAGCGCCACACCTCAAATCAACTCCAGGCCTTTTATCTGCTTAATTGAGAATGACATAACGAAGGGATTGCCCACACCTGTCCATGAAATAGCCTTGGAGTCAATTGTCCAATTACTTTTGGTCCCTTTAAAAACAGGGTGGCACATGTTAAGGAGCTGAAACTCCTAAACCCTTCATCCAATTTTAATGTGGATACCCTCAAATGAAAGCTGAAAGTCTGATCTTCAACTGCATCTGAATTGTTTTGTTTAAAATTCATTGTGGTGATGTCTATAACCAAAATTAGAAAAATGTTGTCTCTGCCCAAATATATATGGACCTAACTGTATTCACATGGAATCCTCCAAGTATCAGACCAGTATACGGCACTCACCATCGCATGTTCCCAGAAAGTCCTTTATTGCATGTAGTTGTTCAGGACTTCCCTCACCCGTCGTCCTTCTCGCTCCGCAGACCTCTGCACATATCTGCACCTGACCATCGAAGATGAAAGTCCTGCACCAACCACATGCAATAAAGGACGACTTTCTGGAAAGATGCTGTGGTGAGTGCCGCATACCTTTCTTATACTTTGAGGATCTATCTAGATATATCGGGGGGCCCTGGTCCAAATCTTGCACTGGGTCCCATCAAACTGTAGTTACGTCACTGACGTAGACCCCCATAGAGAAGCTAAAATCCTGTACAGAAGTAATGCTGGTCACTGCTGAGGGTCCGCCACAGTTGCACCCAGACAGACAGTCCTCTGTGGGCTCCGGGCTCATATATTTTACCTGCACTGATACATTGTAACAAACCATTAGGTCAGATTGTGATTGTAATCGCTCATTGATCACATGTTGTTTTTGGCTGTCACATTTTTTTTCTGTGTGTTCTGCTTCATGTGAGAGAGAAGTAAATACAACTGAGCGGAAGATTCAGGTTCTCTCGGGTTCTGTCTCTGACGACTATTTTTTTCCGGTCCAATCTTTCTTCTTTTAGGTTTAGATCAATAATGACCGTCTGGATAAGCGATGATAACGTGGCTTTTTCTATTAATTAATTTGATTTTATTAAGGATTTTGCACCAATTGTCGTTTATAGACTCGTTGTTTGCCTGCACATTGCTGGCTGCAGAAAGAGTTAACTGAGGATCATAGAAATGACAGAAAAAAGACTCGCACATCCAAACTAGTGTGAATAGGTGCATACCAGGAGCAGCTACCTCCATACATAAATATACAAAAAAGGTTGCACTCTATCGTGCAAAAGCATGTCTAATATGAAATATATGAAATAGGAATAGCAAAATGGCTTTTGAACATTAGGAAAATATTTAAGAGACGCTTTGCACAGAATTTGATATAATCAAATAGTGTGAGCCCATCAACCAATCGTCAAGGTGGTCTCATAAAACTGTATATTTAACTGAGAATCAGTCAGTGAACGCATTCTGATGGAGAATATATATATATATATCTCTATTATTCTGCTTCTGGTCATTATAGAGAAGAAGGCCCGTTATGTATGGTGGCTCCTGTGTTATCTCCTGTATATAAAGATGTTATCAGTCATTGTACAGGAGGAGGAGGTGAGCTGTGACATCACCTATTGTGAATGGTGGATCCTGTGTGATCTACTGTATATAGAGGTGTTATCAGTCATTCTAAAGCAATTGTTACCATCCACCTCTCGTGTCTCCCCTTTTCCCCATAGTTTGTAAGCTTGCGAGCAGCAGGGCCCTCACTCCTCCTGGTATCTGTTTTGAACTGTATTTCTGTTATGCTGTAATGTCTATTGTCTGTACAAGTCCCCTCTATAATTTGTAAAGCGCTGCGGAATATGTTGGCGCTATATAAATAAAATTATTATTATTATTATTATTATTATTCTACAGGAGGAGGAGGTGAGCTGTGACATCACCTATTGTGAATGGTGGATCCTGTGTTATCTACTGTATATAGAGGTGTTATCAGTCATTGTACAGGAGGAGGAGGTGAGCTGTGACATCACCTATTGTGAATGATGGATCCTGTGTTATCTACTGTATATAGAGGTGTTATCAGTCATTGTACAGGAGGAGGAGGTGAGCTGTGACATCACCTATTGTGAATGGTGGATCCTGTGTGATCTACTGTATATAGAGGTGCTATCAGTCATTGTACAGGAGGAGGAGGTGAGCTGTGACATCACCTATTGTGAATGGTGGATCCTGTGTGATCTACTGTATATAGAGGTGCTATCAGTCATTGTACAGGAGGAGGAGGTGAGCTGTGACATCACCTATTGTGAATGGTGGATCCTGTGTTATCTACTGTATATAGAGGTGCTATCAGTCATTGTACAGGAGGAGGAGGAGGTGAGCTGTGATATCATCTATTGTGAATGGTGGATCCTGTGTGATCTACTGTATATAGAGGTGCTATCAGTCATTGTACAGGAGGAGGAGGTGAGCTGTGACATCACCTATTGTGAATGGTGGATCCTGTGTTATCTACTGTATATAGAGGTGTTATCAGTCATTGTACAGGAGGAGGAGGAGGTGAGCTGTGATATCATCTATTGTGAATGGTGATATAAATAGACCTGTATATTGTGATCCTAGAGGAAATTCCCAAATTCAGAATCTGGAAAAAAAATTATGAAACAAATTCATATATTGGACAGTAAATGTAAATGCTAAAGACTAGACCCCCAAAAAAGCTTTTGGTGGTTCAGGGATTGTTGACCTGTCTGTAAAAAAAAAAAAAAAAAAAAAAGAAAGTAACAGGGGACGTTATTGGCGCCAAAGATACGGAGTAGAGGGTTCATGTGATGTTTATAAAAGTGTGGCGCTGTTGATAATGTAAATGAAGTGGCGCTTTTCTGCCTCTTCACACATCTGATCCGTTGCTTTGCTGTCTGCTGCAGGATAGCCCGCAGGTGGAGATGGCTTTGGTGAAGAGCGGGTGGCTCTGGAGGCAAAGTAAGTGTTGGCCCTTAGTGCAGGATGTCCCTCCTTGTCCTCTGAGGCCGCGCGTCAATAGTCTGATCTACAATCTGAATTCACCACATTTGTTTCCAGGTTCGGTTTTGCGCCGATGGAAGAAGCAGTGGTTTGACCTCTGGATGGACGGCGCACTGGTCTACTACCCGGATGATAGTCGCCGAGGCAAGGAGGAGCGCATCCTACTGAGAAACAACTGTGTGAATGTCAGGGCCGGGCAAGAGTGTGGAGGTGAGCCCAGGTTATACCAGCACGGTCCATATCATTATATACAGGAGATGCCCAGGTTATACCAGCACGGTCCATATCATTATATACAGGAGATGCCCAGGTTATACCAGCACGGTCCATATCATTATATACAGGAGATGCCCAGGTTATACCAGCACGGTCCATATAATTATACACAGGAGATGCCCAGGTTATACCAGCACGGTCCATATAATTATACACAGGAGATGCCCAGGTTATACCAGCACGGTCCATATAATTATACACAGGAGATGCCCAGGTTATACCAGCACGGTCCATATCATTATATACAGGAGATGCCCAGGTTATACCAGCACGGTCCATATCATTATATACAGGAGATGCCCAGGTTATACCAGCACGGTCCATATCATTATATACAGGAGATGCCCAGGTTATACCAGCTGTACATATATAATTATATACAGGAGATGCCCGGGTTATACCAGCTGTACATATATAATTATATACTGGAGATGCCCAGGTTATACCAGCTGTACATATATAATTATATACTGGAGATGCCCAGGGTATAACGGCTGTACATATATAATTATATACAGGAGATGCCCGGGTTATACCAGCTGTACATATATAATTATATACTGGAGATGCCCAGGTTATATCAGCTGTACATATATAATTATATACTGGAGATGCCCAGGTTATACCAGCTGTACATATATAATTATATACAGGAGATGCCCAGGTTATACCATCTGTACATATATAATTATATACAGGAGATGTCCAGGTTATACCAGCTGTACATATATAATTATATACTGGAGATGCCCGGGTTATACCAGCTGTACATATATAATTATATACTGGAGATGCCCGGGTTATACCAGCTGTACATATATAATTATATACAGGAGATACCCAGTTTATACCAGCTGTACATATATAATTATATACAGGAGATGCCCAGGTTATACCAGCTGTGCATATATAATTATATACTGGAGATGCCCGGGTTATACCGGCTGTACATATATAATTATATACAGGAGATGCCCAGGTTATACCAGCTGTACATATATAATTATATACAGGAGATGCCCGGGTTATACCAGCTGTACATATATAATTATATACAGGAGATGTCCAGGTTATACCAGCTGTACATATATAATTATATACAGGAGATGCCCGGGTTATACCAGCTGTACATATATAATTATATACAGGAGATGCCCAGCTTATACCAGCTGTACATATATAATTATATTCAGGAGATACCCGGGTTATACCGGCTGTACATATATACAGTGGGGCAAAAAAGTATTTAGTCAGTCAGCAATAGTGCAAGTTCCACCACTTAAAAAGATGAGAGGCGTCTGTAATTTACATCATAGGTAGACCTCAACTATGGGAGACAAACTGAGAAAAAAAAATCCAGAAAATCACATTGTCTGTTTTTTTAACATTTTATTTGCATATTATGGTGGAAAATAAGTATTTGGTCAGAAACAAACAATCAAGATTTCTGGCTCTCACAGACCTGTAACTTCTTCTTTAAGAGTCTCCTCTTTCCTCCACTCATTACCTGTAGTAATGGCACCTGTTTAAACTTGTTATCAGTATAAAAAGACACCTGTGCACACCCTCAAACAGTCTGACTCCAAACTCCACCATGGTGAAGACCAAAGAGCTGTCAAAGGACACCAGAAACAAAATTGTAGCCCTGCCCCAGGCTGGGAAGACTGAATCTGCAATAGCCAACCAGTTTGGAGTGAAAAAATCAACAGTGGGAGCAATAATTAGAAAATGGAAGACATACAAGACCACTGATAATCTCCCTTGATCTGGGGCTCCACGCAAAATCCCACCCCGTGGGGTCAGAATGATCACAAGAACGGTAAGCAAAAATCCCAGAACCACGCAGGGGGACCTAGTGAATGAACTGCAGAGAGCTGGGACCAATGTAACAAGGCCTACCATAAGTAACACACTACGCCACCATGGACTCAGATCCTGCAGTGCCAGACGTGTCCCACTGCTTAAGCCAGTACATGTCCGGGCCCGTCTGAAGTTTGCTAGAGAGCATTTGGATGATCCAGAGGAGTTTTGGGAGAATGTCCTATGGTCTGATGAAACCAAACTGGAAAGGTTTGGTAGAAACACAACTTGTCGTGTTTGGAGGAAAAAGAATACTGAGTTGCATCCATCAAACACCATACATACTGTAAAGCATGGCGGTGGAAACATCATGCTTTGGGGCTGTTTCTCTGCAAAGGGGCCAGGACGACTGATCCGGGTACATGAAAGAATGAATGGGGCCATGTATTGTGAGATTTTGAGTGCAAACCTCCTTCCATCAGCAAGGGCATTGAAGATGAAACGTGGCTGGGTCTTTCAACATGACAATGATCCAAAGCACACCACCAGGGCAACGAAGGAGTGGCTTCGTAAGAAGCATTTCAAGGTCCTGGAGTGGCCTAGCCAGTCTCCAGATCTCAACCCTATAGAAAACCTTTGGAGGGAGTTGAAAGTCCGTGTTGCCAAGCGAAAAGCCAAAAACATCACTGCTCTAGAGGAGATCTGCATGGAGGAATGGGCCAACATACCAACAACAGTGTGTGGCAACCTTGTGAAGACTTACAGAAAACGTTTGACCTCTGTCATTGCCAACAAAGGATATATTACAAAGTATTGAGATGAAATTTTGTTTCTGACCAAATACTTATTTTCCACCATAATATGCATCTTTTTAAGTGGTGGAACTTGCACTATTGCTGACTGACTAAATACTTTTTTGCCCCACTGTAATTATATACAGGAGATGCCCGGGTTATACCAGCTGTACATATATAATTATATACAGGAGATGCCCGGGTTATACCAGCTGTACATATATAATTATATACAGGAGATGCCCGGGTTATACCAGCTGTACATATATAATTATATACAGGAGATGCCCGGGCATAATATTCCGCATAGTATTACATTCCTTGTATCGTGTAAGATTTCTCTTCCATCAGGGCTGTAATATATTAATGTCTTGTCTTCCCTGCAGATATTCCGCCTCCGGAGGGAAGTAACCAGGAATCATTACTAACAATAGATATGAGGGATCACTGCAGGCTGCTACTGTGCGCAGAGAGTGAGGACGACGCTGTGTGAGTATCAGAGGCAAGATAGACGGCAACAGAAGTCAGATGACATGATTTGTCTTAATGCTTTTTCTTTCAAGCCATTTTCTTACCATTCCTGATGTGATTCTTGTGGGATTTTTTTGTAAAGATAATACAATGTTTTCCTATCCTGAGTTACCTCCTGTATTATACCCCAGAGCTGCACTCACTATTCTGCTGCTGCAGTCACTGTGTACATACATTACTGATCCTGAGTTACATCCTGTATTATACTCCAGAGCTGCACTCACTATTCTGCTGGTGCAGTCACTGTGTACATACATTACTGATCCTGAGTTACATCCTGTATTATACCCCAGAGCTGCACTCACTATTCTGCTGGTGCAGTCACTGTGTACATACATTACATTACTGATCCTGAGTTACATCCTGTATTATACCCCAGAGCTGCACTCACTATTCTGCTAGTGCAGTCACTGTGTACATACATTACATTACTGATCCTGAGTTACATCCTGTATTATACCCCAGAGCTGCACTCACTATTCTGCTAGTGCAGTCACTGTGTACATACATTACATTACTGATCCTGAGTTACATCCTGTATTATACCCCAGAGCTGCACTCACTATTCTGCTAGTGCAGTCACTGTGTACATACATTACATTACTGATCCTGAGTTACGTCCTATATTATACTCCAGAGCTGCACTCACTATTCTGCTGGTGCAGTCACTGTGTACATACATTAGATTACTGATCCTGAGTTACGTCCTATATTATACCCCAGAGCTGCGCTCACTATTCTGCTGGTGCAGTCACTGTGTACATACATTAGATTACTGATCCTGAGTTACGTCCTATATTATACCCCAGAGCTGCGCTCACTATTCTGCTGCTGCAGTCACTGTGTACATACATTACATTACTGATCCTGAGTTACGTCATATATTATACTCCAGAGCTGCACTCACTATTCTGCTAGTGCAGTCACTGTGTACATACATTACATTACTGATCCTGAGTTACACCCTGTATTATACCCCAGAGCTGCACTCACTATTCTGCTGGTGCAGTCACTGTGTACATACATTACATTACTGATCCTGAGTTACATCCTGTATTATACCCCAGAGCTGCACTCACTATTCTGCTGGTGCAGTCACTGTGTACATACATTACATTACTGATCCTGAGTTACATCCTGTATTATACCCCACAGCTGCACTCACTATTCTGCTGGTGCAGTCACTGTGTACATACATTACATTACTGATCCTGAGTTACATCCTGTATTATACTCCAGAGCTGCACTCACTATTCTGCTGGTGCAGTCACTGTGTACATACATTACTTTACTGATCCTGAGTTACATCCTGTATTATACCCCAGAGCTGCACTCACTATTCTGCTGGTGCAGTCACTGTGTACATACATTACATTACTGATCCTGAGTTACATCCTGTATTATACCCCAGAGCTGCACTCACTATTCTGCTGGTGCAGTCACTGTGTACATACATTACATTACTGATCCTGAGTTACATCCTGTATTATACCCCAGAGCTGCACTCACTATTCTGCTGGTGCAGTCACTGTGTACATACATTACATTACTGATCCTGAGTTACATCCTGTATTATTACCCCAGAGCTGCACTCAGAGGTCTACAGGCTTGAAGACAGATGTATAATAATAATAAAGCTATTATATTGTATATTCATATATTATTCATGAATATTTATATACAGTGCAGTGATACTACTTGTGTACAGTATGGCAGCACTATTTGTGTGTACAATTATAGTAGTATCACTGTACTGTGCACAAATAATACCGTATTGTACACAAATGGTGCTTTCATACTGTACGCAAGTAGCATCACTCTTCTGTACACAAATAATGCTACCATGTTGTACACATAAATAGTGCTGTCATTCTGTACACTTTAATAGTACTGCCATAATGTACATATAGTACCACTACAACGCAAACAGCACCTCCATAATTTACTCATTAATAGTATCACTATTCTGCACACATTAATAGCGATGCCACACTGTACTTAAGTAAATACTACTAACATACTGTACATATATATGGCACCACTATGCCTCAAACATAAATTGTACCGTCATAATGTACTCACTATACTGCAGGAAAAAAAAAGTACCACCATATCGACACATAAATAGTACCGTAATATACAGATAAATGGTTTTATGATGCATTTTACGGTATATATTTTTTTCTGTTATGTGACTGTGGCCTCTCTCTCCGAGCCCGCAGGCGTGTGACTAGAAGTACGTGTGATTTTTATTTTAATCTTTTTTTTTTTTTTTTAAGCGCTTGGAAGTTTGCATTACTGGACGCGGGATCCCAGCCGGTAAGAGCATTTTCTGAACGTACTTCATTCCCATAGAGATGTAAAAACAAGTCTGTGCACCTTGCGGAGGCAGTCTGCTGCACATCGAATACAGTAAAATACGCAACTCCCTGCAACCTGTGTATAGACTTGGAGCTGAATGCTGAATTCCTCTCCTGTTGCAGCCACCACTAGAGGGAGCTCACCGCACACAATAACTCAGTAATAGCACTGCAGGCAGTGAGCTCCCTCTAGTGGTGGCTGCCAGGAGTCAGAAGTTACTCATTTCCTGCCTGTTGCGATGTAAAATGTCCTATATGGCGGTGATATGTGTCTGCTCTCCCCCAGGTGTACATATATAATCCATATGATGACAGCTACCAGACGGTTCCAGTAAACTCCCATCACGGCTGCTACGGCCCCGGCTACGGTACGTCTCACATGGGCCTGAGAATCTGATTTTGATCCATCTGTCATTTCTTGAGCCCAGTCCTGAATAATCAAAATAGTTTCTTTCAGGAAACAGTCAGCAAGCAGGTTACCATTAAATCGTTTTAATCACCTGTTTATCCAATTACTTCATCAACAGTCTGACTTAGATATTTTGTTTCGCGTTTTGTGTACACAGCTCCTCTGCGGGCTGATGCTACCAGTTATACTCCAAACCACCTGTCCCTTACACCTTCCTTTTAATTTGGCAGATAAGCGAGAAGTAGGTGACTGCAGGCTCAGCCTAAACTGGAGGCAAATAAGCCTGCATGGGAGCTGAATACACAAAACGGTAGAGTTTTCATAACTGAAGCAATTAATATGATGAAGATAGAGAATAGGTTGGAATTAACTATTGTCCAGAATGTGGTGTGAACTCGAGATCCATCAACAGCAGCTTGCTGACAGTTTCCATGTAAAATAAATAAATGTAACCGATACAGGAATGTCCTTCATTGTCTCCTGGATGGGTATATGCTGCCATCTACTGGTCATAATACAATATTACATTCACCTTGATCTAACACATTGAAACCATTATCTACACTTATACATTGTAGCAAAGCGTCAGCTGTGTGCGCAGGACCAGGAAGGGACAGAAATATTTTTATTTATTTTTTTGCCTCTCAATCTTCACATGATGATGATTTTTATTTCTTATCCCAGGTCACGGGGTGACGCACGTTATCATCAGAGACAGACGCAGCACTTTGGGGGAGCACATGGCGGTGGGCTTCCTGTCTGGAGCCCTCGCCTCCTCTGCCCTCAGTTCCTTCATCTGGATGCCTTGCTGGTTTTAGGTCCGCAGCTAGAAGAGGAGACGTGGCTGCCCATGAGAGCCGAGGAGCCCAGGACATAATTCCGCTATGTAGTGTCCCGCCTGCGCTCTTTATTATTCAGTCATTTATTTCCCGTTCGATATGATCCATTTTAGATTATAAATTGAATGGTTTTAGACAACACCGTGTTGGAGGAATAAAATATTCACTGCAGCTTTAAGAACAATTTAAAGGGACGGTACCAAGATTGGTTTGAAAATAATGAACGTAAATATTTAATTTTAAAATAAAAGAAACTGATGTCACTTGTGTGAGATGCTAAAGCGTGAGGACTGTAGTGGGTGCTATAAATATAAATGTCCACTGGGGGCAGTGTTGCTCATGTACTATTTCAAGATAAAATGCAGACAGGATCTTACCATATATCTCTGTAGACAGGTAGCTCCCCCTAGTGGTGGCTGCAGACAGGATCTTACCATATATCTCTGTAGACAGGGAGCTCCCCCTAGTGGTGGCTGCAGACAGGATCTTATCCTGTATCTCTGTATACAGGGAGCTCCCCCTAGTGGTGACTGCAGACAGGATCTTATCATGTATCTCTGTATACAGGGAGCTCCCCCTAGTGGTGGCTGCAGACAGGATCTTATCATGTATCTCTGTATACAGGGAGCTCCCCCTAGTGGTGACTGCAGACAGGATCTTATCATGTATCTCTGTATACAGGGAGCTCCCCCTAGTGGTGGCTGCAGATAGACAGAATCTTATCATGTATCTCTGTATACAGGGAGCTCCCCCTAGTGGTGGCTGCAGACAGAATCTTATCATGTATCTCTGTATACAGGGAGCTCCCCCTAGTGGTGGCTGCAGACAGGATCTTATCATGTATCTCTGTATACAGAGAGCTCCCCCTAGTGGTGACTGCAGACAGAATCTTATCATGTATCTCTGTATACAGGGAGCTCCCTATAGTGGTGACTGCAGACAGGATCTTATCATGTATCTCTGTATACAGAGAGCTCCCCCTAGTGGTGACTGCAGACAGAATCTTATCATGTATCTCTGTATACAGGGAGCTCCCCCTAGTGGTGACTGCAGACAGGATCTTATCATGTATCTCTGTATACAGAGAGCTCCCCCTAGTGGTGACTGCAGACAGAATCTTATCATGTATCTCTGTATACAGGGAGCTCCCCCTAGTGGTGGCTGCAGACAGAATCTTATCATGTATCTCTCTATACAGGGAGCTTCCCCTAGTAGTGACTGCTAGTGTTGAGCATTCCGATACCGCAAGTATCGGGTATCGGCCGATACTTGCGGTATCGGAATTCCGATACCGAATTCCGATACTTCCCGCGTATCGGATACCGGAATCGGAAGTTCCCAGAATTCAATCTGCACGCAGCAGCCAATGAGGAATGAATGGAAGTGTGGGCACATCCTGTTTAGCATGGTGGGCATGTAAGTACTGGCAAGGCTGTGATTGGCTGCTGAAATGATGTCACTCTGCACTATAAAAAACGCTGCCGCCATTTTGCGCTCACTCTGCTGTGATTTCAGTTAGGGACAGGACGCTGTGTTCTAACTGAGGGCCAGTTGAGATAGCTAATTGCTTTATTTTGCTTTTCCAAGGCTAATTTAGCAAACGCTGTGTGTTCACTGTTCAGTTCACCTTGCTCTTGCCTTGCAGCGCTGTTTTAGCAGCGTTCTGCAAGGTCTCTCTCAGTGTGTGTGTGTGTGTGCAGCTCACTCTGTAGTCTGTGTGCAGCCATATACCAGGTTGTATTCAGCTCAGGGGGGGTTCACACTGCCTCACACAGTTCTATCCATTGTCCTTTTTTGCTCATAGTGCAGCCTGCTGCACATTTTTTCTAAAATTTCCTATTAGTGTCTTTCCACCCGTCTCCAGCCAAATAGTGGAAAAACACTACATAGGATAACCTAGAGGGGGGTTTTTGGGCCTTGCAGCGCCGTTTACGGCTGTCTGCACGGTCTCCGTGTGAGCGCAGCTCACCCTGTAGTCTGTGTGCAGCCACAGCCTGTTGTATTCAGCTCAGGGTTTGTCACTGCCTCATACCGTTAAATAACTTGTCCTTTTTTTCAACTAGTGCAGCCTGTTTAAAAATTATTTAAAAAATTCCTATTAGTGTCTTTCCACCCGTCTCCAGCAAAATAGTGGAAAAACACTAGATAGGATAACCTAGAGGAGGGTTTTTGGGCCTTGCAGCGCCGTTTACGGCTGTCTGCACGGTCTCCGTGTGAGCGCAGCTCACCCTGTAGTCTGTGTGCAGCCACAGCCCGTTGTATTCAGCTCAGGGTTTGTCACTGCCTCATACCGTTAAATAACTTGTCCTTACACTTGTGTAGGCCACATTTTATCAATAATAAAGTCTAGTCCACACTTTACAACATTAGTGTTTCTTACACCTGTTAGGAGGAGCATTTCAGGAATAAGCACACTAAGGCCTTAGTACTTTTCTGCTTATTTTTATCTGTCAACCGAGATGAAGAGGGCAGGGAGTAAGGGGCGTGGGCGTGGAGCAGGGAGAGGACGTGGTGATTCTGTGCCTGCTGCGGGCGCCGGTGACTCGTCGTCACTCAGTTTCAGCAGGGAACAGTCCTTCATGCGCAGCTTTGTCGGAGAGCGCCGTGCACCGCTGCTGCGTGAAGATCAAATTGAAGCCGTTGTCGGATGGATGGCAGCTAACGCATCGACTTCAATTAGTGCCACATCCTCTCAGGCACAGACCACTGGAGAGCAGCCATCTGTCTCTTCACCACCTGCCAAATTGGCCAGGCAGTCAGAGAGCCGTCTCTACTTCTGTTCTCTGAATCTCTTGGCTTGGAAACAGGGGGCCAGCCAAGCAGTATTGGAGAAATGGAAGAAGAGGCAGTGTGCAGTGATGCCCAACAGCTTTGTCTCTCTGACTCTGAAAAGGCGGGTGGGCCAGTGCCTCCGGTGACCACAGCGCAGTACGCATCTGATGATGAAACTCAGGTGCCACTTTCTGGTGCGTACTGTGCTGCCGAGACTACCCAGGAGGAGCAGTTGGTGGCAGAGGGTAGTGGAGATGATGAGGTCCTTGACCCATCGTGGCGTGAGGAACAGGAAGGTGGTGGGAGCAGCTCTGAGGAAGAGCTTCCCCTTACGGGCCAAAGAGGGAGGGGGAAGACTGCGGAGCCTGTAGCCTCCACTTTGGCACCCGTTAGGAGCCTGTCTCTTTCCAAAGCCAAAAAGGGCGCTCCCAAGACTTGCAGTGCCTGGTCCTTTTTTGACACAGTTGCAGATGACATTTGTTTTGTCAAATGCAAGCTGTGTCATCAGAAAGTAAAAAGAGGTAAAAGTGTCAGCAACCTCAATACCACAAATATGTGGAAACATGTGCGGACCAGGCACGCGGTGGAGTTACAAAAACACACTGAAGACCTAGGCCAACCAACAGCGGCAGCTACCACCTCTTCAGCACATGTTGTAGCCTCTTCCTCCAGCTCACGCACAGCTGGTTTGGCGTCCTCCCCGGATCGCCATGGAAGAACCTCTGGCACTGTTGTCCAGAGACATAGTGTAATTCCACCTACAGCACGACATTCCCAGTCATCCTCACACTCCCAGCCTAGTCTACAGCCATCGGTAGTACAGGCATGGGAGAAAAGGCGGGCATTCTCGGCCAACCACCCCCGAGCACAGGCTCTGAATGCAGGCATTACCAAACTTCTGTCCCTGGAAATGCTCTCGTTCAGGCTGGTGGAGACTGACAGCTTCCGTGACTTGATGGCATTGGCAGTCCCACAGTACAAGGTGCCCAGCCGCTTTTACTTCAGCAGGCAAGCTGTCCCTGCCCTGCACAAGCATGTGGAGGGACAAATAAAACATGCGCTACTGAACGCCGTCAGTAGCAAGGTCCACCTCACCACCGATGCGTGGACCAGTCAACATGGACAGGGGCGATACCTTTCCGTCACTGCCCATTGGGTTAATGTTGTTGAGCCGGGTACAGACCGTGCGAGTGGCGCAGGACGTGTCCTGCCCACTCCAAGGATTGCAGGAATCCAGTCTGTACGCATTGACACCTCCTCTTACACCAGTTCCTCAGATTCCTCTCTGCAGGATCCGTCACAGTCCACCCCCACATGGACCCGTGAACGTTTACCTATGACCGACATGAGCACAGCCGTGGCCAAACGTCAGCAGGCCGTCTTGAAACTAGTTTCTTTGGGGAATCGAAGCCACACAGCGCAGGAGCTCTGGAATGCCATCAAGCAGGAGAGCGATGTGTGGTTACTGCCAGCGAATCTCCAGCCAGGCATGGTAGTGTGTGACAATGGCCGAAATCTGGTGGCAGCTTTGGCCCTTGGCAACCTCACTCACATCCCATGTCTGGCACATGTGCTCAATTTGGTTGTGCAGAGTTTTCTGAGGGATCTTGATGCCCTGCTGCACAAGGTCCGCCTAGAGTGTGCTCACTTGCGGCGTTCCAGCTTGGCCAGATCCCGCATTGCTGCTCTGCAGCGCCGATTCCGCCTTCCGGAACACCGCATCATATGTGACCTACCTACCAGGTGGAATTCCACGTTACATATATTGGAGCGGTTGTGTGAGCAGCAGCAAGCAGAAATGGAGTACCAGCTGCATCAGGCGCAAAAAAAGTCGCAGTCAGCGCCGATCAGACTTCACAACCACAGAGTGGGCCACTATGAAGGACGTCTGCCAGGTTTTGCGTCCTTTTGATTATTCCACGCGGATGGCACGTGCAGATGATGCACTAGTCAGCATGACTGTCCCCCTTATCCGCTTGCTTCAAGAAACCCTGCAAGGGATAAGGGATGATGTGGAAGAGGTAGAGGATGAGGAGTCACCTTTTCCGTCAGCTTCTGGAGAGTCAGCGCCATGTGGTTCCTCACAAAGGGGTACGCAGGGGCCACTTTGTGAGGAGGATGAGGAGGAGTCAATGGACGAGGAAGAGCTACGTCCAGAGGAGGGAGTTACACCATTGTCCAGTGGTCAGTGTGTACAGCGAGGGTGGGGTGATGAAGAGCGGGCAGAGATCATGTCTCAAGCAGGGGACAGCGTTTCTGGGCCAGTTGGCAGTCTGCAGCACATGGTTGAGTTCATGTTGCAGTGCCTGAGAGACGACCGCCGCATCGACCACATTCTCAACATGCCTGATTATTGGGTGTTCACCCTCCTCGATCCTCGCTACCGTGACAATGTCCAAAACCTCATCCCGGCGTTGACACGGGAGCGTAAAATTGCGGGAGTACCACGACACACTGGTGAATTCCATCATCTTCTCCTGTCCAACTGAGAGGAGTGCTGCTAGTGCTTTACAAAGCAGCTCAGTGCGTCGAGGCAGTGGAGGAGGAGGCTCTGCACAAAGAGGGAGCAGAAGCAGTGCCTCTGCCCAAGGCAAGCCCAGTATGGCACAACTGTGGAAAAGTTTTGTGTGCCCGCCCCAAATGTCTACACCATCACCGGCGGCTCCAGTCAGCAGGAGGCAACGGTTCCGTCAGATGGTGACAGACTACATGGCTTGCCCTCTTAGTGTACTCCCAGACGGCTCTTCCCCGTTCAAGTTTTGGGTCTCTAAGCTGGATACATGGCCAGAGCTAAGCCAGTATGCATTGGAGGTGCTGGCTTGCCCTGCGGCTAGTGTCTTATCGGAACGTGTCTTTAGTGCCGCAGGTGGTGTACTAACAGACCGTCGCATGCGACTATCCTCCGATAACGTAGACCGGCTTACTTTCCTGAAAATGAACCAGGCCTGGATCTCGCAGGAATTTGCCACTCCTCTGCCTGATTAAGTAATTGGGTGTCATCCAGGTCTCCTGATGTGTTCATCTTTCTACCACCTGAACTGCTATTCCTGGGCTCCAACACCGCCAGTTGCGGCTCAGAAGTGCAGGCTGCACAGTCAAAACATACGACCCAGTGTTATTGGGTTTCAGTAACATCAGCTGATCCCCAGCTGTGTAGCCGGCAATGTGTCCTGCGACCGCCACGCTGGCACAACAACCTAAATGTAAGGGAACCTGTCCCCCCCCCTCGGCGTTTGTTACTGAAAGATCCATCTTGTGCAGCAGTAATGTTGCACAAGGAAAAGGTAGCTCTTTTAGTTTAGCTCCTTGCACACGCAGAACTTAACACTTATAAAATGTGTTCACTGATACCGTTATACCGTCCCGGAGCTGGGACTTTCCTTCATAATGTGACGCAGCACAGGCGTCATTCCTACCCCCTTGGTGCCATGCGCTGCCTCCTCAGCGTTGTTTTAAGCTGTCACGGAGCCTGCGCTGTTCTGTTATCCCTTGGCCATGGCCAGTTTGCGCTGTCTGTCTTCTGACATAATTTGGTGTCAGGATGGCTGCGCCTGTGCGGCCGCGCTGCCCGAGATCCCGCCTCGCAGTGTCTTCTGATTGAATCACACTGCGAGCCTGGGATCCATGGGCATGCGCAGTGCATATCTTCACCTCGGGCTCTCGCCCATCTCCCTCCGCCTTCTTTAGACTGTGCGCCGTCAGCTGATCCCTAATAGCATGCCACGGCCGTGACGCCGCACAGTCTGAAGAAGAGGGAAGGAGGGGAGTGAGAGTCGAGGATATGCACTGTGCATGCCCATGGATCCAAGGCCCGCAGTGGGATTACATTAGACGACACTGCGAGGTGAGATCTGGAGCAGCGTGGACGCACAGGCACTGACAGCCTGACACCAAATTATGTCAGAAGACAGGCAGCGCTAATTGGGCATGGCCAAGGGATAACAAAACAGCGCAGGCTCCGTGACAGCTTAAAACAACGCTGAGGAGGCAGCGCAAGGCACCAAGGGGATAGGAATGACAGCTGTGCTGCGTCCCATTACGAAGGAAATTCCCACCTCCGGGACGGTTTTACGGTATTACGTGACACATTTTTTGTGTTTACTTCTGTGTTTGCAAGGAGCATAATTAAAAGAGCAACTTTTTCCTTTTGCATCCTTAGTGCTGCACAAGATGGCTCTTTCAGCTACAAACGTCTTGGGGGGGGGTTAAAGGTTCCCTTTCAACTTGCTCCAATCAGGCTTCGGCCTACACTCTGTTCCTCTGCTCCTCCTGCTGTCCCTGGGCTCTAACACCGCCAGTTGGTGCCTGGAAGTGCTGTCTGCACAGTCAACAGTCGCTCCTCTGTTATTGGGGTTCAGTAACGTCAGCTGATCCCCAGCTGTGTGTGCGGCAATACCTCCAATCTGCTCCTCCTGCTGTCCCTGGGCTCTAACACCGCCAGTTGGTGCCTGGAAGTGCTGTCTGCACAGTCAACAGTCGCTCCTCTGTTATTGGGGTTCAGTAACGTCAGCTGATCCCCAGCTGTGTGTGCGGCAATACCTCCAATCTGCTCCTCCTGCTGTCCCTGGGCTCTAACACCGCCAGTTGGTGCCTGGAAGTGCTGTGTGCACAGTCAACAGTCGCTCCTCTGTTATTGGGGTTCAGTAACGTCAGCTGATCCCCAGCTGTGTATCCGGCAACGTGTCATGCGACCGCCACGCTGGCACAACTAAAATGTAAGGGGACCTGTCCCCCCCCCTAGGCGTTTGTTACTGAAAGAGCCACCTTGTGCAGCACTAATACTGCACAAGGAAACGGTCGCTCTTGAAATTATGCTCCTTGGAAACGCTGAACTACACACTCATGTAATGTGTCCCCTCACACCGTCCAACCGTCCCGGAGGTGGGACTTTCCTTTGTAATGTGACGCAGCACAACCGTCATTCCTACCCCCTTGGCACCGTGCGCTGCCTCGTTAGCGTTGTTTGATTCCGTCATGGACCCTGCGCTGTTATGTTATCCCTTGGCCATGCACAGTTTGCGCTGCCCGTCCTCTGACATCATTTGTTGTCGTCCTGGCTGCGCCTGTGCGTCCACGCTGCCCGAAATGCCACCTCGCAGTGTCGTCTAATGTGATCCCACAGTGGGGCTGGTATCCATGGCCATGCGCAGTGCATATACTAGCCTCTCACTCCCCTTCTTCACGCTTCTTCAGACTAGGCGGCGTCAGCTGATCCCTAATAGCATGCCACGGCCGTGATGCCGCACAGTCTGAAGAAGCAGGAAGGAGGTGAGTGAGAGGCGATGATATGCACTGCGCATGCCCATGGATCCCTGGCCCGCAGTGGGATTACATTAGATGACACTGCGAGGTTGTATCTCGGGCAGCTTTGATGCACAGGCACTGCCAGCCTGACACCTAAATGATGTCAGAAGACGGGCACCGCTAACTGTGCATGGCCAAGGGATAACATTACAGCGCGGGCTCCGTGACAGAACCAAACAACGTTGAGGAAGTGGCGCACGGCACCAAGGGGGTTGGAATGACGCTGTGCTGTGTCACATTACAAAGGTAAGTCCCACTTCCGTGACGGTTTGATGGTGTGAGGGGACACATTATATGAGTGTGTATTTCAGCGTTTGCAAGGAGCATAATTTTAGGAGCCACCATTTTCCATGTGCAGTATTACTGCTGTACAAGATGGCTCTTTCAGCAACAAATGCCTGGGGGGGGGGGAGGGTTAAAGGTTCCCTTTCAACTTGCTCCACTACAGGCTTCGGCCTACACTCTGCTCCTCTTTGATTCCCTGGGTTTCAACACTGTCAGTTGCCACCTGGAAGTGTTGTCTACACAGAAAAAACACTAGCTGATGTGTCAGTGGGGTTCAGCACCGCCAGCTGTTCCTCTGCTGTGTAGTCGGCAACGTGTCCAGCACAAGCCACGCTGGCACAACCGAACCAAAGCTGCCACCAGTGCAGGCTTCGGCCTACACTCTGCTCCTCTCCTCCTCCTGCTGACCCTGGGCTCTAACACCGCTAGTTTTTGCCCGGAAGTGCTAGCTGCACAGAGAAAAACACCCGTCAATGTGTTAGTGGGGTTCAGCACCGCTAGCTGTTCCCCTGCTGTGTAGCCGGCATCGTGTCCAGCACAAGCCACGCTGGCACTCAGACCAAAAGCTGCCACCAGTGCAGGCTTCGGCCTACACTCTGCTCCTCACCTCCTCCTGCTGACCCTGGGCTCTAACACCGCTAGTTTTTGCCCGGAAGTGCTAGCTGCACAGAGAAAAACACCCGCCAATGTGTCAGTGGGGTTCAGCACCGCCAGCTGTTCCCCTGCTGTGTAGCCGGCAACTTGACCTGCAAACGCCACGCAGGCACATGAACTGAAATTAAAGGGACCCTGCCACCCACCCCAAGGTGTTTCTATATATAACAGCCACCTTGTACAGCAGTACTGCTGCATTTGTACAAGGTGGCTGACTTTTTCTCCTTGCCCACGTTGAATGTAACACGTACAAAATGTGTCTCATTACAGACCATTACAATGTCCCTGAGGTGTGACTTTCCTTTTTAATGACACGCAGCACCCCCCTTGGTAGCACTGCCCGTCTTCTGACATCATTGGTTGGCTGGCTGCGCCTGTGCGTCTGCCCTGCCTGAAACAACGCTCCTCGTTGTCTTACTTATTTTGACTGCGAGGGTGTGATTGATGGGCACGAGCAGTGCATATCTTCGCCTGTCTTTACTCATCTCCTTCCGCCTTCTTCAGACTGTGCGGCCTCATGGCCGCGGCATGCGAGAAGGGATCAGCTGAGGCTGCCCAATCTGAAGCAGGTGTAAGGACATGAGTGACAGGCGAAATAAATTACTGCGCAAGGCCACGAATCCCAGCCCCGTAGTGTGACTTAAACAAAAGACACTGCGGGTCTGGGTTTCATGGCCATCGCTAACCGCACCGGCCAACATGAAATGAGGTCAGAAGACAGGCAGCGCTCACAGCGCATGGCCAAGGGATAACAAGAGCGCTGTCTCCTGTACAGCAAATAACAATGCTCAGGAGGCTGCGCCCAGCACCAAGGCGTTATTTATGTGCACCTGTGCTGCGTCTCCTTAAAAGGACAAGTCACGCCTCCACTACTGTTTGACAGTATAATGGGCTAAATAGTGTACGTGTTTTATTCAGCGTGCGCAAGGAGCAAAATTAATAGAGCAACCTTTTACTTGTGCAGCATTAATGCTGCACAAGGTGTGGCTCTTGTACCTTGCAACACCTGAGGGGGGGTTAAAGGTTACCTTTGAAATTGGTTCTACTAGGCTTCGACCTACACTCTGCTCCTCTCCTCCTCCTGCTGACCCTGGGCTCTAACACCGCTAGTTTTTGCCCGGAAGTGCTAGCTGCACAGAGAAGAACACCCGCCAATGTGTTAGTGGGGTTCAGCACCGCCAGCTGTTCCCCTGCTGTGTAGTTGGCAACGTGACCTGCAAACGCCACTCAGGCACATGAACTGAAATTGAAGGGAGCCTGCCCCCCACCCCCAGGTGTTTCTATGTATAACAGCCACCTTGTACAGCAGTAATGCTGCATTTGTACAAGGTGGCTGACTTTTTCTACTTGCCCACGTGGAACTCAACACGTACAAAATGTGTCTCATTGAGACCATTCCACTGTCCCTGAGGTGTGACTTTCCTTTCTAATGATACGCAGCACCACCCTTGGTAGCGCTGCCCGTCTTTTGACATCATTGGTTAGCTGGCTGCGCCTGTGCATCCGCCCTTGCTCGAAACAACGCCCCTCGGTGTCTTATTTATTTTGTCAGCGAGGGTGTGGTTTATGGGCACGAGCAGTGCATATGTTTGCCTGTCTTAACTCATCTCCTTCCGCCTTCTACAGACTGGGCGGCCTCATGGCCGCGGCATGCGATAAGGGATCAGATGAGGCCGCCCAGTCTGAAGCAGGTGTAAGGACATGTGTGAGCGGCAAACATATTTACTGCACAAGGCCATGAATCCCAGCCACGCAGTGTGAATTTTTGAAAACACACTGTGGGCCTGGGATTCATGGCCATCGCTAACCGCAACGGCCGACATAAAATGAGGTCAGAAGACAGGCAGCGCTAACAGGGCATTGCCAAGGGATAACACAAGAGCGCAGACTCCTGTACAGCAAATAACAACGCTCAGGAAGCTGCGCCAAGCACAAAGGCGTTATTTGGGACACCTGTGCTGCGTCTCATAAAAAAGAAAAGTCACGCCTCCACTACAGTTTGACTGTAGAATGGGCTAAATTGTGTACGTCTTTCATTCAGCGTGTGCAAGTAGACAAATCAATGGAGCAACCTTTCACTTGTGCAGCATTAATACTGCACAAGGTGTGTCTCTTGTACTTTGTAACACCTGAGGGGGGGTTAAAGGTTACCTTTGAAATTGGTTCAACTAGGCTTCGGCCTACACTCTGCTCCTCTCCTCCTCCTGCTGCCCCTGGGCTCTAACACCGCTAGTTTTTGCCCGGAAGTGCTAGCTGCACAGAGAAACACACCCGCCATTGTGTCAGTGGGTTCAGCAACGCCAGCTGTTCCCCCACTGTGTAGCCGGCAAAGTGTCCTGCAAACGCAACGCAGACACAAAGCTGCCTCCAGTGCAGGTTTCGGCCTACACTCTGCTCCCCCTGCTTACCCTTTGCTCCAACACCGCTAGTTGGGGCTGTAGGAAGACAATCTTTAATAGGCAACGCATCCTGGTTCCAGCACCGTCAGCTTTTTCCGGGTAGTGTTAAGCTCACTGAGACGCCTATGCTTGCCCCGTCGTGTTGCGGTCGGGTTAGCCAACTCCAGGGTGCCTCCAGTTTAGGAGCTTCCTATGTGGGCTGCGTGAATTGGTAGTCAAGGCTGGTTCTGTAGTGCCAGTAGGCCAAGCTCCCCCTGTAGGACTGTTGGGGTTCGGTAACTGCGGCTGCCTCGCGGCCTAGCTGTTCTCTCCTCTCCTGTGGGCCTTCGGGTCCACCACCTGGTTCCAGCACCGTCAGCTGGTTCCAGGCCAAGCCTTTGGCTTAGGTGCCTCCTCCTGGGTATCCGAGTTCCGCCAACGCCAGGCGGTCCTTGGTAGTGCTTTTAAGCGCGGGCACCTACAGCTTAGTAACCGGGTTCCAGCACCGTCAGCTGGTCCTCAGTGCCATTGGCTCTTGCACACTGGGGCAACGCATCCGGGTTCCAGCACCGCCAGCTGGTTCTCGGCAGTGTTTTTGTCACGGGTACTCCCTCGTGCCCAGCCTGGTTCCAGCACCGTCAGCTGTTTCCGGGTAGTGTCAAGCTCACTGAGACGCCTATGCTTGCCCCGTCGTGTTGCGGTCGGGTTAGAGTGCCTCCAGTTTAGGAGCTTCCTATGTGGGCTGCGTGAATTGGTAGTCAAGGCTGGTTCTGTAGTGCCAGTAGGCCAAGCTCCCCCTGTAGGACTGTTGGGGTTCGGTAACTGCGGCTGCCTCGCGGCCTGGCTGTTCTCTCCTCTCCTGTGGGCCTTCGGGTCCACCACCTGGTTCCAGCACCGTCAGCTGGTTCCGTGCCGAGCCTTTGGCTTAGGTGTCTCCTCCTGAGTATCCGAGTTCCGCCAACGCCAGGCGGTCCTTGGTAGTGCTTTTAAGCGCGGGCACCTACAGCTTAGTAACCGGGTTCCAGCACCGTCAGCTGGTTCCAGGCCGAGCCTTTGGCTTAGGTGCCTCCTCCTGGGTATCCGAGTTCCGCCAACGCCAGGCGGTCCTTGGTAGTGCTTTTAAGCGCGGGCACCTACAGCTTAGTAACCGGGTTCCAGCACCGTCAGCTGGTCCTCGGTCGTGCCATTGCCTCTTGCACACTGGGGCAACGCATCCGGGTTCCAGCACCGCCAGCTTGTTCTCGGCAGTGTTTTTGTCACGGGTACTCCCTCGTGCCCAGCCTGGTTCCAGCACCGTCAGCTGTTTCCGGGTAGTGTCAAGCTCACTGAGACGCCTATGCTTGCCCCGTCGTGTTGCGGTCGGGTTAGCCAACTCCAGGGTGCCTCCAGTTTAGGAGCTTCCTATGTGGGCTGCGTGAATTGGTAGTCAAGGCTGGTTCTGTAGTGCCAATAGGCCAAGCTCCCCCTGTAGGACTGTTGGGGTTCGGTAACTGCGGCTGCCTCGCGGCCTAGCTGTTCTCTCGTCTCCTGTGGGCCTTCGGGTCCACCACCTGGTTCCAGCACCGTCAGCTGGTCCCGGGCCGAGCCTTTGGCTTAGGTGCCTCCTCCTGGGTATCCGAGTTCCGCCAACGCCAGGCGGTCCTTGGTAGTGCTTTTAAGCGCGGACACCTACAGCTTAGTAACCGGGTTCCAGCACCGTCAGCTGGTCCTCGGTCGTGCCATTGGCTCTTGCACACTGGGGCAACGCATCCGGGTTCCAGCACCGCCAGCTGGTTCTCGGCAGTGTTTTTGTCATGGGTACTCCCTCATGCCAAGCCTGGTTCCAGCACCGTCAGCTGTTTCCGGGTAGTGTCAAGCTCACTGAGACGCCTATGCTTGCCCCGTCGTGTTGCGGTCGGGTTAGCCAACTCCAGGGTGCCTCCAGTTTAGGAGCTTCCTATGTGGGCTGCGTGAATTGGTAGTCAAGGCTGGTTCTTCAGTGCCAGTAGGCCAAGCTCCCCCTGTAGGACTGTTGGGGTTCGGTAACTGCGGCTGCCTCGCGGCCTAGCTGTTCTCTCCTCTCCTGTGGGCCTTCGGGTCTACCACCTGGTTCCAGTACCGTCAGCTGGTTCCGGGCCGAGCCTTTGGCTTAGGTGCCTCCTCCTGGGTATCCGAGTTCCGCCAACGCCAGGCGGTCCTTGGTAGTGCTTTTAAGCGCGGGCACCTACAGCTTAGTAACCGTGTTCCAGCACCGTCAGCTGGTCCTCGGTCGTGCCATTGGCTCTTGCACACTGGGGCAACGCATCCGGGTTCCAGCACCGCCAGCTGGTTCTCGGCAGTGTTTTTGTCATGGGTACTCCCTCGTGCCAAGCCTGCTTCCAGCACCGTCAGCTGTTTCCGGGTAGTGTCAAGCTCACTGAGACGCCTATGCTTGCCCCGTCGTGTTGCGGTCGGGTTAGCCAACTCCAGGGTGCCTCCAGTTTAGGAGCTTCCTATGTGGGCTGCGTGAATTGGTAGTCAAGGCTGGTTCTGTAGTGCCAGTAGGCCAAGCTCCCCCTGTAGGACTGTTGGGGTTCGGTAACTGCGGCTGCCTCGCGGCCTAGCTGTTCTCTCCTCTCCTGTGGGCCTTCGGGTCCACCACCTGGTTCCAGCACCGTCAGCTGGTTCTCGGCAGTGTCTTTTGCTCTTGTACCTTCTGCTCCCCATCCTGGTTCCAGTACCGTCAGCTGGTTCCGGGCAGAGCCTTTGGCTTAGGTGCCTCCTTCTGGGTATCCAAGTTCCACCAACGTCAGGTGGTCCTTGGTAGTGCTTTCAGGCATGGGTACCTCCTGCTTAGTAACCGGGTTCCAGTAATGTCAGCTGGTCCTCGGTAGTTCCATTGGCTCTTGGACCTTCGGCTACCCATCCGGGTTCCAGTACCGTCAGCTGGTTCTCGGCAGTGTCTTTTGCTCTTGTACCTTCTGCTCCCCATCCTGGTTCCAGTAACGTCAGCTGGTTCCGGGCCGAGCCTTTGGCTTAGGTGCCTCCTCCTGGGTATCCGAGTTCCGCCAACGCCAGGCGGTCCTTGGTAGTGCTTTTAAGCGCGGGCACCTACAGCTTAGTAACCGGGTTCCAGCACCGTCAGCTGGTCCTCGGTCGTGCCATTGGCTCTTGCACACTGGGGCAACGCATCCGGGTTCCAGCACCGCCAGCTGGTTCTCGGCAGTGTTTTTGTCATGGGTACTCCCTCGTGCCAAGCCTGCTTCCAGCACCGTCAGCTGTTTCCGGGTAGTGTCAAGCTCACTGAGACGCCTATGCTTGCCCCGTCGTGTTGCGGTCGGGTTAGCCAACTCCAGGGTGCCTCCAGTTTAGGAGCTTCCTATGTGGGCTGCGTGAATTGGTAGTCAAGGCTGGTTCTGTAGTGCCAGTAGGCCAAGCTCCCCCTGTAGGACTGTTGGGGTTCGGTAACTGCGGCTGCCTCGCGGCCTAGCTGTTCTCTCCTCTCCTGTGGGCCTTCGGGTCCACCACCTGGTTCCAGCACCGTCAGCTGGTTCTCGGCAGTGTCTTTTGCTCTTGTACCTTCTGCTCCCCATCCTGGTTCCAGTACCGTCAGCTGGTTCCGGGCAGAGCCTTTGGCTTAGGTGCCTCCTTCTGGGTATCCAAGTTCCACCAACGTCAGGTGGTCCTTGGTAGTGCTTTCAGGCATGGGTACCTCCTGCTTAGTAACCGGGTTCCAGTAATGTCAGCTGGTCCTCGGTAGTTCCATTGGCTCTTGGACCTTCGGCTACCCATCCGGGTTCCAGTACCGTCAGCTGGTTCTCGGCAGTGTCTTTTGCTCTTGTACCTTCTGCTCCCCATCCTGGTTCCAGTAACGTCAGCTGGTTCCGGGCCGAGCCTTTGGCTTAGGTGCCTCCTCCTGGGTATCCGAGTTCCGCCAACGCCAGGCGGTCCTTGGTAGTGCTTTTAAGCGCGGGCACCTACAGCTTAGTAACCGGGTTCCAGCACCGTCAGCTGGTCCTCGGTCGTGCCATTGGCTCTTGCACACTGGGGCAACGCATCCGGGTTCCAGCACCGCCAGCTGGTTCTCGGCAGTGTTCTTGTCACAGGTACTCCCTCGTGCCAAGCCTGGTTTCAGCACCGTCAGCTGTTTCCGGGTTGTGTCAACTTCACTGAGACGCCTATGCTTGCCCCGTCGTGGTGCGGTCGAGTTAGCCAACTCCAGGGTGCCTCCAGTTTAGGAGCTTCCTATGTGGGCTGCGTGAATTGGTAGTCAAGGCTGGTTCTGTAGTGCCAGTAGGCCAAGCTCCCCCTGTAGGACTGTTGGGGTTCGGTAACTGCGGCTGCCTCGCGGCCTAGCTGTTCTCTCCTCTCCTGTGGGCCTTCGGGTCCACCACCTGGTTCCAGCACCGTCAGCTGGTTCTCGGCAGTGTCTTTTGCTCTTGTACCTTCTGCTCCCCATCCTGGTTCCAGTACCGTCAGCTGGTTCCGGGCAGAGCCTTTGGCTTAGGTGCCTCCTTCTGGGTATCCAAGTTCCACCAACGTCAGGTGGTCCTTGGTAGTGCTTTCAGGCATGGGTACCTCCTGCTTAGTAACCGGGTTCCAGTAATGTCAGCTGGTCCTCGGTAGTTCCATTGGCTCTTGGACCTTCGGCTACCCATCCGGGTTCCAGTACCGTCAGCTGGTTCTCGGCAGTGTCTTTTGCTCTTGTACCTTCTGCTCCCCATCCTGGTTCCAGTAACGTCAGCTGGTTCCGGGCCGAGCCTTTGGCTTAGGTGCCTCCTCCTGGGTATCCGAGTTCCGCCAACGCCAGGCGGTCCTTGGTAGTGCTTTTAAGCGCGGGCACCTACAGCTTAGTAACCGGGTTCCAGCACCGTCAGCTGGTCCTCGGTCGTGCCATTGGCTCTTGCACACTGGGGCAACGCATCCGGGTTCCAGCACCGCCAGCTGGTTCTCGGCAGTGTTTTTGTCATGGGTACTCCCTCGTGCCAAGCCTGCTTCCAGCACCGTCAGCTGTTTCCGGGTAGTGTCAAGCTCACTGAGACGCCTATGCTTGCCCCGTCGTGTTGCGGTCGGGTTAGCCAACTCCAGGGTGCCTCCAGTTTAGGAGCTTCCTATGTGGGCTGCGTGAATTGGTAGTCAAGGCTGGTTCTGTAGTGCCAGTAGGCCAAGCTCCCCCTGTAGGACTGTTGGGGTTCGGTAACTGCGGCTGCCTCGCGGCCTAGCTGTTCTCTCCTCTCCTGTGGGCCTTCGGGTCCACCACCTGGTTCCAGCACCGTCAGCTGGTTCTCGGCAGTGTCTTTTGCTCTTGTACCTTCTGCTCCCCATCCTGGTTCCAGTACCGTCAGCTGGTTCCGGGCAGAGCCTTTGGCTTAGGTGCCTCCTTCTGGGTATCCAAGTTCCACCAACGTCAGGTGGTCCTTGGTAGTGCTTTCAGGCATGGGTACCTCCTGCTTAGTAACCGGGTTCCAGTAATGTCAGCTGGTCCTCGGTAGTTCCATTGGCTCTTGGACCTTCGGCTACCCATCCGGGTTCCAGTACCGTCAGCTGGTTCTCGGCAGTGTCTTTTGCTCTTGTACCTTCTGCTCCCCATCCTGGTTCCAGTAACGTCAGCTGGTTCCGGGCCGAGCCTTTGGCTTAGGTGCCTCCTCCTGGGTATCCGAGTTCCGCCAACGCCAGGCGGTCCTTGGTAGTGCTTTTAAGCGCGGGCACCTACAGCTTAGTAACCGGGTTCCAGCACCGTCAGCTGGTCCTCGGTCGTGCCATTGGCTCTTGCACACTGGGGCAACGCATCCGGGTTCCAGCACCGCCAGCTGGTTCTCGGCAGTGTTCTTGTCACAGGTACTCCCTCGTGCCAAGCCTGGTTTCAGCACCGTCAGCTGTTTCCGGGTTGTGTCAACTTCACTGAGACGCCTATGCTTGCCCCGTCGTGGTGCGGTCGAGTTAGCCAACTCCAGGGTGCCTCCAGTTTAGGAGCTTCCTATGTGGGCTGCGTGAACTGGTAGTCAAGGCTGGTTCTGTAGTGCCAGTAGGCCCAGCTCCCCCTGTAGGACTGTTGGGGTTCGGTAACTGCGGCTGCCTCGCGGCCTAGCTGTTCTCTCCTCTCCTGTGGACCTTCGGGTCCACCACCTGGTTCCAGCACCGTCAGCTGGTTCTAGGCAGTGTCTTTTGCTCTTGTACCTTCTGCTCCCCATCCTGGTTCCAGTAACGTCAGCTGGTTCCGGGCAGAGCCTTTGGCTTAGGTGCCTCCTTCTGGGTATCCAAGTTCCACCAACGTCAGGTGGTCCTTGGTAGTGCTTTCAGGCACGGGTACCTCCTGCTTAGTAACCGGGTTCCAGTAACGTCAGCTGGTCCTCGGTAGTTCCATTGGCTCTTGGACCTTCGGCTACCCATCCGGGTTCCAGTACCGTCAGCTGGTTCTCGGCAGTGTCTTTTGCTCTTGTACCTTCTGCTCCCCATCCTGGTTCCAGTAACGTCAGCTGGTTCCGGGCAGAGCCTTTGGCTTAGGTGCCTCCTTCTGGGTATCCGAGTTCCGCCAACGTCAGGCGGTCCTTGGTAGTGCTTTTTAGCACGGGTACCTCCTGCTTAGTAACCGGGTTCCAGTAACGTCAGCTGGTCCTCGGTAGTTCCATAGGCTCTTGAACCTTCGGGTAGCCATCCGAGTTCCAGTTCCATCAGCTGGTTCTCGGCATTTTCTCAGCCTTCTTGTACCTTCTGCTACATTTCCAAGTTGAAGACCCTAAAGTCGACGACCCGGAAGACCACCCCTAAGATGACGACGACACCAGAGACGACAACCAGTGAGATGACGACGACCCTGGATATGACGACCCTGAAGACCACCCCGATGACGACGACGACGGAGACGACGACGGCGGAGACGACGACGGCGGAGACGACGACCCTGGAGACGACGACCCTGGAGACGACGACATGGAAGACCGAGAAGCAGAAGAACAAGAGGCTGCAGAACAAAGAGCAGAAGAACATTAAGCATAACACTTAATATCAGAGCAAAAGATATTATCTCAATTATATGCAGAAGAAGACTAAGCAGTGTATGGGGGTGAGTCCGTTCCTCCTCGTGGTGCCCCTGGATAAAGCCTGATGCTGCAGGCCAAACTGAACGCGGACAAATGTAACTTTTGTGACTGGCAGAACGGAAGGTGTAATCTTCAAATTTTTATAGATAACAACTACGGGAATGCCTGTCACAAATGAGAATATGATGAAGAAGTAGAATAGGAAGAATAATAACAGTGGAATAAAATGAATATGTAGAATAGGAAGAATAGTTGAATAAAATGAATATGAAGAATGTAATAAAAAAAAAATAGGTAGAAGATGAAGAAGAAGATGAATAAGGTGAAGAAGAAGTTGATGTCAAAGATGCTGATGATGACGAAGATGAAAGTGTGGGAAAAGTAAAAAAAAATAATGGGAAGGGCATGGAATAGTGAAACATCAATATCTGACAAAATAAAAAAAAATTTATATAGTCAATATCTTTGTCACTCCGAACGTCTTTAAAAAAAAAAAAAAATCATGCTATTCTATTTGATTGGGCTAAACTTCTATGACTTTAATGTCTCCGCCACCTCCCACAATACATCCTGCATTATTCTTAGTTGTTTTCCTTCATGTAGAATGAACCTACAAGGAAAGAAAGGGTTTATTTTAATTCCGATATTTTGGTCCCATTGACTTGCATTGGGATCGGGTATCGGTATCGGCGATATCCGATATTTTTTGAATATCGGCCGATCCAATCCGATACCGATACTTTCCGATATCGGAAGGTATCGCTCAACACTAGTGACTGCAGACAGGATCTTATCATGTATCTCTATATACAGGGAGCTCCCCCTAGTGGTGGCTGCAGACAGGATCTTATCATGTATCTCTGTATACAGGGAGCTCCCCCTAGAGGTGGCTGCAGACAGGATCTTATCATGTATCTCTGTATACAGGGAGCTCCCCTAGTGGTGGCTGCAGACAGGATCTTATCATGTATCTCTGTATACAGGGAGCTCCCCCTAGTGGTGGCTGCAGACAGGATCTTATCATGTATCTCTGTATACAGGGAGCTCCCCCTAGAGATGGCTGCAGACAGGATCTTATCATGTATCTCTGTATACAGGGAGCTCCCCCTAGTTGTGGCTGCAGACAGGATCTTATCATGTATCTCTGTATACAGGGAGCTCCCCTAGTGGTGGCTGCAGACAGGATCTTATCATGTATCTATGTATACAGGGAGCTCCCCCTAGTGGTGACTGCAGACAGGATCTTATCATGTATCTCTGTATACAGGGAGCTCCCCCTAATGGTGACTACAGACAGGATCTTATCATGTATCTATGTATACAGGGAGCTCCCCATAGTGGTGACTGCAGATAGGATCTTATCGTGTATCTCTGTATACAGGGAGCTCCCCCTAGTGGTGACTGCAGACAGGATCTTCTCATGTATCTCTGTATACAGGGAGCTCTGTTATGATTAGGTAATTCAGTACCACAATGGACATAGAAGTCAGAGCACATACAGTGATCTGACAATAACCCAAAAACATAGAGCGAGCTCTGAGACGTCGGAACTCTGCTGACCGCAATCCGTAATCCTCTCCAACCACACTAGAGGCAGCCGTGGATTGCTCCTAACGCTCCCTATGCAACTCGGCACAGCCTGAGAAACTAGCTAGCCTGAAGATAGAAAATAAGCCTACCTTGCCTCAGAAAAATACCCCAAAGGAAAAGGCAGCCCCCCACATATAATGACTGTGAGTTAAGATGAAAAGACAAACGTAGAGATGAAATAGATTTAGCAAAGTGAGGCCCGACTTTATGAACAGAGCGAGGATAGGAAAGGTAACTTTGCGGTCAACACAAAACCCTATAAACAACCACGCAAAGGGGGCAAAAAGACCCTCCGTACCGACTAACGGCACGGAGGTACACCCTCTGCGTCCCAGAGCTTCCAGCAAGCAAGAAAAACCAAATAAGCAAGCTGGACAGAAAAAACAGCAAACAAAAATAACACAAGCGAAACGTAGCTATGCAGAGCAGCAGGCCAAAGGAACGATCCAGGAGGAAACAGGTCCAATACTAGAACATTGACTGGAGGCCAGGATCAAAGCACCAGGTGGAGTTAAATGGAGCAGCACCTAACGACTTTACCACATCACCTGAGGAAGGAAACTCAGAAGCCGCAGTACCACTCTCCTCCACCAACGGAAGCTCACAGACAGAATCAGCCGAAGTACCACTTGTGACCACAGGAGGGAGCTCTGCCACAGAATTCACAACAGTACCCCCCCTTGAGGAGGGGTCACCGAACCCTCACCAGAGCCCCCAGGACGACCAGGATGAGCCATATGAAAGGCACGAACAAGATCGGGAGCATGGACATCAGAAGCAAAGACCCAGGAACTATCTTCCTGAGCATAACCCTTCCACTTAACCAGATACTGGAGTTTCCGTCTCGAAACACGAGAATACAAAATCTTCTCCACAATATACTCCAACTCCCCCTCCACCAAAACCGGGGCAGGAGGATCAACAGATGGAACCATAGGTGCCACGTATCTCCGCAACAATGACCTATGGAATACGTTATGTATGGAAAAAGAATCTGGAAGGGTCAGACGAAAAGACACAGGATTAAGAACCTCAGAAATCCTATAAGGACCAATGAAACGAGGCTTAAATTTAGGAGAGGAAACCTTCATAGGAATATGACGAGATGACAACCAAACCAAATCCCCAACACGAAGTCGGGGACCCACACAGCGTCTGCGATTAGCAAAACGTTGAGCCTTCTCCTGGGACAAGGTCAAATTGTCCACTAAATGAGTCCAGATCTGCTGCAACCTGTCCACAACAGTATCCACACCAGGACAGTCCGAAGACTCAACCTGTCCTGAAGAGAAACGAGGATGGAACCCAGAGTTGCAGAAAAACGGCGAAACCAAGGTAGCCGAGCTGGCCCGATTATTAAGGGCGAACTCAGCCAAAGGCAAAAAGGACACCCAGTCATCCTGATCAGCAGAAACAAAGCATCTCAGATATGTTTCCAAGGTCTGATTGGTTCGTTCGGTCTGGCCATTAGTCTGAGGATGGAAAGCCGAGGAAAAAGACAAGTCAATGCCCATCCTAGCACAAAAGGCTCGCCAAAACCTCGAAACAAACTGGGAACCTCTGTCAGAAACGATATTCTCCGGAATGCCATGTAAACGAACCACATGCTGGAAGAACAATGGCACCAAATCAGAGGAGGAAGGTAATTTAGACAAGGGTACCAAATGGACCATCTTAGAGAAGCGATCACAAACCACCCAAATGACTGACATTTTTTGAGAGACGGGAAGATCTGAAATAAAATCCATAGAGATATGTGTCCAAGGCCTCTTCGGGACCGGCAAGGGCAAAAGCAACCCACTGGCACGAGAACAGCAGGGCTTAGCCCGAGCACAAATCCCACAGGACTGCACAAAAGAACGCACATCCCGTGACAGACATGGCCACCAAAAGGATCTAGCCACTAACTCTCTGGTACCAAAGATTCCAGGATGACCAGCCATCACCGAACAATGAACCTCAGAGATAACTCTATTCGTCCACCTATCAGGGACAAACAGTTTCTCCGCTGGGCAACGATCAGGTTTATTAGCCTGAAATTTTTGCAGCACCCGCCGCAAATCAGGGGAGATGGCAGACAAAATTACTCCCTCTTTGAGAATACCCGCCGGCTCAGATAAACCCGGAGAGTCGGGCACAAAACTCCTAGACAGGGCATCCGCCTTCACATTTTTAGAGCCCGGAAGGTACGAAACCACAAAGTCAAAACGGGAGAAAAACAGCGACCAGCGAGCCTGTCTAGGATTCAACCGTTTGGCAGACTCGAGATAAATCAAGTTCTTATGATCAGTCAAGACCACCACGCGATGCTTAGCTCCTTCAAGCCAATGACGCCACTCCTCGAATGCCCACTTCATGGGCAGCAACTCTCGATTGCCTACATCATAATTTCGCTCAGCAGGCGAAAACTTCCTGGAAAAGAAGGCGCAAGGTTTCATCACCGAGCAATCAGAACTTCTCTGCGACAAAACAGCCCCCGCTCCAATTTCAGAAGCATCAACCTCGACCTTGAACGGAAGCGAAACATCTGGCTGACATAACACAGGGGCAGAAGAAAAACGACGCTTCAACTCTTGAAAAGCTTCCACAGCAGCAGAAGACCAATTGACCACATCAGCACCCTTCTTGGTCAAATCGGTCAATGGTTTAGCAATACTAGAAAAATTGCAGATGAAGCGACGATAAAAATTAGCAAAGCCCAGGAACTTTTACTCTTCAGAGATGTCGGCTGAGTCCAATCATGGATGGCCTGGACCTTAACAGGATCCATCTCGATAGTAGAAGGGGAAAAAATTAACCCCAAAAATGAAACCTTCTGAACACCAAAGAGACACTTTGATCCCTTCACAAACAAAGAATTAGCACGCAGGACCTGGAACACCATTCTGACCTGCTTCACATGAGACTCCCAATCATCCGAGAAGACGAAAATATCATCCAAGTACACAATCAGGAATTTATCCAGGTACTCTCGGAAGATGTCATGCATAAAGGACTGAAACACTGATGGAGCATTGGCAAGTCCGAATGGCATAACTAGGTATTCAAAATGGCCCTCGGGCGTATTAAATGCAGTTTTCCATTCATCGCCCCGCTTAATACGCACAAGATTATACGCACCACGAAGATCTATCTTGGTGAACCAACTAGCCCCCTTAATCCGAGCAAACAAATCAGATAACAGCGGCAAGGGGTACTGAAATTTGACCGTGATCTTATTTAGAAGGCGGTAATCTATACAAGGTCTCAGCGAACCATCCTTCTTGGCCACAAAAAAGAACCCCGCTCCCAATGGCGACGATGACGGGCGAATATGCCCCTTCTCCAAGGACTCCTTCACGTAACTCCGCATAGCGGCGTGCTCAGGTACAGATAAATTAAACAGTCGACCTTTTGGAAATTTACTACCAGGAATCAAATCGATAGCACAATCACAATCCCTATGCGGAGGTAGGGCATTGGACTTGGGCTCATCAAATACATCCCGGTAATCAGACAAGAACTCTGGGACCTCAGAAGGGGTGGATGACGAAATAGACAGAAATGGAACATCACCATGTACCCCCTGACAACCCCAGCTGGACACAGACATGGATTTCCAATCTAATACTGGATTATGGACCTGTAGCCATGGCAACCCCAACACGACCACATCATGCAGATTATGCAACACCAGAAAGCGAACATCCTCCTGATGTGCAGGAGCCATGCACATGGTCAGCTGGGTCCAGTACTGAGGCTTATTCTTGGCCAAAGGCATAGCATCAATTCCTCTCAATGGAATAGGACACTGCAAGGGCTCCAAGAAAAACCCACAACGCCTGGCATACTCCAAGTCCATCAAATTCAGAGCAGCGCCTGAATCCACAAATGCCATGACAGAATAAGATGACAAAGAGCAGATCAAAGTAACGGACAAAAGAAATTTTGACTGTACTGTACCAATGGTGGCAGACCTAGCGAACCGCTTAGTGCGTTTAGGACAATCAGAGATAGCATGAGTGGAATCACCACAGTAGAAACACAGCCCATTCTGACGTCTGTGTTCTTGCCGTTCAACTCTGGTCAAAGTCCTATCGCACTGCATAGGCTCAGGTCTATGCTCAGATAATACCGCCAAATGGTGCACAGATTTACGCTCACGCAAGCGTCGACCGATCTGAATGGACAAAGACATAGACTCATTTAGACCAGCAGGCATAGGAAATCCCACCATGACATCCTTAAGGGCTTCAGAGAGACCCTTTCTGAAAATAGCTGCGAGCGCACATTCATTCCATTGAGTGAGTACGGACCACTTTCTAAATTTCTGACAATATACCTCTATCTCATCCTGACCCTGACACAGAGCCAGCAAATTTTTCTCTGCCTGATCCACCGAATTAGGTTCATCGTACAGCAATCCGAGCGCCAGGAAAAACGCATCAATATTACTTAATGCAGGATCTCCTGGCGCAAGGGAAAATGCCCAGTCTTGAGGGTCGCCACGCAAAAAAGAAATAATAATTCTAACTTGTTGAACTGGGTCACCAGAGGAGCGAGGTTTCAAGGCCAGAAACAGTTTGCAATTATTTTTGAAATTCACAAACTTGGCTCTATCACCATAAAACAAATCAGGAATAGGAATTCTTGGTTCTAACATAGAATTCTGAACCACCAAATCTTGAATCTTTTGTACATTTATAACGAGATTATCCATTGAAGAGCACAGACCCTGAATGTCCATGTCCACACCTGTGTCCTGAACCACCCAAATGTCTAGGGGAAAAAAAAGGCAAAACACAGTGCAAAGAAAAAAAAATGGTCTCAGAACTTCTTTTTTCCCTCTATTGAGAATCATTAGTACTTTGGGCCTCCAGTACTGTTATGATTAGGTAATTCAGTACCACAATGGACATAGAAGTCAGAGCACATACAGTGATCTGACAATAACCCAAAAACATAGAACGAGCTCTGAGACGTGGGAACTCTGCTGACCGCAATCCCTAATCCTCTCCAACCACACTAGAGGCAGCCGTGGATTGCTCCTAACGCTCCCTATGCAACTCGGCACAGCCTGAGAAACTAGCTAGCCTGAAGATAGAAAATAAGCCTACCTTGCCTCAGAGAAATACCCCAAAAGAAAAAGCAGCCCCCCACATATAATGACTGTGAGTTAAGATGAAAAGACAAACGTAGAGATGAAATAGATTTAGCAAAGTGAGGCCCGTCTTTCTGAACAGAGCGAGGATAGGAAAGGTAACTTTGCGGTCAACACAAAACCCTACAAACAACCACGCAAAGGGGGCAAAAAGACCCTCCGTACCGACTAACGGCACGGAGGTACACCCTCTGCGTCCCAGAGCTTCCAGCAAGCAAGAAAAACCAAATAAGCAAGCTGGACAGAAAAAACAGCAAACAAAAATAACACAAGCGAAACTTAGCTATGCAGAGCAGCAGGCCACAGGAACGATCCAGGAGGAAGAAGTCCAATACTAGAACATTGACTGGAGGCCAGGATCAAAGCACCAGGTGGAGTTAAATAGAGCAGCACCTAAAGACTTCACCACATCACCTGAGGAAGGAAACTCAGAAGCCGCAGTACCACTCTCCTCCACCAACGGAAGCTCACAGACAGAATCAGCCGAAGTACCACTTGTGACCACAGGAGGGAGCTCTGCCACAGAATTGACAACAAAGCTCCCCCTTGTGGTGATTGCAGACAGGATCTTATTGTGTATCTCTGTATACAGGATGCTCCCCCTAGTGGTGACTGTAGACAGGATCTTCTCATGTATCTCTGTATGCAGGGAGCTCCCCCTTGTGGTGACTGCAGACAGGATCTTATAACGTATCTCTGTATACAGGGAGCTCCCCTAGTGGTGGCTGCAGACAGGATCTTATCATGTATCTCTGTATACAGGGAGCTCCCCCTAGTGGTGGCTGCAGACAGGATCTTATCATGTATCTCTGTATACAGGGAGCTCCCCCTAGTGGTGACTGCAGACAGAATCTTATCATGTATCTCTGTATACAGGGAGCTCCCACTAGAGGTGGCTGCAGACAGGATCTTATCATGTATCTCTGTATACAGGGAGCTCCCCTAGTGGTGGCTGCAGACAGGATCTTATCATGTATCTCTGTATACAGGGAGCTCCCCCTAGTGGTGACTGCAGACAGGATCTTATAATGTATCTCTGTATAGAGGGAGCTCCCCTAGTGGTGTCTGCAGACAGGATCTTATCATGTATCTCTGTATACAGGGAGCTCCCCCTAGTGGTGGCCGCGGACAGGATCTTATCATGTATCTCTGTATACAGGGAGCTCCCCTAGTGGTGACTACAGACAGGATCTTATCATGTATCTCTGTATACAGGGAGCTCCCCTAGTGGTGACTACAGACAGGATCTTATCATGTATCTCTGTATACAGGGAGCTCCCCTTAGTGGTGTCTGCAGACAGGATCTTATCATGTATCTCTGTATACAGGGAGCTCCCTTAGTGGTGACTACAGACAGGATCTTATCATGTATCTCTGTATACAGGGAGCTCCCCATAGTGGTGGCTGCAGACAGGATCTTATCGTGTATCTCTGTATACAGGGAGCTCCCCCTAGTGGTTACTGCAGACAGGATCTTCTCATGTATCTCTGTATACAGGGAGCTCCCCCTAGTGGTGGCTGCAGACAGGATCTTATCATGTATCTCTGTATACAGGGAGCTCCCCCTAGTGGTGGTTGCAGACAGGATCTTATCATGTATCTCTGTATACAGGAAGCTCCCCCTAGTGGTGGCTGCAGACAGGATCTTATCATGTATCTCTGTATACAGGGAGCTCCCCTAGTGGTGTCTGCAGACAGGATCTTATCATGTATCTCTGTATACAGGGAGCACCCCTAGTGGTGTCTGCAGACAGGATCTTATCATGTATCTCTGTATACAGGGAGCTCCCCCTAGAGGTGGCTGCAGACAGGATCTTATCATGTATCTCTGTATACAGGGAGCTCCCCCTAGTGGTGGATGCAGACAGGATATTATCATGTATTTCTGTATACAGGGAGCTCCCCCTAGTGGTGGCTGCAGACAGAATCTTATCATGTATCTCTGTATACAGGGAGCTCCCCCTAATGGTGACTACAGACAGGATCTTATCATGTATCTCTGTATACAGGGAGCTCCCCCTAGTGGTGACTGCAGACAGGATCTTATCATGTATCTCTGTATACAGGGAGCTCCCCCTAGTGGTGGCTGCAGACAGGATCTTATCGTGTATCTCTGTATACAGGGAGCTCCCCCTAGTGGTGACTGCAGACAGGATCTTCTCATGTATCTCTGTATACAGGGAGCTCCCCCTTGTGGTGACTTCAGACAGGATCTTATCGTGCATCTCTGTATACAGGATGCTCCCCCTAGTGGTGGCTGCAGACAGGATCTTATCATGTATCTCTGTATACAGGATGCTCCCCCTAGTGGTGACTGCAGACAGAATCTTATCGTGTATCTCTGTATACAGGATGCTCCCCCTAGTGGTGACTGTAGACAGGATCTTCTCATGTATCTCTGTATACAGGGAGCTCCCCCTAGTGGTGGCTGCAGACAGGATCTTATCATGTATCTCTGTATACAGGGAGCTCCCCTAGTGGTGGCTGCAGACAGGATCTTATCATGTATCTCTGTATGCAGGGAGCTCCCCCTAGTGGTGACTGCAGACAGGATCTTATCATGTATCTCTGTAAACAGGGAGCTCCCCCTAATGGTGACTACAGACAAGATCTTATCATGTATCTCTGTATACAGGGAGCTCCCCATAGTGGTGGCTGCAGACAGGATCTTATCGTGTATCTCTGTATACAGGGAGCTCCCCCTAGTGGTGACTGCAGACATGATCTTCTCATGTATCTCTGTATACAGGATGCTCCCCCTAGTGGTGGCTGCAGACAGGATCTTATCATGTATCTCTGTATACAGGATGCTCCCCCTAGTGGTGACTGCAGACAGAATCTTATCGTGTATCTCTGTATACAGGATGCTCCCCCTAGTGGTGACTGTAGACAGGATCTTCTCATGTATCTCTGTATGCAGGGAGCTCCCCCTAGTGGTGGCCGCGGACAGGATCTTATCATGTATCTCTCTATACAGGGAGCTCCCCTAGTGGTGTCTGCAGACAGGATCTTATCATGTATCTCTGTATACAGGGAGCTCCCCCTAGTGGTGACTGCAGACAGAATCTTATCGTGTATCTCTGTATACAGGGAGCTCCCCCTAGTGGTGGCTGCAGACAGGATCTTATAATGTATCTCTGTATACAGGGAGCTCCCCTAGTGGTGGCTGCAGACAGGATCTTATCATATATCTCTGTATACAGGGAGCTCCCCCTAATGGTGACTACAGACAGGATCTTATCATGTATCTCTGTATACAGGGAGCTCCCCCTAGTGGTGACTGCAGACAGAATCTTATCATGTATCTCTGTATACAGGGAGCTCCCCCTAATGGTGACTACAGACAGGATCTTATCATGTATCTCTGTATACAGGGAGCTCCCCATAGTGGTGGCTGCAGACAGGATCTTATCGTGTATCTCTGTATACAGGGAGCTCCCCCTAGTGGTTACTGCAGACAGAATCTTCTCATGTATCTCTGTATACAGGGAGCTCCCCCTAGTGGTGGCTGCAGACAGGATCTTATCATGTATCTCTGTATACAGGGAGCTCCCCCTTGTGGTGACTGCAGACAGGATCTTATCGTGTATCTCTGTATACAGGATGCTCCCCCTAGTGGTGGCTGCAGACAGGATCTTATCATGTATCTCTGTATACAGGATGCTCCCCCTAGTGGTGACTGCAGACAGAATCTTATCATGTATCTCTGTATACAGGGAGCTCCCCTAGTGGTGACTGCAGACAGAATCTTATCATGTATCTCTGTATACAGGGAGCTCCCCCTAGTGGTGACTGCAGACAGGATCTTATCATGTATCTCTGTATACAGGGAGCTCCCCCTAGTGGTGACTGCAGACAGGATCTTATCGTGTATCTCTGTATACAGGATGCTCCCCTAGTGGTGACTGCAGACAGGATCTTATCATGTATCTCTGTATACAGGGAGCTCCCCCTAGTGGTTACTGCAGACAGAATCTTATCATGTATCTCTGTATACAGGAAGCTCCCCCTAGTGGTGGCTGCAGACAGGATCTTATCATGTATCTCTGTATACAGGGAGCTCCCCCTAGTGGTGGCTGCAGACAGGATCTTATCATGTATCTCTGTATACAGAGAGCTCCCCCTAGTGGTGACTGCAGACAGGATCTTATCATGTATCTCTGTATACAGGGAGCTCCCCCTAGTGGTGACTGCAGACAGGATCTTATCGTGTATCTCTGTATACAGGATGCTCCCCTAGTGGTGACTGCAGACAGGATCTTATCATGTATCTCTGTATACAGAGAGCTCCCCCTAGTGGTGACTGCAGACAGGATCTTATCATGTATCTCTGTATACAGGGAGCTCCCCCTAGTGGTGGCTGCAGAGAGGATCTTATCATGTATCTCTGTATACAGGGAGCTCCCCCTAGTGGTGGCTGCAGACAGAATCTTATCATGTATCTCTGTATACAGGGAGCTCCCCCTAGTGGTGACTGCAGACAGGATCTTATCATGTATCTCTGTATACAGGGATCTCCCCCTAGTGGTGGCTGCAGATTTCTTTAGGGATTGCTCTACCGATCGACTTTTAGTGCAGTCAGGAGTGGAGTTAACTCCATGCTTAGAAAATCCTTCATATTTCATATTGCTGCGAGATCCGGGAAGAGATTCACCCAGGATGAACCTTCAATCATGTCTAATAATGAGAAAATATTAGGGAAATGCTTTTCAAATAAATGCAGTGGCTTGAGAAAATAATCACCCCCTTGGCATTTTTCATGTTTTCTGTTGTGAATTCTGTGGCAGAGCTCCCTCTTGTGGTCACAAGTGGTACTTCGGCTGATTCTCTCTGTGAGCTTCCGTTGGTGGAGGAAAGTGGTACTGCGGTGTTGTGAATTCTGTGGCTGAGTTCACTCCTGTGGTCACAAGTGGTATTGCAGTCTCTGGGCTTCCTCCCTCAGGTGTTTTGGTGAGCTCGTTGGCTGCCTTGCTATTTAGCTCCACCTGAGTCTGTCTTCCTTGCTCCTTGTCAATGTTCCAGTGTTGGATCTGAGCTACTGCATCTTTCCTTGGGCCTGCTGCTCTGCTAGATAAGTGCTTCTAGTTTGTTTTCTGTTTTTTTCTGTCCAGCTTGCTATTAACTTTTGCTGGAAGCTCTGAGAAGCAAAGGGGTGCACCGCCGTGCTGTTAGTTCGGCACGGTGGGTCTTTTTGCCCCTTTGCGTGGTTTTCGTTTTAGGGTTTTTTGTAGACTGCATAGTTCTCTTTGCTATCCTCGCTCTGTCTAGAATATCGGGCCTCACTTTGCTGAATCTATTTCATTCCTACGTTTGTCTTTTCATCTTGCTAACAGTCATTATATGTGGGGGGCTGCCTATTCCTTTGGGGTATTTCTCTGAGGTAAGTCAGGCTTGTATTTCTATCTTCAGGCTAGTCAGCTCCTCAGGCAGTGCCGAGTTGCATAGGTAGTGATAGGCGCAATCCACTGCTGCTTATAGTTGTGTGAGGATAGATCAGGTACTGCAGTCTACAGAGATTCCACGTCTCAGAGCTCGTCCTATTGTTTTTGGTTATTGCCAGATCTCTGTATGTGCGCTGATTACTGCACGCTGTGTTGCCTGATTGCCAGCCATAACACTGCGGCTTCTGAGTTTCCTTCCTCGGTTGATATGGTGAGGTCGTTAGGTGCTGCTCTATTTAACTCCACCTAGTGCTTTGATCCTGGCCTCCAGTCAATGTTCTAGTATTGGACCTGTCTCCTCCTGGATCGTTCCTGTGGCCTGCTGCTCTGCATAGCTAAGTTATTCTTTGCTATTTGTTTGCTGTTTTTTTCTGTCCAGCTTGTCTATTTGTTTTTTCCTGCTTGCTGGAAGCTCTGGGACGCAGAGGGTGTATCTCCGTGCCGTTAGTTCGGTACGGAGGGTCTTTTTGCCCCCTTTGCGTGGTTTTTGTAGGGTTTTGTGTTGACCGCAAAGTTACCTTTCCTATCCTCGCTCTGTTCAGAAAGTTGGGCCTCGCTTTGCTAAATCTATTTCATCTCTACGTTTGTCTTTTCATCTTAACTCACAGTCATTATATGTGGGGGCTGCCTTTTCCTTTGGGGATATTTCTCTGAGGCAAGGTAGGCTTATTTTCTATCTTCAGGCTAGCTAGTTTCTCAGGCCGTGCCGAGTTGCATAGGGAGCGTTAGGCGCAATCCACGGCTGCCTTTAGTGTGGTTGGAGAGGATTAGGGATTGCGGTCAACAGAGTTCCCACGTCTCAGAGCTCGTTCTTGTTTTTTGGGTTATTGCCAGGTCACTGTATGTGCGCTGACCTTTATGTCCATTGTGGTACTGAATTACCTTTCATAACAGTACTGGAGGCCCAAAGTACTAATGATTCTCAATAGAGGGAAAAAAGAAGTTCTGAGACCATTTTTTTTTTCTCTGCACTGTGTTTTGCCTTTTTTTTCCCCTAGACATTTGGGTAGTTCAGGACACAGGTGTGGACATGGATATTCAGGGTCTGTGCTCTTCATTGGATAATCTCGTTATAAATGTACAAAAGATTCAAGATTTGGTGGTTCAGAAGCCTATGTTAGAACCAAGAATTCCTATTCCTGATTTGTTTTATGGTGATAGAGCCAAGTTTGTGAATTTCAAAAATAATTGCAAACTGTTTCTGGCCTTGAAACCTCGCTCCTCTGGTGATCCAGTTCAACAAGTGAGAATTGTTATTTCTTTTTTGCGTGGCGATCCTCAGGACTGGGCATTTTCCCTTGCGCCAGGGGATCCTGCATTAAGTAATATTGATGCGTTTTTCCTGGCGCTCGGATTGCTGTACGATGAGCCTAATTCAGTGGATCAGGCAGAGAAGAATTTGCTGGCTCTGTGTCAGGGTCAGGATGAGATAGAGGTATATTGTCAGAAATTTAGAAAGTGGTCCATACTCACTCAATGGAATGAATGTGCGCTCGCAGCTATTTTCAGAAGAGGTCTCTCTGAAGCCCTTAAGGATATCATGGTGGGATTTCCTATGCCTGCTGGTCTGAATGAGTCTATGTCTTTGGCCATTCAGATCGGGTGACGCTTGCGCGAGCGTAAATCTGTGCACCATTTGGCGGTATTACCTGAGCTTAAACCTGAGCCTATGCAGTGCGATAGGACTTTGACCAGAGTTGAACGGCAAGAACACAGACGTCTGAATGGGCTGTGTTTCTACTGTGGTGATTCCACTCATGCTATCTCTGATTGTCCTAAGCGCACTAAGCGGTTCGCTAGGTCTGCCACCATTGGTACGGTACAGTCAAAATTTCTTCTGTCCGTTACCTTGATCTGCTCTTTGTCATCGTATTCTGTCATGGCATTTGTGGACTCAGGCGCTGCTCTGAATTTGATGGACTTGGAGTATGCTAGGCGTTGTGGGTTTTTCTTGGAGCCCTTGCAGTGTCCTATTCCATTGAGAGGAATTGATGCTACGCCTTTGGCCAAGAATAAACCTCAATACTGGACCCAGCTGACCATGTGCATGGCTCCTGCACATCAGGAGGTTATTCGCTTTCTGGTGTTGCATAATCTGCATGATGTGGTCATGTTGGGGTTGCCATGGCTACAAGTCCATAATCCAGTATTAGATTGGAAATCCATGTCTGTGTCCAGCTGGGGTTGTCAGGGGGTACATGGTGATGTCCCATTTCTGACTATTTCGTCATCCACCCCTTCTGAGGTTCCTGAGTTCTTGTCTGATTACCGGGATTTATTTGATGAGCCCAAGTCCGATACCCTACCTCCACATAGGGATTGTGATTGTACTATCGATTTGATTCCTGGTAGTAAATTCCCAAAAGGTCGACTGTTTAATTTATCTGTACCTGAGCACGCTGCTATGCGGAGTTACGTGAAGGAGTCCTTGGAGAAGGGTCATATTCGCCCGTCATCGTCGCCATTAGGAGCAGGGTTCTTTTTTGTAGCCAAGAAGGATGGTTCACTGAGACCTTGTATAGATTACCGCCTTCTAAATAAGATCACGGTTACATTTCAGTACCCTTTGCCATTATTATCTGATTTGTTTGCTCGCATTAAGGGGGCTAGTTGGTTCACCAAGATAGATCTTCGTGGTGCGTATAATCTTGTGCGTATTAGGCGAGGCGATGAGTGGAAAACTGCATTTAATACGCCCGAGGGCCATTTTGAGTATCTAGTAATGCCATTCGGACTTGCCAATGCTCCATCAGTGTTTCAGTCCTTTATGCATGATATCTTCCGAGAGTACCTGGATAAATTCCTGATTGTATACTTAGATGACAATTTGATCTTCTCGGATGATTGTGAGTCTCATGTGAAGCAGGTCAGAACGGTGTTTCAGGTCCTGCGTGCTAATTCTTTGTTTGTGAAGGGATCAAAGTGTCTCTTTGGTGTCCAGAAGGTTTCATTTTTGGGGTTCATCTTTTCCCCTTCTACTATCGAGATGGACCCTGTTAAGGTCCAGGCCATCTATGATTGGACTCAGCCGACATCTCTGAAAAGTCTGCAAAAGTTCCTGGGCTTTGCTAATTTTTATCGTCGCTTCATCTGCAATTTTTCTAGTATTGCTAAACCATTGACCGATTTGACCAAGAAAGGTGCTGATGTGGTCAATTGGTCTTCTGCTGCGGAAGCTTTTCAAGAGTTGAAGCGTCGTTTTTCTTCTGCCCCTGTGTTGTGTCAACCAGATGTTTCGCTTCCGTTCCAGGTCGAGGTTGATGCTTCTGAGATTGGAGCAGGGGCTGTTTTGTCGCAGAGAAGTTCTGATTGCTCGGTGATGAAACCATGCGCCTTCTTTTCCAGGAAGTTTTCGCCTGCTGAGCAAAATTATGATGTGGGCAATCGAGAGTTGCTGGCCATGAAGTGGGCATTCGAGGAGTGGCGTCATTGGCTTGAAGGAGCTAAGCATCGCGTGGTGGTCTTGACTGATCATAAGAACTTGACTTATCTCGAGTCCGCCAAGCGGTTGAATCCTAGACAAGCTCGTTGGTCGTTGTTTTTTGCCCGTTTTGACTTTGTGATTTCATATCTTCCGGGCTCTAAAAATGTGAAGGCGGATGCTCTGTCTAGGAGTTTTGTGCCCGACTCTCCTGGTGTATCTGAGCCGGCGGGTATCCTCAAAGAGGGAGTAATTGTGTCTGCCATCTCCCCTGATTTGCGGCGGGTGCTGCAAAAATTTCAGGCTGATAAACCTGATCGTTGCCCAGCGGAGAACTGTTTGTCCCTGATAGGTGGACGAATAAAGTTATCTCTGAGGTTAATTGTTCGGTGTTGGCTGGTCATCCTGGAATCTTTGGTACCAGAGAGTTAGTGGCTAGATCCTTTTGGTGGCCATCTCTGTCGCGGGATGTGCGTACTTTTGTGCAGTCCTGTGGGATTTGTGCTCGGGCTAAGCCCTGCTGTTCTCGTGCCAGTGGGTTGCTTTTGCCCTTGCCGGTCCCGAAGAGACCTTGGACACATATCTCTATGGATTTTATTTCAGATCTTCCCGTCTCTCAAAAGATGTCAGTCATTTGGGTGGTCTGTGATCGCTTTTCTAAGATGGTCCATTTGGTACCCTTGTCTAAATTGCCTTCCTCCTCTGATTTGGTGCCATTATTTTTCCAGCATGTGGTTCGTTTACATGGCATTCCAGAGAATATCGTTTCTGACAGAGGTTCCCAGTTTGTTTCGAGGTTTTGGCGAGCCTTTTGTGGTAGGATGGACATTGACTTGTCTTTTTCCTTGGCTTTCCATCCTCAGACTAATGGCCAGACCGAACGAACCAATCAGACCTTGGAAACATATCTGAGATGCTTTGTTTCTGCTGATCAGGATGACTGGGTGTCCTTTTTGCCTTTGGCTGAGTTCGCCCTTAATAATCGGGCCAGCTCGGCTACCTTGGTTTCACCGTTTTTCTGCAACTCTGGGTTCCATCCTCGTTTCTCTTCAGGGCAGGTTGAGTCTTCGGACTGTCCTGGTGTGGATGCTGTGGTGGACAGGTTGCAGCAGATTTGGACTCATGAAAACACAAAAAAGCACAGTAAAACCAAAAACACTCTGTTGCAAAAAAATCACAGTGGACAGCAAGTGCTGGTAAAAAGATGGAAAAAACAGGGTATTTGGTTGATACGTTTTTTGCAAAAAATGTATATTAAGCCGCTCTACCAAACGTCAAGGTATACCCGTATCAGAGCAGTCCTAGCTAATGTATGTAATCCCTATCTGATGTATTTAAAACCTGGTCATATGTACAATACCTGTATGAGCAGGATTCTGAAAAGGAATGTCCATGTGGACACGCTGGACAGAACGGCTCCTGTGCGCACAGCTCAAAAAAAGAGGGGTGGAGGCCTCCCCAGTCTTGTGGACACAAGAAAACAATAATGTAAAACCAGAACACATGAGCTGCGCGCACAGTGAACAAGCCCGTAGAGACATGTTCACACCACCAAGATTTGGACTCATGTAGTGGACAATTTGACCTTGTCCCAGGAGAAGGCTCAACGTTTCGCTAATCGCAGACGCTGTGTGGGTCCCCGACTTCGGGTTGGGGACTTGGTTTGGTTATCTTCTCGTCATATTCCTATGAAGGTTTCCTCTCCTAAGTTTAAACCTCGTTTTATTGGTCCGTATAGGATTTCTGAGGTTCTTAATCCTGTGTCTTTTCGTCTGACCCTTCCAGATTCTTTTTCCATCCATAACGTATTCCATAGGTCAGAGGCATAGCTAGAGCTTTTGCCGCCCGGGGCTGTTCCCGAGTTTGGCGCCCCCCCCCCCCCCCCCCCCCCCCCCCCCCCCCCCCCGGCTCAATACACACGAAGGTTACCAAAAATGGTTTTCCTGTTTTGTAGAACTTAAACTGGGCCTAATGGTGTCACCCCCACATGCCAAACCTGTGACTTAATACCACCACACCGTGACCACACCACATAGTGACCGAATAATACTACATACAAGGGACAAATACCACCGCACCATTTCCAGACCACATATTACCACCACATAGTGACTGAATACTACAATACTGATCAGTAATAAAAAAAAAAAACCACAATACTATCACCATAAGTGCCAGTATTCACAGGAGATCTGTACTTAGTATGCAGTGTCTGTGTAGAGGTAATACAGTGATCACCGGTGACATTGTACACAGGACCTCTGTATATAGTATACAGTGTATAGTGTCAGTGTATAGGTAACACTGACTCACCAGTGACGTCTCTAGGTGAAGTCCTTCATCTTTCATCCAGCACAGACAGCCATCATTCCTTCCAGCCAGGACTCGTTTCTGCAGGAAATAACAGTTATCTCGAGCTCCGCTTGCAGAACACATTACTTAATTTTTCACAACTTCTACATTACACCACATGAAGACAAAAAGGCGATATAGTGTCACTCTGCACAATAACAGTACCGCCCCCCCATTTAAAACAGTATACTCAAAAAATAAAATAAATACATCACTGCAGTAATAATATCCCTTAATTAGCCCCTATGGTAACACTATTCCCCACCCTGGCCCCGTTTATCTCATTCCTGGCTCCAGCCATATGTTCTCGTATCCTGCCCTCATGACTATCCATTCTACACCATATGATCTCCCCATCCTGCCCCATATGATCTCCCCATCCTGCCCCACCAGCCTCCATCGTATCCGTCCTGCCCCATGATCCAATCCTGCCCCGTGTCTCCAATCATGCCCCATGTCTCCAATCATGCCCCAAGTCCTGCCCCCAGTGTGTCCAGCAATCTGCCCCAGTGTGTCCAGTATATTACCCCCATGTTGTCCAGCAATCTACCCCAGTGTGTCCAGCATATTACCCCCATTGTGTCCAGCATATTACCCCCAGTGTGTCCAGCAATCTGCCCCAGTGTGTCCAGCATTCTGCCCCATGGTCTCCAGTATTGCCCCAGTGTGTCCAGCAATCTCCCCCATGGTCTCCAGTATTGCCCCAGTGTGTCCAGCAATCTGCCCCATGGTCTCCAGTATTGCCCCAGTGTGTCCAGCAATCTACCCCATGGTCTCCAGTATTGCCCCGGTGTGTCCAGCAGTCTGCCCCATGGTCTCCAGTATTGCCCCAGTGTGTCCAGCAATCTGCCCCATGGTCTCCAGTATTGCCCCAGTGTGTCCAGCAATCTACCCCATGGTCTCCAGTATTGCCCCGGTGTGTCCAGCAATCTGCCCAATGGTCTCCAGCATTGCCCCCAGAGTCAGACATAAATAAAAAAAAAAAGTAAAATCCTCACCTCTCCCGTTCCCAGCGCAGGTCCGGTGCAGTCAGCGTCTCTCCGGCTCTGCGACGCTCAGGACAGAGAGGCAGAGCGGCGCGCACAGTAGTGACGTCATCGCGCCCTCTGCTCTGAGACGTCGCAGAGTCAGAGGGCGCTGTAGCTGCCGGCGCCGCAGGAACCAGGAGAGGTGAGTATTAGAGCGGGGGGCGGGGGCCCCGGGGGTGGGGAGAGCCTGGTCGCGGCGGCGGACGGCGCCGCCCGAAGATTTAAAGGGGCGTCTTTTTTTTTTTTTTTCCTTTCTCCTGCAGCGCCGGCCGCCCCCCGCATTGTGCCGCCCGGGGCGGACCGCCCCCCCCGCACCCCCCTTCCTACGCCACTGCCATAGGTCATTGTTGCGGAGATACGTGGCACCTATGGTTCCATCTGTTGATCCTCCTGCCCCGGTTTTGGTGGAGGGGGAGTTGGAGTATATTGTGGAGAAGATTTTGGATTCTCGTGTTTCAAGACGGAAACTCCAGTATCTGGTTATGTGGAAGGGTTATGCTCAGGAAGATAATTCCTGGGTCTTTGCCTCTGATGTCCATGCTCCCGATCTTGTTCGTGCCTTTCATATGGCTCATCCTGGTCGTCTTGGGAGCTCTGGTGGGGGTTCGGTGACCCCTCCTCAAGGGGGGGGGGGGTACTGTTGTGAATTCTGTGGCAGAGCTCCCTCTTGTGGTCACAAGTGGTACTTCGGCTGATTCTCTCTGTGAGCTTCCATTGGTGGAGGAAAGTGGTATTGCGGCTTCTGAATTTCCTTCCTCGGGTGATATGGTGAGGTCATTAGGTGCTGCTCTATTTAACTCCACCTAGTGCTTTGATCCTGGCCTCCAGTCAATGTTCTAGTATTGGACCTGTCTCCTCCTGGATGGTTACTGTGGCCTGCTGCTCTGCATAGCTAAGTTATTCTTTGCTATTTGTTTGCTGTTTTTTTCTGTCCAGCTTGTCTATTTGTTTTTTTTCCTGCTTGCTGGAAGCTCTGGGACGCAGAGGGTGTACCTCCGTGCCGTTAGTTCGGTACGGAGGGTCTTTTTGCCCCCTTTGCGTGGTTTTTGTAGGGTTTTGTGTTGACCGCAAAGTTACCTTTCCTATCCTCGCTCTGTTCAGAAAGTCGGGCCTCGCTTTGCTAAATCTATTTCATCTCTACGTTTGTCTTTTCATCTTAACTCACAGTCATTATATGTGGGGGCTGCCTTTTCCTTTGGGGATATTTCTCTGAGGCAAGGTAGGCTTATTTTCTATCTTCAGGCTAGCTAGTTTCTCAGGCCGTGCCGAGTTGCATAGGGAGCGTTAGGCGCAATCCACGGCTGCCTTTAGTGTGGTTGGAGAGGATTAGGGATTGCGGTCAACAGAGTTCCCACGTCTCAGAGCTCGTTCTTGTTTTTTGGGTTATTGCCAGGTCACTATATGTGCGCTGACCTCTATGTCCATTGTGGTACTGAATTACCTTTCATAACAGTTTTCCTACTTCACATTCTTGAATTTCACTGTTGGTTTGTTAAGGTTTTGAGTCAGCTCACGTAGAGAACATACCGACAACTGTGAACATTTGGTTTTCTTTTTATTGTTATGCAAATAATAAGACAAAATAACTGAAAACTTCAGTGTGCATAACTATTCACCCCCTAAAGTCAGTACTTTGTAGAGCCTCCTGTTGCGTCAATTCCAGCTGCAGTCATATTGGATAAGTCTATGAGCTTTCCACATCTGGCCGCTGGGATTTTTGCCCTTTCGTCAAGGCAAAACTGTTCCAGCTCCTTCAGGTTAGATGTTTCCTCTGATGAACAGCGATGTTCACATCTGACCACTCATTCTCCTTTGGATTAAGGTGTTTGGAGATCTCCCTGGTCGTCATGGTGGTGTTTGGAGATCTCCTGTGTCTTCATAGTGGTGTTTGGAGCTCTCCTTGGTCTTCATGATGTTGCTTGGAGATCTCCTTGGTCTTCAGGATGGTGTTCGGAGATCTCCTTGGTGTTCATGGTGTTTGGAGATCTCCTTGATCTTTGTGGTGGTGTTTGGAGATCTCCTTGGTCTTCATTGCGATGTTTGGAGGTCTTCATGGTAGTGTTTGGAGATCTCCTTGGTCTTCATGATGTTTGGAGATCTCTTTGGTTTTCATTATGTTGTTTGGAGAAATCCTTGATTTTCATGGTGGTGTTTTGAGATCTGCTTGGTCTTCATTGTGATGTTTGGAGGTCTCTTTGGTCTTCATGGTGTGGTTTGGAGATCTTTGTTATTTCTCCTTGGTCTTCATGATGTTGTTAGGAGATCTCCTTGGTCTTCATGGTGTGGGGATCTAACTGCATGCAGCTATATTCCTTCCAATGTCTCCCCCTAGTGGACGATGCTGGTAGGTACAATTGAATCATTGATCTCTATGGTAGAGCTAAGGAAGGAAGGCACAGAGGGGCATCAAGCAGAGAATATTCTTATATTGGGGGTCTTTCCTGCCTGTTTATGGAGCCATACTGATGGCACTTTGAATACAACTTTTTCCCATTTCAGGAGCTTTTCATTTTTGATCTCATATTGCTCTAACGGGTCTTTTTTTGTTGTTGTTGGGAGGGGGGGGGGGGGTTGCGGTTTGATTTTTCCATGTTTTATTTTCCATGACTTACGCTGTCACCGATCAGGCATTGATCTACGATAGCGGTTCTCGCCCTCTGAGGACGCCAGTAATCAGTGCCCGGTGTGGCGTCTGCTCCTGCACATTATTAGCCTCTCTCAGCGCCGGATGAGACGACATCGCCCCACAGTTGTTATAGAGACATTCCATTGTACAAAACAAATCTGTTTTATAAGATTTTATTATTTTATTCCACATATAATTCCAGGTGTTCTTTTTATCTTACCCCAATGTCACCTGCTCCTTCTCTAAATCTGACCATTGTATTATAGAGGAAGTAAACTGCTTCAAATTAGTCCCCTTCCAGGCCAGGGTCCCCTCTCCAGGCCAGTGTCCCCCTTCATACCAGTGTCCCCCCTTAAGGCCAGTGTCCCCCTTCAGGGCAGTATCCCCCTCCAGGCTCGTGTCCTCCCTCCAGACATGTATCCTTTTCCGACATCCCACTTCATACTCCTGTTATCTTCCTCCTCCGGGCTCCTGCATCCCCCTCCAGACCCGTGTCATCTTCCACCAGGCCCCTGTGTTTCTCTCCTGACTTACGTGTTCTCCTCCTCCGGACTCCTGTGTCCCCCTCCAGACTCGCGTCCCCCCAGGCCTGTGTGTCCTCCTGTTGGAGATCAATATCCGGGTAGTATAACATATATGCACATGCAGATGTTTATCTTACATACATGTATATCTACGTCTCCAAATTGTCTGGAAATTGAGGAGTGGGCTGTCTCGTTACCGAATCCACAGCCCTGATTTATATATGAAATGTATTTATTTCTTTAAGGTGTAATTAAAAAAAAAAAAAAACCCGGACATTAACCGCAAGAGACTTGCCCATACCCTATATGTCGGTATGGAAGTATGAAGTGGGCATGTTCTAATCTGCAGAAAGGAGGTGAGCTGCAGTATCACCTATTATGTATGGTGGCTCCTGTGTTATCTCCTGTATATAGAGGTGTTATCAGTCATTGTACAGGAGGAGGAGGTGAGCTGTGATATCACCTATTGTGAATGGTGGATCCTGTGTTATCTACTGTATATAGAGGTGTTATCAGTCATTGTACAGGAGGAGGTGAGCTGTGACATCACCTATTATGAATGGTGGATCCTGTGTTATCTACTGTATATAGAGGTGTTATCAGTCATTGTACAGGAGGAGGAGGTGAGCTGTGACATCACCTATTGTGAATGGTGGATCCTGTGTTATCTACTGTATATAGAGGCGTTATCAGTCATTGTACAGGAGGAGGAGGAGGTGAGCTGTGACATCACCTATTGTGAATGGTGGATCCTGTATTATCTACTGTATATAGAGGTGTTATCAGTCATTGTACAGGAGGAGGTGAGCTGTGACATCACCTATTGTGCATGGTGGATCCTGTGTTATCTACTGTATATAGAGGTGTTATCAGTCATTGTACAGGAGGAGGAGGTGAGCTGTGACATCACCCATTGTGAATGGTGGATCCTGTGTTATCTACTGTATATAGAGGTGTTATCAGTCATTGTACAGGAGGAGGAGGTGAGCTGTGACATCACCTATTGTGAATGGTGGATCCTGTGTTATCTACTGTATATAGAGGTGTTATCAGTCATTGTACAGGAGGAGGAGGTGAGCTGTGACATCACCTATTGTGAATGGAGGATCCTGTGTTATCTACTGTATATAGAGGTGTTATCAGTCATTGTACAGGAGGAGGTGAGCTGTGACATCACCTATTGTGAATGGAGGATCCTGTGTTATCTACTGTATATAGAGGAGTTATCAGTCATTGTACAGGAGGAGGAGGTGAGCTGTGACATCACCTATTGTGAATGGTGGATCCTGTATTATCTCCTGTATATAGAGGTTATCAGTCATTGTACAGGAGGAGGAGGTGAGCTGTGACATCACCTATTGTGAATGGTGGATCCTGTGTTATCTACTGTATATAGAGGAGTTATCAGTCATTGTACAGGAGGAGGAGGTGAGCTGTGACATCACCTATTGTGAATGGTGGATCCTGTGTTATCTACTGTATATAGAGGTGTTATCAGTCATTGTACAGGAGGAGGAGGTGAGCTGTGACATCACCTATTGTGAATGGAGGATCCTGTGTTATCTACTGTATATAGAGGTTATCAGTCATTGTGCATGTTCTTTTAAGAGAAGCAGACATATATATGTAGATTATGCACTGTCATGTAATCAGCCTCAGGAAGAGATCGGAGCACATACTCTTATACCCATGGAAAAAATGGATTTTTATTAATACCAAGAGAAATAACATAGTCAAGTGGTGCTGACGACAGACAGAAGACCTTGTGCTGCGCCAATCCCGTGCCGGCTGTGAACTGCCGACCTCATCGCTGCGATAATAAAAGGGGAGTAAACTTTTCTGTAAATAAAGCTGAATTAACTATACATAACGAAAAAAAAAAAAAATCAATTCAACGCATTTTGTTCCTTTAACCTTTACATTGGATGTAGCCGGCAGTGTAAAGAATGGCGCTTTTGCCATGCCTGCACCCACACATCTCTATGGCAACAGTTTCTTTAAAGAGATCTGCACGTTCCCAACTCGTCACTCACGTAGCAGGAAGCGTAGAGCTTTAACTAGAATTAAATCCTCCATGCTTTACACTGCAGGATGTCTCTAAAGAAGAAAATGATGCCAAATGGGAAAGAAAAAAAAAGTAGCTTTAGGTAGAGAAAAGTTTAAGACCCCCGGCAAAGCGGGATGGGAGAATATCACCCACCCCCCAGGCAGCATGGTGGCGGCAGCTTCCGCCGTACGTTTATAGAGGGCGGTCGGACTTCCGGGGCGGGACGCGGCAGTTCATGCGTTTCATTGTCAGGACCGTGCTCCTCCGCCACCCCCCGGCACGGCGAGATTCTGCTTGGCCACATTACAAAGTGCATTATTTATACTTTATTTTAATTAAAAAAAAAAAATCAAAAGAACAAACAACAAATGTTAATAAAAACAAACAAAAAAAACTATCGAAAAGCAGCAATTCACACCTCGGAAGCAGGGACATGCTGCGATATAAGACAACGGCGGGTATGACCAAACCCAGCGCACGGTGGAAGCTGCCATTTTCTGGGACGGACCATTATTTTTGGTGGGGGGGCCGTCTATGCTATTAGTGTGAAGATGCCTTACTGAGGCGCGGGGCTGCCGGTGCCTCGCACCTCGGAGAGGTTACTGGTCAGCCCATAAAATGGAAGTGTCCGCTGGGAGCACACGCTGTATCCCATCGATGCGAGTCTTCGGGGCCAGGCGTCCTGTAATACCGCCACTCACCAAGGGACGATGTGACCAAGAACAGGCAGATTCTTTCCTTGATGCCATTAGTTTCATTTACATTATGAAGACGCTGTATAGATTTATATATATATATCATTAACGATCCTTGCAGAACCAGAGATGGACAGGCGAGAAGGGTGAGCCCGTATTCACACTGCGGTTAATGAAGAGTTAATGGAGCGGGGGGGAGGGGGGTCTGGGAGGATCGGGAGAAGTAGTGACATGTCTGACGATGGAGGAGACGGGACGCGGAGGAACCGGGAGATTAACAGGAGCAGCCGCCTTCGCTGACAGGAGCTTCCTGAGGCTTATCCAGTCTGACGTCAATCACTGGGGAGGAAAGGGTTAAAGAAAATGCAATGAACAGATTAAAATGCCTAAAAAAAAACAAAAAAAAAACGCCCACCTAGATCAAGGATGATCGTCCGCTCAGCACACACAACTACATAAGTACCAGCACCACCTAGTGGCGAGGAAGTGCATTACACTGAGACCAATGTGTAACCAGTGCGTTATTAATGCTTCCACGCTCATGTCCTGCATAAGCCCATCCCCCTCGCCTGCTTTCTTCGCGCCACTGCATGATCCAGAACAAAATCACGAAAACAGCAAAGGGAAAATAATCCAGGACAAGACAATCAGTCAGGTCCAGACAAAAGCTTCAAATCGCAACCCAGAACTCACCCCAATTACTGCCGTATAACGAGCTCCTCACAAGTACAAGAAGTTCATCATCCGAGAGGAAACGTCAGCTCAACCGC